>NW_024468045.1:3601-603601 GCF_001896365.1 Talaromyces amestolkiae | reverse complement strand
TATGTAGGAAGTGATACGAAGACCATACAACTAAACTTTCCGGAATCATACTCCCGTCCCGTCTCCATATACGTGTTCCCTCTCACTCATACGTATTCCTTTGAGGACCTTGGGATCCAAACCCCGAGATAGAGGACAAACTGATGATCATGTTGGGGACATCCCAATTTTAGCAAAAACGAGGCCGTGGCACGGGACGCAATAGATAGGGGAATAGCGGCTGAAATTTGCGTGAATATGGTACTAGGATCTACGTCTCTTGATTGAAGCCGATTCCACCTCCGGGGTACTATTTCTGGAAAGGGGGGCGGGAAAAAAAAGCTTGACCAAGAGTTTAATTGGGGGCATGTGGTCACTAACGGAAGATGTGATATGATATGAGCGATTTAAATGCCTCACTCGGGACGAATGAAGCCCCTTTGAGCCTTTGTTCTCGATACCAGGGAGTTCGAGACCAGGCAAATACAGTAATGAGACGTAGCGCTGCCGGAAATCTGTGGGCAAAGCCGTACAATCTTCATGTAATGCATGCATATACGAATGTATTTTAAATGATACGAGGGAGCCTTAGTGCAGTTGATGCGTACACGCCTGTACGACCGCATATCATGCAATATTCGTGCTGGGAATCAAGTCATTTTTGCAGTATTCTCAGTGAGTCTAGGTAGTGATCTGATGAGTCATCATCTATGGCACGACGCCAGATTAACTTCTATATAGGCGTTTTTGGATCTGTCAGAGCGTGAACCATTATCAGAACATTGAAGTAGGTAACCTCACTAAGCCACAATGTGAAGTAATCGCTACCAGTGGCTTATGCAGGGTTTCTCAACCATTTAAATGACCCTAGTCGCAGTGATGCTGTCCAATCATTCGATATACTAGACTTCTTGCACAGTGACTAAGTATAGTGCTTGGTTGCGTCTGGCGAACCAGCAACATGATATACGCGCCGCCTCATGAAGAATTTTCTGTCGCAGAAACTGCTAAGAACAGTTCAACCTTCGAGAGTAGGATGCAGAATAGACATTGGTAGAGGCTGCGTGATATGTTTGACATATCTGCATCGATAGAGTGAAGGAGATTGCTATAAGAAGCCCCTGGCTCTACCTGAGAGGAATGCAAGTTCGAACGTTATATCAGACACTGAATCAAGAAACAGTCCTTCGACATATATTAATCATTCTCAAATTCTTTAATTGACCGGCCCCCTTACAATATTAAAATCATGGGCTTGGCGAAAGGTCTGATCAAGATCGTGCTTATTCCCTTGGTGGCATTGGTAGTCATCGCCCTGATAATCGTTGCTTTGATCTTTTGCTTACGAGCAAAGCGTGAGAAAGATCTGGAAACCGAAAATTCTTTTCAACCGCCACCCATTCAAGATTGGGTGTTTGGTCCACAGCAACAGATGCTTCAGCAACAGATCATGAAGCAACAGCAGCAGCAACAACAACAGCAGCAGCAACAAGCCTTTGTTGTTCACCAACAACGTCCGGACTCATGGCAGCACGAGGCTCAGTTACAGTACCCGAGTCCTGTTGCGGGAGCACCTCCGGGTTATTCGAATCGGATCACTCCGGTGACACAATGATACATATCCGACCTTGATCGAAGAGTTGTTCTCGATGAATGCCGACTGGACCGTAGGAGGCTTGAGAAAGAAAAGTAGGGCCGGAACCTGTTTTTCGATTAGCGATTCAGCGGCTCAATGGTCAACTGGTTTTAATGGTGAAAGAGACATCGCGGTATGCGTTCAAGTAGGGATGCTTAGTCAATTGGATTTATGATGTTCATGGAATATGCTCGTGTTTCAGTAACGATTTTGCTATTCTTTCCGACTTTTGTTTCTCGACACGCGAATTGATTGAATACCATTGATTTTCCTGCAAGTGTCTATTCAAACATAACCGACTCCACTCTAAATGCAAGGTCGGATTCTATAGATGTAATTATGCAAACACTGACATATGAAATCATCTAGTTGCGCGAATTTCACACTAAACGGCATTGTCTGCAGGGTGTGTGGTCGTGATTTTGGTATTTAAAGCCGTCAGGTAACAGCCCAAGATCTCTAGGAGAAATCTTTCTCGATACTTGAGCTGCACAAGCCCGTATTCTGTGACACAATCTTGAGCCATATCGAGAAGACGACGACTGACCGAATCATCACTGTTAGATGCCAACGCACTGGGGTATATAGTCACGGTCGTGCCCGAAAGATCGAAGAGAATGGCAGAAAGCTCCTTGTCTTTAAGGATACGCCTGCTAAAAGCGTCGAAAAGGTTGTGTTTTACCAAGAACTCGATAACTTCCGTGGTTGACTGTGGATCTGAGACCATGCTTGCGAGCATCACTGGTGTGGTGGAGCGGAGGAATAGGCGTTCAAGTGCTGCAATGTATACTAATTCCTCGCTAATGGCAGCTTTATCAAAAGTCGGCAGATCCTCCACAAATAATGGACGATCATAACCCAGCCGGTGACGCCAGAAATAATTCACTACCACTGAAATTATGATGCATGGAATCAGAACCACATATCCCCACCACATTGTCGCGGTAACAAGCGATGCAGCGCCGGCTACAACGCCCGTAATTCCGTTGAGAGTTGCGTGAATCCGGACAGATTCGATCCGTCCTTTCAAGAGCTTACCCACTGTCGGGTCCTTGTCAACTTGTGCAGTCTGTTTTGCATGGTAAGATATGCCGTGTCGACGTGCTCTCAGCCAGACGTATATCGACCAGCAGAGATTGGCCAATCCGTAGAGTGCTAAAGGCCCGTTTCCTATGTATCCTGACAGTAAATTGCTAGCCAGCCAGACGTTATGGTTCGCCCCGCCAATAGCTAAGAAGGTGCCAACTCCCACCATAGTTGCGCCAAAACCCATCAAACTATCCATGCATAAGCGGTCTATAATCTCAGTGCCTGTCTCCCGATGATTGACATCAAGTAGGGCCTTGACAAGGATAGAGAGTTCTCCACTTTGGTCACATTGTTGCTCTTCCGCCTTCTTTAATGTCCCTTTCAAGAATTGCCGTTCACACCGGAGACCTTGGAGATTGCGCCAACTCAACGTAGCGTCCCGATACGCAAAATAGGTCATGAACAGAGCAAACGTGCCACCAATAGCCATCAAGGCAATGGCATAAGCCGGTATAGGCACGGAATTCCATACATTGGCAGCGAAATCTCCCGCATTTGCAAGTTCGAAAAAGCCCACGGCGGCGAGAAGGCTGTTTTTGAGTTGATACCGTGGCTCTTGTAGGTGATATTGACCCTTGTATCTGATATATTTAAGATAATAACCTGTTGGAATGTTCGACTTTGTCAAAAGTTCCGGCGAGGATTCTGACGACGGCTCCGGTAAGGGTTCCTGCAGTGCATGCCTCACGCCGGAGGCTTCCTGCGATTTTTCCATTATTTAGAATCTGTTGCCGTTGCGTTCTCTTCCGTGCTGTTTTACTCTCTTTTTTCTTCCTCGACCCTTGCTAGCGAAAGTGACGAGCAAAGTTCCAGCGAATATTACTCATAGACTGGGTCTCATTCTAACCAATCCAATCTTTGGGATGCAAGACTCAGTATTTCCACCCAGAACGGGTTTGTCTTGCTGGCAGCGAAATTGAACGAATGAACACATCTAATCTCAGGAGACTCGTTAACAAACCGACTTCTAGGTTTAGGAGTAGGTGTTCGCGAGATAGAATCTTTTTTCGTAGAGGTCACATCGTGTGAATACAGGAGTAGAAAGCGAAAAAGAACTTTTGGGGAACAGACGGTTGACGAAGATGAGAGTGACGAAAGAGGTTAGTGACAGTCGTCGTAATTGTGCCCCGTGAGAAAGTTGTTCCGAACCGGGTGTGGATGACAGTTTCAGGTGATGCAAATCACGGTCTGCCTTGGGGAGGCCTGGAGGGTCTGTTGGAACAAGATTCTCGAAGCCTAATTTACCCGCTAACAATACGTGACGGTAAAAACTACGGTAATCTGTTTTTATCAACCGTCGTCCGGCAACCGACTGTATAATAGTTGCTTCTCCACGATGCCTTACCACTAACGCCTCATTAATACGTAGTATGTATTGGTTAGCTAATCAATCCTGACTGGTGTCTTTTACAAAGTCTGCTCCATTGAAGAGTGTCAAATGCTCGCCTCGATCACCTGGGCGTCCTCGGGATGAACATAAAAAGAGATTCCCACGACGACGTATGTGCCCACCAATAAAATACCTTCAAGATAGTTTGCTCGACCGTCACGCCCTATGTAGTTCACGATAATAACGGAGAATGCAAGGACAACGGTTTCAAATGTCGAGAAATGAAGCGACATTGGTTGCCCTATTATCCAGCCACAGATAACTAGGAAAGGGGTGACGAATAAAGAAATCTGCAGAGTCGCACTGACAATCAAACTGACCGCCAGACCCATCTTCCCTGCCATGGCGGCACTGACGGCTGCTGTAAACTCCCCGGCGTTGCCCACGATAGGGACAATGATAAGTCCAATAAAGGCTCGACTGATATGCCATGCATCTACGATGCCATCAACTGAGTCTACTAGGGCATCGGAACAAAAAGTTACACCAAGCGTGGCAAGGAGCAACACGATGCTGGAAGACCAGAGGTTGAGCTGAATTTCCTCGTCCGCGTTGCTGTCCGGGTCGGTATCACTACCGTCGAATATTTCGGCGTGGCTCTTGAGCTGGAAGTAAAGATAAACGATGTAAAAAATCAAGAGAACAATCGAAGTAACACGAGAAAGAAGGAGAATACCGCTTTCGAGCTCGGCATGTTTCCATGGTGTCATGGTCGCCAACGCAGAAGGAACGATGAGCGTCGTGCACGAGACAACCATGAGCGAGATCATGACGCCGATCACGTCTACATTGAATGTTTGCCATTCTCTGTTGTAGCATCCAAAGAAGAATGTACAGCCTAGAATCTGTTCATGTCGAGTCAGCAATTACAGACGGTGGGACTGCTTGACAAAACGTACCAAGAGTACTCCTGAGAGAATGCTGCCGACCATACTCGATTGTACAATGCGAATTTCCCCTTGTTTGACAGCGGTGATGCCAACCTGCGGGGAGCGGAATATTAATTCTGTGTTCTGCGCAATAATGCTTGCATGATGAAACTCACAATCATTTCAAGAGCATTGCCAAAGGTCGCGTTGACCAAAGCCCCAACTGTTTGTCCTGTACTTTTGGCCAGTTCGTCCGTGGCAAACGACAGCACAGACGATAACCCCAAAATGGCGAGGAAATTCAAACTGAAGATCGCGGATGCGTCCCAGTCATTGGCGCTTGCTGTAAGAGCCACTGGGACGAGAAAACACAGCCAGTTGACATAGCTCTGGAACAAGGTCACTTTGATGGTGCGGAGCACACCAGAAGGGAGTCGCCCGTATAATGGATATCCATGATTCTGATCTCTCGAGACCCTTGTGTGTTCTCCTAGTAGACGAGTAGTCGGACCAGGCTCCTGAATCGGCGAAGACATTTAACCTAGACGATTTGGGAGCATATGACCAGCAATATTCACTAAGAGCAGTTGTGAGTTCGAAGCAGGAAGGAGGAAACCCGTGATGAGAATATTTCGGCGCCTTCCCAACCCAGGACTTGAGGCTCATTGGCAGCTGACTAAGTGAGACTTTTCCTCGCGTCAAAATTATAATAGAGCGCACAAGCCTCGCCAATATGTACTCCGTATGGCGATCTGTAATTTAAATACCCCACCAGAACGCGATAGAATACGTAACGTGTATCGAAACGCGGTGGAATCGTATCAGAGAAATCATTTGCTTGATCTCCTCATAGATGTAGGGTTTGGATATTACGCTGTACGCTACCCCTAGCTGGATACAGTTACCATACGGTCCGGTACTGAAACGTCACGGAGCGGTGAATTCAGTGCATGCTCAGGTTACTTAATTGAATTGCAATAGACCTCCGCCAAAGATTCAAGAACAGCCGCTCTTCACAAAAATCGCATCCAGCCCTCGACTCGAAAACAGCAGAAAGGTATCAAGATGGCACTGGACGACACAGATCATAGCCACGAATTCGCTTCAGATGCTCCCCGTGTTGGAGTAGATCGTCAATCGTCGTGGCATCCGTATCACCAGATCTCAGCCAATATTGCGAACGGCTACATGAATCTGCTTCTCATATGTGTCCCACTTGGTATCTGCCTCGCAGTGTTCAAACTTCCACCCCTTATCGTGTTTAGTCTAAATCTGCTCGCTATCCCCCCGCTTATCGCCTGGATCACATATGCAATTGGCGAGCTATACTCCCCAATCGGCCGTATGGGGGTCGAGTTACTCAAGGCGACGCTGGGGAATCCAGTGGAAGTGCTGGTAAGTAGACAGAAAATCGAGCTTTTTTCGTCTAGGTTAGATGGCTTACGCATCGTTCTAGGTAAGCCTGGTGGCTATTAGTCAAGGCCAAATCCTGGTCGTACAGCGAATAGTGATAGGAAGTATTTTGCTTAATTCTCTACTGGTACTATGGCTATTTTGGATCGTTCGAAATGAATATGCTGAATTTTGGGCTCTCTAGGTTCTTGGATGCTGTTTTTTTGTCGCGGGCATTCGCCAGAAACGGGTCCAATTCGATCGAACCACAACAAGCATTATGTCGTCGTTGACTATTATTGTTGTTATTTCACTCATGATTTCAACGATCATGTCGATATTCCCGCCCACCGATGAAAATGATTCTGTGCGTCGTGACCAGAGCTACATCCTCCGCATTTCTCACGCCACCGCGATTGTCTTGTTTGTCTTGTGTCTTATCTTTTTCTATTTTGAATTCTATTCGCACCCAAATTTATTTCGCGTGGATGCTACCCAATCGCGGGTGAATGAAAATGCAGAGACACATCCCTGCCATCATGACAATCCACAAAGTCGTGCAGGCTTGAACCGTTGGGTCGCTAGTCTGGTACTCATCGTCGCGATTGCCGCAGTGGTTGGTTGCGCCCATTTCCTTCTCTTAACAGTCGACGAGGTCGCTCGCACCGTCGGAGTGAGTTCGGCCTTTTTAGTTGCGGTCCTCGTGCCTGTCCTAGGTAACGCGAGCAAGACCTTCACAATAGTTACTATTGCGAAACAAAACTCGGTTGATCTCGCGGTTCGAGCGGTCATTGGCACCAACCTGCGACTCCTGATTCTGGTTATGCCGGCCCTGGTATTAGTTGGATGGATCTTCGAGCAGCCACTGACGCTTCAATTTGACCCGTTTGATGCGACGATATTGTTCCTCGCCATCATGGTCATGAACTACTTGACCCAGGACGGACGCAGCAATTATTTTGAGGGTCTCGTTCTCATGGGAACGTAAGTTGTCTTTCTCTTCACATACGAGACAGAACAAAAAACCGAAACCTAACAACGTTATCGCAGCTATGTCATCATCTTGGTCGCTTTCGAAGTCCGTCCCATGCAACCGGAGAACGTGATCTACTTATCGGGTTAGTAGTTCGAGGGCAATATACAATTTCGAGATCTTCATTCAACATGTAATTTACCGTTATGTGTTTCGTTTTCCACCGTAACGGCACGTAAATACCAATGCGTGACGCGCACAGGCCCTCGAGGCGGCTGAAAAATACGCCAAAAGACTCCGTCCTTTCAGTCAAAGACTCGTATGGGCTGACGGGCAAACACAAAATGGCGCAGCCGCTCGTGATTTGGCACAAAGGTCCGAGTGATCTGGTCCCACCACCAGTCATTCAACCACGATCGTGTATCCATGGCGACTGGAGTCTGCCTAGCGTAACTCACGAGAACGCACTGCCTTCACTCATCAAGACTCAGAAAAGAAAAAGACCGAGAAAAAAAAAGAACGCGCAAATATCGATATGATGTAGCAATTGAAGAAACCTACTCAGTCTTGTCCATACCACACACGCCGTTGTGAGAAATGCCAGTTGGCGCACAAGATGGGACCGAGTCCCAGGATTGCGGCCAGCCCTTGCCTCCTATCATTACAATTAGTAATGCAGATGTACGTTGCTTTGTGCAAACGTTCAATCCGTATATTGTCTCACGTCTAACATAACCTTTCTTCTAATAATATAGTTGTCCTCTCCAGAATCACGGTCTTTGATTATCAATGAACTGTCGCTGGATGGTCGCCCACAGCCAGATCCGCTGCGGTCTGCATCCTCTCCCAATACTCTGGTCCTTCCGACTGGCGGTGGGAGACCACGAGTGACGTCCGTGACTTCCCTTTCAGAGACTGTGGTAGGAACTTCTTCGTCGTGCGCTTCCTATCGCACTCGCAGCGCCTCCGATGCGACTGCTTACTCGACAACCCAGGACTACCAAGAATATCATGATCCAGTCATCCCCGCAGCCGAAAGCGGCTCATTTGGAATCTCGCCCGCTGCTTTAGATGCAATGTTCGAGGCAAGATCGCTGGATGTTTTTTTCTCACTAGGAGGCTTATTCGGTTTGGCCCATGCCCTGCAAAGTGATTGCTCTCGTGGTATCAAATGGGAAGAGCATGAACTGTCGAAACGATCACCCGAAGGAAGTAGACCATGTTCCTTCTTTAACAGAGTGAAAGTCTTTGGCAGCAATAGACTGCCCGAGAAGAAGACCAAATCGCTTCTGCAGCTGATGTGGGAAGCGCTTCACGATCGAGTGCTGCTGCTACTCACAGCAGCGGCCACCATCTCTCTGATTCTGGGTCTCTACCAAACTTTTGGTCAACCTCACGAGTCTGGCGAACCCAAGGTGGAATGGGTAGAAGGGACTGCAATCATGGCGGCCGTTGTTGTTGTTGTAGTCGTTAGCACCTTCAACGATTATGAGAAAGAGAGACAGTTTGCCGCGCTAAACAAAAAGGTAGCAACACCCTCGAATCTAAACCTTTCAATGATGAAAAGTCCTTCGCTGACCTGGTGGGATTCCGTCTTTGATAGAAGAAAGACCGTACTGTGGCTGTGATTAGGTCGGGCCAAACTTTCGAAGTATCTACGTATGATGTGGTTGTTGGGGATCTTTTAAGATTGGAGGCAGGCGACTTGATTCCAGCCGATGGGATCCTTGTTTCAGGCTTTAATGTTCGCTGTGACGAGTCATCCATTACTGGCGAATCCGACACGAGGAAAAAGACACCCGCGAACGAGATTGGACGTCTACAAAAAACGGGAGCACACTTGGAGAAACCGGATCCTTTCTTCGTCTCGGGTTGCAAAGTCATCGAAGGCGTCGGAACGTACATGGTCACTGGAGTTGGCGAGCACAGTACACATGGCAGAATTATGATGACCCTTGTTGATGAGAATGAGCCCACACCTCTGCAGCAGAAATTAGCTACCATCGCCGATCAAATTGCTATCATAGGTATGACTGCGGCACTGATGCTCTTCGCCATTCTTACTATCAAGTTTCTGTTCCAGCTATCGAGGAGCACCGACACTGTGCTAGGCAAAGGGCAGGCCTTCGTGCGTATTGTGATCATCTCAATTGCCGTGGTCGTAATCGCTGTTCCGGAAGGATTACCGTTGGCCGTGACTCTTGCTCTAGCTATTGCAATAACTAGAATGCTCAAAGACAACAATCTAGTTAGGATCATGAGTTCTTGTGAGACGATGGGAAGTGTGACTACTGTATGCTGTGACAAAACTGGCACGCTCACTATGAACCAAATGACCGTGGTTTCTGGAACTATCGGAATGCAATACGGTTTTGGAAGTGTGGAGGGAGTCGAGATTCCAGAAATTCAAGACGTCGCGGCACCGGAACTTATTGCACGTCTCTCTGCACAAACAAAGTTTATTCTGTTACAGTCCATCACCGTCAATTCGACTGCCGTGGAGAGCCAAGATGGGACATACATTGGCTCGCGAACTGAGATGGCTTTGCTTTCTTTCGCTAAAGAATTTCTCGAAGTCCATCCCCTGGCCGAGCAACGTGCAAATGCTGAAATTGTTCAAATGATATCCTTTGATTCCAACAGGAAGTGTATGGCGGTAGTGGTCAACCTGGGAGGAATTTACCGAATGTATGTCAAGGGTGCACCGGAAGTACTGTTGGAACAATGCTCTCACGTTCTTGTCGACGAATCCGACGGAAACTCTAATACAAAGCCTTTGGAAGATTATCGAGGCCAAGTGACAGATATCCTTCGAAGTTATAGCTCACGCTCTCTGAGAATGATCGGGTTCGCATACCGTGATTTCCCTTCTGCCTGGCCCCCTATCAATATCGAACCTTTGGACAATGATCCCACATTGGCTCCTTTCGAAGAAGTCATGAAGGATATGACATTTCTAGGAATTTTTGGTATTCAAGACCCCCTGCGTCCCGGAGTCACAGCCGCTATCTCCAAATGCCGCAACGCTGGAGTCAAGGTTACAATGGTTACCGGCGACAATATAGACACTGCAAAGGCAATTGCTACTCAGTCGGGTATTTTGGATGCCGATGGTATTTTTATGGACGGACCGACTTTCCGCGGATTGTCGAAGAGCGAGCTTCATAATGTTTTACCCCGACTCCAAGTTCTGGCACGATCAAGTCCCGAGGACAAACGCAACGTGGTCAAGGGCTTAAAGGAGCTCGGCGAAGTTGTCGCCGTTACTGGGGATGGAACTAACGATGCCCCAGCATTGAAAGCCGCCGACGTGGGATTTTCGATGGGCGTTTCCGGCACAGATATCGCGCTTGAAGCCTCATCAATCATTCTGATGGACGACAATTTTTCGTCGATAGTAAAAGCTATTGAATGGGGCCGCACAGTCAATGATGCGATAAAAAAATTCTTGCAGGTTTGTCCTCCTTTCCACCCTCCTCTTTTCATGCATCTATGTGCGGTCCACAGACACAATTACTGACAATCATTATAGTTCCAAATCACCGTCAATATCTCGGCTGTAGCACTCACATTTATCTCTGCAGTTGCAAATGATAGTGTTGAATCGATACTTACTCCGGTACAAATGCTTTGGGTAAATCTAATCATGGATACTTTTGCGGCCATGGCGCTGGCAACGGATCCTCCTTCGGAGAGCGTACTTCATAAGAAGCCCGAATCAAAATCGGCCCCAATGATATCCATCATTATGTGGAAAATGATCATTGTTCAGAGTACCTATCAGCTTCTGGTGACTCTGATCCTCAACTTTGCTGGTCTTCGGATCCTTGGATATGATGCCGGGCGACAAGACAGTCTAGAAACGCTGGTTTTCAACACATTCGTTTGGATGCAATTTTTCAATCAATATAAGTAAGTTTGACGTCTTCGATTACCATTCAATGTTTAGTCAGGCTAACCGCGATTCTACCACAGTAACCGGAACCTTGACAACCGGTTTAATGTGTTTGAAGGAATTCATAAGAACTGGTATTTCCTTGTCATGAACGTCGTGACCGTTGTGGGCCAGCTTCTTATTATCTTCTTTGGTGGAAGTGCCTTGTCGACTGTGCGACTAGATGGTACGCAATGGATCATCTCTCTTTTTCTCGGAGCGATGAGCCTGGTAGTCGGTGTTCTCGCTCGTCTAGTTCCGGATTCTTGGGTGATGTCTCTTGTTTCACAATTTTCCGGATGGCATAGGGCCGAAATGCACGAACAGAGCCTTGCTGAGCAGCAGCAGCAGCAACTTGACGAGTCGACTCCTCTATTGGGAGATACGCACAACTCGCGACTACCTACTCGCTATCGAGACAGTGTGGAAGCCCAACATCATCAAGTTTGGCCATTTCGATCACGTTCAGGCTCGAGGCCGCACGTCGATATCGAAAGTGCTTGAGTCAGCCGTACAAGCCACTGAAGAGGTGGAAACTATGTATATTAGTAGCTCGTTCATAGAACCATGTTCACATAGACGCCAATAGATTAAAGCGAAGCATGTTACATTTTTCCCTGCTCTTAGATCATAGCAGACTCGAGTAGGCGTAACATAGGAGTCATATATCTAAATCACATAACGATCTAGCCAAGTCATTTCTTTATTTTCGGTCTCTTTTCCACTCTCTGGGTGTGAAGAGAAAAACTCCAGCCCGATGAGAATGAGAGATTTAAGCACGACTAACCAATTGGAAGCCAGGGCGCCAGGGATGTACTCCGCCACAATCGTGGAACCTCAGGAGCACCAAACCCCCCCTTGAATGAGTAGATAGGAGTCTGCCGCAGTCCAGTTAGTTCACTTGCATATATCCTTGAGAATCCCCACCAAATGTCTGGTTCTACTCTTATCATTCCGGGGACTATGTTAGCCTAAATTTCTCGGGGCAGGCACGCCTGGAAGCGCTCGAATGGAATCAACCTCGAATTCAGAAAGAGCCAAGGAGACCGGCACTAGTAATTTATCGACCACATGGACCACCTCGCAAAGCACTTTTGGATGCACTGCTCAACAGTTGCAAAAATTGATCGAGTCCCGGAATTTGGAATCTCTTCAAGCACTGGGCGGACTAGCTGGCTTGGAAGCATCTCTTATCACTAACCGGGATACTGGACTCAGCCGGGATGAAACTATCCTCAACACTGCCGCCCCTGACGCGAGGAGGCGAGCGTTTGGCGATAATCGCTTGCCGATAAGAAGGGACCCGAAATTCTGGCAATTACTGTGGATGGCCTACAATGACTACGTCTTATTTCTGTTGACTGGTGCTGCAAGTGTCTCTCTTGGCCTTGGTCTCTATCAAGCTCTGGGTACTCCTCGTACTCCAGACAACCCGCCTGTAGAGTGGGTCGAGGGAGTCGCGATCCTCGTGGCCATCGTTATTATCGTCCTAGCCGGCGCTCTAAACGATTTTCAGAAACAGTATCAATTCCGCAAATTGAACCGGAAGCAGCAGGACCGGAATGTGAAAGTGATCCGCTCTGGTCGCACCCAGGAACTTCCCATTCACGATGTGGTGGTTGGCGATATCGTTCAACTAGAGCCAGGAGATGTCATTCCTGCAGATGGGATCCTAGTACACGGGCTTCTTCTGCGATGCGATGAATCCTCCATGACAGGAGAGTCGGAATTGCGGCCGAAAGTGGCAGCTGATGAAGCCGTTCAGATTGCTTCTTCGGCTGATGAAAACCTTGTACAGAGCACGCCCGACGAAGATCCCTTCATCATTTCAGGAACAAAGGTCGCTGAGGGCATGGGCAGATTTCTGACTATTGCTACAGGCCGTGATTCCATCTATGGAAAGACTCTTGCAGCGCTGGAGACCGAGCCAACTCCTACGCCATTGCAAGTGAAGTTGGCTGGTCTGGCTAAGAATATTGCCATTTGTGGTGGCATCGTCGCTCTTATATTCTTTGCTATTCTTTTGATCAAGTTCTTGGCTCAGCTCCCGTCCGGCACAAGAACAGCCACCCAGAATGGACAGCTGTTCTTGAACATCTTCATTATTTCCCTTACTGTGGTAGTCATTGCTGTACCAGAAGGGCTGCCACTAGCTGTCACCCTATCACTGGCCTTTGCAACCACGCGGATGCTGAGAAACGGCAATTTGGTGCGATCATTACAAGTGTGTGAGACTATGGGAAATGCTACGAGTATATGCTCCGATAAGACTGGGACGCTTACTCAGAATAAAATGACCGTTGTTGCTTGCTGTATTGGAACAAGTGCTCAGCGAGCTAACACCGCTTCATCAGTCAGCGAATATCTTTCCGGCCTTCCACCTGGTGTCAAGCAAATTTTGAAGGATTCTATCATTATTAACAGCACCGCTTTTGAAACCGAAAGTTCTTCATTTGTGGGCTCTCGAACCGAGTCTGCTCTTTTGACACTGGCCCGTGAGGCCCTAGGAATGGGATCCGTTGAGCTTGAGCGATCCAACGCTGTAGTCACCTATTTAGTGCCATTTGATTCCTCAAGGAAATGTATGATTACTGTTATTCGCCTGAAAAACAACAAATTCCGGGCATACGTCAAGGGAGCGTCGGAGATACTCTTACGTAGCTGTGCGACAACTGTGGAAACCCCAAGGTATGAGCTACTTCCAACACCACTTCTTCATGAAGGGATAGAAAGCATCCAAGATGTTATCAACAGCTATGCAGCTCTCTCTTGGCGGACGATTGTACTCGCATACAGAGATTTTGACACATGGCCACCTCATCATGGTCTAGAAGGCAGTAGTAGCGATCATAACGCGATGATCCCGCTGGATCGAATCGTTCAAAACCTCACTTTTCTTGCGGTCATGGGAATCCAGGATCCATTACGAGACGGTGTTCAAGAAGCCATACAGACATGCGCACAGGCCGGAGTAACGGTTAGAATGGTCACAGGAGATAACATCATCACAGCAAAAGCCATTGCAGAAAAGGCTGGTATTCTGAACGAGCAGAGAGATGTCGCCATGGAAGCCGCAGATTTTCGAACACTGAATCAAGCCCAACAAATTGAGATAATTCCTCGTTTGAAAGTGTTGGCCAGGTCTACTCCGGAGGATAAGCGCACCCTCGTCATCAGATTGAGAGAGATGGGAGAGATCGTGGCAGTGACAGGCGACGGCACAAATGACGCTTCTGCACTGAAGGCTGCTGATGTAGGGTTCTCCATGGGAATATCTGGGACTGAGGTTGCCCGAGAGGCTTCCTCGATTGTGCTCATGGACGATAATTTCACCTCGATCATCAAAGCTATCATGTGGGGGAGAGCAGTCAACGACGCTGTATGCAAGTTTCTACAGGTAATGCCGTCAGGAGATTCCAGATAGTGTTGTTATTTCCAGTTTCAACTGATCATGTGTGTAGTTTCAAATTACTATCACCATTACCTCTGTTGGATTGACATTTGTTTCCGCAATAGCGAACGGCAACGAACAGTCTGTTCTGACTTCAGTGCAGCTTATGTGGATCAATCTTTTCCAAGACACCATGGCAGCACTGGCACTGGCGACTGATCCGCCTACAGTCAACATCCTCGATCGCAAACCCGTACCACGATCAGCTCCGCTAATATCAATCTCTATGTGGAAGATGATCGTTGGCCAGTCCATCTACCAAATGGCCGTCACAGTAGTGCTCTACTTTGCAGGTTCTTCTATATTCCACTACCATTCCTCAGAAGAAAAGGCACAGCTGCAAACGGCCATTTTCAACACCTACGTCTGGCTGCAGATCTTCAATATGTTCAAGTAAGACAGCTCAGACCTTATATTCCCATCTCCCTTTGCTTGATATCTATCCTTTCTCTATATGTCCCTTACTAACAGATCTATCTTCACGGCAGCAATCGTCAACTAGGGAACACTATCAACGTTACTGAGGGCATTCTCAAAAACTGGTTGTTTATTGCTATCAGCAGTATCATGATCGGAGGCCAAATTTTGATTGCCTTCGTTGGTGGACAGCCCTTTTCCGTGGTGAGGATGAGTGGTTCGCAGTGGGCTTATTCGGTCGTGCTCGGATTCTTGTCTATTCCGGTGGGCTATCTGATACGCCAGGTTCCTGACGGTCCAATTGAATTGATTGTGGCACGATCACGACGATTGTTGTCTAAGCTGAGATTCGTTCGGTATCGTCGAAGGGATCACAACATCCCGTGACGAGTGAACAGTCACAAGAGGAGTTTCTGCCGCACAAAGATCCCAAAAAAGTCCAGTCTCAGAATTCGTTGACTTGCAATGACCGTTGAGTTAATGTTCTGTCGTAAAGACGATGAAGTCGTGTGTTTGTACTCGGATCTAATTGGTTCGCTATTTGAGAAGCTTCTCAATCTCGCATTGACCTGATCATCAATGATTTGGAGCACTCCTTATGACTGGACCGGTATATTACTGGAAATGGCCTTAAATACGACTTGAATCACTAAGATAGAGGATGAGTGCCCTATGACGTGACGTGACTTCTGTCACCAGTCTTGTTGTAGAATTATGGACCTGGATGCAAAAAAGGCGCTAGGATCCTGTTGGGACCACGCGACAGCTTTTTTTGGTGCTTTGATAGTATATGTTCTTCATGCCCACCATATATTTTCCCACCACACGCTAGTTGCAGTTCTGACGTATTGACGTTAACATGACTCTGCTGGGCGTGAAGAGCTGTACTACCGCTCCTGCCTTGATGTCCACCGATGTGACTTGGCGCGCCCAAAAAATCCTTATCACCCTGTGCTCGAGCGTAGGTAGTGGTCGATGACGGTGCTGCAAGCTGCTCAGGAAGAATATAGTACGCGCGCTGCCCCCGTTAGAACATGATCTCCAACGCAATTCTATATTGATTCATCAGATATCCACGAAAATAGTACTACTGTCTCTATATTTGATTTGACATGTTTGCATGCCCATAGTGAGCGCCAATCCTCATAGAAGGACAGTCCATTCATGAGGACCTGTGCCTTTGCGAACTAATTGTCACAAAATACATCAAGATATTCTGAGTTGGGGAGCAAAATGATCGCAATCTTGTTGTTTGTAATTTTGATAAACATCTCATGAGAAAGAAATGCATGATACATTCATGACTCCGACCAAGCTGGGACATGAGCCGCTCGGTATTATAGACCGAAGACCTAAATAGAAAATATGTAAGTACAAGGAGAAAGCACCTGGTGGTTTCATACATAACGTACTTGATTACTTGATGGGTTTATGACAACCCTAGCTGCTTGAAATCAATGAAAACAGACGTCGCCAGGTTAACCCATCTCCCGACGGGTATTGATATTTAGTCCAGGAACCAAGTGCTTTAATTGAAGGAAACAGATGTCCGCGTGAGACCTACCGGCTGGATTACAGGCACATGCAGGAGATCATATCATGTGGGAGGGAACCAAATCATCTAATAGTTACCTTACGAATGAATGGACTTCTAATTGTTTTCACCCAGATAAAGCTGATCGTAATACCAAACTAAAGCTTCTATTATCAGATTGGCGAATTATGCTTATTTTCCTGTCAGTAGATTGAGAAGAGAGTCAATGCGCAGACATTTGGTATTATAGAAAACAACCATTGTAGTGGGATATCCATGGATCGTGTATCCAGATCTTTTCTAGTAGTTCTTCGTAAGGACGTGACCAAGAAATATAGACGACACTAAGAATGAGATACCAGAGCAGAAGCAAGCGCACTGTCAATTTCTAAGGTACTGGATGATCTGGATAAGTTGAACGAGCTGATTAAAGCTCTCTCCAGCACATCGTACAGCGTGACAAATACCGCAAAACACATATCAAACAAGTTGGCATACACAAAATTTGAAGCAAACAATAGCAGATATAGAGTATACAAATGTAGCAAGCAAAAAAATCCTGAGAGTGCTAAGACTTGAAATTTAGGTCTAACCGCACCATGATACCCTCTACACTGACCGAGTCTTGGTGAGGTCGATGTGGCCTATCGTCGGGTATATAAGTACATACTGTAGGTTTCTAATAAGCTTATAGACTGCGTTCGTAAGCTCGATCCCCCCTCCCTTCTCCGGCTCGTCAGTTGGCATGTAAATGAGCTTTATATGTCAAGTCAGAATCAGGCGATGGACTGTATCGATGAATCGAGGCACGCATTTAAACTGGGATTAGCTCAGCGAGTTCAATTTCAGGGCGCAGACAACACATATTTCCTCGCGCACTCATGATAGCCAAACAGTCCGAGTCTTGGTCTGCAATGTTGCCTGGAGCAAAGGAATAAGTATAGTATACCAGGGCACTGCGGTCGATGTTGGACATCAGTGTCGGAGCTAGAATGCCATGTAAAAGAATTGTTGGTGACGGTGCATAAAATGGACAAAGTCACAAGCGTGGAGTAGATGCTTTCAGTTTCGATAACTTCTCCTCTGCCTTGTATCGTGACTCTTTTCCCGACAACTTCTCGCGTCTATAGCTCATCATCGCTTCTCGTCACGCTTTTGAAATCAATGTCAACTCAGCCGGAATTCCTCCGCTGCTGAACCGCTGAAGCCTAAAACCTGGCTGTCTTGACAAGCTTCAAGTTGCCGTCATTGTGATGCTTTCGAGTGCTGCCTACATCCCAAAGTCCCCATTTTCCAAATGATCCCTGCCTTCAAAGGAAGAAATTTACTGCCAGATTTTCTTCTTTAATTATGAATTTAGACAAACTTGACCTCTGCCTTCAACTTCATTTCATCCATCAGCTTCCCAACTTTGAATTTCTGCAGAGCCACACCAGAGACGCGGACGAGACACAATTTCTACCAGTGGATGTGAATCGAGATTGTCACAACTCTTGACCGGTTACTTCATTTATGCCTTATTTATACGTTTCTCAATTCCTAAGTGCAGAGTTACAATACAAATCATTGCCTACGAGAGTGAGCAGGAAATTTTGGTAGCATGTTTTGCTGTCAATCGGGAAAACTCATATTGAAATCATCACCGTCCATGCACTTCTCGTTTTCGTGCCATTCGAAATAGGCATTCTATGACAAGACAAAGCCAAACTTCCCCTATCGAACATTCGTTTCCAAGAGCTACATGTACGGTAGGGCAGACACTTGTGGCTTCCCCGAGAAGTGATAAATGAAACGTTCCATGATATTATTTACCAGTTGTCGCCCAAATTCATTCCGTTATATCACGACAGATTTAGAAACCCAAAGATTGTGTATCGCAAACCGTCTAACATAAAGAGTTTGGATGCCATAGCGTGCAATGCCCGATACCGTTTATGAAGACCCGGAGAACAATCACCAAAATATGACTAGCTCGTTCTCTCGTCTTCCTCTAGAGGTTATGGTTATGATTCTTCAAAATGCACCAGATCTTTCATCAATCTACAGATTCATATGTGTATCTGCAAGCGCTAGTGCGGCATTTCAAATCGACCCAGCTTCTATTCTGGAAAACACCATAGAACGCTCGATTCCAGAATACAAGCATCTAGCGCGTATGATTGCTATTCTGGGCTCATATCTATCATCTAATCCACACTCAACGTTCGAGGAACTGGTCAACAAATATTACAATCTCCCGGATGATATTCTCACTACAGCCTCGGCATCGTCTGTTTTCAGAAGTGGGCTGGGCTCCCGCTACCTCGTACTCACAGCATACCGCATTGAGACTCTTCAACATTTATGCTTTGTCTATCTTCTCCAGAACATCCACGAGGTAGTATGGCCCGTTGAATCCACAGACGAGTCACATCTTTACCCATTAAAACATTCCAAAGACAATGTTTCTTTCGAGGCTGCTGCTTGGTGGTCTCCGTCAATTGTCGAAAAATCGCGAATCATACGAGCCCTTTGGAAAGGGATGATTTATTGGAACATTCGGGCGATCTGTCCACTAGGCATGGATGACTATGGGTTTTCTAGATATCGAGAAAAACTTGAGCATCTCAGCCCATACCTTGGACCTGATTTGCCGAATGATCGTGATGGAGAAAAGTCATTTCATGAAGTGGAAGAGATCAAGTGTGTATTGGCAGCTACTCATGACCTCTTGGATTACCCATATGAACCATTTACACCATTCACAAGCCATCAAACCTTTCACAGGTTCCGGCTCAAAGAATGCAAATCTCCCACTATTTTCAACGAGACTTTGAATTGGAAATATGAAGAGCCAAAACCAATGACTGGAAAGGAGGCCATAACATACGGCCGATGGGACCCCAGTGTGAACGAGATAAATTGTCTTTATAGAAATTATAATTGGCGGAGTTTTCTCGAAAAATGGGACGGATGTACCACACCCAACCCAGACAGCTATAACCCCCATTTCATAGACTACCTTGGTCTTTGTTTTTGGGACACAAAACGGCTAGGATACCTCGGGCTTGAATTCATATATGAGAAATTCCCAGGACGATACTCAGGGCCCATGAGAAACCCCAAGTGTTTCTTCGATTCGCTGGAAACACTCCCTCGATGGTCAGATCTAGTCATGCGAGAGCTGCTCATATTGCCAGGAGGACAGTTACGTCGATTCGCGAAGGAAGTGAAGCCGTTCACCAAGATAGCCTTAAGAAAATGGAATGACCTTCCCACAACCTGATAATTGTGGGAAGGAGAACAGTCAGATGGAGGTTTGTTTTGCAGTGGTATTTTCTACCATGTCTATGCGGTTGTATGATTGTTTATCAATGACTAGAGTACCCAAAGCCAAGAAACTGTGTTTTGCTATCTATGATCCCACTCATATGTTTCACTGTCAACATTAGTATTATCCCGTTTATCCCGTTTATGCACGCCAATTAGAGCCATGACMCCCGCCACGTCAGTTCGTAAATCATACGGTGTAGGACCATAGGCTGCTTCGTATCAGGTGTCTTATCAGGTGAGCCTGCATATCAGCCCCCCAGGTCGAGAAGTCGCACTGACGCCGAACGCCTCTTGATAAGTAGAGTGCTACTGCGTATGTCCTAGTATGAAATGGTCGCATTAAGCTAGCATGCGTACGCATGTGTCCTTATCTCTTTCGCAGCTCGCTATTTGACTGCCTCCTTCGGAATGGGAATTCAAACACCAAATGATCACCAAGAAGGGGAAAGTAGGGAGTCATGATAAGAAGCAGACCAAGCAGAAGAGGAAAACAATTCCCTGGGGACGATAAGAGGCGAATGAAACCCGATAAGAACGAAGCCCTGAACGGGTCACGTGAGCAGCCGGCGTTCTCCGTCCCGGTTTTTGTTTCGAGCCGAGGCCAGCGACCAATCAGCCCGGCCGCGAATGGGGCCTGAGGTTTCTGGCCGACACTGTGAGTGGCCAGCGGAAAGTCCTATGGCCACTATCTGCGTCATTGCACATGCTGATGGAGCTGACGGTGCACATTTTTCCCGAATGAAGACCAATGGTGTTTAAGCCAAGCGCGGAAAGTTCTTCGCGCGTGGAAATTTCATGGAAAGCTGCAAAGCCCAGAGGGAGAGAAAACTCTAAAGCGAAACGACCCTGGTCCCACTCTGGGATATTACAGCGACCGTAGTCCGTAGTTTACCTAGGTAGGGTCCAATCTGCTTACTTGCTGCCAGGGAAAAAAAATTTTCTTCTTCTTTATCTTGCAGGCTCTTAATTAACCCCCCTTCCCTGCTCCGTCTTGCAGGATTGATTGATCTGCATCCCAGCTCTACTTAAGATAGCTTCAACCCCGTCTTTGCTGCACAGAGTAGACTTTTTCTGCCAAACGCGACAAACACAAATATCTGATTTCGGCTAGTCCATGGACCAAGAGACGCTCATCGACCTTTTATCGCAACGCAAGAGGATAGTCCGGTACTTCAAGTGGCGGTAAACTGCCCACGAGGACGTATAGATCAGATTCAGTATCGACGTGTACTAGATATACGATATACTACGGTATATACGGAGTACTTGCTTAGGAAACACCGCACGCGACACACCTTCTAAAGCCCCACTGCGCCACGATCTGGTAAACACTGCCAACATGTCGGTTTCGAACACTAGCGAAAATCCGTCACTGGACAAGAATAATGCCGCAGTTGCGCGCGATGCACCGCTCCCAATTGAGAAGACCGAGAAGCGCATTGTCCAGCTGGACGAGATGAATGCTGCTGACAGGGCTCTCGCGGAACAGTTTGGTTATCAGCCGGTATGCCCAATGCAACTTTAAAACACAAAAGACAGAAAGTCTCTTCTGTTTCAATTACAATGTTAATAAAATAAACAGGTCTTCAAGCGCGAATTCGGTTACTTGTCCACCTTTTCGTTCGCCTTCAGTATCTCTGGCCTGTTTGCGACAATTGCAACTACCTTCTCATACCCGCTTTATGCCGGTGGCTCCGCCTCCGCCGTCTGGTGTTGGCTCATATCCGGCGCCGGATGTATGTGCATTGCCGCGTCTGTGGCGGAATTGGTCTCCGCATACCCTACCAGCGGTGGTCTGTACTTCACCGTCTCGCGTCTGGCGCCTCCGCGCTGGGTGCCGTCGATCAGTTGGTTGACGGGCTGGATTAACTTGCTTGGGCAAATTGCTGGTGTCGCTTCCTCCGAATATGGATCCGCGCAGATGTTGCTTGCTGCCGTCTCTATGGGACGCGACTTTGAGTGGGTTCCTACAACGGGTTTGACGATCGGTGTCATGGCCGCCTTGACTGTGCTCTGTGGTATTCTCAATTCGCTGCCTACTGGTTGGATGGAGAAGATGACCCGGTCATATGTTATTTTTCATTTGCTCGTCTTGGTGTCTTGCTGCATTGCCTTGCTGGTCAAGACCGAGGACAAGCATGATGCGAAGTATGTCTTTACGAATGTTGAGCCGGATTCCGGTTGGACGCCTACTGGATTCTCGTTTTTGTTCGGTTTCTTGTCTGTTTCATGGACCATGACGGATTATGATGCCACCGCTCACATTGCCGAAGAGTGAGTCCTCTACCCCTGAATGTGTGCTCTGTGCTAATTGAGTAGAATCCGCGACCCCGAAATCAAAGCTCCCTGGGCCATCTTCCTTGCTATGGGCGCCGTCTACGTTCTTGGATTCTTGTTTAACATCGTTCTCTGCTTCTGCATGGGCGATGTAGCTTCAATTCTTTCTTCCCCCATGCAACAGCCCGTGGCACAAATATTCTACAACAGTCTCGGCAAAACGGGTGGTCTCGTCTACGCCTCTTGCGCCTTTGTCTTGTTGCAGTTCATCTGCTTCACCGCCACCCAGGCTCTTGCCCGTACCGTTTTCGCCTTCTCCCGCGACCGTCTCTTGCCCCTTTCAAGTGTCTGGCGCAAAGTGAACTCAAAGACCGGTACCCCCTTGTACGCCGTGTGGTTCTCCGTCTTCTGGTGCATTGCCATCAATTTGATCGGTCTCGGTAGCTACGCCGCTATCGAGGGTGTCTTCAACATCACCGCCATCGCTCTCGACTGGTCCTACATCATCCCCGTCGTGTGCAAACTCCTCTGGAACCGCTTCGAGCCTGGTCCATGGCACATGGGCAAATTCTCCACTGCCGTCAACTTGTGGGCTGTGATCTGGACCGTGTTCGTTTCTGTCATCTTCTTTTTCCCTACCTCCCGACCTGTTACCGGTGAGACCATGAATTATGCGATTGTGTTCATGGCGTTTATTCTGTTGTGTGCTATGGTGTATTGGTTTGTGCGAGGAAAGAAGTTCTACGTTGGTCCGCTCAAGGAGACTACCATTCAGGGGGAAAGCAATGGCGGTATCTGGGAATCGGTTCCTGTTGAGACAGAGAAATGATTGAGACTCACACTTGAGGCACGGTTTGCGTGGAGAGAGGATGGACACTTTCAACTTACACATCAATGCTTTAGTTGATCTCTAATAACTTGCTTTGAGGTGCATGTAGTTAGTAAAGAAAGAGGAAAAAATTTGAAAAGTTGTTAATTTCACTTACTCGACCCGTATCTCGTAATCGACGCAATGTAAAAAGTCATTATACAAAAGTATCGTAGAATTAGATTCTTGTTCTGAATCAGATATCAAGATCGTCGCAGAACGTCAGTACCTTTAATCATCAATCCTCCATACTCTGGCAACTAAATCATCTATCAAAATACAATCCCCAGCCAATCACCGCGCATTTTGACATTTTGTATCTTAGGGCTACGGACTTAGCTTAACCCCACAAAATCCGGAAATCTCGGTCGGTTTATTAGCCCGACGCATCCCCACCTGACATCAGATCTTTAGCAAGCTGAGTAAAAGGAAGCTCTCTGAATGGATACTTCGTCAATGAGACTCCTATTGTATGCGGAAGGGATCGTCGACTGTGGTGGAATGATGTGATGGATGTAGAAATAGGTATTTAAAGGCTGAAGAGGGCCCATACCCTGACAGAGGAGGGTTTTTGTCATACGCATCGTTCCGAGAGTTCTGCACGTCAATTGATTTACCTGCAAAAACAAGATGCCGTCGTACAAGAATATCGATTCGTACCTGGATCAGATCCAAAAGGACAAGACTCCCGTCCTTGGATTGTCGGTCGGAAAGCATTCTGATGTGACACCGGGCGTCAAAATCCCTAAAGCTGGCATGTCCTCTATACTCTACCCAGTATTCGTACGCATAACTAACAACAGTTTTCAGACGCCCAGAACCCTCCCGAGCTACGTCTCCCCCAATCTCTCGCCTCCTCAAACGACACCTACCTCATGATCGCAATCGACATCGACGCCCCTTTCCCCTCCTGGCGCGGTCTGGGCCCCATCCTGCACTGGGTTCAACCAAATCTAAAGCCGGACCCTGCCACCGGCGCGCTATCAGCTCCATCAGCAGACTCCTTTATCGCAAACTACATTGGTCCTGCGCCGCCACCACCCAGTTCACCGCATCGGTACTGCTTCTTTTTGTACAAGCAGCCTGCGGGACTGGACGTGGACAAGTATGTAGCCAAACGAGGGGGAAAGAAAGTCGGGAATGGGGCGCGGATGTGGTTTGATTTGGAGAAGTATGAGAAGGAGTTGGGGCTCACGGAGGGAATTGTGGCGGGKAATTTTTTTGTTAGTAATTAACAGTAACGTTTCTATAGTTGTTATTTCGTTGATTTTTTCGTGTGTTTCGAGATATCCTTGTTTTAGGTAATACAGAATGATATGAATGTTTCTTGGTAATATGCTTCTTGATCCCCCAAAGTCCCGAGTCAAAGACGGAATGGTTCGCATTCCATGGCACCCGATTCACAAGCCCTAACGCGTCCAGACTCGTCCCTTGCATGAACGTATACATCCGACACGTTGAAGAACAAGAAACTCTATTGTAGATGCGCACTTCAATGTAAGAGTACGAGAGCAGGCCAACACGCGTCGGTCACAACCTTCATGTACTTTCAACAAACCGAGGATAGGATACAGAACTTTGGCTATATGCATTGCTCAAAATTTGGATCAATCACCCACACGCTCTCTAAGAACACCTCAATAAATCAAAAAAATAAGAAATGCTAGCAAAATCCCTCACTTTCATCCTCACCCTCGTCACAACTTTTCTATCAACCGCAATCGCCCGACCACTCCCTAATCCAACCGCCGAGCCAAAAGACGTAAGTTAATCACCACAAAGGATAAAATCACGACTTCAATGAAACAACCTTTTGACTCCTTGACAGGCTTATGGAGAGATGACAAGCTCAACCCTCGAACCACGCGATGAAACGGAGTCGGATGGTCTAGGCATCGCGCCGAAACTGCTTACGGCATCATGGCCTGTGATTTCACCATTGATCAATCTGATACCGACGGAGAAGTGAGGGATGAAGCAAGGAATTTAAATCATGGCGAATTTGTGAGAAACATGGTTATAGAGGAATGGAATTGGTGAGAAAGTGTGTTTCTTGACACGGGTTGGGATGGGATGCAACCATGGGTGTAGGTGGTGGATAATACATGGATTGCTCAATCGTTTATCCGGCGTGTACTATCCGATAAATTGAATATTGCAAGATATGGATTTATTCGCTAGGAGGCGATGCAGTGGGCATTACTCTGGCTGCCAGACATGGCATCACAATTCGATTTAGCGAGACACCTCTACATATTTTTAGGGAAATTGCAGATGCATCTGTCGCATCGTAGCTCACCTCACAGGTCTGTCGTGATTGAATATGTCTACCACGTATAAGTCTAGTATTTGAAAAGGCATTGCTAAGATCTGCCGACATTCAAAATCGAAGTAGTTGTATTGTGAGTGATCCACCAGAGTGAACTAGTTCTTACTCGAACTACCTTGCAATCGAACTGACCATTCTTTTCTAGTGATGATGTTAGGCCCTCCGTACTCATTTCATGAATAGCCAAGGAAAAAAAAACAAATGAATTCTACCTAGGTACCAGTGGATATATCTGGCTTGGCCAATGGATATGCTATGTATGTATTCAAAATATCAAGACACCTTCTGAAAAAGTGCTCCAATCTCAATCATGCTTTTTTCTTTTCATTCAACATGACCATGCTCTACGAAAGCGTCTGTGAAGAGTCTGGGATGGAGATTAGCATGTATACTGGCAACATTGGAGCCAAGAACGACTTGGCGAATCGTGGAGCTTCGGAACATTATTCCAACATTACTCTCACAGCTTTACGGTAGGGCTCTTTATCATGCAGAGATCTATACTTCAAACACGTCAGGCATCACTCCCCAATTGAGGCGAATAATGAGAGATTCAATCTTTTTTACAATAATTTGTTGCCTGGTTTTCAACATTATGTTGCGAAGTTGAGCACCACCATTTTTAGCAGATAAATGTTCATGTTGGTCGCCTAAGCCTCTTAGCTTGTATCATAGTCCACCCCGCATCTACATCTCTGCCTGCGACGAAATCCAGTGCTTTTCGGCTTTGCCATGACCTAAGTCGTCGTCGAATTTCAGTTGTATTCTGACCAAAAATTTCTACTGTGGAAAGACTTCAATATGCAACTTCCCACAGAGATCTACGATCTCGTAAGTCCCCTCAGCAAAAAGGACGATCATGCACAATTATAAATCATACTTTGCACAGATCACTTTCCATGTCCAAAATGCCGACTATCCATATGAAATAAATACAGACATCAGTCCCGAGAACAGGCCACGACGACAACTAGCAAAGCTGCGTCTGGTCAACCAAGCTTTTTGTCCTAGCGCAACACGGCATTTGTTTCGACACATTGTCATAAGACTCTACGGCCGTGCTTCTACGATCAGGGCTTTTCCGCCTTTGGTCCGGCTTATTGAAATTTCGAAAAGCCCGCTTGCGCAACATGTTCGTGAACTTGAAATTAAATTTGAAGGGCCTTCAAACCGGGTCGGTGATAGACCTGATCTCGAAAACTTTGCGGCAATTTTGTCGCCGTGCTTGGCTCGATTTACAAATTTAAAGAAACTCTCATTCGAAACACCACGAATGTTTTTCTCAAGGGAGGATCCGAGATCATATATCAATACTGTCGTTATGGCGATTTGCAATGTACCTCTCCCAAATCTTGTAGGACTTGTGTTGCATTTTCCGATCTGCCACGATTTCGGACAATTTTTCTCTTCAAGTTTGAATCCAGCACATATACCAATCACAACTATCCTTCGCCAACTCCGAAGCCTCGAATTAGAAGTCTGTGCGTACGCCAGCAGTCGTGGTCGAGGATACGCGCGCATGCCAGCTCTGCCGCAACATCTGGCATTTCCAAACGAGACCTATGCGTGCTATTTGCATCAAATGCTCGAACCCGCAATCAACCTCACATCTCTCTCACTAAGCAGTAAGGACATTTTAAATCTCGACCCCGTCCACTTCTCGTCTTCGCTTCAGCTTCAGTCCCTGAGTTTGTCTGGCGTATCCATATCCGCGCGCACTCTTCTCGCACTCATACACCAATCCAGCTCAACCCTAGAATCCATCTCCCTCAACCTCGTCAAATTAAACAGCCAAACATGGGAGGACGTACTACTCGAAATAGCCAAGTTGCAACACTTGACCGAATTCAGCGTTGAGTCAGGCGGATACTCATCAACAGGCGCAAGCGCTCATCTAGCGACGGGCACACCGCGTAGAAACCGCAAGCCTAA
The DNA here is from genome assembly GCF_001896365.1 of Talaromyces amestolkiae. NCBI lineage: Eukaryota > Fungi > Ascomycota > Eurotiomycetes > Eurotiales > Trichocomaceae > Talaromyces > Talaromyces amestolkiae. Next base: position 576,219 of record NW_024468045.1, on the reverse strand, counting down.
CATCGAGACTCATAGCAAGGGTGACCTGGTCGCTCTCGGGGCGTTGCAATGCGCCGTGAATACGAATCGAGTCAAAGCTGGGCTTGAGCCTTACGGGACGAATTATTATATGTATATTGATACTGTTCCCGAGATAGATCAATTCCGGGCCTTTTACTTTTGACCCATCAGTATCAAAGTATTTCCTCTTCTTTACTTGTATCTATAGCACCTCATAGCCCATATTGTAGCCTCGGATAGTACATTGAATTACAATTCGTTGGCATCAGAACATAGAGGTATCGATCAATGCCCATTCCATCTGTCCGAATCACAGTTCTTATAACTCTAAGCTTAGTATATGTATTGTTCGTGTGTGTACTAGCCTCACTTCATGAGTAGTCTGACTTCCTGGGGCATATATCTCATGTCTTTCAAACTATTTAACATTGAGTTTTCGAACGATCTTGCGAGACCACGATGATTGTGACATTCTTTTCGCAGGTGCAATTCGAAATTGACCATTAAGATAAGATATCGCCCGCACGACTGAGCTGTGCCTTCTAACATTCGTTGACTGGAGAAACCTCAATTGCAGCCATAGACGAACCGATGACGATGATCATGAGTAAGTATTGTATTTCGTCGCTTGGCAGTTGGGAGCCATCCTTATACTTGTTGTGTCGCGAGCTTGGCGGTGTTGGGTGGCAAAGGACCAGAAAGGCTGATGACGATGTAGCATTCAAGTGACATTACCAGCACTATACGATTGGCTTCCAAATACGATCCGATATTCATTACCAGGCAATTGAGTACTACGTACTTTGTTGTGTTGGCTTGTTGGGTGGAGTGAACTTAATATTGAAAGTAAATGAGGCTCATGATAGTTGGACTTGAGCAATAAGAAGCTGTTGTGCTATTCTATTTTAGTTGGTTAGTAAAGTAACTTTAACTCAATTTTGTTTGAGAGTAGGTGATATTCATTTATATTTATAGCCAGGCAATAAAAGCCATTGTTGAGGACGCAGCCTATTGGTTGGAAAGAAACGGCGCAGCACAAAGAGAACGATACATTTCTATGAACATGCAATGAAACGCCGTCCTGTAAATTAGAGTTTGTTGGATGGATAGGAATCAGGGAGAGCCCAGTGACGATCGCCAACAGACATGATGTCCAAACACCGACCTGGGGGCTATTCTGGGCTCTTCCGTCCGTTGGGTGGAGCGAGATCTGCAAGACTTGACAAAAAGCCGCACTAGAAAAGCAAAGATGTGTATAGCTTCTTAAGACGAAATATGTAAGCAGAGAACACTGTTAGAGCTTCCCTTTGTAATCATGGTGTTTGTAATTGCCAGTTCCAGGTATATAAAGGTCGCTGAATTCCACCAAACTCCCAGAAGTATTATCTTTTTTCATTCATCCAAACAAGTCTATATATCCTCCTCGGAGTTTCCAAATTAACTTATTCTATCAAAAAACCGCGATTATGTTTTCTCACGTCAAATTGCTCTCAATTGCATATGCCATGGCCGTCGCCATTCCTTCTATAGCGGCAATGCCCGTTGAAAATGGCAATTCGAACATCAAGTTCGTTCATGGTATGGTCAATAGCACCAGCGATGATATCTCCAAACGAAGCAGCGTCCCACCGGAATGTTCGTTTGGCGGCCAGCGTTCCGACTGGTATTATCTCCAGATCACAGGGTTGGCTGAAGGCACTGCATGTCTCGGATGGGACATTGGCCCTTCCTGCGGAGCTGGGAGCTGGGACGACCCGGACTGGACAGATCTTCAAAAGGCTATGGCCGAAGTGGTCACCATGGATGGTCAATGGTCAGGCTCGTCTGAGGGTGCATGGGACGGTACTTTTTTCCTTGGGACAACGGCTTTTTCGAACCGCGATACCTCACTTTTTGATTTGGCCATGACACAAACCAAAAGTAAGGTGCCCGTTTATTACTGGAGCCGAGACGGTGACTTTGCTCAAGTCGTGGGCCACAACGACAATTGCCCTTAGAGGAGCTACTCTTTGCAGTATTCGTCGGTCTAGCCTACCTAGGCATTGTTCCCTCTGCAGGAAGATGAACTCGGGAGATGGTACTAGTAGCAATCTATGGAAATCCCGTTCATTCCGACATTTACAAGGCAACTACGACCGTTGGAGCGCCCAGAACATAGGACTCAGATGGCAACCCAATGTTGATTCTACAAGCACGTGTCTTGAATCCTTTATGTAACTATAACACTCTTCCGTTTCTATCAATATTTATTGTCATTGTGTTTGTATGTAGTCAAAAGAAATCATCTAGTATTGTGTACTCGTGGTTTACTTACTCTCTTCATCTGGTTGTACCAGTAACTTTGCACAATAACCATACTGACATAGCTGTGTCATAACAACCGCAGTAACGTAATTCACGGGTAAGTTGCTCACCCAGCAACTAGCTCAGCTTAGCCATACAAACTACATACAAAAAAAATTGTTCAATTAACTATCTAGCTAGATTTGGACGCCGATTGCGCCTTTACCCTAGTTCCTAGTAGTTACTATACCTAGGCGCTGCGCGCTAAAGCTCGCTATAAAGGCTTATCCTGATTAGTTCATGGAGACTCTCGATCTTAGGGCTTGATTGTGCTTAAGCGACCTCCTCGCAATCTTCCATGGCTGATTCTGGAACTCTATAGTGTTCACGTAAATTGACTCGCAATGACAGCTGGTAGTAAATGCAATGCAAACAAATCAAAAATCGAACTCGTGTCAATAAATAATGTAATCTCGAAATAATCAAACTCCTGGAGTAGACTCTTAAGCGTTTGATGGCGAAAATCTGTAACTTAAAAACTTAAATGGAGCGGAAGTACCTTCTGATTGGACAGGACAGCCGTCCCGTCCCCCATCAATTCCTCCGTCGACTGCCAACTACAACTCACCTACTCATTTGTGCTTTGTAGACATGATGCCCCGATATGCACTTCTATAGCTAAAAACTAATGGCTTGTCCGCATTCGGAATGGAAGATACGGAACGTTCAGGCTCCGCGTCTGAGGAAACGCACCATTATGTCTCGCACACGTCGCTCTCCAGCCCTGACGCGTATGCAGCAAACCCACGGTTTAGACAGTTACAGGAAGAACTTCGATATGTGCTATTCACAGCCGTGGCGAGTCATGGTCCTAGCAGATGTCCGTCTCCTACAAGAACAGGCTCTGAGTTGGTTGAGACAGCCGCATCAAAGTTCTGGAAACAAAGCCTCGACTCGGCACAGGTGCCGATACCCAAAGCCAGATTGATCTATTATTTGAAGAATTGGATTACTGAATGTGCACCTCATCTCGACAAATTCGACGAGAACAGCCATTTCGGCGTTCAAATCCCGATTCTTGCGCAAAATTCGCCTTCGTTACTGTATGCCATTCTAGCCTTTTCAGCACGCCAGTCCGAGCGCAAGGCGTGCTTCAAGAACAGTCGCGATAGCCTAGAACTTTACCAAGAATCGATTCGGCTGTTGACCCCCTATCTGCAGACCAGAGACCCGAATGTGCTTATGACAGCTTGTATCCTGGCGTGTATGGAGCTAATGTCCGTCAGCGCCCGCGGCTGGCGACGCCATGTCGAGGGATGTGCGGCTCTATTCGACTCATATATGATTAACGGATTTTCTGGGGGTCATCTACAGGCAGTCTTCTGGTGTTATGCACGTATGGAACTGTGCGGTGTAATCATCTCTGACGGGACGGAAAGCACGGTGCTTCCTCTTGATAAATGGGTCCCTCAGGAGGCCACTGTCGGGGTTTCTCCCGATAAGAAAGAGGATCAAATTCGAGATCTATTCTATGCAAAAGGCTCGTCTACGCCGGATATGCACGCTAACTGGGCCGTTTATCTCTGCACCAAGACATGCAATCTCACCTGCCGGCGATCGAGGTCCGTGGAGCTCGGCGAAGTGGACCAAGATGACCCGAGGCCATTTTCCGAGCAATGGGTGCGGCTCTGGGAGGAACTACAATTCTGGCGAGAACATCGTCATCCAGCCATGCTACCAGTCAAGGCTACATCAATGGACGATGAGCAAACTTTTCCCAATATTCTCTTCGCGCACTGGGCGGCTATCTCGGGCAATCAGCTGTACCATACTGCATGTATCATGATGCTGGAAATGAAACCTCTGAACATACCATTATCGTCATCTAGTCCGTACTGCTCCGCTATCTGGCACGCCAGGCGGGTATGCGGGATATCATTGACGAACCCGCATAGTGGGAGCCTCATTAACGCCATCCAGCCGTTGTATATTGCTGGAAAACTCCTGACGCACTGGGATGAGCATCTTGAAGTCGCTCGGTTGTTTAGAACGATCGAGTCTACGACCGGATGGGGTGCTTTGTGGCGATTGCGAGATCTTGAGCAGGCTTGGGGTTACGAGGCTAATGAAATCTTGTCTGCTATTTGAATAGAATTTCGTTCTGGACAATCACATCCAATGTCTCAAATATCAGTATATGTTTCTATGCGTGGGAATTATGTAACTTGTTGGGGTTGGTATTATTCGCAGGTTACAGTCTTCCATCACATCACGGGCTGAAGCGCGATACTATCGGATATTTCATAGAGATATTTACAACAAAGTCACGAAAATATAAATCGCAGATAAGACGAGTAGTACCAAACGGCTGCAAGCTCATATGCAAATATTACAGGAACTGTTATATCTCATTTGAGCCGTTGAATCATCGCAAAAATGACATGGGAGTACTGGCATCTAGCCACCTAGGGTCACTGTCGCCCAATGTTATTGATATGATTTATTTATTTCGTTTAGTCGTAGGGCGGGTACAATATATTATAGTTCACACCTCAAAGCTGGAAGATACGTCAGTTATGCTGGAAAAAAACTAGGTTCTAAGCCACCTGATTTCTACTGGCTGTCACATTACCAGAGATTAAGGTGGAACGAAGTAGGAGTTTTAATTAAGAATGTCCCCAGTAATGAGCAATTTGATTCCACTGTTGAGTATACAAACAAAAAATATGATACTAGAGCTTGTCGTGAATTCTGGGTTTAATATAAAGCAAGAACACAAAGCTCTCTATCGGAGACTGACAAGATTGAGCAAACTTCTTAGAATCTATATGACACAAAGGGGGTTCTTGAACCTTGATTCCCTCACCTTGAATTCCCCGATAAATATAAGGACTGACTTAAACCTGCTCGACATGATCCTCCTTCTCATTCGTAACTTTTTCGGGGCCGTCACTACTTTGTGACCCGTATTCGAGAAGTGCCGTCAAGCCAACATCACGCTGACATTGACGGAGCAACTCAGCGTCGCGTTCGCCTTTATTGCTGTTGAATACACGGTCCATCTCTTCAAGTGTTGCGTTTTTAGTCTCCGGAAGGAAGAAATAAACCCAGAAAATGCCGGCAAGAAGAAAAACGGAGAAAAAGATATATGTGCCCCATTTCCATGCCTGCAGCATTGGTGGCACAAAGAAAGCAATGGCGAAGTTGTTGACCCAGTTGCTGGAAGCGCCAATCGACGCTCCTTTGGCGCGGATAGAGAGCGGAAAGATCTCAGACACAAGGGTCCAAGATACGGGACCCCAGGTGGCTCCGAAACCAGCAATGTATAGCCAGATCAGTGCTGGAGGAAAAATAGAAGTCAGAAACAAATTATATCTATCAGTAATTAAGATGATGTTCTGACTCACCAACTGCTGTCCATCCGCCTGCCACATGAGCTGGCCAGTCATTGTGGAATTTGGCTACAATCACGCCAACAATAATCATACTCAAGAACATGACAATAGACCCAACTATCAGCATGGGTTTGCGACCAAACTTATCGATGACCAACTAATAACGGTGAGCATATCTCGAGCAAGAAATAGCAAACAAGCTTAAAAGAATGGACTGACCATAGCTGGCACGGTGCTGACAAGAAACACGACCCCAGTGACACCAGTAGCCAAAAGAGCGGTTGTACCACCAGTCAACCCAAGGCTGACGAATATATTCGACGCATAGTAAATGACTGTCATCGTCATGTTAACAAACTTTTCCAGTCGGGGCACGGTGGGGAAAATTGGGGGTGATCCTGAAAACACCAGACTTACTAGCATCGATTCCACTCCATTGCTGGAAGAACATGATCAGCCAGGCGGTGCACACACGTTTAAAATTATCCATTGATCGGACACAGTTTGCATATTGGTCGATTTGAATTCGGATCAGGCTTTTCTCGGCGGAGCCGGGAAAAGCTCTTTTCTCAAACAATGCCTCGGCCTTGATCTCTAGGAATTCGATCTGCACCAACTCATGTTCTTGTGGCAATTTTCTCACCCAGGCCAATGTTCGAAGAGCCTCTTCCTCGCGACCGACTTTGACCAGCCATCGAGGTGAGAAAGGCATGAACCAAATACCACAAGCAAGCGCTACAGCGGGGATCCCTTGGATGATAGATGGTAGGCGCCACGCGAGATCAAGTTGTGTTTCACCGGTTCCACCGATATAGTTGCTTCCATACCCAACCCAAAAGGAGAGCATGATGCCTAGGATAGTTGCAAACTGGTAGAAAGAAACCAACAGCCCGCGCATCTCCGGAGCCGCTAGTTCTGCATTGTACAACGGTCCAACTCCACTAAAAAGCCCAACACCAACACCAGTGAAAAAACGCCCGGCGTATAAAAGCGACTGAGTACCTGCAGATGCGCCGACATATAGGTAACTCCCCAGAATTACCCAGCAGCATGCCACAAACATGGTGTACTTTCTTGAAAATATCTCACCGATTATTCCTGCTGAAAGTGATCCTAAAATGCCGCCCAACTGCAGGACTGAAGTAAGCCACCCAGTAGCCGAGGAAGAGTCCACAATCGAAGGGAAGTTTGATTTAAACCGATACATCACTAGGGACTGTCCGAGAACGCCTTGTTGGTAGCCATATTCCAGACCACCGAAACTGTGGAATCACAGATGATTAGCAGAGTTGTCTCAGGTTCTTGCTTGAATGAGAAAAGGCTCACGAGGCGAAAAAGGCAATGAAGAGAACTTTGGGGTTGTCTCGCAACGATTGCCACAACGACTTTTTCGGTAGCTGTGCTCGATACCTTGAGTGACTTGGCTGTGGGACGGCAGATGCCTCCATGTCAGCAGGTACGACAGAGCCAACTTCAGCCATCTCAAAACGTCTTGGTCAAGACAAACGGGAGCAGATTGATGAAGTCGATGATTTCCAGCTAATAAAGCTGATTAAAAATGGGGAGATAAATCACTGGATTTATATATGTTTAATGTCAACAAGTCGAATTTAATTTCCTGAATCTAAGAACTACGCGGATTCTAAATGCGGAGTACTTCCTTCCAATTGCGGAGAGATCACCAAGAAACTCTTTAAAAAATGATGTCGCAGCAGAAAAAATTTTTGGGTTGTAGGCTATGATTTCCCTTTCGGTCCTGTCAGGGGTCAGCTACTGCTACTAATGCGACTTTTACCCCAGTATTTTGCCTTACCCCGAAAACTGTCTGGTCCCGCCAATGAAAATGTACTCGCTTTTGTGGGTTGTTGCTGTTATGATTGGGCTCGATCGCCGACGAAGCGACAATTATTTTACGTGATATGAGGGGGGGGTTAGCGTCAGCCAATAATTTTGTGGAAAGCTAACAGCACGGAAAAAAGACTAGTCCAACTTCGGGGGGCATAGGCTATGGAAAGGTCACACGACTATATGTCAAAATACTTCTCCACCTCGTAGGCTCTGTTATCTTAGTCTATTTTTTCCACTAGCGACTGTTGCTCAAATAAACGTCCGAAAAGACCCAATTGAGTTGTCGGGGAATATATGCATATGACAATGCCTACCAGGGGCACCACCCAAGCTGAGAAGCAGCGTGTCCGCACTGGTTGCTGGACCTGTCGGAGACGCAGAAGGAAATGTAAGCATCCAATACCGAGCCGTTCTACCGTGACATTTTTTCTGACCCCGTCTATTCGAGAAGGCGATGAACAAAAGCCTTGCTGTACAAGCTGCAAAACAAAAGGGTTTACTTGTAAATATCCTTCAAACGTCACATTTTTGCCCGTTGTGAATCCCTCTGACGTGCAGTCGAATGGAAACACCATCAAAGTAAGAGAAGTCAAGCCACAGTTGTCCATGAGTGTAGCCAACATTGAGATAATAGTTCATCAACCATGCAAATAATACCCCATTTGAGTTGCACCCGTCTCAAGAACGTGAAAATTCACGCTACAGCCCGGCTTTAACACCAAGTCAGAATGATATTTCTTGTCAATTGACTCCGAATATCGAAGGGAATGGGCAGCATGATGTTTCATCGCATACAAATTATTCCAACTCCGTCTTTCCGAATCAAAGGAATGATTTAATCTCTCATACATGTGGCGGTGGACCATGTTCAGCGCATCCCCCGGATATTGAAACGAGCCTGTTGCGCCATTTTTGCTACAACATATCTCTGTGCGTGGATGTAGGTGACCGAGGATCCTCATTCGGACTGAGCTGTATGGTCTGCGCTAGGAGCAACCGGCCTTTAATGGCTTCGATTCTTGCTCTTACTGCCTATCAAAGATCGCTCGTCGTACCATCTGGGACTGATATGGATCTGGCCCACAGTCGCCGATTCCGCGACGAAGCTGAGAACGGCCTAGCTGTCGAAGAAAACAGTTCTGTAAGACGGCTCGGCTACACACTTCTGAAGATGGAAGACTTCTTCGCCCATGGCCCAGCTCAGTGGCGAAAATTGTCGGATTACCTGCTTGGTAGCCTGGCTGATATTATCTTCCAACCCACCCTTGAAGATAAATTTAAGGAACCCCTATTCTGGTTGGTTTTCAAAATTGGTAAGTGGTTCAGCTTGAACGATCTTTTCCAACAAAGCTGATTAAGGGTGATTCAAGATCTTGCTGCATCTGTCATACGCTCCCAACCGCCACGGACGCCATTCCTCTCATTCGCACCGAATTCACATCCCCAGTCTGTCCACACCGAATATCAACGTGTTCATTTTCTTCTTGCTGAGACTGTTCGGTATTTATTCCAAGAACGGGACGCGGCTGTCTGCAGGCTTGATGGAGAGCAGGCAGAGATTTTAGAATCATCACAGGAATTGAGGTCCTTGTCACGATGGACATATCTATGGGCTGAGTGCCAAAAATGGTACAAGACGCTTCCAGTGCAAGCGCAACCTATTTTAGAGATCCGAGGATTAGATACCAGGAGGATTGAACCATCAACAACGTCGTGCTTCCCGATATTAATCTATACCACTCCTCTTGCTCTTGTTGCCAACGCCATTTATCATATTACATCTCTTTTGCTGCTAAATCATAGACCACGTCATCTCAATGCCTCACCATGGCCTCGGGGGGTTGCGTCGGCTACTTGGCATTCCCAATCCATTGCTGGTATTGCGACAAGCCATGAATCTGTTGGACAGTGGGATCCAATCCTGATTGCAGGCTTAATATTAATCACAAAGGGAATGACGCACAAATCTCAGCAGTTGACATTACTGGGCCAGCTCGAAAAAATAACAGCAATAACTGGGATCAATTTGGAACAAGAAATAGAATCTATCAAATCAAAAATCCACATTTCACGGCACAATGAAGACGACGTTTTGTGATCGAAGTGAACCTTGCATATTTTGATATAATTGTTCTATTCTATCCGGTTTTTGATCTCATAGGCAAACGGAATACTTTGTGCTGCACCTTGTCTCTGTACACAAACTGCTGCCGCAAAGTTGGCCTCCGCTACTGCCTGCTCTACAATCATATCAAAATCCTCCAACTTCCCTGATGATGTTCGAAGGAACCGAGTGAAAGCGACGGCAAAATAACCGACAAAGGTATCTCCTGCTGCCGTGGTGTCTACCACACTTTTCACTGCAATTCCTTTCACGATCCCGCTTCGGCCGGTACTAGTCGAGAAGAGTACCCCTTTGGCTCCCAGTGTGATGAGTACGACCCATACGTCGGCAACGTCGTGGAAGCGTTTCGCTAATTCCTGCAACCTAGGTTCATCCATTTCTGAACTCAAATATTTGACGGAAGAGCTCTCCCCGAAAATTGATCTCTCCATTTGTGTGGCTTCAGTCTCGTTCATGACGAGAACACTGGTGTGTGAAAGAGCGCGAAGAGGAACGCCTTCTGGAAATACGGGCGCGGGGTTGAAAATAATATGCGCTGAGCGCTCTTTTTGATTATTGAAATATTCCAAGAGCTGTAACACAGTCTCTCTTGGAATCTCTCCTTGCAGGATGATGACATTCGGAGTATTGGGTTGCCGTTGCTTGTGTCTGTGTTGGATGCAAGTAATGATCCTTTGGACATCGCTCATTCCTTCATGATTTGCACCAGGAACTACCAGTATCCTGTTTTCACCATCTGCCGCATCTTCAACAATGATTGTTGCGGATCCAGTTTGGCTCTCAAGCCGCTCCTCAATATCCACCGTGTCCACCCCTGACTGTTCCAACATCGGTTGGAGTAAGTTCCGATAATGACCATCCACGGAACCTACAGCTCCAATCATGCTTATGGTGACGTTTTGCTGAGTCTGCAAAGAGGGAGAAGTGAACAACGCTCGACCACAGGCGACGGCTTGATTTGCGCCTTTTCCTCCAGCGCTCACCGAAAGGCTTCTGGCCGTTATTGTTTCTCCAGGGCCGGGACACCTATGCGTAGTGACTGTAAAGTCAACGTTCAATGAGCCGACCACGCATATCTGAGACGACATTTTGATGTGTGTGTTGTTCACTTAATTGTAATTGAAGTATATGCATGTATGCGGAGGCATCCGGTGTGACTATTGCTGGCGTTGAAGGGAAATGGAAATATTTATGAAAAATTTTATAGATTTGAGACTGAATCTCTAAATTTGTCATTCTTCAACTTATTATTTCGTAGCCTCTGTTTTGAATACCGACGCAAGTCCAGAATTTCCAAACACGGAACCCATAGGCTACGCCTTCCACAACTTCCGTAAATGGAAGTCGATGGGGTTAACCCTAAGTACACCTGGCTCATTATTATTAATATTTATTATTAATAAAATCGGATTTCCATGTCGAATCCTGTACCGGGGGCTACGATGTTATGAATCCACCTCATACACGCCTTGAACGTGATTAGGGAAGGTGATAACAGGATAGGCTGACCCTATGAGAGGAAATTCCAGGCTAAAGCCCTCACTAAAGCGATAGGAAGCTATCCCCAACATCGACAAGTAGCTAGAACAGCTCCCTCATCAAGAGCGAATGTGAAGCTTCCCATTTCCATCTGAACTTGTGTGCGTGTTGAGAACTTATTCTTTTCTTCCTCGTTCCTCATACTAGGAACTCAATTCTAATACAGACCAACCGTTCTCACGTAGTACAACAGTGGATTTTTATCTCGAGGGCGAATGAGTGCGTGAAAAGAGGCATGTATCACACCTAAGACTTTGAGCCATTCTTCACCATTGTTCATTCGAGGCTCCCAGTGATAGTAATTAACGGTCGATGTGTTGACCTAGTACTGTCAGTCGTTTCTCCTGATAGTGTGTTGGATGAAGAGCACACATGTGTTAATCAAGTTCATTTTCCATATCGCGGTCTTCTAGCTATGACAAACATCTGCCCTATGGTCCCCCCACTTACTATGCCGGGAGCCCTCTTAGACTTATATTCACATAAAAATCGTTGAACAGAAAAAGCAAACTTTGCATTTATAACATGCCCGTGTTGTGCATATCTGAATTAAGGACCTCACATGAATTCGATACTCGCCCCTTTCCCCTCGGAAATATGCTCCGAAGAAATACAGACAGGCTGTCGGCTTCTAGCTGTTTTGATCCAAAACTTTGACATCTCAACAACGAAAAGGAATGTGCAAATGTAGATTATATTTGGGCACACCAACAGAAAATCAATTTGTTCGAAACCAGAACGCAAAAGGCGTAGGTTTCAGACATTACATGATCACCGCAAAGTGCGGACTCCGATCAAGATCGTCATGCGGATATACCGATATTAGCAGATGTCTTGAGTAAATGAGTAGATCTACGACTCTTTTATGTGTCATTTGATGTTGTACGACGGACGCATTCATATCAGATCAACTGGTAACACCCAGGAATAGACATATGTGTAACCTGAGACCGAACACGTGATGGTGGCAGCCCTACTTTCTCCTTTCAGGAAATMCCGTCGACTCATCCTGTCAAGCCGCTCTTTCAGCACCACGTCCTGGGAACTACGATTTCAAGATTATATTACAAAAGAAAACTGTGAATAGAGATTCAATAGATTGAACAAATAGATTCATTATTACAAAAAGTGTATCTTTTAGGTCAACTATATTGCCAAATATGACCAGATAACACCACCCGAGTCAAAAGTCAAGTCAAGACATTTTACTGGACAGGACTCTTGCAGGTGAAAGAGGTGGTGACGCTGTTTGCATATGCAGCCTGCAAAGTGACGATGGAAGAGTAAGCACCGAGACCAGCAAGAGCAAGAGCACCGAGAAGATAGAATATGTTGAAGACGCTCATGTAGAAGTACTTGCTGGTAGCGAAGCCGGGGAAGAAGAAACCGCGGGTGAAACGACGGAAACCCGAGTCATTACGGACAACCTCGCCATTTTCCGGCTTGAAACCTTCACCCTCCTGGAGGGCAAACTTCTTGGCCCAGTAGGCAACGGCGAAGAGAGGAGGGAAGGTGTAGGTGAAATGCAAGATACAGAAAGCGGCAACAACGGATGTCAGACCAGAGAAGTTAGGAATGGCAGCGGCGATGATGAAGGCAATAGACCAGTAGATAGGGATGAAGACAACCCAGGCAATCTTGCCGCCCTTGGTGGTGAGAGGAGGGAAGCGGAAAAGCTCGACAAAGATACTGTTGTACAAGACCTTGACACCAATGTTTCCGTACAGAGCTGCAGCAATGACGGCAGATAAGAAGGCGAAAACGTTACCAGCAGTCTGGATGCCGTATGAGCTGATGCCCAAGTAGCTGGGGTTGACGGTGTACTGTCCCTGGTATCCATACATGAAGAGACCATAGAACATGTACCAGAAGTAGATGAATAGCTGAGCAGCCCACATGCCAAACAGGAAGTCTTTGGGACGCTTCATTTCAGCCATGAACTCGGGGAAGACCATAGCACCACCGTAAGCAAAGACAGCTTGCATGGCACCGCTGATGGTGCCGGCAAAGTTGTCGGAGTGGGGGAGACCTCCAGAGGTTTGAACTGGTGGGAAGGAACCATCGGGGAGTTGAGTGACAGAGAGACCACCATTGATGACAGCACCAGAAGCTGAGCCAACACTAGCGTAGTTGGGGGGGAAGTGGGCAGCACCACCCATAGTAATGAACATACAAATCAAGTTGAGCCAGACAGCAAGATTGGCAATCCAACCAAATTTCTGAAGTGTACGAATCTGGCCAACGAGGAAACCAACAATGGCCCAGATCAAACAGCAGACAATAAAGCAGAGTTTGAACTTGGCCACCTGCGACAAGGCCTCTCCGTTTGAGATAACAATCAGACCAACGTTAAGGATAAGCTGGATACTCTGCAAGATGTTGATCAAGTGGCGCATCCAGGGACCAAAGAGACGGAAACCAAGGTCGCCGAAGTGACGAATGGGGTAGTGGAAGGAGTCGAGACCCAAAAACATATCCCAAAGCAGGTAACCAGAATAGATGGCGAGACCGGCGAAAACGGTATACAAAGCAATACCAGGACTACAACAGTTAGTATATGATTATTCACCATGAATGGTGTCACTCACCCCCAACCCATAGTTCCAAAAGCGTAAGGCAGACCGAAAGGACCCAAGATATCGGTGGTAATCAGGTAGAAAATGGCACCTCGGGTCGCGGTACGAAGAGCACGAGAGGCATTGGTCCACTCGTCGTCAGTGATAGTGGAAGTGACGGCCTTGTCGCTGGTGTTAATGTTGGCGGCATCCTTCAGTTCAGCACCATCCGACTTGGATGGGATGAGGAGGGAGAGCCAGCCACGCTCCCTATCGTGGTCGGTGTAGGTGTCCTCCTCAGCACGGGACAGCTGAGCGTAGTAGTTGTACTCCTCGAAGGTGACGGAGGTATCGTGAAGAGCACGGTGCTGAGGGCGAATGCCCCCGTGATGAGCTTCACGAGCCTCACGAATTTCACGGGCTTCGAGAGAGTCGACGAAGTCGCGCTCCTTCTCGTGGAGACGAGGGTCTCCACGATCACCGAGGACACTGGCAGGCTGGGCCATGATGATCAGACAATTGAAAGATGAGTCGAGTCACAGATTGACTTTGACTTAGGATGACAGCTGGAGAAGAGAAGAGAAGAGGAGAAGAGACGAAAAATAAAATGAGACGGCGAGGAGCTACCTTAATAGTGGTTGGAGGTAAGCACGACTAGAGACGACAAGTGGGGAAGGAGCGGCAAAAAAGTTGGGTGGGTCTGAAGACTCTCCAAAGTTCCAAACTCACCAAGACTCGAGACTCAGGACTCGGGATACACTATCGGGAACTTGGAAGGTGGTCACAGGAGCGTCCGATTGGTGCGGCTTATCTCATTGCACTATAGTGACTGCTTCGATGCTTTCGCGCTAGGTTTGCGCGATCCCACCTCATTTCGCCATTAGAGTTGCACTGCTCGCTGCGCGATTAACTGGGGAACTGCGAAAGCTTCGCTCGCGCGCCACAAGGCCTTTGGTGTGGATGGCCAATCATCAGGCAAGTTGATATCTTGGTACCTTAGTCAGCTGTCGCTTTACTCGTTGCGACAGTAGATTGCGCCATGTCATTGGCGGTGGTGAGATTAGAATGGGGCCATTTCATCAGACAAGCCAGTAGCAAAGCTTGTTTCCCCAGGACTTTTCTAGACGCCTCGGTGCTAGTTGGGAAGCCCTACTAATCGGTAGTAGTCACGGACTGTTAGCCTCGTTTTGTGCTAGTCTGCTCGAGAGCCACCGAGGCTCAACCGTGTCACAGCGAGCCATCGAATGTGGTTCGGCGAACCCCGGCCTGGGCATTTCTTGTGTGACGGGTGATCAAAAAAAGGGGCGAGAGGCATTGTCTCTATTCATTCAAGCAAGATTCTTTCGGTGCGTATTGAATACGCGATAACCACTGCGGCCAACACGGCCAACATCACACGAAACCTGAAGCAAGCGAGAAACAAGAGACGAAATGTAACATACTACTTAATACTCTATAGTATGTAAGGAGACATTGCCGCATCCGGCCAAACTCGACCCACTACGCCATGCGGGCTGCCCACCAGATGCAATCCGGCGGAACCAACCACGTCGCAAGACACAATACCACAACGTATATCCGCGAAAAAATTAATATCAGCGACTCTCGCCATTACCAATCTCACGCCAGGAATGTACGTACATCTTGCCAGATTCTCTGAACCGGGCCACAGGACACGTGGTGATGCCGCGAAATCGGCCTGACAGTCTTCTAGAAGGGGCAAAGAAGGTCGGAACACGGCAAAATGGTCCCTCACCTCTCCGCTGTCGTCGATGGTTCGCTCACACCGGATCCGATAAAGCCCTGTTTCACATAGAATTAACACATCTAAATTGCTAAAAATTGATAATTAGACGCTCGAAATGATCAATCGAACTCTACTTTTATTAGCATGGATTAATGGCAGGGTTGACTACGTAAGGCGTACGCATCGCACACGTCTCCTTGTCTGTAGCGTGCAAGTACCAAGGATCTCTTATCGCTCACCAATAGCCACCATTCCGAGGTACCCGTCTGCTTTTTGTCCATGACTAGTACTTGCAAACCAACAAGCAGAATCTATCGTCGACACGACGGACTGACGGAGTTGGTTTACCAATATTGAGCTCCGCAGTGCGACGCTATTTCTGAACCGGCCCTGCGATAGTCTCACACCACGCCACAAAACGCATGCCCAGAGTCCACAGCAAACGAAGCTTTCGCCAATACGGCGCCGAGAGGAGTCGCCAAAGCTTGATTATATAATTGACTTTTTGCTAAATTAAGTTAGGTTAATTTCCGCCCAATTCCTTCCACACCTTCCTTTTCCCTTCTAGCACGGAACTGGCGCATTTGCTTTGTTCGGATCCGCGCTGTGCCACTGCGGGAGATGCGTGGTCGTCTCTTTTTTTTTTTCCCCCTGCTTATCGGGCCGAAGAGGCCGGATAGATCTGATCAGATAGACATTCAACACCAGATCAGACGAATATACATCTATGTATCCACCGAGAATTCATTGTTCTCCAGATTACCTACCAAATTTGCTAATGGATATGGGGTAGATCTGTACGATATCTACAACTTCTCTTCAAATGCTACATTAATCTCTTTTCATTGTGCGTTCTTATCAGGCCGAGTGGCGAGCTATACTCAGTCGAGGATTTCATTACAAGAAAAAAATCTGATTTGCTCCACCGGTAACCGTGTGTAGCCGCCCGCCCTGTTGCTTCATCTTCCACTTTGCTTCAGGATAGGAAGGAGGATTAAATATCTCATGTCGTTGATATTGATGCTTTGATTCTGTTGGCTCCCCCGCATATCTATCTTGTTTCTGTTACTCATCTCTGACACTTGCATTACATATTTCCCACGTTTTATCAGGAGAACGCGCGGGTTAGGAGCGCGTGGGCCTGGGGAATAAGATCCATACTTCCAACGTTCGGAGGGCTTCCGGTCGCTGCCGTGCTATATCGAGTTGTTCATTACGTATTCAACGTTCAGCGTGCCTGGATTCGAGGTCAGTATTTTCGATAGTCCGATTGCTAAACGCCAAACCCGGGGTTCGCTCGATGGCTGCTCAAAGTTGAATTGTGTCAATATAGCCGAAATAATAGGCAGATGTAGGACTATGTAGATACGTATTTCCTGATTGAGAGCAAGGTACGAGTCCACAATCACATGTGCTACCCGCATGGATTCCTCGATTCGGGGAATGTTCCTTGCTACTACTGTATGGCTGGAGGCAGCAGCCATCGAGTTTCGACACGTTTGTATTCCAAATCCTGGTTGCATATCGGCGCTTCCTGATTTGTTGAGTCACCAGGGCCACAGGGTCGCATTACATGCCGTAGTGCAGCTACTAGCGCGCAGCAACAACAACAGCCGCATCGGTGATTACTAGCTGCATAATCATTAACGGATCAGAGCTGGAGGTGCACTGTGCGCTGTCTCAGATCCGTCTCGATTGGTGATAAGATTGACGATGCGCACCTCGTATTTTCGTGCAATTAAATGGGCTGAGCCAATCGCGGCTTAGATCACCTGATCCTGAGTTCGTATTGTTCAGCTGTCATACAGTGCCCAGAGGTTGCAGAGGCTGGCAACAGAAGGTGCAATTGTTGGCAGCTATGGTGAGTGTGAGCTGCCAAGCTGGAAGAGCCCCTTAATTGGCTCCACAACGGAGTGTCCGAAATCCATTGCTGAGCATGCTACGTAATATGCTGTTTGGCTTTTATATGCCAAGATGGTGGCCTCAGGCTCTGGATGCATTGCTTCACAATGACCTCTGAATGAAGAGTCGTCTACATAATGTTAATGTTAACACATGCTAATCTGATCGTCAAGTGATTTGCTTGCATTGCTCAAATTCAACCATCATATCTACAGAATCATTCCCAGATACTAATTTCTACTGATCACAACTTACCAGTCTTCTCATAAACAGCAGCTTCCACCTTCGCCCAGAGCTTACCAACCTCCGGGTCTGCAAACGGCAGCACCTGAGAAGCAACTATTCCAGCAACGCCCTTTTCCCGATCACACCACCAAAACATATTAGACATACCTGACCAGTGCGCTGTATTATCAGACCGACCCGTCACACTGGGCGAAATCATGAACGATAGACCCCATCCTTGAGGCATTTGAGGAGGCGCCAGTCCGTAGTATCCATCTGATGGATACACGAGCTCTGGTTCTGCGGCGGGKACATACTGTCGTGCGTAATTGGGGTTTTCTGGGAATTGGTTACGAACATCTCATCCACTGTCTCGAGTGAGAGTAGACGTTTTCCGGTTGTTGTTGATACGCCGTTGTTGAGAAGCATTGCCAGGATTTCTAAAGAAATCAGACGCATTTCCCCAGGATTATACTAAGTATAGGAACTTACTGGCATACTCTCGCGGACTTCCGAATAAACCAGCACCTCCGCTGCGTACTGTGTCGGGCTTATTGTGGTCTTGAACGTGGAGTGCATACTTCCATGCATGACCCCGCGCTTTCAGATGTCCATCAGGAAGCCGTTGCTCCATGGCCAAAACTCGCGATTTCATGTCGCCATCAGGAAAGAATGACATATCCTTGATGTCTAACGGCTCAAAGATGTAACGTTGCATATACTCGTCCAACCTCGTGCCGGTGACTCGTTCGACTAGGAAACCCGCCCAGTCCAGGCTGATCTGTGCAACTTGTCAGTCTAGTTGACAATTAGGAAAACACGCCAAGCTGCAATACCCCATATTCAAATTTTGCGCCTGGCTGATTGACAAGTGGTTGGTTCCAAAACTGCTGGCGGGCTGGTGAGATTGGAGGGTTTCGATTGCCTACCCAGTCACGTAATTTTTCGTTGGTGAAGGTGTATCCGAAGCCAGCTTGTCCGACAAGCCCTTGTCACCAAAGATATTCTCTATAAATCAAGGGAAGAAGGCATACCTGTATGAGTAAGTAACATTCTCAATGTAATACGACCCGATTTCTGCTCGAGTGTCCCATCATCCGCCAAATACTTGACGTCCCTCAACTCAGGACACAGCCTCTCAACCTGATCCGCATCATCGAGCGCTAACTTCCCTTGTTCGACTAATTGCATGCAGGCGATTGCCGTTACTAGTTTTGTAAATGATGCCATCCAATAGATCGAATTCTTTGCATCGACGTCAGTAGCATTTCCGGATAATAGCTTCGGTCGACCAGCTGCATATGCAAATACTTCTTCTGGTCGATCTGATTTCGACTCTTTGCTCACGATTACGACGGATGCAAAGCTGAGTGGTTTTAAATGTTTTTCGGTGGTAGTGCCTGTATTGACGCCGCAGGCCTGTTCGACGAGCGAGCGGAGTTTGGCGGTTGTGTCGTGCGACAGCATTTTTTTATTAATTCTACCGAATCTGAGACGTAGTTCGCTTTCTTCAATGTCGAAGATATTAAATGTATAGAAAACCGTTCAATGTCATGTTTTGCGGAACGACTCTTGCTGGTACCCCAACAAAACACATGCGAAGATCTAGCCGATGAGCCGAGGAGACACCTAAGTGATTGCTGATTGCAGATCCCCCTCATGAGCACACACCAAGAAATGAGAAGCAGACCCTGCATGCATATACTTAGTTACATATGGGACTCGTCGAATATGAATCAGAATTCTACCATCGATATATTCTATTACTTTCGCACAAGGAAATGAACAGGTTTCCACCTCTAGTACCTTGTCTGTAGTAAGCCAGCAGTAATTGAACTTTCTATTTCTCCCTTAGACTATGGTTATATACACAACGATCAGCATTGAAATACGATCAAGATTTAAAAGCCGATGGTTGAATGCCTTTCCACAAACTCAACAGATCAAGGCCGTCAATATCAGAGGTCCAATCCTGCGGTTCCGGTATAGAAATACTCCAACCATATTTATGAGTTTCTGCAAGCAAAGTCTTCAAATTTGATTTTGCTTCGGCCGGATGACTAGCAGATACAACGAAAGTCATCTGGAAAAATCGCGCAAACACAAGCTTCTTGTTAAGCACATTTTCGAGGTGTATCTGCCACAAGTGAGATGAAAACGGATGGTCAAAGGGCAGAGCATTCCACCGGTAGAGATGGCCTTCAACAGTTGCGAAAGCTGGGATCTCATCCGGTGGAGTCATTGGCCATGCGCAATAGTGAACGTGAAGTCTACCCTTTGCGAATACTGCCTCGGGATGCCTTTGTTTGACTGCTCGTGAGAAAGAGTCGAGACATCCGGAGAGCTGCTGTAGTGATAAACGCGGTTGCAAAAATAAGTTTTCAGCGGTGGGCTTGAGAATGTAGGAAATGTACAAGTCCTTCTGTCCGTCGGTACCGTCTAATAGAAGAAGACGACCACTTCTTGGTTCATTGCTTTTCATGCGTGAAATAATGCCTTTTTTCTCCATTTCGGACAAGATTTTGTATATTAAACGGCGGTCTCTTGTGACTAATTTTCTGTCGTGGAAATCGCGCAGGAAGCTTGGGTCTTTGTCTAGAATGTCCCACGCTCGAAGTCGGTTTCCTTCGTAATGGAGGTCTCCAATGTTCATGTTCAGAGGAAATTTCCCGTCCATTTTCACGGCTTCCAGCAATTTGCTTTGTTTCTCCGTTGGGAAAGAGCTTCGAATAATCTTTCTCATCGTTTCTTCCGGTCGAATATCGCCACTTATTAATGATATAGCGTCTGCTATATCGTCAAGTATTCTGAATTCCTGTGATGGCGCTTGTTCAATGATGATAAACTCGAAGTAGTCCTTTCTCATACCCCTTTCTTTCAAATTTGCGTACAAGGTTATATCGGACATGATGTTTTTGAATGACCATTCAGTTGTCCATGGGGCATTATCTAGATCGTCGCCGATTGCTGCTGATCTTGTGCGCGTAATCCAAGGGATATCGTCGTGCTGCTCATTGCGAGCGAAGACTTTACTAGTGCTCCGGTCATCGTCCTCCATTTCTAAAACAATGACGATAAATCGGGCAACGCGGTTGACAAGCTCTTGTATTAGTGGGTCAGCCAACGGGTTTCTTTTGGCCATCCTTCCAACCATGTAACACCGGGATTCTCTCTGCGTAGCAATACCATCGTTGACCACAATTGGTGCAATTGGGGGATCCGAGTACCCCATTGTAGCCGCTACGAATCCGTGTAGAATCGGAAAATGATTTTTCTGAGAGACGTGATCTTCTTCTACCCATTCGCGCCCGCTGGGCATGTTCTTATATCTCCCCATTGCGATAAGTTGGTGGATGAGTACGGCATCCTCAAAGTCAACGCAGAATGATTCGAGGTTTGACCAATGGACAACATTCCAAAAATATGCGTACAGGATATCCCACGCTTCAACAGTCATTTTGTGTCGTTTGTCTTCGGTGGTGACTGGCTCACCAAGGATTATCACGGATGATCCATCCGGTGTGCTGTGACGAGAGGCTACGTAGTCGCAAACAGCATCGCGAATAAAGTGTAGTGTGTCCGCTCTTCCCAGTGACTCGAAGAACTTGATCAAATCCTGCAGGAGCCATGGTACCATTCGAAGAAAATTGTCGATGTTGTCGATTTTCCTCGCTTTGAGCAGGACTTCCTCGTCAGCCTGCCATAAAATAAATTCACGGAGAGCGTAGCGCATGACATGATCACCAGCATCTGGTTCTCTTGTGGTGCCAGGCACTTCGGGATTGACAATAGTTGGAAGGGAATCATTGAGTGATGGGGCGATCTCGTAAAGACGCTTTATCCATTCTTCCGTGAGAGTCAACATGGTTTCTTTTAGCGTCCTCGCTGGGGAATCAGCTGGCAAATGGTCCAATGCAGAGAAGGGAATCTCGGGCGATAAGAGCGAATGATAGACAAGTCGTGGCTGTTGTCCGTCACTCTCTTCAGCATCTTCTGATTGTGCTGGCTGTAATTTCTCTTGCAATCTTTCGATTTCCTCGCCTAGCTTGTAGATCCAACGTACATGTCCCCTATCTTTAGGTGCACTAAAGAAGCGGAGGTTCATCTGGGTTCTTAGTTCCACAGTCTTCTTTCCCAGTGCGATTGCCTCTTTTATTCGGTCTTCTTCATCGTGTGATTCGTCCACACCGATCACTAAATCTTGGTATTGTTTCTCTGTATCCTTGTAAGTCTGATAAAGTGTCTCGTACTCTTGCTGATGGGTTGGACATCGTGAATGCCTCGGCTTGAGAAGAGCTCCATGGCACTCGGATCCCCCGGGTAATAGAGCTTGACAACATTGTTTACTCCTGGCTCTTTCATGGGTCTTAATCCTAGGTCTGTTCATCTCCGATTCTGTTCCTTGTATACTTGGACTTCAAGTTGCTTGAAAGAAGAAGACAAGTCGAGGCAAGTGAGAAGACTTGAATTGGTGGGGTAGCTACTGACCTGGCGCTGCAGTGCCAATTCATATAGCAAGAGACCCCGGCACAAAAGATCCAATGATAATGACTACGAGGCACATATTAGCGCTCATCTGCGAGTTAATGAATTTGGACCCCAAGGGCTTTCACAGATACTGGATGCATAATATCACAGCATGTTAATTTCAGGCTTTGAGAGGCAAAATTGACGTTGACGTTGGACTGACTGCCATGTCAATGCTTCCCCAGGCAATTGATGATCGAGGTGACATTTCTGGCATCTGAAACGCCAGTGAATCATTTAGGTACGATGTACGTTTCAGATCTGAAAAGCATTCAACGTAGTATCCTAGACCATTGAAAGTTAGGAATAGGGCCTGGAAGTAAGCTTTATTTTCAAGTGTTCCATATGGTCTCTAGGTAAGTCATGAGCTATTACAAATCACAAAAATACCTTATCTTTCACCACATTCAGTTATCGACTTGTTAAAGACCAAAATTTCAAATCTTGCCTGCATATAGTTTAGACAATATTACATATTTCTAATGTCTGTACATTGAGTTCCCTACCAAGTACTTCAGATGTTGATAAATAGACTCGCTCGGGCCTTTCTAACCCGACCAGCGGGCAATCTTAGGGCTTAGATACCCCGGATATTTGGACAGATGTAAAATATCCTTCAAAATTTCGACTTGACTACGAGGGGTTCCGTTACTTCCTGGTTTTTGTTATTCGAGGGCTTAACTCAACTTCATATAAGCTTGGCCTATGGATTTGATTGATGGAATGTAAATTTCCTTTTGTTACCCCATCCGGAGAGACTGGGGGATCGGCAGCTGGAAGGTTCCCCAGATATTGCACCTGCTCAGGTTCATGGTTCTAATTGAGATATTGTCTAGTTGTCTATATAAAGTACCGGACGCGCTTCACCCAGGTTTGATATCTCATCTGAACGCGAGTCAAACACAACCATCTATCCAGATTTGGACGGCAAGATGCTTATTTCCCGTTCTGTTACCTCCATTCTATTCCTGGCCTTGGGGCTATCTAGTCTGGTGACCGCAAACAAACCAGAAGACAAGACCAAGACATGTATTGTCAAAACCGGAGGAAATGCGGCAGTCGATGATGCGCCAGCTATATACGACGCTTTTCATGAATGTGGACAAAACGGTCGTGTTGTATTCTCCAATACTACGTACTACATTAACAGTGTGATGAACACGAGTCATTTACACAACTGTGAGATTGATATCTACGGTACTTTGTTGGTAAGACTCAGCCAGTTATAGTCTTGTATAGGAAAAGAAGCTAACTGCGACCTTCAGTGGGGAACGAATCTAACCTACTGGTTAAACAATTCTCTCCCAGTCGGATATCAGAATCAATCAACGGCATGGGTTCTAGGCGGGACCGATATCAAAGTTGACGGTCATGGATATGGAACTTTGAACGGTAATGGTGATTCTTGGTATGCTGCATATGGGGGTGTATCCAACAAAGCTGGTCGTCCGCTTGCATTGACGATTGCGAACACGACAAACCTCGACTTCAGAGGGGTACAGTTTATTCGTAGTCAGATGTGGTTCGTATGCTCGTATTTGTGAGCTTCTGAATAGAGTCTAATTCGTTGATCTGTCCGGATGTAGGAGCATGGCGATTATACGCACACACAATGCTGTGTTTGATTCGATCTATGTCAATAATACTTCCACTGCTGGGAAACGATACGGTATGTCTAGATTTCTTACCTAAAGAGCTATCTAATATTGTTCAATAGGCAATAGCGACGGAGCAAACACCATCTACAGCTCCCACATAACCTTCAACAACTGGACGGTCGACAACGGCGACGACAGCATAAGCCTAAAAGCAAACTCAACGGATATCTCCATCACAAACAGTAATTTCTACCATGGCCTGGGCATCGCAATCGGGAGTATTGGACAATACAAAGGTGCCTTTGAGACGATTCAACGCGCCCATGCAAAGAACAATTATTTCTACAAGACTACGCATGCGGCGTACTTTAAGACCTGGACTGGCGAGCAGGTTGGATATCCGCCTAACGGTGGCGGCGGTGGTCTGGGCTGTAAGCTTCTTCTTCTCCGCTAAACCCTAAAAGAGGATGGAATATGCTAACGATGTTCACGGTCAAGTCGCCTCCGACCTCGTCTTCGAAAACATGACCCTCAATTCCCTCTCCAACACACCCTTCACAATCTCGCAATGCACCACCTTCAGCGGCACAGCCGGAAACTGCTCATCATCCGAGTTTCAAATCAAAGACATAGTATGGGCGTCAACGACAGGAACAACTAGCTCCGTCGATGTGGCCAGTTTCCAGTGCAGTGCTGTCAAGCCATGCACCAATCTGACGATTGAGGATGTGAGTTTGACTACGGTTTCGACTGGCGATGTGACGAGTGCGTATCTGTGTGGGAATGTGGTGAATCCGATCGGTTGGAATTGTACGGGAAGTGCTTGTTCTGGGTCAAGTGCTACCGGGGGATGTTGATCGGACTTTTTCCGATGTGATGTCCGATTCAGTAGTCCTAGTGTAGGTGTATCCTCAAGTCAGCTGTACACTTCCCCAACCACCAAAAATTCAGATGGTTAAAAAAGATACACTCAGCGGGCCATATCTCCCCGTTAGATCATGAATAAGAGGATATGATACATGAATAGCTCCTCTTTATACTACGTAGTAGTACGTATCGGCGGGGCTTAACGCGGGGAGAACGCCGTGCGGGGATCCCCCGAAAACTTAATCTTGAAAGCCTTATTACATCGTCATCTATCTCGCTAGATTTCTAACATCATATCATGCAACAAGGAACGTAATTTCTTTTCAAAGTCCCTAAAAGAAATTGGAAATGGCATCCTACAGACCTCACGAAGGAAAACTCGGTATCGTCACCGGCGGCTCGCGAGGTACGTAAACAAATCCATACCTCTTTGTAAACATCACAATTGACAATTCTACAAAGGAATCGGCGAGGCAGTCGTTAGACGGCTAGCAGCCAAAGGCTGCAATATCCTGATCGTCTACACATCGAACTCATCCAAAGACCTCACAAACAAAATCTCATCCGAACTCTCAACAACACACAAGGTCCACATTTCCAGCGTACAAGCAGATCTTACTGATCCTGCCGGCGCAACCCCCAAAATTGTTGATGCCGCAAAAGAATTATACAAATCATACACTTCTGGTAGCGACAAAGAATTGCAAGTCGATATCCTGATCAACAATGCTGGTGTTGGATCCAACCAGTTCCTGAACGATGCGACAAAAGGGCCGATTGATGCCGCGGAGTACAATCGCGTGTACAATGTCAACGTACTCGCACCGCTGCTACTAACGCAGGCTCTTGCCCCGTTCTTGCCGACGGATCGCTCAGGCAGAATTGTGAATGTATCCAGTGTCTCATCCTCAATCGGATACGAAGGTCAATCCGTCTACGCCGGCACAAAAGCAGCCCTGGAGGCAATGACGCGTTGCTGGAGTCGCGAATTGTACGGCAAGGCTACAGTCAATGCGGTCAACCCTGGCCCCGCCTGGGGTGATATGTATGCACAGGCAGGCGAGAAATTTTGGAAAATTAATCAGCCTTATGTCGATGCTGCGCCTTTGGCTGCATATGATGGGGAAGAGGATATGTTGAAGGCCGCCGGTGATGATGCGGAGAGGTTTGATAAGACAGTTAGAGAAGGGATGGGTGGTAGAAGGCCTGGATTTACGAGTGAGATTGCGGGAACGATTGTTATGTTGTGCACGGAGGAGAGTGGGTGGACTACTGGTAGTGTGGTCTGTGCGAATGGTGGTATGAAAATGTCTATTGCATAGGTGACTACCTTATAAATGCGCGGCTTAGAGCATAGCAACATAACGGTTGTTTGCATCACATTTGGTACTCTCGAGTACTTTGTACATGTCTGATATGGCCATCTATGCCTGTAGAGCCTTTCCAGCAAACCAGATCCCATAAAAGCAGCTAAAGTTGTTCAAGTGCCACAGGATAGACCGTAAAAAGCTCAACCTGTGGTCCTCAATGTAGAAGTACGCCTGCACATAACCTATACGGAGAATGGAGTAGGTCAAGCCAACAAGATTGATCGTCTCAGCATCGAGTTTGGCCACGTTCATCAGAACGACTGCCATGTTGTTAGTATTTTACGTCAGGCCAAAGAAGGGGAATACTAACTGGTACTAGCAAACAAAGTATAGGTCTCGATAGAGTTGGCATGCGCCGATGCCGCTCGCTGGAGTTGCCCAAGCCGCTTGCGGGTCATTTTGCCCTCTGCGACGGCGCGTTCGCCATACTTGGCCAGGTCATAGCGCGGACTTACGTTGTGGTCGATCCCAGCGCGAAATTTAAGGGCGCGAGTGGATGTAAGCATGTAAGCGTAGACATAGTTCCAGAGGAGAAACGCGGATGTATAGTTTGTGGCCGTGAGGCCGAGGTTTGCGATTATGGAGCTCCTTCAGGATGCTTAGTTAGAGTTCCCAGTATGGAGCTGGAAATTTAGTGGGACTTACATTTTCACGTCACACTTTTGTCTTGGATGTCAATGAGTAAATAAGAGTTGAGAGAATGAAAGGATAAAATAGAAAAATAATTCTCAAGGGGCCAATTTATAAAAGGATTCGGCCCATACATGCTCATGCTATGCTTTTGTTGGGACCTCGGTCTTTCTTTCTGTCGTCTTTCCTATTCAGGGTTAGATGATCATTTTAAGTTTCAGTTCCGCGATTGCCCAATCAAAGACGCTACTGGAGTCTCTACGTCATACGCGGGCTTTGATTAGTCGGATAAAGATCGCTGGTGCCTGAGGCAATGCGTGAATCTTGTTGACTTCAAAGCGTCTGTTCCATAAATCATATCCACATTCATTCCATATTCGTTATCATCAAGACTTGTGCAAAGGCAGTAGCAAGACAGTTCTCTCCCGACTTTTGTATTGAATATGCAGCGTGCTCAACAAAGTCAACAGCCCGCCAAATACACACACACCAGCTAGAACTCGGAACTGCGACTGGGACAGTTCGCTCCCGGTCCACGCCTGTTGCCATTCAACATCATCCGTATAGCCTAGAATCTGTCCCTGCTGGTCCAGAGCCGCAACGCGGAGAAAATAGCGACTTTTGCCCTTGAGTGGTGGGACAATAAGCAAAGTCTCGAACCCGGTCTTTCTGTAGCAGCCAATCTCAAGATAAGGGGAAGCATCAGCTTCGGATAAGGAAAACTTTTCCTTAAGATCAAGCTGCCATCCAGCGACTTCAGTGGCTCCATTCCAGTGAACTTGCAATTTGTGTCCTGAAATCTTAATCACCGGCTTCGTCAGTGGCTTGCCGGTCCATGTGTGTTTGGAAGCACGGGATGGCGTAGTCATCAAGAAGTCAAAAATAGACAGCGGGTCGAGGAGACGATGGTCGCATAGTAGTTTACCGCCAGAGGTAAACTCACTGAGCGCACGACCTCCCTCCCAGCTAATGAGTACATTCCCTGTTTTCTGAGAAATTTGCATGTCTCCAGAGAGCTTCTGTACCTCTGTCGGGCCATTATAAGTTTCTTGCAGAACGGCTCSCGACGTATGCGGGKTGATCTCAATGGTCATGCCACGACTCCTCGTGACTGGTCCTCCTTTGTCCATCACCGTCAGAGTTTCATTTTCGGCCCATCGCGCATTATGCGGCCATGTGAAATCAACAACCGGACGGTCACCAAAATCCCTAAATTTATTTGCGTGCCCGCCCAGGTTCCATTGAACTTGGCCAGTACTGGCATCAATCGACATCACAGAGCGCATCTGCCCCGATGAAACGAGGTAGTCGCCTGAAGGGGCTTGATCGACACCGCTGATATGGAAATAATCAAACGGGTGATCCTCCGTTCCTTCACCATCATCGAGTAATTTGAATGTGTCTGTAATGGCGACGTGTTCCGCAGCACGCCACTCATACAGCAAATTTCCGGTCACGATGTCGATTTCTTGAAATATTCCATCCAGAATCCATCCTTCCTCAGGCCCACCGAGAGCGGAGAGATCAGCTCGGCGTTTGTAGTGTGCTGCTATCAGGGCAGTATCGTGGCCTGTTACTGTAAAATCGTGCAGCGAGTCAATTATCGTGCCGACGGGAGCAACGATATACCTTTCAGTATAGGTAGAATCAAGCTGACAACGAAGTTAGCACCGTCTCTTAGAGTTTATGCTGATGGTGGACTTACCATATAATAGCGACCAGGGCCAAATAGCTCTTTTGTCCAATATGTGAGGTACTCCTGACCGCGAAAGGTCTGCACGCGGAGGTTTTGAGTTAATGCATTGCGCTGTTCTTGCCAGATCAAGTCCCCGTTTTGATCGTAGATTGTGGGTGAGCGACCGTCTGGAATAGTGAAAATATATCCAGGGTTGCAAGGCTTATCGGATAACAGTTCTGTGCTAATTGATGAGACATGTGGCCTTATCAGATCAAAATCGTACGATCCGAAAATTGATGGCAAGCGATATTGCAGTAAATCTCGGGTTGAAGGATGTGGCTTCTCGTTCAACAGTACGAATAATGTCCCAATAATCGTCAACAGTGCACATGCTCTTACAGTCCACCTCCGCAGAATGGTCGGTTTTGTCTGCAGCCGTGATGCCAACATTGCTAACGCCGTCTGTCAGACTTCAGTGTTACCTTGAGCTTAAAATAATGAGTATTAATCTCAATTGTCTTCATGACGGAGACATGCAGACCAGTATACTCATACTGGAACAGACTAAGACCATAATCTAATCGGAGAAATAAAAACGAAGTTTACTAGGATTCTCGCATGCGGGTGGACTGGGAATAATAAATATTTTCGTATATCATTTCGGCAGTGACACTGTAGCAACGTGATAAACTCGGCCTTTGCCCGTTACGGACGTTGACGTGATACCACAATAGCCTAGTTAGCACGTTCGTACGTACACTAGTGAATTGTTTATTTGCTTGGCTCCTATGGGGAGTGATCATTTATCCCAGTCGAAAGATAGCAGATGACTAGCTTGGAATCAGTTTGTCCGAAAGGACCGAAACATGGCTTATTTTTATCATGCGGCGCATCAATAGTTGGACGCTATTCCATCGCAAAGTAGCGGGACCGACCACTAACTCCGCCGGGAGATAAGACAATGGCTTGATTGTGCAGGTAATGCGGCTAGGATCCTAATGGAAACTTGGAAGAAATAGGGTTGCACTTTGCATTTGCTTGAGACATGTCTTGTTGGCATGGAGCTAGTCGGGTAACTCTAAGACATTGGATCTTGGCCCATGATCGAGATGCGGTACAGTCTGGATTCGTGGTATAAGTGAGTCGGTGAGTGAAGTATTATGTGCAGTTGGTCCAATACCCAGCCATTGCATGAAAGCATAATCATGTTCGGTGTTTGTTAGAAGGGATCTATTGCATTGATCGCATCTTAGGTCTTTTGTTCCGTAAGTAAACTTCGGACTTGAGAAGACAGCTTATCGGTCTGGCCTTGAGGACTTCCTTAAGTGTAGAATTGTAAGAGATGAATATTCAAACCATCTCATAGAATGGTCAAATTTAAAAGCAGAGCAAAGTCGAACATTGCCTTCATATGTATCGAATTGTAGATCAGAATTCATAGCGAACGGAGGGGTCGGAGTACTTCGCGGTCTATCGTCTCTAATTTAATTTCGAGCTCCGCATTTAATCGCGACTTCGGAGTTCAACAACGCAATTTCCAACTCCGAGCGCCTTATCACGTCTTCCCAGCTAAGCATTTCACCCATCATCTCAACTTTCGACAGTCTCGGGGTAAAAAAATATCAAAAATAAAGATTCAAATCGAATTTTAAAATTTTTATGAGAATAAACCAACATGTCGACGACAAAACGGCGTAATGGCCAGCTTTCGTCCTGCGAACCTTGTCGTAAGGTAATTTTCGAACTCCGCACGCGAAAAGACAAAGTATATATTGATTTAGGGCTAGGCCAAACTCCGCTGTGACCATGCAACACCCATCTGCGGTCGATGCACCCAGAGAGGCCAAGGAAATACATGCGTTTATCATCCAGCTCCCATGACACAGGCTCGACCAGCAGTCAAAAAGTCGGATCTCAAAAAGAAAAGGAAACGGGAACCAACCCTGTTGACAGAGAGGGGTATAACGTCGACCAATTTCTTGCAACGATATCGTGTGCCTGCCGTAGATCGCCAGCATTCACCTCCAAATAAACGCCAGGCTTCGGACGACACTGATCAAAGCGACGCTGTACCTGATGGTAGTAACACTACTGAGACAGCGCGATTCAGAAAATCAGCATTCTCAACTGGGTTTCTAGGTCCTTCCAGCTTCTGGGCAGCATTTGACGAGCCCAATGAAAGTAACAGTCGCAGTCCAGCGCCAATTACTACAGTATCTACATACCCAACTCCCTCGCAGTCCTCGCCATACACGGAGTCACCACCAACCGAAACCATCATGGCCGTAGAGTCTGATTCCACAATCGCAGACGCAGATCAAATCGAGTGCGGAGCAAGAATCCTCGTGCTTTTAGAAGATTTGTCGCTATATGAGAACCTCATCCAGCACCGATTCACAATCATGGACCCTTGGGTCTTTGGTAAGAAATTAGTGAATGAAGCCCTCGCCGGGGTGTATTTGCTACGTCAACAGTGGCGACAAGGCAGCAAACTATCTCAAGCCAAGTTACTAACCTGGTCTGAGAGATTGTTTGAGAACAGCTCCAAGCCCATCGTGACACATGCAAACATGACAATCACAGAATATTTCTCGTCGGTAGCTGCGAGGTGGGAGATGATTGGAGTGGTGTTTTCGTGGGTTGGTGTTGCGGCGCTCTTGATTCCGGATGATCATGAATCGCTTCGGTCGGATGATGGATCGAAAATAGATATGCAGAAGTTGAGGAAACTTACCGTTGAGGTCACTGAGATTTGTCTGGGGTTTTGTGATAGTGTGGGCACGTTGAGTGACCCTTTAGTCTGGCTTCTTTTGCAGCAGACTATTTTACTTGGTGAAGTACACGGCGACAGTGGTGAGTTATGCGACCTTGGGCTCCAAGATCTGTTGGCTGATGAAATAATCTAGATTATAGACCCTGGCGCAAACTAGGAGATCTGTCAACTATAGTCTTTGCTCTAGGCTTACATCGGCCAAAATCTGACCCATCTGTCCCCTTGTTTCTGGTTGAAATTCGCAAACGTGCAATGGCAGCCGGATTTGCTATAGATAAGCAATTGGCTACTCTTCTCGGACGACCTCCTCGAATCGCCTATCAGTACTGCGATATCCAGTACCCACTAGACCTTTCATACGAGACAATTTGCATGATCTCTGAGGGGAAGGACGATCTTGCTCGATATATCGGGCCTGACGGCTGGAATGTAGAAGAAACCGTCAATTCCGGAACTCGAGCAAGGGTCAATGTTATGCTTGCCGTGATACGAGAAAAGGTTCTTGCTTTATCACTGTCTCCGCACAATGATGATTTAGAGCAGAGAGTCTCGTGAGTCTTTCCAATAATCATGCATAGCTCATCCCAGATATCTGACCATGGTATGAAACAGAGCCACCTGCGCCGAACACGACCAAATGCGACTATCACTCCCCTCAAAACTGGAATGGCGGCCAAACATCCAGAACTTCGACGAAGCTCAGGCCTGTCTGCTGGAGATTCTCAATCTCGAGTTCTTGCACAATGATTTCATACTCTATTCTGTCTTGATCAGAAGGACTGGGGAGCATAAAGATAGATTGATACGGGCCGCACGGAAAATGTTAAGTACATTGGTGTCGCTGGTTTCATCTCGATCGCCATCCATGTCGAGTACTTTCCGGTCTTCTTGGGATGTATGTAATGTCTTCTCCCCAGTTTTATTTCGGCATCATCATGTTATTTGAAGGGCTATAACTAACGTGAGATTAGCTCTGCTACATCGGCCTCCCATGTGCAGGCGTCCTCGCTCAAGAACTCCTCCAACGCTCGCAACGAAAACATCGTCAACCCGTACCATCTGCCGCCGGTAATACACCAACAACACCATTCCCGCGCTCCGAAATCATCCAAAATCTAAGCGTATTTGCGTCACTGCTAGAAACAGCACTAAACATCCGAGACGGGAACTACGAAATCGGGAGAAGAGGATTGGACGCAATTCGAAACATATTAGATCGTGTCTTGTCATGCGATGATGATGACGGCGCCCAGCACGAATCTCGTCGTCATGGCCAGCCCGAGAAGCAGCAGCAGCAGCAGCAGCAGCAGCAGCAAGAACAAAAACCGTATAAAATCATCCCGGATCCAGCTATGGCTGGTTTCGGTTCGCCCGCGGCCTCTCAGGGTCAATTTGATGCTATGCAGTCTACTCAACAGCTGCAACAAGAGATTCCAGCTAGCCAACAACAACACCCTTCCATTATGATGCAAGATACATCAATCACACCATCCTTCGCCCCAGCGCCATCTATCACGCCCGATGGACTCGCGCCTGGAGCTGGAGCAGTTGGTTCTTATAATACAGACGACAACTTCCTCCCCATAGAATTCATGTCGTGGCTCGACGGTT
Organism: Talaromyces amestolkiae; assembly: GCF_001896365.1. NCBI lineage: Eukaryota > Fungi > Ascomycota > Eurotiomycetes > Eurotiales > Trichocomaceae > Talaromyces > Talaromyces amestolkiae. The sequence goes on along the minus strand of NW_024468045.1, from coordinate 543,546 downwards.
TTGATTGGGCGCAGGAATCGTTGTTGAATTATAGTTAATGTCATGATACTCCCGGCCGATCCACGCGTTGATAACTTTGTTGATAGCATGAACAATGATACCCATTTGTTTCACATTCAAGCCTCCAGATCAAGGGCTGGTGTCTACGCTTTTCTAGAAAATATATGTGAGCTTGAAATGAAAATCCCTCTGCACTTTCGTTTATGTGTGCAAGAAAATCGTATGATATAATATGACTATACAAGATTGCCTTACCCATACATATCCAATACACGCCACCAATAAATACAAGAATAGGCAAAGGGGGAATAGGGAAAATGAAAAAACAAATAGGTAGTCATGACAAAGGCAACATAACCAATGGGTATATGACAAGACACGCAAAATTGAAACAAGCAGAAAGAGGAAAAAAAAAACTTTATAGCCAAATATCACCCTCTTCGCCCTTGACCCAAGCATCCCAAACCTTTTCATATGCATTTTCCAAATCATTAACCCAACGCCTCGTGTCAAATAATCTGCTTTGCCACCGGTGCGTAAATAGCATGCGACGCAATTCGACCAGACGGCCTGTGCAGTTGCCATCTCTTTGATCGGATTGAGAAGGATGATATCGCAAGTCGCGGCAAAGACGGCTTGCCTTTGCGCGGTAGTCTTCGTCGGAGATGGCCACCAGTTCTTTACGAGCTTGAAGACCGGCTTCCGTGTCGGGCAAAGCGCTACTCAAGATACTTGATGCCATGCGCGAACACATTTTGTATTTATAGCGCGGAAATGTGAGCATCGGTGTGCCGCTCCAGAGTATGTCAGCTGCTGTCGTATGTGCATTGCATTCGGGCGTGTCCAAAAACAAATCAACCACCTGTGCCCGTGCAATATGCGCTTGTTTGGGAGCAACATCCGTGAAGATGATTCGCGACGCGATCTCTTCGTTGGCCCACTTGACGGCACAATCTTTGAGATTCTGCTCACCAAGTTCGGGAAATCGCAAAAGCCACAGAACAGCTTTTGGAATGTCTGAGAGGATGCGAAGCCATGTACGGAATGTTGTCGGTTCAATCTAAAACATATTAGTCCAAGTCCATTGACTGTCAGATGTAGTTAGGTAATACCTTGTAAAGCTGATTGAAGTTTCCAAGAATGATGGCATCGTCTGGAAGAGCCGGGAAGAGCTCCTTTCTCATCTTCCAACGTCTTTCTTGCTCACTGTCCCAACCAATATGTGGGGCGTCACTGTCTGGCGCGCTCTGTCGATGGTCACAGCAGAAAAATGTGGCTCGAGTATAAACGATTCTTTCTCCGTACATCCAATTCTCCAATTCTTCCCCATGATCATCTTCAAATATGCGATCTTCAATACGATAATCTCGTCTTCCAGGACTCAATGTGTCGCGTGGAATGGATAGCTCATCTGCTAGAATGTAATCGCACCATTCGGCTCCCAATGTTCCAGCGAATCCCATAAATGACATCTGTATCGGGGCGGGACGGGCTGCAAAGACCTCGTTCCGTGCACCTCGGGTATATCCATTAAGATTGACCAATATATGGATTCCATCACGAACAATCTGCTCTACTAATCGGTCAACTGGCCATCCACTGGCATCATGAAATTGCGGCGATTCGCGTTCGATCTGCTGACGATGAGTAGAGTTGTCACTAGCGGTTGTTGCGTAACAGTAGGCTTTGACTCGATTCGGATTGTGAAATCCAAAGACAGATTGCATAAGATGAGCTAGAGGATGGTTGTTAAAGTCCGACGAGACATATCCAACCTTGAGATATGGCTGTGGCGGCTTTGGAGGTGGGTACACCGTTTGTGGAAGCCAAGCTGAGCGGAGTGTAGCACTAGAGATTCGAAGGCCGTTACGCTGTGAAATATGCCGAATCTGCTTGGCGGAAAGAGGACATGTGAAAGTGTGGAAAGGAAGCACTGTTGGAGCGTTTGGTGCCGAGAGACCGGGTGGTAATTGGGGCCGCCTGTATCGAGATAGTGGATACTCTTTGCCATTGACATGAAGATCCTGATACCACTGCCAAGTGATAGATCGTACAATGCGTTCTACGAGTCTGACGATCCTTGACCCTTCCCATTTCTGACCGGCCCAAGATTTTAGCAGCGACACCAAATTCCGTGCGTTGCTGTTATACTGTGACATGGACGACACTTGCGCACACAACTGTTCGACAGCGGCCGACGTAAGTATACCTCGACCCCATGTCTCTCCATCCCTCAGTTGCTTATCGACAATGTCAACCACTCGCTTCATCCATCCAAAGCCAACTTGTATGCTGTCGACATCCCGAGGTAATCCCTTCTCGTCAACATGCACCTGATCGGTGAACCCGAATCCATTAAGGATACCACCACGACCGGTCCAATTACAGACGGAATTAAGCGCATTTGCCAGACCACAGACAGCTTCAGCAAAATCCGGGTTGACTTTGACGGCTCTTTTGTAGTAGACAATGGCATCGTTGATGCGACCGGCATCTTTGACAGCGTTGGCAAGGTTGGCAAGGGCGATGTCAAAGTTTCCGTCGTACTGAACAGCCAACTCGTACATGCGAATGGCGGCATGAAGTTGGCCAATATCCTTCCATAGGCTACCCAGATTCGTGTATAGGTGTGCATGTTTCGGGTCGAGAGTCAAGCCATACGAATAATATGACAAAGCAAGCGCGATACCGCTGTCAGGGGCGACACCGGGTATCTGTGGTATGGAATTCTTGCTAGAAATGCTGCGAGGTCGTACCTTTCCGGGACCATTGTGCTGAATACTTGCGAGGAGAATGCCGACATTGTTCGCGGTGGACGGACTTGGTTGAAGCGACAAAGAGAGATAGTACAGAGCCAGAATATCTCTCACACCATTTGTGGCCGCCTTCGAAATACCACTGGCAGATATATTCGACATACCATCTTGGTATATCTTAGCCAGGGAAAGCAGAGAATTGCTGGTAGTTGAAATGGCAGCTTTCCTCGATAGTCCCTCGGCAACATACTCAAGACCAGGAGGGTATCCATACGGGGGGAAAACGAGAGTTGCTGTCTGAGTTGCTCGGTCTGGTGGAAGTAGGAGCGGGTTCCTGGCCATGTCGTCTTCACCGATCCGGCCATATCCATTTCGGGAGAAAGCGTCCACAATCTGCTTGATCAAGCCTTTGATTCCACGACACCTGCGGCCTGAGGCAATCAAGATAGACTCTTCAAATGCGGCAGCGGCACCTGCATTGTCTCCTAGAGCATAAAGCATATTGCCTTTGGCATGTACGAGTGCGAGAATTCTCCCATTGTCCGAACCGGGGATCGCAAATCCACTAGAAGCGAAGCCAGTGGAAATAGAGTCGTTGAGGTTGATCTTCATGGATAGTACTCGGTCTAAATCATTGTCATAATCGAAAGCCACGCGATCATATGAATTTGTACTTTCGGCATCGCTTTCAGTTTCACTTGCGTGTTCGTCAGAACGGAAATACTCGCCATTTTGTGGTACACGCAGACTGTTCTCGACGAATTTGATAATGTTGACAGCTTCTCTTCCACGATGACTAGTGCATAACAGATTAATTAGGTGTTCAACCGCTTCAAAGTGGCTAGGGCGTAATTTGACTGCACGCAGCCAATGCTGAAGTGCCTCTTCTTTTTGATCCAATGCGAGAAACGTTGCAGCGAGATTACTGATAGCTTCAACATGCCTGGTGTCTAGTTAGCACGTGCAGAAGAAATAATAAGCATAATGACGAACCTGGCATCTCGAGCGATGATTCTAGAATACCAACGTGTCGCCTTTTGATAGTCCCCAAGGCCATATGCCAAGCAGCCACCAAGCAGCATGCCATCAATCCATTCCCAATTACTTTCACTGCACAAATGAGACAGCAATTCCAAAGCAGATGCTGCGCTTGCCATGGTCGTGCTCTCCGATGGAACAGAGCCCGTCAATTGAGCTAATGAGGCACCAGAAGATTTGCGGATAGTGTGGAAGCCATCATTGAACTGCGGAGTCGTATGAGAGCGTTGATTGAACATGAGCCCAGACATGGGCCTCTCCAATTGTCGATTGAATGACTGACGATTCGAACCATGGGGGGATAGGTCAAATCTGGACGAAGGATAGCTATTGTGACGTGGCATGTCGATATGAGTAGAGAAATCCAATCCAGGTTGCCGCGGTGGTTTGGGAAAGATGGCGGGCTTCAAATTTCGCTGTGATTTGCCATCTGCAGACGAGTTCGAAAGGCTATTCTTCCTTGCATGATGAAGGCTTGCTAGAAGATCGACATATACACCATGGGCCCATGACAGAACTTTTTCTTTAAATTCGGCGGTTTGTACTCGTGCTTGAGGATCCGACAGAGATGGAGGAGCGCTATAGTTAGTGTGCGAAAGAGGTCTAGCAGGTGCATTATTCAACCCGCTAGCAGCACGGACATGATATGGAAGGTTGTTGCGATGCTGGTCTTTGATATTAGTCAAGGAAGGATGATGGGAATGGCGTGGAGGAAATTTGGTTTGCTGCAGCAAAACATCATTTTTACTCGCGTTGGATGGCAATTGATTCCAGGAAAAGCCCGAATCAGGGAAGTTTGACACGGAGTATGAGTTCTGATTAAGCATTGGGTTCTGTAGGTCGAACAAGCGGGCGGAGTTCCCGTCAGGTGAGAAAGCAGACCCAGCGCCGAAACGAGAATCTCTCTGAGCAGCGGGACGATATGGTATATAGGCACCATCAGGCCAGTAAGGACCATACGGACCAGTACCCACTGGTGCGGTTGGGCCGAGAAAAGATTGAAGGGATGCGGGGAGAACGGTAGGCACTGAAGGGCCATTATGCAGGTAATAAGCTGGCAACTGAGGTATGGGTGGTGATTGATGAAGGACAGAGTCCACACCCGGCTGCAAGTTGAGAGACCGAACCCAGCTCGGTCCTGTGGCGGCGCCTGGCTGATATTGCTCGACGGACAAGCTGTTATTACCGCTGCTGTGATTTTGACCGAAGTCTTGTTGGAAAGCCGGGGGAAAGTTTTGGTAGCTGAGCGACGAAACCTGTTCAACAGGCATAGACTGCCACGTATAGCTGTCGACCGAAGGAGTGGGATGTGACGATGGATGTTGCTGTCGTGAATCGAGAGAAGAAACTATGATATGTTTTGCCGCCGGCGGCTGGATTGCTCTATCGCCTGGGGTGCCATCATACCCTGCCGCCAAAGTTCCATTCGGCGTCTTCCTTCTCAAGGTATGTTCAGCTGTCTTCGTCACTTTGGTAGCATCAGGAGTGTCTGGATTGAGCGAAACCGGTCGTTGGATAGGATGAGGATATTCATTTCGGGACCTCGGTACAGATGCGGCGGAGTCTCGGTCGAGGTCTTGTAGGAAGGAACGATGGTGAAGGTCGTACGGGCGGCCTGAATCGTAGCCAAAGCGGCGGTCCATATGATGGTGTGGATGGAATTGCGACGGAAGAGCCATGGTGGGTAGCATACTGTCTGCAGTCAGCACTCACAGAACCTGCTGGTTCTGCGGCGACTAATGTCAATGTGGATCGTCGACGTCAATATGTTTTCGCAGTCGAGAATTGTTATCGTAACACAGGGAGTCTTCGGGTGATAAGAAGATTCGTTTGAGCGATAATCGGAAGTGTACTGGTAGGAATTTTCCGAGGTAACACTCCTCAATCATTCATCCACAGGCGTGATCTTTGAGTCGTTTTCGACACCGCATCATGAAGTGGTCGGTTCGTGGGAAACAGTCGGCTTCGGGCACATGTCTGATGAATCCGTAGCTGGTCTGGTTACAGTCGTTTAGTTTGGCAGGTCGGTCTGTCAAAAAGCGAGATGTTCCAGAAGGTATGAAGAAAGTAGGTATGAAGGAGAGATCAAGCGAGGGTAAATTCCTGGCAGACAACAACGCAAGGAGGGTCAGCGGCTAAGGCATCGCAGTGGACCAGTCAGAGGGCGCGATGCAGGTATCCGGGGAAGATGAGCCACTCACTCGGTTGCAGGGAAGGCGATGCAGGAGGCGTTGCACACCGAGAATGAGATAAAGGGTCGAAAGCAGGAAAAATAGACGGAGTTGATGGTTTGTATCGTGGTTTGTATCGTCCAGAATAGAGTGTCGTTATTGCAGTTCCCCAATAGTCAGCTCACACAACAAACGGCGAGAGACAGGCGGCAATCGAGCAAACAGCATGGAGCAAACAGGCGAGCAAGAAAAGAATCGAACAGAAAAGAACACAATCACAAAGTCATGATGGTGTTGGTCGTTACTCGTTAGTCCGATGTACATGGAGACGAGGATGGGGAAAGAGAAACAACAACGGCCAGAGATCCACTGAAGACCCAACCGTGATCACTGATCCGGATCAGCCTTGGCAGAGGATATCTAGCACGTAGGCTAGTAAATAAATACAGGGCTGCCTGGAGGGACCGGTGTGATGGAGTTGATGCAGGCTGGAGGGGCGGCTAGTCGCTAGTGTGCCAGGCATACGTAGGCCACTGGACTGACAGGTCGATCCATCCAACAGCTAGCGTTTCCCTACATACGTAGTGGTACATACTAATAGTACGCTTTGTCTATGCAATCAACAGACGCAGCCACTTCTTATTCACTGTCATTACTATTAATTACTGGCAATTGTTCATCATGTCCAAAATAATATACAGAGTACGTACACTATCCTCTATCGAGGACAATACACGCTCACTCATACAAGAAATACTAGGAGATACTAAGTAATACCCCCCACAAGGCTAATGCAGGCTATTCCCGCGTCATCAAATGGGCGGCGATCGCTCCCCCTCGATCGCATGCGCCCGCCTAGATTGGGAGCTTAGTGAAACGCACTTATTCTTGATACTACAGATTTATACTCTGGGATGTTTGCATCTCGATATACATAGTATGGGATTCATAACTTAGTATGCAAAATCTCCTATGTTGTTCGTGCTGTGCCTTGATCTCTGCCTTCCTTCTTACTCTCTCTCTGTGTCTGTCTGTCTGTCCATAGCTCCTCTTTCTCTCTGCTCGTTTTTCTTTTTTGTCGGTGGACCCGCCATCCCCACCGCCCCACTCCACCGTCCATGATTTCGTTGTTGGTCCATCACAACGTTGATCTTCCTGACATCGTCCTTCTCCCCCCATTGTACATAGTATGTATGTCGTATTACAGGTCTACCCACAGACACACCGCGACAGATAAGTCCAAAGGCTGACTGCAGCATGACTAAGACGGAGTCAGAGAGAACACCATGTCCTCACTTACGTAGTAAGCGAGAGAAACAAGAAGTGAATACGTGTGGCGTCAGCCCTTGTGGAGGTGGGCGGCAGCCGATCCGGTCACAGTGGACGCTTGGCTCCCCACCATTGGACGCTCGAGCGGGTCCTCGGCCCCAGGACATTCTCTTACTGTTTTACTCACCGTATGTGCTACGTAGGAGTACAACTCTCCCTGAACTTTTTCTGAATGGTTGACTGCTGGAATGAAATATAGTATGTAACTATTGAGGCCATTCATCAAAAAGTGCTGAGTAGTCATATTGTGCCATAATCTGGGAAGCCGAAGAATCAGCCTCAGTGTCCCACTGTACTCCATATTACGGAGCACGCACAAGGTTCATGCTAAGCTCGTGTGGAGATGAGCAGAGTCTCGCCCAGCCACAGATCCACCGCGGGAGTACCAATTGATTCCTTTGATTCTTACGGAGTACAGAGTGCAGAGTAATGATTGAATACGTCCTCCGTAGAGTGTGCCTCCTATCATCATTCTGGACTCGGTAACGCATTCTGAGGCTTGAACTTTAATTGCATCGTGCGCCCATAACCTTCCCAGGAAGTTGAATGCCTAACGCACAAGGCAGCCACAGCCTCAGGCCACTACCCTATAACGCACAGCGTTTGATTTGACAGTTGTAAATTGTGACCATCGGAGGATTACTGGACCTACGCACATTGGCAGATACATACATAGGATAGACGATTGTACAACGCACGAATCTATTTTCGTTTACGACTAACTTGAGGAAATGAAGTGAGCTTCACTGCCGGGGTTACCATCTCCGAGACATCCCTGGAACATTGTCAAAGCGCACGCAACTCTTTAATATCGATGGACAGGTTTGCTGTCGCACGCACCTTGGCATTCGGCGGGTATCAAAGGGCATGGATTTTCAACTATTGCCCTGTTTTTGGTTTGTCGGGACGGAGTGTTGATTGATCACTACGTATTTTATGCCAGATGTTAGTAAGCACTCTCTCTGTAACTACAGTATATATCAAATGTTGATGATGCATGAGAAACCTGTTGAATACCTGACCCACCTCATTTCCCCACGCTTTTCGACGGATCTACATTGAAGTCATGGTAGTACGTATCCGTCTCCATACAACTATGCACTAAGTCTTGAGGTACATTCTGTGAGATATTCAAGAGACCAAGTAACGTAGTGCTACGGATTCTGATAGAGCGGTTCAAATGACTCCTCAAATGTCTCCGGTGGACCTCGCGGAACGTTATGTGGAACCTTATTTCCATGCATACCTAGCCCTAATTATGCTTCTTGGCAGGTATGCCACACCGATCAAGCTACGAGATCAAATGCCATTGGACTGAGATTGAGTTTTTGGTGCTGTCATAGGTATTTTGGATTTGTGCTGAGTTTGAGTCGTTTTCTGTCATCGTCGATCTCGGGGGTCTCGCCCTCCCAACGACATACAAGCATATAACATGTCGAAACAAGCTCACAGTGTACATCACGATCATTCTCGCTTGCAGCTTCATGCCATACTAGATCTTCTAGTGGGCGCGCAGCTTTTTGGTCGAGTTGGTCATTCCCATACAACATAATTGATCAGTTAGCTGCATGTACACCACCACATATACTGTGATTATCGTACTTGTACATACGGTCCAGCCGTATTCACTTCGTGGAGCTTTCACTTCATAGAGTCAAGACCGCCCGTAACAGATACGCCTCCGTTTTGAACACACACTCATTCAAACTCACCACACCCGGCTCCGAGAACATCAAGAAAACATACATTAGCGTCTCTGCAAGCCAGGAGGACTCCATTCGATCCTGCTTGGGCGCGTTGGGGACTGTGCAGTCATCATTCAGACCGGTATGCGCAACGTCTGTGATGCTGTGTTGGATGATATTGTTGAACATGGTCCATGCTATTTTGGGGTAGTTTAGGTCGCCGATTATGCGGTAGAGAATATAGATTGGGTTGATTTATTCGGGTCTTTGGCGTTGTCTCTTTTTAGTGCGTGTTCATGTCTAGATCAGGAGAAGGATGTGGTATTGTAATGTGTATCGTGCATCGCCGATTTTCGATACACCGGGTGCCAGGCATCGAGATGCAATAGTTTCTCAAGCAGTTTTTTCAGGAAAAGCACTGGCAAGCTCGTGATGCCATTTTGATTTATCCCAGGGACAATTGGTGCGATCTTCACAAGCAACCGTATGTATAATATCCGGCATATTTTCCAACGGTGCACTCTCTTACCCCCAGAAGCAACCATCCACCAATTTGCGAGCCACAGACATATTTTCCCGATATCCTAACACTCTTGCTCCTGAAGCGACCATCCCACCCGCAAAACAGCTAAGGTTTTGAGGCTTTGGCTCGATTTTGGGATGTGCCATGCCATCCTGGTCGTACCATGACACGTCACCGGGTAGGAGTGCGTCTCGTCCGTCTTTAGTTATGGGTCGAAAGAAAATATTGTGTTTCATAGATGCCAAAGCACTCAGATATAAAGTTTGATATTGATGCAAGGCTCCACCTAGGAGGATCTATTGCTATCCATCATCAACGAGTGAGACACACAACAACAACATGGCGAGGAAATCAACTAACCTCCGCGAAATACTCATAAAGCGAGTCCACCATTCCCCCCATTGTAGACCCCGAAAATTCATGAGAGTTTGACACCTTTACACTGATCACAACAAGCCACAGACCGGGAACTTTAGTATGTTCCTACTACTCTTCAAACATTTCCATTATCCGCGGAACTGCATCAAACCATCGAGCATCCTTAGCTAATTGACTAGGCCTCGTAAACTCCAACGTGAGAGATCCGATCTCAACAACAAGCACATTCTCGTCAGCTGCTTGCGGATATAATTTTTCGCATCCTTGAATTCCCATCGTGTAATGGGCATTGTGTTCGGGGCGTCGTGGAGCATTTGACCGAGTTCAGTTGCATTTTGGAGAGGGATGGGGCATCGCCCATTGCTGATGTCGTAGGCACCTAGGACCCCTTAGGTATCTGGTTATTGTTTCGAAAACTTTGCTTTCTTTAAGTGAGCATGTCGTAAAGTCCAACTTTGCGACGGCGAGAACAGCTTCTTCTAATTCATCCTTCAAGCCCATATTCTATAAAGTGTCTGTCATACACTATGCATTAGCTGAATACTTTCATGAAGAATTGGGCAAGATCACAAACCTACTATATCCACAAGCGTCCAGCCCATTTTTCAAATGGGTCATGCGCCTGACCAGATTTGGGCGCAACTTCATCACTCATTCATGCATAATTTCGTTAGCCATTATGCGTAAATTTGCCTTTGACGGCATCTCATCGCGCTTTTCGTATAGCGCGTGTAGATGGGTCTTCTCTCAGGAAGATTGTGTTATATTTTTCGAATTCTGTTCGCAACAGGAGATGGAAAAGGCAGAGGTTTCTTCGTGGGATACTTTTCAGGTAATTGCGCCTAGAGGTAATTGTTGTTAAGATTTATTCTCGGCGGCTGTTGTGTAGATGTTGACTGGAGGGCTAATATTACAAAGACGTCGTCAACAAAAAGGGGCTAGAAGTCTCTCTAGTAGAAGTCTCTCTAGTAGAAGTCTCTCTAGTAGAAGTCTCTCTAGTAGAAGTCTCTCTAGTAGAAGTCTCTCTAGTAAGCTTGCAAACCCGTCGGACTATTACATAGTGACTGGTAACCGTACATAACATTTATTTTTGGGAACTCGACGAGCTTCCTGTATTTCCGGTGGGGCTTGATGCAGGAGTTCATTTTTGATTTCTGTTATAGATAACATTTAGTGGCTTTCTCTGACTTTGCGGTACGTTCATGAAATCTTCTTCTCTACTTGAGATTTTCGATTTTTTCAGGCAGTCTAAGATTGGCTGTACAATCCACAAGCGAATAGTGACTAATTTTTGATCTTAGAACATATTGATTTCATTAGATTGAATGGTCTTGTATTCGAAAGAGTAGATACACAAAAACATATCATGAATGTCAAATATGAGCTCTACTTTTGACCTCCGCAGATAAAGCTTGACCAATACGAGCGTCCACATTGCTGAACATTGCAGCGACAGCAGCCCGTAACTGAGGAGGGACAGTCTCAAGCGTCTCTGCAACGTTGGAAATCCACAATCGTCTCTCCTTATCGTCAAAGACTCTAGTCCACAACTCGCGTGGCTGGATGTAATCCTCGTCATCGAGATGAATCTCATTCTGGGCCAAGATAGCGTGACTCTCGATACGCTCGGTGACGGCCGAATTGTAAACAGCCTTCTGACTGACCCGGCCGGTGCCCAGTGTGCTGCGTACGTAGTTGGGCTCGCCACCGTAATTACGGGTAATGGTTCCATAGCCATCACGCTCAAAGGGGGCAAACACAGGACAGATAGCACGGTTGGGTGGGAGTTGAGTGTAGTTTACACCGAGGCGATATCGTGCGGCATCGGCATAGGCAAACATACGCGCTTGCAACACTACATAGCCTGTTAGAAACATGTAGATCAAGAACTACTTATAATACTTACTGGGATCCGGTGTCATGGCAACGCCCGGGACCATGTTAGCGGGAGTAAAGGCGGCTTGTTCAATCTCGGCAAAGTAGTTTTCAGGCTGGGTTTCAAGGTCAGTGTCCAAGATTCGCTATACATTTACATCTGGACAACACAACCTACATTTTTATTCAAAGTCATTTTGCCGACTTCAATCAACGGAAAGTCCTTGTGAGGCCAGACTTTGGTGATGTCAAAAAGAGCTCGGCCGTAGTTTTCGGCTTGTTCAGGCTCCATCACCTGCAAGTAGAGCTTCCAGCAAGGGTACTCTCCTCGAACAATGGCGTCCCAGAGGTCCTGACCGTGGAAGTCAGGGTTGACACCGGCCATTCGAGCGGCATCTTGTGCCGACCAAGAAGTGACTCCAGCGGTAGGCTTGAAGTGGAATTTGCAGTAGCGAATTTTACCATCAGCTGCAACGAGCTTGAAGGTATGTACGCCAAAACCTGTAACGCGGCGGATAGAGTCTGGCACGGTACGGGAGCCGAAGACGTGCATCAAAGCGTGGACACTTTCGGGTTGGTTGACATGAAAGTCCCAAAACTAAAAAGTTTAGATCAGTTAAAACCATTAACGGTAGGAATATTGGTGTGATACTTACCATAGTCCAATTTGGACGGTTAGTTGCAGGATCACGCTTGTGGCTTCGGTTGAGGGATGGGAATCTAATTGGGTCTCGAACGAAGAAAACAGGCTGTAACAGAGCGTATTAGTACAAGCAGCTTCTGAAATTCAGGCCCACTGTAMAATATGATTTCCAACGATGTCGTGGTTTCCCTCCTCTGTAAAGAACTTGACAGCAAAGCCTCGCACATCACGAACGGTGTCTGCAGCGCCACGCTCGCCGGCAGTTGTACTCAACCGCCAGAGGACCGGAGTCTTTTTTCCGACGGTATTCAGGAATTTTGCACATGTGTATTTGGAGATGTCATTGGTGACTTCGAATTCTCCCCACGCACCGGAGGCCTTCGCATGAACGACACTACGCCATATTAGCTCAATACCATCTGGACATGTTAAGAGATTTCAGACTCGCCGTTCGGGAATACGTTCACGATTAAAGTGTGCCAAAGTTTCAAGAAGCACCGTATCACCAAGTGTTGTGATGCTACCCCCGCCAAATGTAGGCAGTGTGACACTGACAGAGGGGTCTGAAATTGGATGGCCTGGAAGAGTCTTAGAGAGGAATGTTCAAGATTGTATCAATTATCGCACCTTCAGCCGTGGTAAAGCTAGGTTCGGACATTATAAAGATGATATTATTTTTAAAGCGCCTCCTTTTCGTATCGTCGTGGCGATAATAACAGTGAAGTTCCGAGTGAGCAGGATGGGCTGGGAATGAGAAGGATTTTATTATCCTAAAAACTACTCAGCCTTGTATATTTTAAATGCAAACCTCTCATTGCGAAGTCCATACCCATCAGCGACGATAACCGTAGTAAATCCTCTTAGGGCAAAGCGCTTCCCAAAGAGGAAATACTATTCTGCCGTGCTTTCTCCGAAGCAATTCCGTAAACGTTTTAGGGCTTCCGTAACTTCCGCTAGGTCCTTGACAGCATAATAACTTTACTAATTAGCTCAGGATTTTAGTTGGTATCTTCAGCGAATTTTGTAAGATGAGTAAAAGACCAAGGATAAATCTTGACTAATGACTAATTTGGAAGTAGGATAACCGCCTATAACCAAAATTTCCACTATGATTCTTCCTTCGTATATTCCCTTATTACATATGCCTTTTTCGGAAACAGTAAAAAGTTCAATTGTTTGGTCGAACGTTTCAAACGGCTCGAACGGCCACGATGCTGCACGGCGCATCAATTGGCGATATGAAATGTATGACGAAATGGCTTCGATTATGAGAGGAGAATAACATATATAAACAGACTGTTGGTCATCTGTTGTCTGTGGTTTTTGTGCTATCACCAGAGTTAAATATCTTAAGCTCATCGAACACCTTGGAATCAATAATCCGAATCCCTTTCTACGACATCGACTTTCATACGAAAACGCAGTTTTTTCGATAATACAGATTTTATAAACAGATATGGCTTTTGTTGCTGATGGAAACACATTCGACTTCATCGTCGTCGGCGGTGGTACAGCCGGCAATGCTGTTGCTGGTCGTCTAGCCGAGAACCCACATGTCCGCGTCCTCGTTGTTGAGGCCGGTATCCCCAACCCCGATCAAATTGAGGAAATTACCACGCCATCAAAAGCCTTTACTCTAAGGGGCAGCAAATATGACTGGGCTTACAAGACGACCATGATCAAGCGCGACGACTACGAACGAATTGAGAAGCCTAACACCCGTGGCAAGACACTTGGTGGAAGTTCATGTGCTAATTACTTCACATGGATCCCTGGTTCAAAGCCTACCTTTGATGACTGGGAGCAGTTCGGTGGATCTGACTGGACCTGGGACAATTGCGTTGAATATCTTCGCAAGTGTGCCACCTACCATGACGACGAGAAGCTTTACTCTTCCGACCTCAAGAAGATCGGGACGGGCGGCCCCGTCAATATCTCCCATGCGGACCTGGTCCCTGAGATGAAGCGCTTCCGTGATGCTCTCACCCAGGCTTGGCTTGATAAAGGTGGTGTGTTGACTGAAGACATCTACTCTGGTGAGATGCGGGGTCTAACACACTGTGTCGACACTATCTACAAGGGCGAGCGCCAAGGTAGCTTTCTATACCTCAAGGATAAACCCAATGTCACCATCTTATATGGTGTCAACTCCAAGAAGTTGATCATTGACCCCGTAACCAAAGTCTGCTCTGGTGTTACCGTCATCAGCGAAGCCCACGGTACCGAAATCAGCGTCTATGCAAGCCGCGAAGTCATTGTCTCTCAAGGTGTCTTTGAAACCCCCAAGCTGCTATTGCTTAGTGGTATTGGGCCCGCATCTGAACTTTCCAAGCATGGTATTGAACCCGTTATTGTTTCTCCACATGTTGGACAACACTTGTTGGATCACCCCATTGTCCCTTTTGTCCTTCAGCTCAAGGATGGATATGGTCTCGATGACCACATCCTCCGCCCAGGTCCTCTCAACGATGCTGCCGTATCGACTTATAAAAGGGACAAGACTGGACCTGCTAGCTCTGGGTTCTTGGAACTTGTCGGTTTCCCCCGTATTGATGAACGCCTGAACAAGTACGCCGAGTACCGTGAGGCCAAAGTGGCCAATGGTGGGCTAGACCCCTTTGGACCTGCTGGTCAGCCTCATTTTGAGATTGACTTTGTCGGTCTCTGGAGCAGCGCCTTCCAATGGCACTTCCCTATGCCTGAAAAGGGAAGTTACATGACCGTCATTGTGGATTTGCTTCGTCCTCTGTCAGAAGGTCAAGTTACGCTTAATAGCACCAATGCTCTTAGCCAGCCCAACGTCAACCTCAACTTTTTTGGTAACGATCTGGATATCTTGGCCATGCGTGAAGGTGTCAGATGGACCTACGACGTCTTGACACAGGGTGCTGGCTTCAAGGATATTGTCGTCTCTGAATACCCATGGAGGATGCCACTTGATTCTGATGACGACATGAAGCGTGCTGTCTTGGATCGCAGCCAGACTGGTTTCCGTAAGTTCTGCTCGCCTGTTATCTTTATTTACACATGCACTAATGTTATTTGAGATCCTTGCGGTACTGCGCGTCTCTCCAAGAACATCCAGCAGGGTGTTGTCGATCCCAAGCTACGTGTCCACGGAATCAAGAACCTCCGTATCGCCGATGCATCCATTATCCCTGTTATTCCTGACTGCCGTATACAGAATTCCGTCTACATGATTGGAGAGAAGGTTAGTGAGATACTTTCACGTATTCATTGCTCGAGAACTAACTCATATATTTTAGGCTGCCGATATAATCAAAGCTGAGCACACGGACCTTTTCGCTTCCAAAAATGTGCCTTACTTCGTTTCTACAAGCAAGCTATAGGCTAAGATATGTTGCCTATTATCTGTTTAGATCAATGTCTACTCCTCTATTCAGCTATTTGATCTGTACAATTTGTTTTCTTGGTGACTTCTGTTCTTCGTTTATGTTTCATCCTTATTCTCTAAGCATAATTCGTACGATCACATATGAAATTGAACTACAATTAATTGAACTAATATTTTTCGGACGTGATTTTTCAAAGGAAAATTTCCAGTGATGGTCTGAAAAGGTCCACGCTGTACCAGTGTAGAATTTTCAAGTGATCATAAATAACGCTTGATAAGACTTTACTTAATTCATTGGAATATTTCTAGGAATGACTAGATTTCTTGATTGGTTCGAGGAATTCCATAAGGCGATCTGCAGTATGCCCTTCATACGACACCGGCACTGTCTCCGCTTCTCCATGGAGTTGTCTTATACATACGCATCGCGTCACTTTCGGCAGCCGTCTTCCGAGAAGGAGTGTCTGAAACTTTTGTGCTTGATGATCTACATGAAAAATACTGCTACCCATTGACATGCTCAAGAGCTATATATTGATAAGAACTTGGAGGTGGATAACATAACAGCACCCGTCCTAAATTACCTAGCTACCGATAAGTCCATTCAACCCCAAACCTTGAAAGACGCCATGGCCCCAATTGCAGTTCAAGAGCCTCAAGTTATTCAAGTTAATGAAAAATCAAATGAAGATCCCGCAGAGATATCCCCGAAGTGGTTGGAGCTCTGCAATAATAAACAAGCTGAAAGAGAAAGATCGATCCCAGCTGAGTGGAGGATTCCAGCAAGTCGTTTAACAACAGAAAAGAAAAACTTACTCGACGTGCCGGCGACTTGTGGTATTCTCACAGAAGAAGAAATTAAAATTACATCGGAGTTCAATGCAATAGAGCTCCTGGAACAGATCAAGAGCGGAAAATTGTCATCTGAGACTGTGACCGTAGCATTTTGCAAGAGAGCTGCTATTGCACAACAACTCGTGGGCACTTTCCTGAACTTGCAACTTTGACTTATGAAAGCTTTGAATGCTTACTGACAATTTTTCTATTAGGTCAACTGCTTGACCGAAATATTTTTTGACGAGGCCATCGCTAGAGCAAAGGCCCTTGATGAGGAGAGGAAACTACACCCCGAGTGGCCACTCAGACCACTGCATGGTCTACCAATCTCATTGAAAGACAGTTTTAAACTCAAAGGGAAAGATTCTTCGATTGGACTTGCATGTTTTGTGGGAAAGCCAGCAACAGCCAACTCTACACTTGTCGACCAACTCCTCTCCCTTGGCGCTATACTGTACTGCTTGTCGAGGTCGGGGATGAGAAACTGACTATTTTGCAGAGTTACCGGAAAACCATCGAAGAGACAGGCGAACCTCTTGTCCCATCTATGCAAAAAATAGGACTGCCAAACATCCCACACAGGAGCTTGGGAGATCTTGTACGCTTCAGTACTGCCCAGTTTACGGCGCGAATTGCATGGCATAAGATATGGAGGGCATTGCAACTAGATGCTATACTGATGCCTGTGGCACCACATACCGCTGTCCCAAAGGACACTTGGCGAGTCATCAACTATACGGGACTCTTTAACTTCCTAGATTATCCAGCCTGTACTATACCTGTTGGGCATGTGAATGAGCGGGATGTCCCTGATGGTGAGGCGAAATATGGTGCCATGGATGCTGCAGTCTACGGGCTTTGTAAGTTGTCTTCGATAAGAATCAAGTGATTTCTTTTGCTGACTGAACTATAGACACTGGGCCGGAGAAGTACAAGAATGTCCCCGTTTGTCTTCAGTTGGTTGGTGAGGCCCAGAACGACGAAGAATTTGCCGATTTTGCTGTGCAGGTTGATTCAGTTTTGAACCTCGGGGGCAACGAAGCGTAAAATAATGTTTTCATTAGTTCATGTCTAGTAAGCATTAAGAACTTGGATCTGAGTCACGTACAGCTGTATCATGTCGTTTTACAGATTAATTCAAAGGTTTAGCTTCTTTCAAGACACCATTCTGTACTGTGATCGCACTGAATGTGTAGCATTTGAACGACAACATGAAATCAAGACCTTCCTGATGAATACTCTAGGCACTAAAATCGAATTCATGTCAGAATCTTTATAGCTATGGTGGCCAATAAGCATACCTGAACGTCCCTGGCGACTACGCCGCATAGGGGCAAGATGAGCGCCCATATTTGTGGAACGCTCAAAACTGAGAGGGGTTTAGGGCCGACTGTTTTGCTAAGGCTACATCTGAGTCTATCTAACTTGTAGTGTTGCATACAGACCTTAAATATGACCTATTATTCTAAGTGAATAAATCTCAGTTTGCAAAAGCATTAAAAGGCAGGTATATCCAAGTGCTTGTCCTACTCGGTATCAATTTTTGAACAATCCCAAATCCACACACTTCCTAACCAAAAAAATGAAGTGTTTTTCAACAATTGCTTTTTTTAAAAACAAAAATAAAACCAAAAGAAAAAAAACCAAATGAAACATAGGCTCAAAGTGATAGTACTTTGCCTTCCGTACACTCATAGAATTGACAACTAGTGGCCAGCTCCCATGCGGAGTGGTTCTTTATCCTCCACTCCAAGAATTGCATCATGTCCCAAAGGTTGGTTAGTTGTGATCTGCTTATCATCAGATTTACCCAATCCAAGTTGTTCATCCGTCCAGATTGGTGGCTCAGTGGAGTTTAACGCATCAAGGATTTCAGCATCGACTTCCTGAGAAGTTAGCCAGTCCGTCTTTCTCTTGAGACCAAGCTCATTCCAAACAAACTCCAGGGCACTGATAAGTTGGTCTCTAAGCTCCGGTCCATGACCTGGGGTAGGTGTGACTCTTAAACGCTCTTGGCCAATAGGCACAGTTGGATAATTGATCGACTGGATATAGATGCCAAACTTCTCCAGCAACATATCGCTTGCCTGCTTGGCAGCCTTTGCATTACCCACAAGAATAGGAATAATGTGCGAAGGATTCTCGAGCACAGGGATGTCAATCGATTTCAAGGATTCCTTGACAGCCCTTGTATTGAGCTGTTGGAGACGCCTGTCATCGAGACACTTCCGCTGGTACTCCACCGAGGCCCGAGCTCCTGCGAGAACAGCGGGAGGCAATGAAGTCGTGAAGATGAAGCCTGGTGCTAGAGAACGGATGTAGTCGATAATTGATGCAGAAGCAGCTATATATCCTCCTATCCCGCCGTAAGCTTTCCCGAAAGTACCACTGATGATGTCCACTTGATCGAGGACTGTGCCTTTGTTCTGACCTGCTACATGTTTCCCCAGTCGAGGTGCTCTGCAACACCGGCGCCACTTGGTCCGTACATAGCTACGGCATGGACCTCATCGAGGAACGTGAGGGCACCATATCGACGAGCAAGCTGGCAAATCTCTTCGATCTTGCCTATTGAACCGCTCATTGAATACACAGACTCAAAAGCGATGATTTTTGGTTGGTCAAGTGGCAAATCACGTAGTTTAGCTTCCAGATCATCCAAATCATTGTGCCGAAAGATTTTCTTTTCTGCGCGAGAGTGTCTGATCCCTTCAATCATAGATGCGTGGTTCAATGCGTCGGATAGGAAGACGCAGTTCGGCAACTTGGAACCGAGGGTTGTCAGCGCAGCGCCATTTGCCACGTAGCAGGAGGAGAAAACGAGTCCCGCCTCTTTTTTATGCAGTTCAGCTACTTTTGACTCGAGCAATTCAACTTCTGTGTTGTTACCAGAGATGTTTCTCGTGCCTCCCGCGCCAGCCCCGTAACGATTGAGGGTGGTATGTATCGTATCGAGGACATGAGTATTTCGGCTCATTCCAAGATAATCATTTGCGCACCACACAGAGATCTTCTTCTCCTGACTGTTCTTAGCCAACGGGAATGAGTTTGCCAAACGATTGATGTTATTGAACGTTCTATAAGACCCGTCTCGTTTCTTCTGTTCGAGCTCAAGATCGCAGAAGGAGTCGTAGTCAAAGGTTTTGAGACATGATTCAGAAATTTCTGGGGCAACGTTTGATGCTGTAAAGTATCAATATAAAGCACATGAGAAGTCTATACAAGAAAAAAAAACTAACCATCTTTCCTTTGGGGGGAAGAGGCAATAGTGTTGTTTATCAATTCATTGTGCGTGCCTCTGTGTACTCTACTCAAACTTTGTTTCCTAGTATACTTGAGGGCACCACTACCCTGGCTCAAAGGTCTTGATTTTAGGAGTTTCCAGGAACTTGGGGAAAGTCGTATCATTTTGGCAGACTTTTATGCTAAGAAAGGAAGGAGTATGTAGGCCGTACCAACAATTCTAAGCCTACCATGAGCCTGGCATTGGTGGTTTAAGAAGGCATCAACATCACAGACATTTTACGAGCACTCAAAGTACTGCAAGTATTCAGCACGCCATCAAGTAAGGCGTGCAGATCATCTCTTCCTGCATTATTCCGAAGCCCTGTTCCGAGTGCCGGGGTGGCATTGCGGGCCTCGGAACAGCCATACCGTGACAACTAATGGGTTTGCAGAAATAAGAAACGACAACTCAAATTGGAATGACACCTTGTCACTAATGGATCGATATTGCTAAATTATTTCGTGTCCGATGCGCGCTGGTTCTATCATAGTCACCTCCGACTCCTCTTGTTCCAAGCTTAGATGTTATAATCGATATCAAGATGTTCTTCAACTTCTCCGTCACGATTCTCATACTGATTGCAGTGATCTCATTCTCATTCTACAAACTGGCATCATTATGGATTTTTCGCCCCAAATCGAATTCTCCTGGTCGTTCAATTCCATCTGCAACATATACGCTGCCTTTAGGTACGAATCTATTGTGTAGAGTCTACTCAACCTAACACTTCTAACCCGCTGATTCCTCGCAGGTATTGACCTGATGTACCGAGCATTCCAACATATGCGCAACCATACCTTGTATGAATGGACAAATGAGATTCTTCAAGTGCCAGGTCGGACAATCGAGCTGAACCTGATGGGCTCCCGCATGGTTCTCACTGATCACCCTGAAAATGTCAAGACGATCATGTCTACGCAAGTTCGTCTTGAATTTGATAAAATGTGATCAAGAACTCACAAATTTATAGTTCTCGAGCTTTGTCAAGGGAGAAACATCACATAAAATGTTTCAAAACGTGCTTGGTGATTCCATATTCACTGGTAAGATAGATTATTCCACTATTAAGGGGAAGGAGCCCTAACAGCTACAGCCGATGGCCAATCATGGCTAAATAGTAAAGATCTGCTTCGACCACACGTAAGAATTGTCTAAAATAATTCCACCTTGAAGTACCGAAATATATTAAGTGAGCCTAGATTTCTAAACAACGCCCGAATGATCTAGAAGTCACCGAAAAGCACTTCAAAATACTTCTTGCCAGGTTAAAAGCAGAAAAGGTTACCTGGACGTGAATTCTCTCTTTGACCGGTACCAGGCGAAGGTCGCGATGGAAATCTTCCTCGGACAACTTCCAGGCGTAATGGACAAGGAGAGCGAGCAGTTTACCAATGCAGTGAATAGACTATTGCATATTAACTCGATTCGCACGATTTTTGGGTAAGCAACAGACAATAACCCTAAGCACGCAGAGTTTTCTAACAGTGCATCTAGACCCATTGCTCTTCTCTGCCCTGACTGGGTTTTTGAGCCACAAGCCTACAAAGATTATAAAACGTACCTCGAGCGTCTTGTCTCTGAAAACGTGGTGCAAGACAAAGAAAGAAATACACTGAAGGATGGAAATGAGTTGAATCTCATGAGGGCGTTAATTTTGAATCAAGTTGGCGTCAAGGTAAGATGTATGATTGTAGTTTATCATGCTACAGATGCTAAAATACCGCAGCAAGTCAGAGCGCAGCTTGTAGCTGTGGTAGTAGCCGCAAAGGTTCGATCAAAAGATACACTCCCTAGGTAATTGCAATATAGTTTGAAACTTACAGGTTCAATCTAGGATCCTCCTTCCATTGCTATGTCGTGGATGGTATATGAGCTGGCACGACATCCGGAAGTCGTGCAACGCTTACGGGAGGAGATTCACAAAGTGTAAGTCTCATTGACTAAATCTTGAGTCCACAGAATAGATACATATAGCCGAACAACTGATATCATTCAGCGTTGGTTTTACCACACCTCCAACAGCTGGACAACTTAAGCAGATGCCCTTTCTCCAGAACGTTATCAAAGAGACATTACGTCTATACCACCCATGTACCTCCCCGATCAATATGATATTACTATGAATAAATACGCTGACTTAGGTTTAGTGGGAATGAACATCCGCCACGTGAAGGTTAACACATCCTTCCCGACTGGTGGCGGCCCTTCCGGCCGSGAGCCGGTGCATCTCCTGGCAGGTGAACGAGTTGGTATGGCATACAGCCGCACTTGATCATCATGTCCCAGGAACTTGTAGTTAACTCGAAAATAGCGTACTCTGTCATGGGTCTACAGAGAAATCCAGACATCGTCGGGCCCGACGCTGACCAGTGGCGACCTTCCAGGTGGGAGACGTGGACTCCCAGCACTTCAGAATTCATCCCTTTCAATATGGGGCCTCGAATTTGCCTTGGACGAAATCACGGTTTGCAACAGATTGAGTACGTGTTCGTACGGCTGTTACAGGAGTTTGAGAAAGTGCTATGCACGAATGAGAGGGCGCCAGGCATCAAGGTAGAGATGAATACCAAGCCAGCGGAGCCGATCATGTGTCAATTTAAGTAGATTAAAGAAATACAACGAAAAGTACGTAGTAAAGACAGCCCAGACATGGTTTTGTCTGATATTTGGAAACTGAGGGTATTTGCCTTTATTTCAAATGTCAAATTTTATTTTGCTCTGTAGACAAAACGAACACTCAAGCACCCGGAGCTGCCCGGAATGCTCAGCGTGTTCCAGGGGCTAACCAGCCAGGTCTCCCATAATTCTAGTTACCATCCCACCTTGACCAAAATTTGCCGAATAGCCAAGAAAGTAAGCATATAGTTTCATCAATTGATTTTAAACCCATTTATGCATAGTTTCAGAAGCCTCTACATTACGCAATGTTCGAACAAGCACCACGTCAGTAGTTTAATTTATGAGGGTCTAGTAAAAGGTAGTCTTGATCAGTATAGGCCATCAAGTATTTACTATGGTCCAGCCGCCTCTCTATTTCGGCCAGGGTCTTCACCACTTCTTGAAAGTGACTCTAGACTCTCAGCTACCGTAGACCGTAATATCTCTAAAGCAGATGTCTCCAAGGAAATGCCGGATTAGATTTGAGCCTAAATATTCCTCCCTGTGGGTTAGCTTATAAAGCCAATGAAACAACGTGCTTTAGGTGGTACTCTAAGTACTATGGCCAATTGTATTCGATTGTGTGTTCTCCTC
Organism: Talaromyces amestolkiae; assembly: GCF_001896365.1. Lineage (NCBI taxonomy): Eukaryota > Fungi > Ascomycota > Eurotiomycetes > Eurotiales > Trichocomaceae > Talaromyces > Talaromyces amestolkiae. The sequence continues at coordinate 520,418 of NW_024468045.1, read as the reverse complement.
TTTTTCTATATGTACCAATGCGATGTGTACAGTCCTATTTCAATCGGAAAGCCGGGGTGGTATTTAAAAGTGATGGATGGTTTGCTAAATGATGAATAATGGTTCCATTTAGAGATTTGCTTCACTTTACGCCGCTCTTTCAGTTCTTGCCTGGAAAGACGCATATATGTTATTCTTGTTGGATAATTCTTTTGTATTTTAAGCGTCCGAGCTATATTGTACAATGGAAGCTTTTGAGCGGTTCTATATTATTCGAAATTTACGTCGATTCTCAGGGAGGCTTTCGGTACACCGTAGAGATTGGACATTACAATACAACATAATTAGCGCCAGGTAAGATATATCTAAAATAGCCCATTTCGTTAGCAAGCAAACTCTCCCCATTTTCAGAGCTAGGGACCGCCTTATTGAACAAGAACTCAATAGGAAAGAAGAGAGATACGAAATATGATCCGGAATCTCATTTAAGGATTGATATTTTGCGGTACGTATCCGCAGGAAAACGAGTGACCAGAGGACGCAAAAAAGATGAAAAGTGTGTCAAGAACAAACCCCGAGAAATACATTCATTCCCCAATCCCCCGAGTCGAGATGCTTATCTACTCAAATTTATGTGTCGGTGAGTGATATTTCAATCCCTGACCTATAGTCGAATGCCAGAGCCAAAAAAGGCGGCTTTCGATACACCCCTTTTCATTATACCAGCGTAATAATATCGGCTTCATATAAAGTGTTCACAATGCCAGTGGTGAGATCCTCAATCTTCCAATCGAATCTACATTAGCTACCAACTAACCCCGACAAGAATCTTAATCAAAGAGTAGGCCATACCTCATAGCGGTGTCTATGAGTGACACCGGTATCTTCAACGACTTCCCTGACGATGCCGGTATGGTCGTGCATTTCTGAAATAGGTTGATCAGGAACATTGAACAAAGTGTATTGGACATTTCGAAATATCGTCACTTACCGCCAGCAGGTCTGAAGCGAACACGCTGTCCAGCGACGTAGGTGGCCATTACTGTGGATTAACTTGTTCGATTTTGTCGAGGTATAGATGGATACTGTAAATTTTTAAGTCAAAGCTGTTGATAATTCTCAGATGTCTTGAAAATATGGGAGACTAATCGAGTGTGCTTTTATAACCTGTAAAGGCGGTATTGCATCATGTTTCTGTTGGCAATGGGGTTGCCACTGATCAATATGTTACGGATGTTGCTCCCGGGCCTAGAATCTAGCCATGGCCTCTTTTCCCATTTGGAAGAAGACTTCCGGATTATTCGCTGAATTTCCATCGAGACAGCAAATAATTGTTACTGCCAATTCCCAACTCTACCGAAAGGACATGTCTGACGGAGACGGAAGAGCTGTAGATATTCGGTAGCACCTAGAGATCGGAAAGTTGTCCCGGCCACGAATCAAAATCCCGCCTTATCAACCAATGAACTAAACTACTCCCACTGGTCTAGTCTTTCAAGCCTTAAGTTGCTAAGACTGTATCTGCCCTGACTTATCCAGTCCTGGTTGGACTTCACAGTCTTGCCGGAATCCCCAGTCCTGTCAGACGAGGCCGATATCAATCACTATTCGTCTGAATATGGGACAGCCATTTAGTATGTATATTTGCTGGGCAGTGCGGAAACAGATCATATGCTACTAAAATATGTCAATGTGAGACGACAGTAAAATTCAGATCGACCATTCGCATCTGGTCACCCCTGCGACCTGCATCTGAGGACGAAGGAAAACTCCCAATACTACTCCTGAATGACAATGACAAGAGTCAATTCAGCAAATAAATCGACGTTACTGCTATCCAGGCTTTAAAATTTATAAAGCAATTGCAGAAATTACCTATGTCGTGCCTGTCTAGTAATTATGTAATTCATAAGGCGCCAGTCGGCATAGGATCGAAAGTTTTCTGGAAGACACGCGGCCAGCTGTAGATATGGATCTACGGCTATAAAAGTGCCGTGGCTTCTATAATGGTACTGTTGGTTATCTCAGCGGTAACAAGAAGGGTTGTAAGCTACTATACATCTGTTCGTGAAACCCCAAACTAAGTTGATTGATCTGGTTGTGACACCAGGATATTGCTTTCCTTAAATCTGGCATTGAGTCATTCGAGCAGTATCTCACGTTTTAACAATCGTCTGGTTTGAGTGCAAAACTACCAAGATATCTACGACAACTTACTTTAGGCTGATACTTCGGAGGAACTCTGTATAGAACCCAGTTAACAGGAGCAACATGCAGATAATGCAAAAAGAAGGGATATAGGTCAATTAATTCTAGTGTGAAACCGGCTGAAACTAACTTTATGAAAGGCACGGCGTGGATCCACGGCACTACAAGTGATGGGCCGACAAACAGGTTGACTCAAAAATTCGTCATCCCATCTTCAGCTGCACCGGCACCAGCTGACCGGTCGGGTCTCATGGGAGCCGCTGCTGCCAGATGTCATCTGGGCCATTGAAGTCTAGAGTGCCTTATCGGCAAAGGCAAAGGCAAGCAGTAGCAGCGTCACTACAAAGGGTAAACTCTCATCGTCACCCATGATGTTCGAATATCTATGCGTGGGTTAGTGGAGGCTCAATCGATCGAATTATGGAGCACTTACACAGACTTCTCTAGATCCCTATTGTTTTTCACATGTCGCGGGTCAGACGAGAGTCAAGTTTTCCGACTTGATGTGCATACGTGTGACGAGGATCTCGAGAAAGCTATTCATAAACAGATGTCGTATCTTCGTAGTGGTGATTTTCATCTGAGCCCTTCTAGACCCCGCTCCTACCTGCGAAGATAGTAAGATGGTGGAAATATCCTCAGCCCTTACTATCTGTGACTGGTGACAAGTCAACCTCGAGTCTGTAGGAAATGGGGTGCGTGTTCGGAGATCTCAGTGTGAGTGTTCACGTGCTTGAAGCGGCGCCGCCGGGCGGCCACCGCCACGCAAATCTGTTACCTATATCATATCTAGGTAGGGCAAGGGCTTGAACTTCCGAAAATTTATATCTTCAATGTTATCGTAAGACCATTTGAACCGCCATCGTCCGCATGCAATTTTGCAAGTTTTTCTCCAGCTCATAGAGTGGATTTCTTTTTGCCAAACCTGAAAGCTTTTGGTTTATCAAGCCGCCTATATACATCGAGTTGGCGTAGTCTATCCCCAGTAATGTCTAGTCTATGTAACTAATTTCTAGCGATATCGCCTTTTTCTCTCAACATTGAGCGTGAATTTTATTGTAGACGTTTGCAGGCTTATTCGACCAGCCCGGAGGCAAACTTTGAACGCGCGCGGATCCTTGGGCCATACGCAATCAAGACCCAAGGCACGAGACTAAGCAAGATTGCAACGCCGCCTAGCATGCTGGAACCTCCTCCCCAGCCCAAGCCTTGGAAGATCTGCCGAGTGAACATTGTCTAAATATCGTTAATTGTTGCAAATAAGGGCAATGTTCTGTTCGAGGAGTCTTATCTTGACTTACGAAAGTACCCCCAGCAATATTTCGACAGAACGACATGGCTGCCATGGCACTGCTTGAGTATTGATGGTACGTATCTGCTAGGTAATTCACCACTGCCAGAATAATTGAGAATATTCCCATGGTGAGACAAAAAATTGCAAGCGTAGGCACAATCCAGTGGATATCCTCTCTACTTGTCCATCCAAACCAGAAGAGCCCAATGGGTAGCAGAATACTGCCTATCCCCGGATAATATAGTCGCTGCTCAGGTGTGAAGCTTGCTCTACCCGTCCGAGTACGAAATCTTTCGTATGCGATACTAAGCATAGCGGAGACGATAGCGCCAATGATTACAGACGCGAATGTAGCTCCTTGCTGTTGCTGGTTAAAACCGTAGACATTCTGATACATGTCCGGCAGAGCGCCGTACATGATCCAAAGGATGGCCCAGGCGAATGCCATCCAGAGTGAGAAAAAGAAGACCACAGGTTCCGTCAAAAGCAGATAAAATGGAAGGTATAGCGATGCCTGGATCATTTGACGGATGCTCTGCCTTTCTACATCTGCTCTAACGCGCCAGCGAATACGTTCCCCATTTGGCTGATTTGTGTTTTGACTTTTCTCGATTGATACATTCACATCGACATCCATGATGGAATGCCCTGCGTCCTCACACGCCTGATACCAGCTGTTTAGTAGATCGGCTTTTTTTCTCAGAGTAATATTCCCTCTTGTCTCTCTGAAGAAAAAAAGCATGGCAATAACAACCCCTGCGAGTTCTAGGGCACTGGCATAGAAAACCCAACGCCATGACGCATTCTGAGAGATGAATCCAGAAACAAGAGGCCCGAGGCCACAACCGATAACCACAAAGGTGGTGAAGAAGGTCATTGGGGTGTTTCGATCTTCAAATCGGTACATATCCTAGCGTCAATTAGTACTTGATTATGTGCCGTATGGTTTGCCATATAGAATGGAGCAAACTGGAATACACATACGGCAACTACACCACCAATTATTGCGCTGAATGTCGAACCTGCACACCCTGCTAGGAAGCGTGCGATCATCATACCGGCGAACGATCGGGTAACACCACAACACACAGAAAAGATGACAAACAGCACTCCCGTGGTGAGGAAGATTGGTCTGCGGCCATTGATCTCGCTAAGGGGTGCAAGAATCATGGGGGCCAAGGCGAACCCCACGGTGAAGATGAGCAGGCCTGAGTCAAGAGCGGTCTCGCTCAAATTCCAGTAAGAGGCCATCTCGGGAATTGGAGTTGCATAGCAGCCGCCGGCATAGGCTGTGAACATGGTCGCGACACAAGAAAGCGCCACCAACGTAGACTTTCTTGCTTGGCTCCATCTAAAGGGATCCGTGAGAGAAGACAAATCAGGGGGCGACAGCTGCTTTTCGACTCTGCCTTGAATTATAATGGGCGTCGTGATTGGGGTCAAATGCGTATCGAAAGTCAGGTAGCGGTATGTGATACTGCCATCAGGTACGCCATTGCGAGGCGAGGTCTCTTTGCCTACACCCATCATATACACATAAACAGCGAATATAACTATATGTAGGTATAAAGGTAAAAGCCAGGTGCAGAACTCTATTTCTTCCAGTGTATTTAGATTCCTTTCTCAATTCTAGATAATGGGGTTCAGGCTCAAATAAAGGAAACATTTGATGGCATAGAAGAACATGTTTATTGCAGCCAGTTAGGTATATTTACACGCTAATTGTTATCTTTTCAACTTACATCTCAATTATCAATCTGTTAGTCAAATATCCGATTGGACGGGTTCCATTCGACTAAAGAAAGCCAACATACACCCAAGTAACCCAACCATGCACGGTGCTGTACAGAGCAATAAAAATTGACACTATATTGGTGGAACAACAGGAACCTTGACAAAAACAATCCTTAATACATCCAATCACCAGGGCTACCGCCGAGAGCAGTACATCGGGTCAGTGAAATCCGGGTGGACTAGCGAGCACAATACCTACTAATTGATTAACAAATTTCCACCCGGGTCTAAAACATTGGTGTATCATATTCCTCACCAATGGCAATGAGCTATTGCTGCCAAAGGAGCGACAAGTTCGTGCGAAACTAACCCAAAATAGCACCCTCGCACGAGGCACTCAGCCCTCATGCAGTCACTGCAGCACAAAGAACTAAGCATTTAATTAGTTTGAGCTTTGTTTTGATGCTAATTGAAGAACTAGCCCCCCAAAATGTTGGATTCGTATAGCTGTTCGCCACGCCACTTGTACTGTACACMCCCCGGACAGGCAAGCCGATGTGGGATCCCGGATCTGGACCGAACTGTGCCATCTATATGTTTCTATCCCTGACAATAGAAGGATTCAAATGCCTACATCTATACCTTTTCCCCTCGTGGGCAGAGCTAACGTGGCTGTGAGAGGCCAGCACCTTACCTCTCGAGGAAGCTTAATGACAACGGAGGGCTGCTGAAGAACCCGTTGTACTACGTAAGAAGAAGAAGAAATATTACGCAATTTCTGAAGAACAGGGGTCTGTAAACGAGAAAGCTATCATCAGCTTTAAGAAATAATATAATGCGCAATCATCCTATGTAACTTATACTATCTAATAACACCCTATGATGATCAAGAAAGCTTGATTTCTGGGCTAACACAAAAGTCCGTTCTTATTGACTAGACACCGCATACTTTGACGAAATATCATTATCCTCCGTTGTCGACTAAATTAGTTATTGAGTTAATAGTTGTTGTATCAGTTCGTCGAACAGCTCAGGGATCAACATGGACCCTCCTAGGAAACCAGTGAGTATCCCCTCAAGTGCTGCATTACCTGATACCTGAAATTCAAGCAGTATACTAATTCTCTAGATGTGGTCGACTCATGACCCTGCTTGCAGTCACTGCCGCGTCAGGAAGATTCGATGCGGCCGAGAGCGGCCTCGCTGTACAAATTGCCAGCGGGATAATGTGTCTTGCGACTTTTCAGACACCGGGAAGCGAGTCAATCACATGAAGCTACTGTGGGTTTTCTCTGAGAGAAAATTTTTTTTCAATACTTACTCTTATTCTCAGTGTCAACAACTTTGGCGAGCTTGAGGAGCGGCTCACCACCATCGAAAAAGGCGTCAACAAGCTCATTGAGCTTTCACAGAGTCCACAGCGGTCTACGCCGCCTGAAGTCCTATTGGCGAGCGGCCAGCTTTCTGAAAAATTCCACAGACACTCAGAAACTGCAGGCAGGTACATCATCCAGATCCAAGACGATGGTACCGAATACTACCGTGGGCCATGCTCTCTGGAGTCACTGTGCTGTGAATTTCGGACTTTTATACAAGAACATACTAATGACCAGCGACCCCGTTATGCGATCCCAGCTGGTAGGCCCCTTAATAACGAGTATCCGGCGGTCGTCGACCAGTATTAAGTTATTAATGGCGCCAAAATTGATTAATATACAGGCTTTAATACTGTTGGTAAGTTGTATAATTGCATTTTCTTTCCTAAATTTCTCAACTATTGTACTTCATTCAAACGTTTTAGTCAAAAGAACTTGTTATCTTCTTCTATTAGTACGCCCTAACTTCGCGTATCATCTGCTAACTAGGCTTAGAGCATTGCTGCGGAACAGCATCTTGAGCCAGGCACATCTGAAGTTTTGCTAGGGCATGCCTGCACACTCGCAAAGCGGATGGGTCTCCATCAACGCCTAAAGAGTCCCAGCGATGGTACTCCTGCCGACTACGAAGAGCGCATGAAGGTGTTTCGCTCGCTTTTCTTACGAGACAAATCCCTATGCATCTCCCACAGCGCAAATTGTTGGCTACCCAGCGCACATTGTAGCATGTACCTAGATCTAGGCAAACGATTGTCGGCGTCAAAGATGGGTTCCATGCGTTTGCACTTGGCATTGCTACAGGAGGAAACTAGTACAATTCTCAGTTCGATGCAAGGACCAGATTCTAATTTACATGGAAATGCGACACTGAAGAAATTAGAGAAAGCGTTTGAGGAATGGTTAAATGAGTATGCTGAACTGAACGACCCGGGATCTACAGTCTCAATTGATCTGGTCATGGATTTATACGCGTGTCGCTTGGCGGCCCTACAGCACAGTTCCGATTCCAACCACCAAACTACATTGCTCTCGGATGCTCGGACAATCTGTCATCTACTATGCAAAAAAATGGAATTGTTGGAGAAAATGGCGATAAGCGATATTCAAGCGCTAGTGAATCCATCCACAGATTCTAAGAATCTGGTTGAAAACCCATCAAAACAAGAAATTGACAGGGTCATCGATCAAAGTGCATATCCATCATTTCCTCTCCGCAGCTTGGCCGAGAGCTTCTCTTGTGTCGGTTACTTCACAATCGTTAAGTGTATACTTTCGACGGAGTCAGAGGAAACGTGTCGAGGTGATCTTCGTCTGCTCCAATCAGTCTGTCAAATATTCAAAAAGAATGAGTTAAATACATTGGAGGACAATTATACACAGAAAATCCTCCGCACTTTCCAGGCACTACTTGCGATCGTATACAATACCAAACCTGAGCTTTTCCAAGACCAACAACCAGACTTTTGCGAGGATATTTTCCTCAACAGTCTCGTCGGTCAATCAGACAATCCGACAAGTCACAGCAGCTCCAAGACTACTATATCAGAGTCGCCATCACCAAAGAGCGGTTTTGCTAAAGACAACGTTCAACGGTATCAGTCGGGTATCTTCGACATTGAATCGCTTTCGGCTAGTATGAGACAGAGCCCTTTCGATCTTAACATGCTAGAATCCTTTAATTTTGACGGAAAAATGGACTTTCAAGACGATACGATGGCTCAGCTTGTTGCACCTCTAAACAAGGAGTCCGGAAATAAACGACCGAGGTTATCCACACCCGAGACGACAATGCTACCTCTCACATTCTCCTTCCCGACTGACTTGAACTCACCGCTGATGACTGAGATGCAGAACACCATGCAAATGTGGCAATAAGGAGGATCAGAGAAATACTGCATTAGAGTAAATTCATATATGGTTCTTGGCTGTTTATGTCTGATGTTTCTCTTTTTCCTTACTAAGGTTGGCCTCGGCGATTCCAAGAACACGGTATTTGTTCCTAAGCCATATAGATTCATGTAAACAGCCACAGTGGTATCTAATCGCTATTGAGAAATAGAAATCTAGTTAAAATTCGGTTCATCGTGGCTGGATCATTGATGCTTGGGGTAGTTCCCTATACTATTGCTATCGTGGCTCCAACCAACCGGAAAATGATGAAGAGGCACGCGGAGCTGACAGCAAAGTCGGGCAAGAAGGAGGAGACGGCGGCTACTACCGCAGAAGCCAAAATACTTGTCAAGAAGTGGGAATTTTTGAATTATGGGCGCATGTTACTTCCTCTGACCGGAGCTATACTGACCTGGAGGGCCTGACGCAAGGGAAAACCGTTTATTCTAGGTGGAAAGTTGTAATCAACCTTGGAAGTTTGAATGGATAGATACGTAGGTACTGGTTAGACACATGTGCAAGAAAGAAGATGTCTAAGATGTATTTAGATGAGCGCGGAGCAGGAAACTATCATACAGAGGAAGATAATCTGTAGACTTGTTAGATTCGACTCGAATTTCTCAAATTTCTTCCCATACCTCAGATCATACAATAGAAATAGCTCACCCATCAATTCCCGGGTAATAACAAAGAGCTGGCAAGTTGATCTCATAGGGGAGCAGTTAGGGCTAGCATGCGATGGCCGGGCCGAGGGATCCACCTTGGATACCGCTTTAGGTTCTTTCGCGCGAATCATCCATTTCAGGATTAGTATGCTTTCCACTTTGGGTGATTTGGCTAAATAGGAGGAAGAATTAGAAAGACTTTTTAAATTGGCAGCGCGTTCGATATATTCAATCTATACAATGGTAAATATTCTTCGTCAGACTACGAGAACTTTCTGCCTGCTAGCGTTGCTGAGTCCCTACTGTCGTACTAAGTCACACTCTCCACCGTCCATTGGAAAGAAATGTCGGATTCTACCATCAACGACAAGGAATCTGAAATGGAGGCAACCCAGAACATTCTCTCGGACGATCCCGAAGTGGTGGATGAAGTTAAAAAGACGGAAGAAAGTAATGGCTCTCAAGTGGTTGGTTGGGACGGAGACAACGACGAGCTGAATCCGATGAATTGGCCAGCCGGTAGGAAATGGGGGACTGTTGCATTAGTCTCTCTAATGACGTTTATTACGTGAGATGATATTTACTCATGGCTTGATGTTTACATGATTCCGTGTTCTAACGTAACAATCAGTCCTCTAGCATCATCTATGTTCTCCCCGGGTGTTTATCAAGTTATGGACGAATTCCATTCGTCCAGCACCATTCTTAGCGAAATCGTTGTCACAGTGTACGTCCTCGGATTCGCTATCGGGCCTCTCCTTGTCGGACCTTTGTCGGAAATATATGGCCGCAAATGGGTTTACCTCATTTCGTGCTTTGTGTTTTTCGCCTTCACCATTACCTGCGCTGTCAGTACCAATCTGAACATGTTGATTGCTTTTCGATTTCTGGCTGGATGTGCAGGATCCACGCCAACCATACTTGGGGGTGCTACAATTGGCGACATGTTTACGAAAGAGAAGAGAGGAGGAGCGATGGCCCTTTGGGGAATGGGCCCGCAACTTGCTCCTGCGATAGGGCCTGTGATAGGAGGATTCCTGTCCCAGGAACAAGGGTGGAGATGGGTCTTCTGGTTCCAAGCTATAATATCAGGGGTTGTCATGGCCGTTGGTTTTGTACTGCTACGCGAGACTTATGCGCCTGTCATCCTCGAGCATAAAGCCAAGAAATTGAGACATGAGACAGGAAACCAGGCGTTGAGGTCTTCGCTTCACGACTCGACGTTGACATCACAAATATGGACCAGGGCTATATTCCGGCCGATGAAAATGCTTCTGTGTTCACCCATTGTATTTTTGCTGTCCCTTTATGTCTCAGTTTTGTTCGGATATCTCTATCTTTTCATTGCAACATTTCCGTTGGTTTTCCAACAGCAGTACGGCTTCAGTGTGGGCATCAGTGGTCTTGCATATCTTGGACTTGGGATCGGCTCTTTCCTCGGGCTTGTTATCACAGGCAAGACAAGTGATGTGTTATATGGCAAACTATCGGAGAAGAATGGAGGGGCCTCAGCTCCAGAGTACCGACTCCCTCCTCTCATGTTGACAAGTCCACTTGTGACAATATCCTTCTTTTTATACGGATGGTCTGCCAACGCTCGCGTTCAGTGGATTGTACCAATCATCGGCACTGCACTCTTTTCGATGGGAATGATTCCTGCATTCGTAAGTCCTCTCTCCTTGACTGCGGATCATGGCCTATGAATTTCTCACGCTAATCTTACGTCTCAGATATCTATCAACATGTACCTTGTCGATACATTTGGCAAATATTCTGCATCCGCCCTAGCAGCGAGTAAGGTTCTTCAGTCAATCGTTGGAGCGTTTCTCCCTCTGGCTGGAAAACCTCTTTATGACAATCTTGGACTTGGTTGGGGCAATTCAGTGTTAGGGTTCATCGCGTTGTCCCTTGTCCCTGTCCCGTGGGCCTTCTTCAAATATGGAGCGATAATACGAACGAAGTTTCCCGTCACATTTTGAAGGTTCGATCAAAGAAATTTTGAATGGCTTTCGGCTAGTATGTAGAGCAGTTTCGGGGGATCAGTGATGGTGTGTAGAGATGGTGGTCTTTTTTTCCTCTTGCTTCAACTTCATGTTCTCTCCACATAATTCCTGTATCACAAAAATATGCATAGTTTTCCGAGATTGTAACGCAGTCTACCAGACACTTTTGCTCTAGACATTTACAATAGCGGCAGGTATAAACCATATCTACTGTCGAAATTTTTCCTACCATTTTGTATCTATAGATTCGAAAAGATTCTCTTCTCTTAATGCTCAAGCAATTTTACAGCCAGAAGAAAAGAGTACACACGCGAACTAGTAGGCAGAAAGTTTGAAAAATATCTGGGGCTTAGATATCCTGTAGACATTCCCATTTTGTCTGGTGTAGAGTATTAACAGTCTAGATTATTACATAGCACTTGTTTAATCAGATAAATACATGAAATGATCGTAAAATAGTCCACGACTCAATTCAATACCCCAAGCCCACCTTTAAGATATTCACCCAGAATCTGAGCCTAGGTAATAGTTAGTAATGTAAAAGAGGGTATGAAAAGATGAATGAACTCACATTCTTATTCGTCATCATAGTAAAATGATTGCCTCCCATAACCTGGCACGAGATTGCATTCTGACCCAGTAACTGTGCCCATCCGTTGTCGCCAAAATCGGTACGCTTGTCGAGCAACCATTTCATTGTTTTCGGCTCATCTTCGTCAGCTCGAGGTCGTTCGGCGCCATCCATGTTCTCGCAGACTCCTTCCTTTGCCCAGATAGCAATTGTTTCTGGTGCATTTCCACTTGGCATTGGAGCAGGCTCGTACTCTGCCAATTTTAAACACTGTATTCAAAATGAGGGATCAACCAGGATGGTGAAGAACCTGTTCCGCGACTACCTAGGAGGCCTATATCGTCAAAGAATTTGAAAAGGCGTGTCGGTAATGGCTTCAGTGCCACCGGGCAGGGGGAGCCGATGAGGAAAAGTTTAGAAACTTTCTCGCCCAGCGCCATAAGTTGTAGTGTAACTTCATATGCCATAACACCTCCAGCCGACCAGCCTCCAATGTAATACGGTCCCTTGGGCTGAATACGTCTTACTTCGTTTAGAAATAGCCGGCTAACATTACGCACTCCAATGGTATACTCGGTAGGATTCCTCATGAATGGGCAGTTTAGACCATATACCGCAACTGAATAGTGTAATGGAGAAATATGCATGTACGAAGTTGCAGAACCAGAGCCATCGGGAAGGAGAAACAGATTTCTTGTTGCTCGTTTGGCGTTTCCTTGTAATAAGAATGAGGTTGCAGGTGGGCAAGTCGAGAGATCAACCATTCCAGTGTTTAACATACTGTCGGATAGTGCAATTTGTGGTTGAGCAACTTGTCTTTGTGTGCCTGTAGCTCCTAAAAGATGATTTTGGGATACTTGTGGATTTGGCAGGGGCCGCAGGTCCAGCGCCTCTTCAGCTTGTTTGATGGTTGTGTGTGTCAGGAAAAAGGCAGAAGGTAGATTGATGGCGGCACTTTCTCTAAGAGATCCGATAATCATCAGGCTCATGAGAGAGTCCATACCCATTCCTGCCAGATCTGCATCATCAGTCACTTCCGCTATATCAATTCCCAATTCCTGCGCAATTAATTGGCGAATGACACTTGGCCCAGTATTTCCAAAAGATATGGAGGAATCTGCTATCTCATCATTATCACTAATGCTCGACTCAGGTGTTGTATTCTTGATGGAATCGTTCCCACTGCTAAGTGGAGTATTTGCTGGAGACGCCGCCGAGCTCGATGGATAGGTAATGGTCTCTTGGTGTTGCACAAGAAAATTTTGCATTTCGCCAATCGTTGAGAATTCAATAAAAAGCGTCGATGGAATATCAATATCAAGCTCTTCGCGGATTCTAGTTGTCATGGTTAGAGACATCAGAGAATCCACTCCAATGTTTTCGAAGGCTGTCTCCGACGTTAATTCAGACTGATCTAGTCCGGACTCGGTAGCGAGTATATCCATGACTTGCGACGCAAGAGATAAATGCTCTGCAATTGAGATGACAGTTGAGTCTTTTGTGGGCTTTGAGACAGGGAAAGCTCTGTTGGGCGTCTGCGTTTCCTTAATTGGTCTGGAAAGTGGTCCCAAATCTGTTGGTGGGAGGAAGGTATTCAACAGCTTCCGGGGAATCTGCTGGAATTTGACACCATTGACAACACCCACGATATTTTCATCTTCGAATATATAGACGTCCCCCGCCCTTATATTATTTGGTTGTGGCTGCATCCGAACATAACTTCGATACTTCTTCTCTGGCGAGAAAGGTTTGGCAAATCTCATGGCATTCCACCCATGCGAGATGTAGACGCTTTTCGCCGAGTCAATGAGATCTGTAGCATTGACTACAAATCCAGATATGTGGCACAGACTATCAATCCAATATGGAGAGGAAAAGAATGTTCCTGATTGTTGGTCCGTCTGAAATGATATCTGTGCAATTGCTCCAGTTTCCCTGTCGTTCAATATGATTTCTTCCATTCCACGGTAATTCTCATCGTAAGTCACTAAAGCCCTGAAAAGCTTGTAGGCGACACCACGCAAAATTTTGTGAGCAGTCCCGCTTTGAAGCTTCTGGTTCAGAAGATCAACCTGAGTTTGAACCAAGTATTGCGTCATCCTCCACGCATCAGTCCAATCAGCGATGTCTTCGTACTTGACAAGACATTTGCCATGCTCAAGAATGAGTTCTCCTTTAGGTGACACGCTTCGGAATCGTAGTTGTACCTGGTTTACTTCCAAGTCTGCAGTACCTTCGACCTCGATGTTTTGACCTTCGGGGGGTGGAGGCACTTTCGCAATGAGCGGTTTGCTGACTTCCATGTTGCAGACATTCATACCAATTTGTGGACCATCTGGTCTGAGTTGTTTATAAAAATAATCCGCTATCGTGAGAGCCATGTCTCCGTATAATGTTGAGGGACACAAAGGTGAGCCATTAACTATATGACCAGAAATAACTCGAGAAAGCATAGGATCCGCGAGATCAGATCGAACTATCATTTTCCCTGAATAAGTATGAAGCTCCTCATACACTATCTTTTGGCAGCTAGTCGTTGAAGGTTTGGAAGGCTTGGCAACCTCTTCAAGTTTCCGTGCTGATGTTGGCGATTCGCCTTTGGTGAGACACCAATCATTGTGATAATCAAGCCAATATGTCTTGTTGTTTAAGGCATAGGTAGGTAGAGCTAATAGCTCGTGACAGTGAGAAAAAGCAGCATGGTATTCGTTGAAGTTAACGCCCACTCCAGCATTGTAGATACTGCCAATGTTGGATGATATAGTTTTCCAGTTATTCTCGCCCTTCTTCAAGGAATGGGCAGTATTTGGGGAACCTTCCAAAGAATTTCTAATCATGTTAGAACATATAGGGTGAGACCCAATCTCAAGCCAGACCGACTTTCCAACGCCAAGCTCGTCAGAAGCAAATGTAGATAAAGCAGCACAAAAGTCAACAGTTTGGCGAGCGTGGCGAACGAGATATTCTGCGTCAATAATGCCTGCCTCGCGAACTATTTCCCCAGTAAGAGGAGAAAGTATCGGTATTTGGGGCCTTTTGTATGTGACTGAGCCGGCCAAAACATGGTAAGATTCGAGGATCGGGTCGACCTGCGCCGAATGGAAAGCATAAGGAAGCTCCAAGAGGGTAGTCTTGACACCACTTGCATTTAACCCTTCGTTGGCTATTTTCAGGGCATGCAAAGTGCCGGAAAGAACTGTCTCTGTCGGACTGTTCTTGCATGCTATTTCTAGCATGTCTGCGCCTAATATATCCTTCACAGTTTGCACACTAGCCTTGATGGCTAGCATACCGTGTGTGAATTCGGTGCAATGTGTGACTAGCAATTGTGCACGTTGGCCCACCAGATTTATCATGCTACTTGCTGAGATCACCCCTGCAATGCAAAGGGCAGCATATTCTCCTAAGCTATGTCCGATCACAGCTGAGGGTCTTACACCCCAGGATTCCCACACATGTGCAAGAGCAACTTGAATGCATACAAGTCCCAATTGAACAACAACTGGTGATAAGTTTGACAGATCTGTACCAGTAATGAATGGCAAAAAACTGGGCAGTCCTTGTCTGCAGGAAAGCTTATCTAGCTGGTCGATTTCATTCCTGAAGGGAAACAGGTTCGTGTATAGATCTCTACCAATTCCGACGTATTGTGCTCCTTGTCCGGTGAAAACAAAAAACACTTTCGTTGGCTGGACTGAGACCGGACTGTAAGTCTCCTTGATTTGTTTGACTAGGCCGGCTCTAACATCTATCACGTCTGAAGCAGCAACAAATACCCGATAAAGGTGTTGAATACGACGAGCTGTGGTCGTATACGACAAACTCGAAAGCTGCAATCCAGGATTTTTGTCCAGATATTCAATCAAATTATTGATGTTTCTTTTGAGTGAAGAAATTGATCTTGCAGTGACGGTAACGATATGGTAATTCCGGGGATCTTTTTTCTTTGGCGAGGCTCGCATCGGCCCATCTTCCAGGAGGACCGCTGAATTTCCCCCAGCAGCACTGAAGTTGTTCACCAAGAATTTCCGTTTTCCTTCAGACTTTCTTGGTATCTCCACTTGTTGAAAGGGGATATGGAAGTTCCGCCCAGTAAGGTCTCTGGGAAATGTTTGGTTTAGAATGCCCTTGACACCAACATTTGGAGGTATCAGATTTCTTTGCAACATCATGAGACAATTGATCATTGCGCTAATTCCTGAGGCAGCTTCACCGTGGCCAATGTTCGCCTTCAGAGACCCTAAGTATAAAGGTTGATTGTGCTTCCGAGGACGATTTCTTGGGGCAAATACGTTTGTTACTGAGGTCATCTCGATATTATCCCCAGCCTGTGTTCCAGTGCCATGCATCTCTATATAACTGACTTCACGAGCATCGACACCTGCTTCAGCAAGAACTTTTTTGTACAAGAACTCCTGCGCACCAGCATGGGGGTGGGTAATTGATATCGCATCGGCAGAATGATTCGTACCAGCACCAAGGATGCACCCTAGGATATTGTCGTTGTCTTTGATTGCGTCTTGGTAACGTTTTAATATCAGCGTACCACATCCGTCACCCCGACAATAACCATCCGCTGCGTTGTCAAACGTCTTACAAGAGCCAGTCTTTGATAAGAATTGACCTTTGCTAAGGCCGGCGAAGATATCAGGATTAGTAAGAACATTGACACCACCAGCACATGCTGTATCACATTCTCCGGCCCAGAGGGAGATGCATGCAAGTTGGATTGCAGCTAAACTTGAAGAACAAGCCGTGTCGATGCTATAAGATGGACCGCTGAATTTGAAAAAGTAATTTATACGGCCTGGAGCAAACGCCCTTACTCCACCAGTGATGAAGTAAGTATCAATATTCTCAGCAGCATTGATCTCTCTCCAACCATCAGAGGTCTGCCCGTAAAAAGTGCCAATTCGATTTAGCTTTGTCGAAGGCGTTCGATTAGGCACAAAGCCTGACATCTCTAACGCCTCATAAGCCGTGACTAATGCAAGCCTGCCCATGGGATCCGTCTGTGCAGCTTCTCGAGGCGACATACTGAAAAATTGGGGGTCAAAGAGACCAGGTTCTTTAATGAAGCACCCGTATGGAGTATGACTTTTATTTTTCCCCTTGCCTGTGGGATCATAGTGCGTTTCGGGATTGAATCTGTCTTTGGGGATTGTTTTGTGTACGTCTAACCCTTTTGTGAGAATATCCCAGAGCTCATCGTGATTTGCAGCTTCAGGAAAACGTCCAGCCATTCCGACAATCGCAATCTTGTCACTTTGAGACGTGAGGGTAACTCTTGGAGGTTCGTCATTGCTGGAGCTGTATCCTCCTCCAGAAAACTCTCAGTGTCAACAGCTCTGATGGAAGAAAATAAGCTGTTGGACAAATTGTTCGCACCAACCGAGATAACTTTGCTACCACTTGAAGCAGATAACTTTATGTCACGCGCAATAGTTTCAAGTAACTCGGTCCAGTGAACTGTGTGATAGAGTATGTCACTGACAGCAAGATGGAAGAGTTTGAGGGCATTCGTTCTTGGTGGCATTTTCCAGTGCCTGCTGAATAGAATTTTCCATTTGGTCGGTAGCTATTGACGATATTTTGAATATCTTCGTCCAGTATCAGGTTGACGTCCTCTGTTGAAAATATATGTCCCGCATGGTATGGTGCATAGACTGGCAGTGTGACTTTATTCTTGAGCCTAAACTTTGCTGACTCCTGGAAGAAGCGATCTGAGGTTGATGGAGGACCACTAATCGTGACAGTTGAAGGGCCAGAACAACTGATATAAAGCCGATGTAGAGAATCAGTTTTTTCATTCTGGTGAAAGTCGTTGAGAGTGGCCTCTGTCACTTCTGCACTGACATCTGCAACTATCGTAGACCAGCTTTCTTGAACCTCAACGTCATCTTCTATCGCATCCGCGGTTGTTCCTGCACATAGTCCAGCCCTAAATGCAACTCTAACTGCCGCATTACCGATAGGAATCAAGTCTACGAGGGAAGTGGAACAGAGAATAGCTGCGGCTGCCAGCGAGCCAGTACATATGCTTACACACTGTCGAGATGTCGAATGTGGAATAGCATCAGGTCTCCCTTCAAAATATCTAGGAGTCATCAATACCCATGTCTGTAATATTGGCTGTTACCACTTACTTGATGTACCATGCAATCTGTGCTATGGTAGTTAAAGCCCCTTCAAGCTCTGGAACCTTTTGGCCAGCCTCTTGATAGCCAGACAACAATTCTGAAAGTCTAAGAAACTGGGGGATTTTTTGGCGTCTGTGGTATGGAAGTTTCTGTGATTCGTCACGTAGAAGAGCAGTTGATCTCTCTATGAAAGTTGCAAGAATGGAATTGTCCTTTTGGATGGCCACACTCCTCAAAAAAGATGTCTGGTCAGAAGTCTGATCCCCAAAAAGAAGTATTGCCATTTTTTCCCTTATCCTAAGACAGTTGATGTCTATAGAGATTAATGAAATCAGATACCGATGTCTGAGGTCAAGGCTCACATATATGCAGGTTCATTGTAGATGCTCAATTGACAACCGGGTCCCAACCAAGACCATAATATACCACATGGACAATTAGCATCTGGTTAGCGCATTGCAGTACATGTAATCTCTTCCAAATTTGATTTTCTAACACTCGGCTCAAGGCGCGCGTGCGCCGAATACCATGTCTTTCCTTGCAAAGTGCGCAGCTATCTCATTAGATAACGCATGAAAGCTAAAATTTACATGCTGGCCAGTGCATTCTAGCTGTAACAGAGAACCCGACTAGCTACCTCATTGCAGCATGCAGTTAATTCCATGTCTACGATTCAGCCGCATCACGGCAGCCGAGAAGCGCGTCCGTACAATTTGTCTCGTGAGGTTCTCTACCAAGGTGAGTTCCAGTCACCTGGTTTTTACAAATAGCAGGGGGCAAAACGTTTTCTATCTATAAATAATGTAGGTAGTTGTCCCCATGCAGCTTGCTACAAAGTGACATAGGATATTGTAGGTGCGTGTGCTAGTATAGTATCTCTCCAGAGATATTCAAGAAATAGATTCTTTATTTCAAGTCAATGAACTCGATAAATGCGCGTGCTTTAATATCTATCTTAGATGGTCTTGTGAACATTCACAGCTTTAGACTATACGCGTTTGTTGCACCACATCGTATAAATCAGACTTTTTTTAGTCCTCTGTAGTACCTCAATCAAGAGTTTGATGCACGTTCATATGTGTTTTGATATAAATTTGACCTATATTCTGCTACCTTTTCTGCTGATACTAATCTATTTAAGCTGATCCTCCATTGACTCGCAAAACTTGCCCCGAAATCCACGAACTTGGCTTTCCACTTAAGAAAAGAAGTACCTCGGCAGTCTCTTCTGGAGTCCCAATTCGTTTATCGTTTATAGGGACTGAACCCCGCGATTGTCGTTATCAACTGCTCCGATTTACCCTTATAGAATAGTTCTGTTGCTGTTGGCCCTGGAGCCATACAGTTCACAGCAATTTCGCGACGTCCAAGATCCTTAGCCAGCAGCCGTGTCATTTGCTCCACAGCTCCCTTTGTGCTGCAATAGAGTAATTTGTCAGGAGGCACCTGAGATGTAGTCAAGAGAGATGTAGACACTAGTGTTATATGAGATCCAGGAGGCATATAAGGAGCTGCTTTCTAGACTTTGAATTAGATTGTATGTCCCTTCAGATTTGAATTTAAATGCAGCAACAAACCTGGACGAGAAAGAAGGGACCTTTGACGTTGATATTAAATGCGTCATCAAAGTCGGTTACGGTTGTATTAGCAAGTTCCTAGGCATTTTATGTGGTTATTATTTATTTTCGGTCTGCGGGGGCTTGAGATAAGACTCACTATGGCAGGAGATATACCTGCGTTTGCGATGATTATATCGATGCGTCCAAATCTCTCTACCACAGTTTGGATGACACTCGATATCGTCAATGTTTCCTGCATTGGATTTAATGCCGAGCACTTTATTTTCTCCAACCTCAGTGACTAGCTTCGTACAGGCACCCGAATCAGATGCGTATGTGAATACCACTTGACAGCCGGTTCTAGCAAGAGCTATAGTTGTCGCTCTTCCGATACCTTTGCTACCGCCTGTAACGATTGCAATTTTGCCCCAGAAGTAGTCCGTAGTCATGGTGCGAGGAATGATACAGCGAGCTTTAATTTTCGTGAAAGATAATGAACGAATAGATTTTTGAAGGTTCTGTTCCATAGTATTAATGGTAAGTACTTGACTCAGCGCTTACAACTCACATAAATCTTGTTTTGGTTTTAACCCATATGCAGCACGGCAACCGAAAGCCTACATAACAAATCACCGAGAATCTACAATGTTAGAACTATAGATACTTTACGAAGATTAGGCACTGTACCGTTTATCTTAGAGGCGGATTGTCTTGAGACTACCAGAGTAAGAAAACCTAATGTTGTCAGCTCTAATCTTCTTCGGAAGAATCAGCCTTACAACATCAACTCGTCGATAAGAGATATTCACGAGTAGAATCCATAATCAGAGTAGCTGTTATGTCGTTGAAAAGGGGTATATTAACTTTTTTGTTGGGCCGTGCAGCGTCTCGCTTTACATGCGGGCATCGGCACACAAGCCCCGTGGGAGACGGCAACTCGTGGCCACTTAGGGCTTATCTAGGGCTTTTGATAGAATGTGGCAGTTTTCAATATTATCATCATTATCTTTTGCAGTAATTTGATTGGTTTTGTGTTCTTGATTCGAAAACCTACACTTGTTTATCATTCTTCTGGTTCCCCGGTATGAACATTTCCAGTATCTGTTGTCTTTTTACCTTTCACCAAGTTGGCGCAGCCTGCCATATGACAGTAACATATTCCAGGTTTTTTTGAAGCGCCCTGACGACCAAAGCGTCATTTCCGTCCAAATGCGCTGGCTAATCTTCTCGAGGGCAGCGGCGACAGCCTCGAGCCTATTGACAAACGCCCTGCCACAGAATGTTACCAATGGTACGTTTCACGAGTCTAACTAACCTAGAAGCTGTAATCATTAACAATCATTGACAATTTAAATCTAGGCCAAAGTGTTCTAGGCACCCTTGACGCCCCTTTGCTCTCAGAGTACCTTCCAGGCCCCTTGAGCCACGGATATCCATGGGGGAACAGGACCGTGTGGAACACTGACCCAACAGACTTTCCAAACACCGGTATGAATGGATACGATTCTAGCTTGATAGCTAAGCTGATATGTTTGATCAGGCGTCACTCGATACTACAAATGGGAACTTTCTGTAGGTACGGTTGCGCCTGATGGCGTTCCCATGAATAATACCTTGTTGATCAATGGCGCATACCCTGGGCCTGTTATCGAGGCGAACTGGGGAGATTGGATTGAGGTTGAACTCACAAACAATCTTTGCTGCGAAGGTACCTCTTTGCATTGGTAAGCGCACTTCGTCGAGATAGGGAAGAAGGAGAAATCTAAGTAGCATCACGTTCTAACAATCTCAGGCACGGTCTGCTCCAACAGGAGACACCGTGGTTTGACGGAGTACCAGGTGTTACTCAATGTTCCATTGCTCCCAACTCTACTTTCACATACCGATTCAGAGCCGATCAGTATGGGACATCTTGGTGGCACTCGCATTATAGTGCGCAATATGTAGCTGCCGCTCAAGGACCTTTGATCATTCATGGGCCTACCAATGTTGATTATAATATTGATCTGGGACCTATTATGCTAAGCGACTGGTTTCATGAGGACTACTGGTGGCTTGTCAATGTCACGATGCTTCCCAACGGCTTTGGATCAGCAGGATTCTTCGCAGCCGATAGCATTCTCATCAACGGAAAGATGAATTACGACTGCAGTTTGACAACACTGCCTTGCACTGACAATGCTGGTGTTTCCAAATTCCAATTTCAGTCCGGCAAAAAGCATCGTCTCCGACTCATCAACAGTGGCTCGGAACCAATCATGAAATTCAGTATCGATGGACACAACCTGACTGTGATTGCAATCGATTTTGTACCAACAGTTCCTTACACTACCAATGTCGCGACCCTCGCCGTAGGTCAACGTACGGATATTATTGTCGAAGGAACCGGAAGTGCTGGAGATAGCTATTGGATGCGAGCTGATACTAGCCCTGACTGCTCCGATGTTGGCTCGACTAACCTGACCGGTCTGGCTGCTGTGTACTATGAACATACACCGACTGACGAGACACCTACCACCAACAGCTCCGTCACAAACGACCAACTTACAACCTGCGATAATGATGATATTAGTATTTCAGTGCCTGAGTATGCGATGGCAGTACCTGACCCTTCCCTCACTATCGAAATTCACTGTGTGTTGTGGAATAATGGCACGCACAATGTCTGGTACATGAACAACGTAACATTCCGTGCTGACTACAACGACCCTGATCTTCTGGAAGCGAAGCTTGGAAATACCACTTTCCCCGTGTCCGAAAATGTGTATGATTTTGGCACCAACTCAAGTGTCCGGATGATTGTATACAATCATATGGCTTTGGCATCTCACCCAATGCACATTCATGGCCATAATCTCTACATCCTGCAGACGGGTGTAGGACAATGGTACGACAACATGACACTCATCAACCCAAGTAACCCGCAGCGGCGAGATACGCCGAATGTACGAAAGGCGGTTGCAACTAATACAACTGCCGCATCAAGTGATTATCAAGGAGATCCTTCCTATGTTGTCGTCCAGTTCGACATAAATAATCCAGGTGTATGGCCATTCCACTGCCATATAGCCTGGCATGTTTCTGACGGATTTGTAATGAACATTCTCGAACGGCCAGATGATATTGTGAATAATGTAAATATTCCAGGTATTATGGCTCAAACATGTCGCGACTGGGCTGCATGGACGGGAGGGCATGTCGTGGACCAAATTGACTCGGGTCTGTAAATAGTCTTGATATATACCCTGAAAATTAATAAATGAACGCTTTTGACTTTACTTTCATGTCATTGAGCTTCAAAAAAAGGTTTGTCTCTCTACATACACAGGTTTTGATGTCTGAATCGAAACTATCAACTAATTTAGGGCTTAGGGTTGACCTTTGGGAAGCTACTTCATCGTTAGACACATGGTAAATATACCTATCGAGCACCAAAAGGGCTGTATAAGATCAGAAATTGTCGCCTCCTGGATCTCATTGTTCTGAACCAAAAAAAGAACTCATACAATGCTTTTTGATACTCTCATTACTCTGAAGGAAAGGGGGCTCATATAAACTTTTTAAATGTCCACGGACCCCTTGCCAGACGAGCTTATGTGAACGTTCCCATTGCCATGTGGTCTAATATGTACCCTGGTCACATGCAGGAACTGGGATAAAACATAGATGGCGTGGCATAACTAATAGCTGCTCTATCGACTAGCCGATCGTCCTTGTACTTATTCGCTCTGTACTTTGCGCTGGATATAGTCAGAAAACTAACAAAGTGATATGTGTCATTTTTTCTACGGCTCTGCGTATGACAGGCCTTGCAGGCGATTTCTGTATTCATACTTGTATATTGTTAGGGTTTTGTCAATTGTTAGGGTTAGGGTTAGTTATGGCGTTTTATATCAGGCTCTCAGTGCTTAGGGTCAGCTAGGCCCATCAAAGAGATATTATCACTAGGTACTAAGGTGCTAAGGGCCTAAAGCCGGATAAGCTTTCAGGAGCTGAGGAAATGTTGGAGCTGAGAATTACTGGCAATTATTATACGGCTGGAATACTCTTCGTTTAGATGCTAATAAATAGCAACCCACTAGTTCGCTGCAGCTCTCATTGGATGATAATCCCTGAATAAAAAAGAATTTAACAACAGGTTTGGTATGACTGCCGGAGAGTTTATTCTTCTAGACACGTCCCACTCGATTGTAATTTTCACTTGTTTTCCAACATCGCATCACGAAACGGTTAAAGATCGCCCGAAGTCGTCCGTCCACACTGAACATAGAGATAGAGGTTGTTTTTTTTTTCTTTCTTAGAAATCCACCTTACCGCACGCAATCTTATCTCCTGGCTATTTATACCTCCATACTAGATCGTCTGGTAGGCGCGAAACTTTTAATCAAGTTAGTCAAACCAACACACTGTCACAGTATACTTGGCCGTGTCGTTGAATCGAAATGAGCAAGCCATTCCTTGGTCCGGAGGCGCGACGACGACGCCAGGCCACCGCATGCGCGTCGTGTCGGGACCGTCGTGTAAGCATTTGTTTCTGCATTGTATCAAGATCAAGGGCCTTGTTCTCTGATTTTGGTCCTTTTTCTTTCGATAGGTCCGGTGCGATCGGTCGAGACCTGCGTGTATGCGATGCCTCAGAGGAGGACGGAGCTGCGAGTATACTAATAGCGCTGCTTCGACTATTGAATTTGTCCAATACAGCAACCTAGAAAATAGCATACCATCAAATTCTTCATCTGAAACGTGGACATCGGTGATCGAGCAGCAGCTTACGGACCAGTCCCCCCAGGGCACATCGACTACGCAAGTGAGTATGGTCAATCGCCGCTCTCATACCAAGAAATTGTCGAAGAAATATGTTGATGGTGAAAGAAGCAAATCACTTCACAAGCTAGATGCTCGCATAATAAATTATTGGTGAATTACCCATTCGTGCCCATCAATTCTCTCGGAGATGCTTTCGTTTCTTCTGTTTTCTTCAAACTACCCTCGCAGGACGAATGTCAACCCCTCTTTGAACATTTCGTTCTCACCATACACCCTACAATCCCCGTCTGTAGTATCCCGACATTGCGAACAACATACTCAAAATTTTGGAGTGATCTTTCGCCGACCACATCCGCCGAAGTGCTGCTTTTGATTTCAGCAATTCTATACACTAGCACATCCAATTCGGCCGGTCTAGAAACAAATCCTCGCTCGTCGGCTCTTTATGAACTTTACAGTGAGCTCGCACGTGCTCTTGATCTATCCTCTTACTATGCGACTCCCTCGCCGAGCTCCATCGTGCTCCTCCAGGGGGTTGTTATTATGAACACTTTTCGGGCTGGTCATCTTGCTCCATTCACCGCGTTCGGATTCTTGCCCCTCGCCATCCGCTTTGCGCAATTTTTACGCCTGCATGTGGATCTGACTACGGGTAATGATGTGGATCGAGACGTTCAGCGAAGGCTATGGTGGCACCTAGTGTTTCTCGACGTAGAATCCACTATAGCGAGTGGATTGCCTGCCATTATCTCTTCAGGAAGCCATACCACAAATATGCCGTCTATCGCTTGGAGTGACGCAGTGGTGGGCGATGAGGGCAACACTCTCTCATCGATGATGATCGCAATGCAGGGTCACCGGGAGTGGGCGTACCGCATGCAAATATGGTACGAACGGAAGCCCCGGCAGCATGAGATAGCATATTTCAACAAAATCATCGATAGCCTATTGAAGATGGTCGGCGATGATCATGAGAGCGAATGGGCGCGCATTTATCTTGAGATGCTAGTTGATCGTGCGTACTGCATGCTGGGGTTGAGATTCTGGCAGCTAGATCTGTTCAAGGGTATGGATTGTCACAGTGAAGTTGTAAGGTATGTGTATATAACCCACTCTCAAACCTGGCGATGTTAAAAACGGCTACAGTACCTCTCGGTCTTTTCTCAAGAAATTTTTGACACTCGCTATGCTCTCTCAACCACTGGGATATAACTGGTTTATCCCAGGGGTCATCCAACCTCTCCACGCTTTGATTATTCTGCTAGTGCATTTGGATGGCTGCATGTGCCCTAACGAAGAGGCTCGTCTCAGCAGAGACTTGGTCGATCAAGTTTTTAACTTACGGTTGGGTCGCATCTTGACGGGTGATACTTCTATCAACCCCACGACTCCGCGATTTATCAATCTCAGACAGCACAACTCAAGATACATGGCTTTGATAACACTCAAAACACGCGTTTGGCAAAAGTTGGGCTGGTCAAACCCTTACATCAGTTCACAAGATGGGATAGACAGAGGAAACCTGGAGGGTATAGCAAAGGCGCCTGACGATGAAAACCTCGATATTGGTATTAGTCACGATTATTCCACCGAAGATGACTCGATATCAGTTTTTTGGGACACTTTCACCGCAGGAGCCTCTCTGGATGCGGATATAAGCAATTGGGACGAGTGGAATCTTCTCTCTACTGGATTTTCAAATGAATAATACATGTATTCACTTGATACGGACTCCATTCGAGATGACTTCATATATCGTTCTGGAAATAAAATTTAAATTCGAAGCAGCAAGCTGAATATGCAGCTTGGATGTGTCGCCGGCCTGTGCTCTTACTAAGAAGCGCCACTTTTTGATCTAGACGCAATTAAGCCTCGTAAAATTTCTACATCCCTAGACAAAGGAAGAATCCCTAGGTGAGATGTTATCGTAGACTAATACCCGTGACTAAGACTGCTTAGCCCCCAGGGGCCTTATGACAAGACAGAGGTCAATAGCGGAAAATCATAGATATTTGTAAAGGTCCACTAACGCCTGGGTGCCAGCACTATAATATTACAGCGAGCTGTCATCTGCCCAAAACTTGAAGACATGTGTGATTACTATGAAGAAAAAATATCACTAAGAACAGAAAGGTGACTGTAGGCTACGGCCGTAGTAAGGCTAGGTTAGTAGAGCTTCTAGTATATAATGGTAAAAATACTAAAATTTCTTATATATTTCTAAATGATACAGTGTATTTTCACATTTAATTACAAATATAAACCATAGCTTTAAGACGTGTCAACGCTACTAAATGCACACAATACCTAGGTTCCAAGCCCAATTTTGGTCAAACCAATCCGTACACTTGTGGGCTCACTGTAAGCTAAACGTAGATTCGTGCTCTAGATTTATGCATGAGTGTATTATAAGCTGATTGCGGGATTGGCTAACCAGATGCGACATCAAATTGAGGCCTCGTAAGTGAGATCGTTAGCCCAAATTCGTACATGAGCCCGCATCAAATAAAATGAGGGATTCAGCACCAAATTCGACACTAAAATAACATTGAAACTAGCAGATATAGTCGAGTTACAGATGATATGGGGCCTAAAATATGAAGAAGCAGGATTCATGTATTCAGCCTGTTGATGTTTGCATGAAGTCAAATAATAAGGCAGCTGCACCAGACGTTAAATAACCAACGAACCATAACATTTGAAGGCCTTACCCATGAGATTTAAGTAGCATACAGGTGTGTGCTTAAAGGGTTACCTAGTCAACATCAAAATTCGAAAGTCACTGCCTATTTACAAATTAGTATAAGCATCTTAGCGGTTTAAGACTACTGCAAGATTACTAACTTGTAATATGACTAGTTTTCGTTCTATCTATGTACTATGCCTGTATTGTCATACTTTCTACCTATATAGTTACTATGAGGTGTAACGTATCCAGATTTTTTAAATAGCAGCAGCCTTATAGAGCGCATTTCTAATCACTGTGCATTGACTGGCCTGTCACCACATCCTTACAACATACTATCTGCCGATATTGATAAAGGCAATTTTATTAATCATGCTACATTGGTGACAAGATGACACGACGTACATGCATTGATGTAATTAACTCTATTAATATTATGTTGGGAGATACGTAGGCCCCCCCTGGGCTCCAACAGATTCCAAGATTGCCCACTAGTTGATAAGTTCCAACATTATGCACTAAACGGCATAGGCTATACAATATAGAATACACCCTATGCCCTTTTTACCACACGTGCTTGATTCCGCGGGCATACTATTCATACTAGCAGCTGTCATCATATACGGCACTGTACCATTAGATGTTGGCTAAGATTTCGTATACGAGAGGTAACAAATGAATTAACTGATTTTTGAATGTTTGAGTCATGGTTGTGAGAGCTGAACAGCCCATTCTTCAGACACCGAGATGATAGAACCATTATTGGTCATCCATTCAATGTTACCGATGCCTATATCGACCATAATGACAAAACTCGTAATTCGCATAATGTACATTTTTTCAATTTTTTGATTAATGCCACAACTCATATTTTTCTATTTAATATTGACTTTGTTTAACAGAAACGGCTTTGGATCATACATCAATAAATGCACAATAAGCCCATATCCAGGCTCAAATATAGCCTCGAATATGTGCTTGAATCTTGAGCGCGAATATGGACGCGGATACGCACTCTGAAACATAGATGCGCTAAGCGCTTTAATACACAAAAATAAATGGCAGTAAGAGCTAGAGTTACATACTAAAAACCTAAAATAGTTAGTCTACCTGATTTATTATCATTTCTTTTTCTGAATACGCGCAGTGCTTTCTTTTGAGTGCGTATCTGCGTCCATATTTGAGCACATTAACAATTGTGGAGATATGTATATTTTGTAAAATACGAATTTTGTCTTTATGATCGATATAGGCACCGGTAAATGTGTATAACCAACTCTAACAGGAATAAAGCCGCTGACCAGGATTGGGTGATGATGACATTTCTCTGGTCAAGTAGCTGGATATAAGTGGTGATTAGGTAAAGCCTCATATCAGTTCTGAGGTTCATAGACGTCTTTTCCTTGAAGTGCTGACATCTCCTGTTATAGTCGGTTTCATCTTTACCGTGTAGAATCTGTTGAACCCGTTCTCTCTTATACTTGCAAGGCACTGGCAAAGATGCAAAATGTGACTAGCTGTGGCATTGAATCTACAAACATATCTCAGAGATACCATTGCAACTTCCCAGGCTGCCGGAAGTCGTTTCAACACAGGGAGCATCTTAACAGACACTCTCAAAGCCACGGTGAGGTGCACACGCATGCTTGCACTGTTTGTGGAAGGTCCTATGCTCGCAGGTTCGCCTATAAACGAAGCCCTCCACTGCTACCCAGCATTTCAGAAGGAAACTAATACTCCGTAGAGATGTTTTAACCCGTCACATCAAGCAGCATCTCGTATCTCCTCCAAAACGGACAAACGTAGCATGCGATGAGTGTCAGGCTCGCAAAAAGAGGTGTGACGAAGGGATTCCATGCGAAAATTGCGGGTCGAATGGCTATGTCTGTCTTCGGACTCGTCATTCTCGAAAGTCACCTAGGTCACAGGTAAACAATTTATATAATTCAGATCTAACCATCGTACATTCGGGTCTCTATGAATCACCTCTCCAGGCACGTCCAGCACAACTCGGGTACGACATAGGTAATATGACAGTATTCGACACTAATGAATCTTATTATCGAGGGTATTTTTACCTCAAGTTCATTTGTACCAATGCCAAGTCCCTTCTCAGGGCGCATCTCCCATCTCCATCGGGCCAATTTGTCGACAACAAGCTGCTACTCTACTCGTTCAACAACAATACCAACGCGGGAAACCGCCTTTCCTGCACAGGACACTAAGAAGTCGGGAAATTTATACATGTCTCAATGCCAGTATTCTATTTCAGTGACAATCTCAGACTATAGCCAGTTGGAGCAAATTCTCAAGAACAGGCAATATGATATGGCGACTCTGGTACTGTTGTATTTCGAGACGGTCCACTTCTTATGGCCAATTCTGTATCGTCCGACATTTGATTTACAGACAGTGCCTTGGATACTATCAGCATCGATTGGTGTAATCATGACCTGGTTCACTAATGCAGAGTGGCATAAGATTATAGCCCATGCCACGACACGAGTATTCTCGCAGATACTAGCTCATTCCATAGTGGGTGTTTTTCTTTGACACTTGAATTGGCAGTACACTTCCAAGCTTTCAGTCGTTAACCTCAGCTCAGAATCAAAATCAGAACCATACAAGTCTGTCCACAGAGGACCTTTTCGCTCTACAGGCGTTGATTTTATTTGTCTATCATTTACTAGTTTGTGAGGTGAGTTTCCACTGATTCAAGCCTTGTATACTTACAAACGCTGGAATAATTACTAAGACCTGACTAGGAGTGCGTGCCGTCAATTGGTCTCGCCATGCACCTTTCTACATGGGCAATATGCCGTATCAATTTGACCAATCTCTCTCAACTACATCACAATTCAGTTCTGGATGGCTCAAAACTTCAGCGGGGTTGGGTCCTAACAGAGCAGTGGAAACGGTATATGAACTCTCAATATTTCACTTGCCTCTTGCTTCTATATGCTGATTATCCTGATGTACTGGCAGACTTTATTTTGCCCTTATTCGGCTGGATGCCTATATTAGCGTGGTGACTGGACGGCCAACACAACTGCGGCATCATGCCACCGGTATTCCTCTGCCGGTCTCTGAAGAAATGTGGAACGCTGCAACGCCGGAAGAAATGCAAGCTTTGCAGTGGATCGAGCCAAGCGAGCGAGGTCAACTGCGATTTAATCACCTTATCCGGGAATTTGTGTTGGAACCAAAATACCATGTTTCTTATATTCCCTTGAGCGACCTGGATCACCACCTCGTCCTCTGTGCTATGCAGGGAGAAATCTGGGAGGTACACCATACATCAAGTCACTGTTGTCCCGTTGCTATAGCTTCGTCAGGGGCCAATACCAAAGATTGTTTTACAATGCGTCGTGAAATGTACGCTTGGCATAAGCATTTTGACCGATTCCTCGCCTCCTCCTCTGGGAAAGGCATAGTGGGAATGAGTGCAAGGGTTCATTCTACTGGAATCGCCAATTGTCAATTTTCTTCGGTTTACTTCACCCCAGTACTCTATCATCTCGTCCCCATCTCACTATATTCCCACTCGCGGAAGCTTCATCATGACACCGAATGCATGCTATGCTCACCCGCATTCCACTCGCTCGGCTCCTCCTTAGTCCACTCTAGTATTTTCTCGTGGGCACAGTCACCGTCTGCACGGCGGGTCATTTTCAGTGCTGCATCAATATTTTCCATTCTTTGGCAAGACGCATTAATGTCGTCTAATCCGGGTCGATTACGCGGCGGTCTCGCGCTAAACCCAATGTCTGCAACGGCGCGAGTCTGTGCTCGGAAAGAGCTGTTGGAATATGCAAATTCGGTTGCAACGTGCCCTTTTTGTTGTGGTCCGGACGAGATGCCAGCAGAGCCCCTAGATCTGTTATCAATCGACCTCGCTGATTTGCGGGTGCAAGAGTGGATTGCGAACGGGGGGCCTGCAGCTTTAGGGAAATTGAACATTTGTAAATGCAATATTTCCAATATTGCAGCTCTTTTATATACATAGATTTTAGATTTTAGGTATCGTCAACTTGTCAAGTCGGTAGATTCTATCTATAATCAACGTACCAGAGTGGAGAAAGATTTCCTCTGGTGATTTCTCAGTTTACCCTTGGAATGCTGCAAGTTACTCGCCTAGTATATAGATACGAGAATATTTGATACAAGGGTAAGGCCTGGACAAGGTGAGTGTCAGTATCAGCTCCTATCAAGATACTAGACAATATTATTCAAGCTACAGAAATGTTATAATGTATCAATAATGTGACCACGTGATGTGGTTCTGGTTAGTTCTTATTGCAAGCCCTTACTACAAGCCCTAATACTAGAGCCGACATGATATTTTCAATTTCGTTCTGCAATTAAAAACTGTTTTAGAGATTTATCAGCGCTTGATTATACACAAGAGCGCCACAAATCTCATTTTCATGTTTGCTAACTGCTATGTACTATACTCAGGCATTTTATGGGGAGTATTATCACATATTTAAGGCTTAATTCCTTGCCATTCCGCACGAAATTTTAATCGAGAACATTTACTACAACATCAGTGGCGGGKACGCTATGGGATCTCTGCGGATTGGTGTTAATGTGAGTAACATTGTGGAGAACTTCAGAAGTGAGCATTTCAAAAGATTCGATGTATGAAATTGTATTATAACTAAAAGCACAGGCCATAATAATGCGTATGCTCTTGACTTCGATACCGCATGGAGCAGTATGTGCACTATGTCCGGGGATAGTATCTCCTATAACAATGTGACATTCAGCAACTTTGCCGGCACAGTGGTTGATGGCAAAGAGCGTGCTCCATTACGAGTCATCTGCCCTCCACTACAGCCATGCACTGAAGTCTATTGCGGATGTGAACCTTTGGGTCCAAGAGGGAAGCTATGAAATATGAGTATATGAGAATGCATATGGCTCTGGCTATTGTATCTCGGAAAGTACGTATGTCACGGCGAGTTATACTACTACGCTTTGGGTCGATGTTGCACCTATAGGTTACTCCGCGCCTACTATGACTGCTGATCTGGTAACGAGATTTGAGATAACGCTTGATACAAAAGCAAACCCATTCATGAGCAGTACAAGACCACATTTCGTTACACAATAACATCAATGAATTAGACAAGTAAATTACAGCAAACCAAACCCAAACCAAAGCACTAATAATAAGATCAGAAAAATCACACTTGGCACCACTAACACATGTTTTTTTTTCTTTCCCTTTTGCGTCATAGTGCTGTCCACCATTGTCTCATCGCCAGTAGACATATCCAAGAACTCATCATAATCATCAATGTCACTATCAGTTTCATACGATTCCTCCAGCCATTCTTCCTCACTGTCGTCTTCTAGATCCGGACCACTGTCTTCATGATCATCCGAGATGCCTAGACCGGTCTTGTCTGAGCCCTCGGCTGGTTTATAGCACCAGTCTATGTTTCCCTGATTAGCCTTCCCATAAGAAAGTGAAAAGTACTTCTCGATTAAAGCAACTGTTATCTGCACATCGACCACCAGCTTTAGTGGACGCTCCGACCATAACGGCTGTGGGGGTAACAAGTCCAGTCTGCCAGCAGACGGTACAAACAACGAGAGACATTGATAGTCTCTTCCCGATGTGGCCCAGTCTTAGGACACTTCGAGCTTTCCATGTTCCTGATACGTTAATGAGTAAAATTTAAAAAGTAAAAGGCAATACGTTCATCTTACCTGTACATAGTGATCAATCGTAGAAGCGATCTCATCCCAGGTACGGCCGTGAGTATGATCGGAGTCCTGGTCATAAAATCTGGCCAAGTATGCAACCCAGAAGTCAAATGCATTGTCAAATCTCGATTAATCATATCTTCATGTATTATGGTCAGGGGGCATTCGCGACGCGTTAGTGGACTCGAGCAAGCGCGCAAGTTCAGTCTTCGAAATCCGGTGGTTGAATGTCGTAGGTGGAACCACCCATTCACCGCGTGCGTTGTCAACCGCCATTTCAAATATAGCATAATGTCGAAGAACATTCAGAAGCCAGAGTTGTACTCGAAATCCGCTATCACGACAGTGAAAGGCCTCGTTGTCCAGGATTCTTCAATGAGATCGATTGATCCCGTCCGAGGGAAACAATTCATCCCATTGTCACCCAAGAGGTGCGATGGCGATTCCTTCGTTGCAGATCCTCAAACGTGCAAGGGTGACGCTGGAATTTGCAGAGTTCTTAGCTGTTCGGTATTCTGCCCTGATGTTGTGGATCTCAATTGTTCTTGGAAGAAGTTTGCAGCACAGAACCTCTTATGTCTGGGTATATTTCCGGCAGGAAATGGTGCTGAACAGAATGGACAGATCGGTAGCCCACAATCCGTGCGATGCTTGGGCATCTAATCCCTTAGAATATGCTTAGTACAACAAGAACAGACCATGATAGGTCGGATGTGTCCTGAGCTTCGTCCGGCGTCGGTTTCGCGGCAAAGATAACAAGTAGAGCATTCCGTCAGATGACTCTCGACCTTCTCGGCCAACATTGATTGCCAACAGCGATAGCACCGACGCTATTTGCAGGTCTTTCTGCGTTCAGCATACTCCGAGTATGGGATTCGAATTTTACGGCACGTGTTGCAGCGGTACAATTGGCAGCTTTGCTTGTGGATGTCCTTTTCTTCTCGGGTCATTCTTGTTTTATTACAGCCACTGCACACATGTGGCCTAAATGGACAAGCCTCAACATAGGATTCATACTCATCTTGAGGAAGCCTCCTTCTACATCTGCCGCATATCCGGTAATCACATTCTTCCATTTTGTGCTGATGTCGATTCGTCCTCAAAACTGGTCTGTGGCACATCGAGCACTCGAACATCTCGCAAGTACGCAAGTGCTCATACTTTTCTGTGCGAAGAACGGTCTTATGACACCTATAACAATAATCCTTTTCGCAGACGCTGGGGTACGTTTCCTTATCTCTGAGCGGAAGATTTTGATGACACTGGGGACACCTGAACATTTGACATACTCTCAAATGTGCCTCTTGCTTCTTCTCCCACCTCCGAAAGCCTGCCTTTACCGCTGCGGCCTTTGAGTCCTTCGGAGGAGCCATCGTTTTGATAGAGCTATATTCGCGAGGAGGGTTCAGCGGAGATAATGATCCAATTCGGTATTTGGAATGGCAGTACTGGAGAGGTAGATGGTCGTTTATCGGCCAAATTAAGTTGTCTCTGCGTACTGAGTAGCGAGACGAGTATATTCGCAAGTGGAATGGTAAGAGTGGAGGTCAGAAAGCTCACATATAAATAAAGGAGGAACCTTTGTAGTGTGGGAAAATTGCCTATCTGCGCCCGGCACTTCGCAAGGCCGTATTAGGAAACCGCCGTTTGGAGGTGTTACCCACAAATACCTGCTGACATCTGGCTGGACGGGAATTCCCTTCATAATATCTATTGTTTCTTTGTCGTCTAGGTGAACAGCCTCACATCCCACCATGTCCTTTTGCTTTGCTTTGTCCAATCATCACCAACAGACGATGCATCAATGTCCTTGAGTATTGGCAATCGCAGTATGAGGTCTCGTACTACTCGTGCAGCAGAAGTACATGTCTTTAGTATCCGCCATTATGTCCACCATGAAGCTCAAAATTAATGATCCATAGGAGGGGTACTTGACTGCTCAATAGCATTCGTTTGCCGTCAAATGGTCATCGAAATCATTACCATTGCCCGATGGCTAGGCAGGGTTGTTGTGCCGTGGCATTTGTCACTTCTTATCTAGTAGAAGTACACACTTATGTTACTCATTATCGATATATTAGATCTACAGATATCCATGACTCGACGCAACGAAAAGTGGAATCTATGCTGTCACGCTATCAAATATCAATCTCCAATTCGAGCAAGCCTCCTACGAAGGTGTGATCCTTTGGCCATGTGAGAAAATTTCTGAGGAAGGAAAAAGGACTTTTGGAATACTTCAGCGATCAAATTGGAGCCGCTTGGACGCTAGAAACTTTGAATGTTGAGGTTAATTGCTCTTCCAATATCTCCAACACGAAAGCCAGTTTCTGGTCTATCCTCTTGTACGGCATACACACAAGCTGCGACTTATGGACTTAACCACTTTGTAATTTTTGAAACTCTTATCAGACCACATCAATCTGGGTTAAGAATTCGCCAGAGGTCATTGTATCGAAGCGTGAGGTTGTCGTGATTCTCCTGTTCGGGTAAGCCCCAGTTTCTGCAAACCCTAAATACTAACCTTAAACTGCCTAGCGTCGACTGTATCGACCCGCTCTTTGTCTGATTTTTGAACTCCTATGGTTACCGCTGTGTACTAGATATTGGCAATGCCTGCTCCGTGTATGGATATTTATACCGTTTATTGATGGTTAATATAAGAATGAAAAGAGATAAAACGAATCGTATTTCTACGCTCCTACGCAGATATTACTCGTAATGAACAATAATCGTCATGTAGACCATAAAAGATGGACCACTATATCCACCTCAGAAGGTTCCAAGAAAAGATATCGCGGTGAGTAGTAGGTCAAAAAGGGTTTATCTTCTTTGCGTCAAAATAGGCCGTTACCGTGGAGCTTGTAATTCCGATCGAAACCGGACGGTAATGGCCAGAGTGTGGCAAAGGTTGTTCTTCTCTTCGTCCTTTCGGAGGAAGATTGAACACCAGGAAAAGGGGGAAACAAAAAAAAATTGAAGCAGGGAAAAGACAAGTTTGAAGCAGAAAGGTCGTGACTCATTAGAATTCTTGTTTGTGGTATCAAATCGTCATCAATTCTCGTATCTAACACGCCTCAGCTCGCATTTTCGAGTGAGTTTGGTGCAAAAACTTTTTCTTGAAATTTTGACAACAATCGCTTACTCCTCAGGAACTGGAAACCAATGTTAGCAATTGATCACTTGAATTGAAACGTTTGCACAGGAAAAACGTACTGTCAATCTCGCCAGACTTGACATCATCGCTGACGTCCTTGGGGCTGCGTCCATCGACCTGGCATCCAACGCTGAATGCGGTTCCAAGAATCTCAAGCACACTCCCACGTAGTTCCTTAGCAAGAGAACGGGAACGCATGGTGCGAGCAATCTCGATGATCTCGTCAAGGGGGATGGACTTGGAGTGCTTGATGTTCTTCTCCTTCTTGCGGTCACGGGGGGGCTCCTTGAGGGCACGGATGACGAGGGAAGAGGCGGAAGGAACAACAGAGACCGCGGCTTGACGGTTCTGGATGGTGAGCTTGACGGTGACACGGAGACCTTTCTGTCAATCGCAACAATTGCGCGTTAGTGACCCGGTTTTCTCGATCGACGTCTTCAAGGAAAAGGAGCTGCTAACCCAGTCACCGGTAGCCTTGGCAATATCTTCACCTGTTCAGATAGTTAGCAACATGAAACCCCCTTTCAATAGACACCAGCAGCAGAGAATTCCTTACCAATCTTCTTGGGCGACAAACCCAAGGGACCGACCTTAGGGGCAAGTGCAGACTGAGCACCAACCTCACCACCGGTGGCACGGAGGTGGATAACCTTCACCTCATTGGGATCGAATTTGGGAGCTATTCAGAGAAGAAAAAAATTCTCACGTTAGCAATCGCCTGGCATAGAATGCCGCACCAAGGAGATGATACTTACGCATGGCGAAGGCGTAAGGTAGTCTATCGTCCTCGGGGAGAAAGAAAGAGAAGGAAGTGAATGGTGCTTGTAGGAGAGGCTCGCAAGCTTGAGATTCTTTAGAAAAGTTCGCGGGTCGGTGGGAATTTATTGGAGGGAGATGTTGTGTGCTAGCCGAAGCACGTGACCTGGTCGAAGAATTGGCGAGGCTAACCTCAAGACGTTTAGATCAGGGCCCACTCTTTAAACTCATTAAACATTGCTTAGATAATCAGCTTTTTGCTAGAATGCTACGCTGAGATATTGCACATGAACCATTTCTACTCTTATTTGCGAATAGTTCGTCTACCTGCGAAGGCTTAGGTTTAGGTTCAAGAACAAGAAATTTATCAATCGACTGTATCGTAAAGCAAATGACGGGTGAAAAAGAGCCGCTAAAGGTACACACAGCCTCACAAATTCATCGCAACTCACAACAGGTATTTGTAGGACTTCACCATTACACCGTGTTTAGTTGGTGCCCGAGACAGCAAGCCTAGTCTTTTGTCAGTACCTTGCCTATGATAGAAGAGGAGGAGTCGACTTACTTCATCAAATGCTCCATGAAAGTCTGTAACGACACATCGTCTGTGAAGATGGTTTGTGCCGTCACACCACCGCCGTATCCTCCAGTGGAGTGAGTTGTCGAGGGGTTCAGCTTTGACAACAGGAAACGAGCTTGTGAGCCACCGGCATCACAGATAATGAATCGGGGGAGTGGGAAACGGTCCGCAATTAGTTCCTAGATTCATAGGTTAACACTTTCCGGGAGTGATGGGGATGGCTGTACTTACTCTAGCATCCTCCTTTGGTTGTTCCAAAATGGCTTTGAAGTTTTCATAACCTTCTTGGTCCTGGTAGCCAGCTTTCCTCCATTCTGCCATAGTCTCTCCGTGGAAAATTAGAAGGTGGAAGAAGGTATCGAGGAGGAGAATGTGAGTGGGTTGAATGGAGGCAGAGTCAAGCAAGACAGGTTGGCTACCCTCCTGCTCCAAAGAGTATGAATCTAGAGTCGGCTGGATCATAATCAAAGAATTGCCAGTATCTTCATGGTTCAAGACATGTCGATAGAAAGCCGTTTCATCAGGAGAGTTGTTGAAAACTTGCAAGAACTGACTTCGGCGAAGATGGAACATAAACTGTGGGTAAAGGGTGAAGTTCTTTTCAA
Source organism: Talaromyces amestolkiae (assembly GCF_001896365.1). Taxonomy (NCBI): domain Eukaryota; kingdom Fungi; phylum Ascomycota; class Eurotiomycetes; order Eurotiales; family Trichocomaceae; genus Talaromyces; species Talaromyces amestolkiae. The sequence goes on along the minus strand of NW_024468045.1, from coordinate 482,733 downwards.
GTCGGAACGAGGTTGGGTCATCCTTTCTGTAATCAGCGAAGCGTGAGCATAGCCGAATCAGCATGCGGTCGACCCATCGAAGTACATCTGGTCCGTCATCAACCTCGGCCTTGAAGACAGCAATACGAGACATGAGGACTGCAGCAGCTTCTTGGTCGAAAGACTGAGCAAGTGCCGGATCACCAGCCGGGCCACTGAGGTTCCTGGCAATAGTCGTTACGCGAAGGTGGAATTGACCCGAAGAGTGTTGGTAATATGTTAGGAATTGCATCATGCCACGTTGAGGGCCTTGTTGCATCGGTGCTGGTCCGCCTTGGTTCGCAATCTCGAAATAAATGCCGTAGCTGGCAGCAGGATCAATGCCGCACATCTTCCATGCACAAGTATTGCCGATACCACACTCAGTCTCTCCGACGCTGCTCGATTTCTTGTTCAAGGAAATAGCGTGACCGATAAGACCTGTGACTTTGAGTTCCTTTGTAGTAAGGACCTCCAGGGATGCGTTGAAGCCCATGAGCAGATTGTCGTTCTCATCTTTATCGAAGACTCGGACAAATGATTGCTTAAATTGGGAGGATGTGAAGCTGTCGGTCAGCAGTATATGACCGCCAGTGTGGTTGGCCATGTTCTTCATCTCCAACATGCCCACTTGATCGAGACATCCAGCAAAAAGGTCAATTACGTGACCATTGTGTGCGGCGCGCTTAGCGAGGTTGTCATAGAACTAAACTTTTATTAGAATATACCATGGAGTTGTAGCGTACAGAGCATACCTTGACTGCCTTCTTGAAATATTTGATATTGTCTCTGTCAATGTCGTGATGAGATCGGATAGGCTCCTTCAGCTCTGGACCGACGACAATACCGGGGCCTTCGGTTGCTGGGCCACTGGCAAAGACCATAATACGCCCACCTGCATTCTGGAAAGACGTTTCCAACAATCCAACTGCAACGCTGACGGCGACACCGGTACATCTCAAAGCACGCTTATCATTCGCAACTGGCCAGGGGTCACGCTGCAGTTGCTCAAGGATGTTGGTAATCTGGAACTCGGCCTGCTGTACGGGGAGGAGGAATCGAGCCGCAGGACCCATGGGAGGAGGGGGCATGCGACCAGGCTGCTGAGGAGCACCTGGACGGGCACCAGCATTGAGCAATCCAAGCATCTCTTGCACCTGTTTGGCGGCGTAGTCCTTGCTTCCGCGGAAGACATAAGATTTGGCGCACTCTCCGTAACCGAGTTCATGAACTTGCGCCTGCTCGTCCGTTAGATAACCCTCATTCTAATATCTAGGTGGGGCGGTTCCATACCATAGTGCCGTATGTGATCAAACCAACAAGCGCATTAGGCGGGAGGAGAGACAAGCTCATGATAAGAGAGTCCTTGAGAGCCTGAAGACCGTCATCTTCCTGGCAGGTGTCTACAACGTACACGAAAATTGGCGGAGCAGGGGCAGGACGGGCCAATCGGTACTCGATCGTGGTGCTCTGGGGATGAAGCTCGGGAGGAATAGCATTCTCTGTAATGTCTTTGTAGTGTGGTGGAAGGGGGTTGCGCATCAAACAGAATGGGCAAATCCAGATTCGAGCTCGGATGTCGACATTGCTACTCGCGCGCACATGTTAGTATCATGATTGCGTTGTGAGTTCCGAAATCTCAACATACGCATAAGGGTTGAGGACCGCTTTGCAAGGAGCTTTGCAAGTTACCGGTTCGTATTGCAATAACGGGGTGTCGGTCTTTTCTTTGAGAGGCGTGTACACTGCTCCGATGGGGACAACTAAGCGGGATGCCTCCTGCATGGAACAGTCAACAACCACCTTCAATTATAGACAAATCCAACTTCCACTAACCATGCGCGAGCTCGGAAAGGTATTCCAGCTAAGTCTGACACCATCACGATCCTCGACATCGCTCCATTGGTCCTTCAACGCCTCGTAATCCATCTTGACCTTCTAAGAGCGGGAGCAACAAACAACCAGAACCGTGCGGACACAGGGAGGAATTGGGAGTCAACAATAAGAAAAAGGGGTGCCTGAAGCACTTAAAAGCTGCGAGAAATAAATATGGACGTGGTCTTTTTTCAAAGCATAATCGATGCCTGCGATAGGCAACGCCGTAGCCGGTTTGATATGTAGAGACTGGTGCTTCGATCAACCAGAGGGGTGTGGGCTCATGTTGTGGGCGCTCCATGAAGCCAGGTTGCAGCATTCATGGTGGCTACCGTCCGCCGTAGTGACTAAGTCCCCACACCATACCGCATAAATGACCTCGGAAGCTTTTTTTCTCTCCTCTTCTCTTCTTCTTTTCTTCAAAAACACCGCCGACACATAATTCACATTACTGTCGACAGCCTCATGCACTTTCATTTGCGAGGTTGTTTTCGCGTCGAGCGTAGACGAATATAACCCATGGCTGGGCACCTGGCTTGGAAAGGTCATTCTGATCCTTTTTGATGATTTGGGAATCAGCAGAGGTTACATCTCGATTACCACAACACGTACTTATTTCTATATATCAAGGATAGTCACATTATTTCGTTATCACAATCAAAACTCGAATATACACTGTTTGGTCCCAGACAACGCGTATCAATAAACTGTCCTGCCTGTTGAATCCGTTACGCCGCGTTCCCATGCTATTATATACGAAGGTCTCCTCGTCAAGCACTCTCCTTAGATGGCTTCCCCGAGGTCTTGAGAAGATAGCTGCGCTTGAAATACGTGTTGGGATGAACGATTGTATCCAAATCAGTCTGACTCCACGAGCCATCCTCTTTCACCCTCTTGATGTCTGCCTTGTGCGTCCACTCGAACACTCGGTTACAAGCGATGTGAAATTTCTGTTTTTCCACATCTTCTCGCACACCGCGTAAAAGATCTTTGTCGTGGACACCGGTCGATTGAAGCAAGGCGGTAAGGTTGTCAACAGAGAAATGTCGGTAAGGGCATCCATGAGTTTGCCCGGTGCTGGGAGCGCTTTCCGACAGGATTCTCTGGCACGAGTATGGTGGATAGCCGCGACCACGACGATTGGCGTCACCTCCGACGTCTCCGTAGCTGTGACGAACGTTGTATTTATATTTCGAGTTGAACTCGTCATCGGAGAATCCTTTGAATGACTGGCGCCAGAAGAGTATAGCCTCATCGAGACTGAGACCGATACCCTTGAGGAAGAGCGTATATTGCAGACGACCGAAGTGTTTCAAGTGATTGTTCTTCCGTAGTGTCATGTGCAGGCTTCGCATACAAAGGGGGAAATGTTGCGATAGGGGATCAATAGAGGCTGCGGTGATTGGAGCACCATCAACAACGCCTTCGCCCTCGGAGTAAACGGATTCGGCGCTTCCAAAGTTTTTGGAGAGATGATTCAGGATAGGAGTAAGACGGTCGTCCTCGTCCAGACGGGGTAACGCGCGGCTTGTCAACTAGATTTTATTTAGCATGTAATCTCACGGCCATTCAATTCGGTACGTACCTCCATAGCCTTCTCTAACCGTGCAGTAAAGTCTGCAATAATCATACTCAATTGCTCTCTCTGAGGAACGTAGGCCTTCCCCTTTCGGATAAAAACGGATCGGCGTTCAATCAATTCAGGTACTTTCTCCCAATCAACTTTGAACCAAGATTCATCTTCAGCACGCCGTAAGCCGGGTGTAGATGTAACCAGTTGTTCGGCGAATTCGGATCTCTCTTCTTCGCTCACAGATTCCCAATTCAAATTGAGGCTTTCAATAAATGAGCGTCGTTCCTTGCTGTCATCTTTCTGGAAGCGAAACTTGAATAGCATTGTCTCCGCGCGAACGAATCGGTGACGCAGTTCTTCGGTTGCAGAAAAAGCGAGTCGTAGGATAAAGTGCGAGTAGTGGTCCTTTTGTCGCTCATTTTTCAGTTGCTGGCTGACGACTCCGCCGGACGCTGAAGAATTTGACGACAAATTGAGATATTTCTTCAGGACAGGTGCGATATGTGCTTCTGTTTCTTGGGGAGTTTTGTTGCGATAGGAACAAGCTTCGATTTCGGCCAGCACTATTGAACGAACGATTAGTCGACGTGATCTTTCTCATAGCGACGTGGAGAAACACCAATGTACCTTTCAATCTATCAATAGCCCATTGCTCAAACTCCTCGAGCGTGATTTCCGACGTTGGAGGCACATCGTAAAAGTTGAGACGGTGGGGGTAGTCCTGTTGCTTGAATGAAGGTGCAGCAAACTGCTGTTTTTTGTGATTGAGAACAGCCCGTCGTTTAGGGTCAATTCTGCCGGATTCTTGTCGCATCATGGTGTATGTCAATCAGTACGCCAAGTATGAAGTCTCACAGACAGCATTGACGGTGTCAGTATGTTGTATGTTGATTGAGCACTATGGAACAAACGCGACAACGACGCCTCGACGCGTCTCGCCAGAACGGGTAGTATTGTTAGACCAGCCAATCACAGTCATTTTCTGTACTTTACTAGCTCAGGTAAGGAGCCGAGAAGCACTAGTCCGGAGGCAGTTAGTTCACTCTGGGGAACAAAGTCACGAGACCACGCTCGGAGTTTACGGCGAGCTTGCTTCTTGATATTGTCTGAGCTTTGGAGAACAAACGAATAGAACAATCAGATTGTAGAGATGAAGCAAAACCTTACTACTCGCCAGTGAAGACACAGACTGATTAATTCCCAGCTGTTGAATACATTCGTATCATTTACCCGCTCAGCGCCGAACCCTCCTTTGACAGCATCAGCGCAACAATAATTCATCAACAGAATATATCTCCGCTCACCGAGAGGCCCAAACGGAGAAGAACGGTCAAGCCGCGGGCAACGATTAGATTAGCCGTCCATGTTCCTTAATCAACATTAAAGCTACATAATTTATAATCATTCACGATAACACCCCCAGATTCCTCTTCTGACTAAAGAATATTTTCGCATCCACATCCAAGCGCGCAATACGATTACGTCGATTGACGTCTTCACATGTTTGTTGTCTCTTCCCCGAATCCGTCCGTGTTGTCCCAGAATTTCGCATGTGCCAACCACTTGTCGTACGGTGAAGTAAACGGCCATTGATAATCGCCTACTTCTCTGAGAGAATTCGTCACTTGGTACGCTGCTTGAAGCGCAATTCTACAAGTATTCATCATTTAGCATTGCGTCTTGGTAATTCTGATGACGTCCGCAAAGCGGCTCAAAAAAGCTGCTCGAATCATTCTCATCGGAGCTCCGGGTGTTGGAAAAGGTACACAAACAGAGCGACTACTTGCGCGATTCCCACAGTTGGCTGCTATCAGCTCGGGGGATTTATTACGAGAGAATGTCAGAAAGAAGACTGCGCTAGGTGTGTCATACCCCTCTCGTTCCTTAAAAACGATGGACTGACGGAAGTGAAACGATAGGCCTCCAAGCCGAAGCGCTCATACAAGCTGGAAATCTTGTGCCCGACGCCGTTATGCTCGATCTCATCTCCTCAGAACTAGTCACAAAAGGATGGCTGAAGCCCTCCGAACCTACATCAACACGGCAACCCTCATCAGCGTCTTCCTCCACGACAGCTTCCTCATCTTATAACCAACACAAACAACCATCACCGTCGATAGCACCATCCGCCTCATTCATCCTAGACGGTTTCCCACGAMCCGCCATGCAAGCCACAAGCCTTGACCGAATCCTACCTATAAATTTCGTCGTGCACCTCTTCACACCCCCCTCGGTCATTATATCCCGAATAACGAAACGCTGGGTCCACGCGCCCTCCGGCCGAGTTTACAATACAGAGTTCAACCCTCCCAAAGTCGAGGGTAAGGATGACGTTACGGGCGAACCACTGACGCAAAGAGCAGATGATTCGATAGATACATGGAAGCAACGATTAAAGAAATTTGACGAGTCTAGTAAAGCGCTTATTGAGCATTATGAGAAGCAGGGTTCGCTGTGGAGGGTCGAGGGGGATTCAAGTGATGAGATTAGTCCGAAGTTGTTTGCCGAGATTGAAAGGAGGTTTGCTTAACCTTCTTGCTCGTGTGGTTGATTGTAAATATATATATGAACGAAGGTCATTGATATCAGAGTTCGACGTTATGGAATGAGCGATCTTATTTGAATACGTCTCTTACATAGGTTCACTTTGAAGGGCAAATGAATCCAAGGATATCTTTAATTTAATGCTTACATATTCTAGCATAATCATTCACGTCATAATCAACATCAAGGGTATATGTTATTTACCAGCCTTGGAGCCAAAAGGCCAGACCTTCCTCAATAACGAGGATACCAATCCCGGACTCTTCTCCACTTTAGACGACGACGGCGACTGCTCTGCTGCCGACGCGTCCAGTGACTGCATTCTCGTCTTATATTCTCTCGGACTCTCAAAATTCACACCATCTTTCCTACCAAAATCCTTCCATAACCCTTGCCTTCGACTCTTGGCCAAAGCCTCTGCTTCACGATACTTGCGTTCATTCTCAGTACCGCCAAATTCGACTCCAGATTTAGCTTCGTACACCGTCGCCAATCCGCGTCTCAGCATTTCGTAGGAAACGTCCCGTCGTCGCAAGGGTGGAAAATCTAACCAACGGCGCACGTAGACGGTTGCAATGACACGTTTGTATTGATCGGGCCGATGCACGTAGGCGCGAACTCGCCGGTTCATGAGGTAGGACGTAAGCCACATGTGCGCTTCCTGGGAATATGGCTGAGCTGGACGGCCGAAATGAGCCAATTCTGGCGCATCGACCCCTGCAAGACGGATATGAACCTATCTCACGTCAGTAACCAGAAAGCATATCCATTGCGGTCCAGGTAAAGAACCTACAGTTTTATCTTTCAATTCCTTCCTAACAGTCGGCACCTTCATCCATGGCAACCAGCCCCATCCAACCAGTCGACCACCGGGCGTATGATAAATCCTGAAATTATCGCCATCGCCTACACTTGTAACGCGTCCCAAAAGTGATCTCGATCGAAAATAAGAGGATGTGATATCCGTCGCTTCGGGGAAGCGGCGCAGGTACCGGCGTTGAACGTAGACAACAAACAATATTCCGCCCGTCAGCAGCGCTGTCGGGATGAGGTTGCGGGGTTCTGTGAATTGACTCCAGTCAAATGCATTGAGGCTTGAGTTCCAGTCTGTGCTGTTGGATTTGGAGGTCGAAGAAGACGAAGAGCGCGATGTCAACAGTGGGGGGATGATTGATTGTTGTTTTTCTTCTTCTTCTTCTCGATGCCTGTTAGGTGGTTGCGAGTCATTGGGTTTGTTGTCTGAATCTGACTTGGATCCAGATGACCCGAATGACCACCATCCCATTCCAGACTTCAGGCTACGGGACCGTTGACTGGTAGTTGTGAAGTTGTGAGCAAAGTCATAAGAAGCTGTTGTTGCACAGGACGACCGCCGGAGATATCAGCGGTTAAGCTCGGTCGCAGTCTTGGCACCCAGTGCGAGGGTTATTACAGAGTAGGTAGGGTTGCCATACTGCGTCCTCCAAACACCCTCAGTTAGATTATTATTCGGGTGGTGATCCCTGGCAAAAGAATTGTCTGATACTTTCGATAGAATGACCTCTATTCTATGGGAAAAAGATTATCTACACCTCGACCCTAAACGGAAGAAACAGCGGGCCCGGATAATATATGTTGCAGCCAAAGCTGCATATAAACTCTACAGAAGTAAGAATGCGAAAGGAAAATTAGAACCACCCCAAAGAAAAATCACATCATTTAAGCGTAACGGGAAGGCTCGTCTTAGCGGTCGTGGCGGCCTTCTCTGCATACTTCTTCAGCTTCTCTTGCTTGAGCTTGCGAAGAGAAGCAAAAAGTAGAATAAAAGCAAGTTCCATTCTATACAGTTGTCAGTGAACAGCGTATATCCCAAGTTCGGAGGATCTGCTTACCGTTCTTTAGTCATCATGAGCAATCCTTGGACCAAAAGACCCTTCGTAATCTGAGGGCCAATGCCTTTGAACAAGCTCAATGGACCCTCGTGTTCGATGATATATTGCATGACTTCAATGAAACCCTTAAATGGCTTTCCCTGGCGACCTGGTGGAGGCTTCGATTGCAGACCAACCTTGGCCACAATCAATGGCTGAGTAAGTATTGTTGCCAGTGCCTTGGACATCGCTCCGAGGACTAGAAGTTTTATTAGCGTTCTGTTTCATCTCCGGTCCATAGAAGACTTCAATCTCACCGAATGCTTCCCACGGACGCAGATTGTTCTTTCCTGGAAACAAAATCTCTTTTAATCTTTGGTATGCGCCGTATGTGATGGCGGGATTGACAACCAAGACCAAGCTAGCCTTCAGACCTCTCCACAGCCCGGTCCAGCCATCCTCGCCGTCAATAACCTCGCGAGCAGTTTCGAGTAGTCCCTTCTTGTCTTCCTTTGATTGCGTCTGTTGGCGAGTTGTCACAACCGATACTGGGATGGTGAAAATTTGTGCAACGGCACCAGCTATGGCACCGAGCGATAACTCAACAGCTGTTCCGGGAGTATTTGAACCTCGACCCGAAGCAATATATGCAGCACGAACGACTGAATACCAGTAGAAGTACGCAAAGTTGGTGGATGCGACCCCGATCAGAGCGCCATTGATACCGTTGTATAGGCCCGTCAGTCCTTCATCCTTGAAGATTTTGTTGATTGCGTCTAACGTAGAATCATAGTGGGGAGTAGCTTCGAGGTCGGTGCTCGTCTCTTTTCGGCTCTTGACTTGAACCTGGATCTTGGTTTTAACACTAGATAGCGCTATGTATTAGATATTGAGGAGGTAGAGAGGACCAGCTGGGAATACCTCTTACATGTCAAGGGGATATACGAGCGCATTGGCGAGCACAGCGCCAGTTGCACCTGCAATGGCGCTTTCCCATGGGGAGAGTTTCGATTGTCCAGCCATGGATTGTATGTGAAGAGTATGAATACGGATATAAAAGAGATGTAAAACTGAGTCTTGTTACCGGCAGCACAGAGAAGTGCTCTGCATGAAGTTATTTATGACCGGCAGTCTTTAGACGATGACCACAACCGAGCACTGTACACGAACAACAAGATAAGACTCGAGATTCAATCAGCACGTAATCTGTTCGTTCCTTCCCAGAAGGAGATCAGATAAGTGCTCCGCGGGTCATTGCATATAAGAGATACAGCAAGACTCGAGCCTCGAAACAAAGAATAACATCCGGGACGAGACATAGACCTTGACCGAGAGAGAGCCGAGGCAAAGCTCTCTTACTGCCGCATGCCGTTCCGTCGGAGCATGTTTGCGCTAATTCATATATGGTAAGTACCGGTTTTATCGATAAGATGGATGACTCAGCTTAGTCTGATGTCACGTGCACGGCATCATCCGTTGGCCTGAGCGTTCTCTTCCCCTTGGCTTCATCTCTCGGACCGTTCGCATTCACTAGCAGAACAGCCGCTACTTGCTTTTTTTTATCTTTCCAATGCCAACTGTTGAGCCTGATATAGCTGGATGAGATTGTATGCTAGCTCATGTTGGTACCGTAGAGGCAGCTGGACCAGGTGGATAACGTCATTGTCTACGGCAGTTCATTCTCTGGATCAAATCTTGTTACGTTGAGTGCATAAAGATCTGATTCTTCACCTGTCTTTATTCATCTTTGCTCCGGTTAACTAGAGCTCAAAATTCCAGCACAGCGCATGAAAACATGACTCCCACGAGCGCTCCATTGCACAGTCAAAGTGGCTTGACTCAATTTGATGGAACTTGCCCGACCTGTAGCTGGTCTTCCTCGATTTTTGACTCCTGAAGATTTGGAACTCGCGCTCATGCATGGCCCTGATTTCACTTCTGCGATTTGTATTCGGCCTACAGAGTACTGCAGATTGAACCAAAATATGAGTGGAACCCTCCTAAAGTATCAGACAGTGACATTGCACCAGAATTTGGTATGTAACGAATTATGAAGAAGAACCTAGAGGCGCTATTGTCTACGATGTACAGTATGTATATTCCGAACTTATCGGTACCCACGGATCGCGCTTTCTGTCCTGTGCATTAGGATCTAGAATCCTAGATGCAATCAAATGCAACGTTTTGATGAGGCTGAATGACATGAAGTATAGTGCTAACTCATTTACCAATTGGAAGCATGTCTGGGGTAAGCCCTCTTTCTTAGATTAGTCAATATGCATCGAGAGATCCATATGTCATCTCTTCCACCAGAAATATGATGAAATGATAAAGGCTAATAAAAGCCTCAGCAAATCTAGATCATTGAACATCTGATTGAAATGCTTTAGCCTGAATGAAGACAGTAGTTCATGCAGCTCCCCGTAAGCATGGGGTAGATAGAAAATGAAACATGCTATACGCGATCGATTCGTGATCACACCTCTTGATGGGCTCATTTCCGATGAAATTAGGCAAAATCCTGATATTTTGATGTTGCATTTCCACAAAGCCACATGTCAAATATTTAAAGCTTTTATATCCCACGACATCTGGAGACTGGAAGATGATGATCTGCGCCAACATTGAAACAATTACCAGACCACAACAAGCACCACGAAATTTGAACAACCATCATGGTTGCTTTCTCTACCCTGCTTGCCACTCTCGCAGCAGCTGTCCTCTCAATCGCTGCTCCTGCTTCTGAAACCTCCGTTGAGAGGGATGTTGCACTCTCCGAGCGTGGCCCTCATGACTTCATTCTCGGAGCCGAGAATCGTCTCGATCGACGCACAGCTATCAATTACAACGAAAATTACACCACTGAGGGAACAGTGAACTTCTCACCATCGAGCACCGGCTTCTCCGTCACTTGGAGCAACGCCTACGACTTCGTCGTAGGAGTCGGCTGGCAAACCGGGACGAACAGCCCAATTACATACGATGGTTCGTTCTCCGTCAGCAGTGGCACCGGTCTTCTCTCTGTCTACGGCTGGACAACCAATCCTCTCGTTGAGTACTATGTCATAGAGGATTACACAAATCTTGCAACCCCCTGGGGCACAATCAAAGGAACATTCACGAGTGACGGCGCCACTTACACCGTCTGGGAAAATACACGTGTAAATGAACCTTCTATTGTCGGCATTGCGTCGACTTTCAAGCAGTACGTCTCTATTCGGAACAGTCCCAGAACCAGCGGCACCGTCACAATTCAGAACCATTTCTCGGAGTGGGCATCTCTCGGAATGAATCTCGGTACTATGAACTACCAGGTCATTGCCGTTGAAGGCTGGAGCGGCAGCGGTTTCGCTTCTCAGTCTGTTAGCAACACGGGTAGGATCTCTACCAATGGCACCACTGGCACTGGGGGTGGTGCTGTTGCAGAATAGGGTCAATGTGGTGAACAGGGTTGGACTGGTGCTAACGCATGTGTCAGCCCTTACACGTGCACTGTAATCAACTCTTACCACTCTCAGTGCCTATAGGACCAGCTACATGGATCTGTCCATTGGACAAGATGAGTACGTAGTCTACCGCAGGTTATCTTAACCATGTCAAGCGTAGAATCGGGCAAGTTCTATAGCCTGAAATCAAAATTTCTATGGATGATAAAGGTCGATTGAACGGATGTACTGTTACGAAAAATTGATGATAAGGTATGCTTCCTTGATACGTAGGAACAGAATTCTTGCTCGCTCAGCATAACAAGGCCTTTATGGCTGACTCAATTGTTTTCAAAGTTCGTCTACTTCGACGAGAGGCAGACAGCAGCCTCTTGATAGACTACCACTCTCATGATGTTAGAACTTTTATTCAGTATCAATTTGTTTGCAGCAAATGGTCATCAGCTTCTCGAATGCGTTAGTATACAAGAGAGAAGGGACCCATTCATGCCTAGACAACCAAGCTTAACAGGAATAAGATTAAGGGGCTAGCTCAAATAAGACATTCTGTGCGGAGTGTCGGACCGTCTGAATCAGCCACATGACCCTTGTATATCCCCTAAGAGAGTAAACCTCCATTTATCCGGGGCACATTGTTGCATCACCAGTCCCTGTTTAGCCTGGCATATCCCAACTTGTTCTACGGTCTACCGGCATGAAAAACGCGGGGAGATCGACAGGGCAGGGTTAATTGTTTACAATTGCCTCATTCGTCAGGATCGGATATCTATTCAGCTGTAGACGGAGTAGCTTTGCTTCTTCACGGCTAAATCCGTTTCAGTGGGACATGATCCGTATGTCCACGTATAACCTCAAGCTTATAATTTAGATAAATATGTGCTGTTGTCGGACCAAAGGAGGATTCTCGTGTCGATTTCTTCGAGTCTATCAATCTTTTCGTGAAGGAGCTTTCTAACTGTCTAGACTTTATCCGGGTACAGAGCAAGAAATTTCATATATGAATGAGCTCACCGACTGTTCTGATAAACCCATTTCTCCTTGAACAACAAGATAAATATTCTTTTCGAGCTTCATAGCATATTTTATTGTAGCAACCATGCTTTCTCGAGCCTTGACACTCTCCGCCCTTGTGGGAGGAGTGCTCTCCATCCCCGTTGAAAAGCGCGCGTGCCCTAACATCCACGTATTCGGTGCACGAGAAACAACCGCTTCTCCGGGCTACGGTTCCTCCATCACGGTCGTGGATGATGTGTTGAACACCTATTCCGGCTCTACTGCAGAAGCCATTAGTTACCCTGCATGTGGTGGCCAGTCTTCATGCGGCAGCATCAGCTATTCAAGCTCGGTTGCACAAGGCATCGCGGCCGTCGCATCTGCCGTGAACTCCTTCAACTCACAGTGCCCCAGCAGCGAAATCATATTGGTCGGATATTCTCAGGGTGGTGAGATTATGGACGTTGCTCTGTGCGGCGGTGGAGACCCCAATCAGGGCTACACCAACACGGCCGTTCAGTTGTCGGCATCTGCTTTATCCATGGTGAAAGCAGCGATTTTCATGGGTGACCCCTTGTTCAGGGCAGGCTTGTCGTATGAAGTTGGAACTTGCGCTGCCGGCGGTGTAAGAGCCTTCGATTTCCCATTTCTCAATTTTAGTTGAATCTGACAAACCAACGCGACTTCTAGTTTGACGAACGCCCAGCAGGCTTCAGCTGCCCTTCAGCTAGTCTGATACAGTCCTACTGCGACGCCTCAGACCCTTATTGTTGCAACGGCAGCAACGCGGCAACCCATCAGGGTTACGGAGCAGAATACGGCAATCAGGCTTTGGCTTTCATCAAGGGCAAACTTTCTGGTAGCACCTCTACTGGTAATTCCACAACTGGCACTGGGGGTGGTACCGTTGCAGAATGGGGACAGTGTGGTGGACAGGGCTGGACTGGCGCAACGGCGTGTGTGAGTCCTTATACTTGCACTGCGATCAATGCCTATTACTCGCAATGTCTGTAAGGCAGATGTGTGTTTGAAAGAGGGCAGTCGAGTGTGTATGGTATCTAGATACCTGTGAGCAGAACTTGCAAATTTTCGATCGAGGAGAGCTGCGCATGTGACTTCTGAAGGGTCTAGGGCTTCTCCGGCGAGTTTAAAAGTGTCGTCTGAGTCCGAATATATTTTAGCTATTGGTGTGTCACAATCCTCGGTTCGTTCAGTTGAACATGTACCATAATCCTTGTATTTCAGCCTGAATCCTTCCACCTTTTGCTCCCTGCCATCGAGTCGGGATCCAACTGGAGGTGAGCTCGATATCTCTCTGTCCATTGTAGAACCAGCGAATATTGTGGCCTAGATATTCTCCGGCATTTGGCTTCTCCATGGTTTATTCTGCGCAGGACTACATAAAGACAGCGGCTATCCCCAATGCCGTCATCGAAGCAGGCTATAAGTGATAATCATTTCTACCAGATGTGCAATAATATTCTGTTTGAAAGTTTGTGCTGGGAGGAAATCCGGAGAAACATCGATCCCCTCCACCTCTGCTTAGTCATCATTCTTATCGATAAGCCAAGCCACTTGGATCGTCTAAGCCTCACTCCCTCTTTTCTTCCACTTCATCTGACACTTGCTCATCAATCTTTTAACCAATTCTTTATCAAGGCTAGTGATCAGTGTCTATACAATTCCTGGATGGTTGGATGTAAAGATCATTCAGGTGGATGTGGTTGTATGTGATACCATGTCAGATCCCACCTCTAAGCACACAGCAAACATCCATCTAGACAGAGCTATAGTATTCCTTCTTCCCTCTCCCACACCCCTTGTAAATATAGGCTGATCTATTCAAACAGAAATATGAGCGCCAAGTATCAGGAGCGGGGACCCAGTCCGAGGCACTGGAAGCTGCAATTGCTGCCGCCGAGAACTACATGCGTGCGCTGAAATTAGCAGACACGCCTCGGGAGAAGCAATTGCTAGACGCAAGATGCAAAGATTGGATCTCACGCGCAGAGAAAATAAAACTTGACAGATCATGGAAACCAACTGCTCCTCAGGTTGAGAATCGCTCGCTGAAGGAGCCAGTATCGAAGCGCAAGCTTTCGACGAGAGAGGAAATCATCCTCTTGGATAGCGCTAAGCTCAATGGTTTTTTGTTTCCGCCTTGGAAAAATGACCCCAATCCGCAAGAGTTTGAATTGATTGGTAATGAAAGGCAATTTGAGTAAGTTGCCGTCATTGCATGCACCTTAGCTTTGATTGACTAGTTCGAACAGGGATAAGACCCTCAGGCTCTCTGTACCTCAGAAAGAGGTCTTTAATGGCTGGAAACGCCCAGCTGAGCTCATCGAAGAGCTTGGTCGTGGCAGTGTAAATCCCGATGCACTCAAACGCGCCAAGACCAAAGTGGTAATGGATCTCGTCCAAGACATCACAACAGACTGCTCTGTAATAGCAAGTATCTGCGCAGCAACTGCTCGGTTTGAGCGAGGTCATGGTTGTGTGCGTCATCCATCCATGTTGCTGCTACATAGAACTAATCGATCTTCGTTATAGCTATTTCACAGTGCGATATTCCCATTTGATTACATCAAAAATATTCCGCGCAATTCAATATCTGGAAAATACATATTTCGGCTTTATTTCAACGGCTGCTACAGAAAAGTCGTCATCGACGACCGACTTCCTTCATCCAAAACATCACGCTCTCTGTTCGCATTTGATCGAAATTCGCCGGAGTCATTCTGGCCAGCTCTGATTGAGAAAGCGTACTTGAAGCTTCGGGGCGGTTATGATTTTCCAGGTAGCAACTCGGGCACTGATCTGTGGGTACTCACCGGCTGGATTCCGGAGCAAGTATTTCTTCACCATGAAGATGTAGCGCCAGATCAATTGTGGAGACGTATATCTGGAGCGTTTCAGTACGGGGATGTCGTTTTGACTCTGGGAACGGGAGAACTCAATTCGCGCGAAGAGCACCTTCAAGGTCTCATTGGTCGACACGACTATGCTGTTCTTGACTTGACTGAGAGTGCTGGGTACCGCCGGTTACTCATCAAGAATCCGTGGGCAGATTCCAGCTCTAGAACTCCACAAAGCAGTAGTCGCGCTCCTGAACAAATTGCACCGGATGCAAGCTCTAGCCCTCTGCTACCTGGATCGTTCTGGATGGACTACGATCAAATATTCCAAAACTTTGACAACATGTACCTGAACTGGAACCCGGGTCTTTTCACCACACGCCAAGATATACATTTTACATGGGATTTGTCAAAAGCTCATTTCAATTCAATATGCTTTGCAAACAGTCCACAGTTCTCGATATCAACAGTAGCAGGCGGTCCCGTTTGGTTGCTGCTTAGCAAACATTTTCGCACAATAAACTCTACAAAATCAAATGCTAAGTCGGGGTTTATTAGTATTTACGTATCGAAGAAGGGAGGACAACGAACATTTATTAGCGACGATGCTTTCTACCGTGGGCCATTTGTAGACTCTCCCAACACATTGGCTAAGATTGACATGGAAGCAAATTCTACATATACGGTCGTGGTAGCCGAACAGTCACTACCGTTGGTACCCCAAAATTTCACGCTTTCCGCTTTCTCAAGGAATGAAGTCGTTCTCAAACCCGCCGAAGACAAGTACTCAGATACCTATCAATTGGAAAGTGAATGGAGCCCTGTTACTGCCGGCGGAAATACAGAGTCTCCCCGATACCCGTCCAATCCACAGCACATCTTGCAGATATCTGAGACAGCAGATGTCTTGATTCTACTGGAGACATCTAAACCAGACATGGCTGTCCATGCAAAGCTTTTCTGGTCTGATGGCAAGCGAATATCTACCGTGAAGAAACGTGATATTGTCACAGACAGCGGCCATTATCGCCCCGGTTGTGTGGTTGCCGAGACAGAACAACTACACCCCGGCTCATACACACTAGTCTGTTCAACGTTCCTCCCTGACCAGATCGCCAAGTTCAATATCTGGGTATTCTCTACAAAGAAATGCAACGTCAAGGCCTTACCGTCTGAAGCGGCAGGGAGACTGGCCGTCCTATCTGATGTGGGCATTTTACCTCCAGGAATCGATCGTATTTTCGCGCCCTTGACCGTGCTTCGCCTCACAAGACTCAAGCTGATTGCGCGAAGCCGAAACTCTACTATCGGAACACGCCATGTAACTTCATCTCCTATGCTGTTGACCGTTGAGCTTGGCCAAGGGCCGTACAAAGAGGTTCTCGCGTCGTCGGAAAATGGTGAATATAGTGATGCAGTTTCTGGGATTAGAGTACCTGATTTTGATGCTCGTCCGGAGTATGCGGAGAAGGGAGGGATCTGGATTGTGATTGAAAGAATTGGAGGACCGGTTGGACAGGTGACAGACTGCGTTGACGTGGAAGCTCTCGGCGAGGAGCGAGTTGAGATTGGTGAATGGATTACCAGTTAAATATAGCTCGATAATAGATTTCGCAAGCATCTTGTGAAGATGTTCAAAATAATCGATAATCGACATAGGAACATAGTAGTACGTACCATACTTACTTAAAGTGGTCAAGTTCTCCGCACGCAGTTTTTGGGTGGAACGTCATCCGCAGATAAATCCAACCCCACACCAGCTCCTTCCACGACTTACCTTCATCCTGTTACAACTCACAACCTACCCTTCACGACTGAATGCAACTCCTACACAATGGCGACTACGGTTCCCGACAGCTTAAAGTCCGCAGACATCGGGCGCTTCGTCACTCGAGCAGCGCAAATCGAGCGCGCAAAACCGGTGATTGCATATTGGTGTCGGTGCTCCTCGTTTCTTTCCTGCTGTGACCTTGGCTGACACGTACTCAATAATGGCAGGCAACTACTGGGTTGTTAATCAAATTATATCAAAGGGTCTCCATTCGACCGATGCAGAATCAACACAGTACACGACGGATCTGATGGATAAGTTGGAGCGAGTACGTGCTGCTTTCATTACGAATACGGATCATCACAGCTATGGCCGATAGACTGACGTATTGGTTCAAGTTTAAAAACGAAAATCCCGATAACGATGCTATAACCGATAACGTTGCTGGTCAAGCTTATGTTGAGCAGTTTGGGCTCGAGGTCTTTACGAGAGCTGATAATGCGGTTCGCGCTAACAAGGCTACCAAGTAATCTCCCCGCGTGTTCACGTTAAAAGGCATATGTTAACGAATTACTTCTCTAAACAGACAAACCGCCGATACGTTCCTCGCAGCCGCCACTTTCCTTGAACTTTGCCAAATATGGGGCGACGTCGATCCCGACATCACATCCAAGATCAAATTTTCAAAATACCACGCTATTCGAATTGCCAAAGCTATAAAGAATGGGGAGGACCCGAATCTGTCGAATCCCGTTGTAGAGAGCCAGACGCCGGATAGTGAAATTCAAGCTCTGAATCCGGATGATCCCGAGGTGCGAGCTCTCCAGGGTACTGCGGAACGAGAGCGGCAACCTTCTGTGGAAGAGGTGCCTGATGAAGCGGATCGTGTACAAAGAAGTCTTGCGCAGCAATCAGTACTAGATGAATCACTTCATCCGTCGCGATCATCCTCGCTCCCACGTCCACCCACCACTGATGCTTCCAAAGCTGAAGATCTTCCAGCCGTACCGTCGGCTCCTGAGCTTCCATCTGCGCCGTCAGATCTGTCGCTCCCACAGACCCCCTCCGCTCTGCCCGATACACCAGAGAAATTCACTAACCCCTCCGCCGAGTTTCAATCGTTCCCTCCACCTGCAGTCGTGCAGATGTCGAACGCGGCCGATCCCTCTGAACAACCGCCATTCATTCCTCGGGCTTCAGCTCCAGCTCCAGCGCGTGCACCCGTAGCTCCAGTAGCAGCTACTCCATCAGCATCTCAAACGTCGCGATATGATCTCACCGCGGACGATCAAGCCATCACACAAGCACAGAAACATGCGCGATGGGCGGTCTCCGCGCTGAGTTTTGACGATGTGCCAACGGCTATCAAAGAACTGAAGAATGCGCTTCGACAATTGGGCGCTGAATGAATGAAGTTAATTGACATTGAATGCTTTCGCTACTATTACGTATACCACTGTTATTTGCAACTGTATTTAGACAATCATGGACAAGATAATGTACATGTGAGTCTGAAACTACGATCCGGGTACGTGCTTGTACTAAGAAGAGGGGAAGTGGAGGAGCATGATAACGATCGTCAAACTCTGAGATAGTTAGCCTATTCAGTAGTACGTACGTATGCAGTAAGACGTATGTGCATACTGCATACGGAAAACTTTTGCGTACTCCGGAGCAAAGGAAAGCGTGCGTTAGTGGAGAAGCAGAGAAGTTTCTTGAATCAGGGTTTTATTCGTCGAGAATACCCCTGGTGGCGATCGATCTTTTTTAATGTCCGAGAGACGTCGGGTCAGGGGTTGGTCCTTTTGTTTCGTGTGTGTAGATACAAAATAAGGTTAGTTTCCTTTATGCTGCTGTGTACATACATGTAGCATGTACAAAGCAGAAGAAGTATTTGAATTTAGCATAACTCTCGTCAAAGGTCTCGCAGTTGAAGTGCTGTTGTGGTGGACGCAGAAAGGCACGTGGTCAAGTAATTTCTGCAGAATTGGCTAGAAGAAATTGTCCCTCTTAGCTGCAGGAATGATCCACAGCGTCATGATCAATACTGTAGCACGTACTACGTACATCGTCTGTACTACGTGTGTACATGTACCTGGAGTGTCACTACATTTGTTTCAACAAAGAATACGTAAACATCCAGTCACTGAATCCTTAATACATGGCCTGTGTAACCAGACAGTTACCAAGCACTTGTTGACTCTTTGTCTGCACACCATCTTGGAATCTAATTTTTTCTGCTGAATATTGTGAATACAAGTGGATTCTCGACATTCAGATTCGACGAAACTAACGGACGAACTAGCAGTCATAGTGTCAGCCTCCTTCGGCGTATAATATATTCATCAACCCGCTCAGACCTCCATTTTCTTCTAGCATTTAAATCCATCTTCCAATTTCTACTGCGCCGTCTAGTCTTCTTTCCTGGTTGATATTTCCGTCTTTGATTCTATTTGAAAGGGTTGCTTAGCATGCTTCTTGGTGTCGCAAAGTATTGCAACCTAATTTATTAATTACGGCGCTCCTATTACTGCATGATCAGCGCACAACAGCAGCCACCGGTGCTCGCTTATTATATCCATTTCTCTGCGAGCGACGCAAGTACGGACGACAGGTTCGTTTTTGAGAGGTTCTTTCTCTTCTGAACATACGAAAATACGAAAATTTATCAGCCGTCAATATGGCCACAGATAAGCCCGCAGTACTGATTATCGGCGGCCTGGGTATGTTGCACGTCCGAATAGTACTCAGGAAGTCGAACTGACTGTTTGGTATATAGGCTTCGTCGGCCGACACCTCGCACTCCATATTCATAAAAATAATCTTGCTTCCGAGCTGCGGATTGTAGACAAATTGCTCCCACAACTAGCATGGCTGGCCCCCGAATTCGAGGAGGCATGCTCCAAAGAACAGTTCGTGCAGGCTGATGCCAGCCGCGAGCGTACGCCCTCCGCTTTTCTTGCCTTACCAAAAAGAAAAAAACCCACTGACAAGAATAGAATCATACCCCCGAATGTTCGACCGCGCCGATGGCAAACAATTCGACTACGTAATCAACTGCGCCGGCGACCTGCGCCTCTCGCAACCGGAAGAAGTATACCAACTCCGCAACCACGCTATGTCCATGGGTCTCGCTAGGGAAGTCGCCAAACGCGGCATCGCAGTTTACGTCCAAGCCTCGACCTCATACATCTACAAAAGTGGCTCCAAACCAGCCAAGGAAGACGACAAGAAAAAACCGTGGCATTCACTCGCGAAATGGCAACTGCAAGTTGAGGAAGATTTGCCGTCTGTTGAAGGGCTGAATTGGGCGTCGTTGAGGTTACCGCATATATATGGTCCATATGATAGGGGTTATACGGCCGTGGCTATTGCGTTGGCGAGAACGCATCAGTATCTGCAGACGGGTTTCGATCAATTAGAGAGTAAGGATTTGAAGTTTAATACATTGCATGTCAAGGATGCGGCGCGCGCATTGTGGACGGCTGCTGTTTGGCGTGCGGGCCAGAAGGAGACGCCAACTGCTGGACCACACATTTTCAACGTCGTTGATCACACAGACACGACCCGCGACCAGATCGGTGCCGCGCTCGCAGAGGTATTCGGCCTCAAAGTCACGTTTGCGGGTACATTCATGTCGCATTTGGCTCGGCTCCGATTGAATGATATCGTTGACGAAATGAATGAGGATATGCTGCAGGCATGGGCCGAAATGTTGGAGGACAAGGGCATCACGAGACCTGGCCCCATCAGTCCGTTTATCGAGGTTGATATGCTTTCCGATAATGATTTGTGTGTTGATGGATCGCTGTTCGAGGCTACCACAGGCTTTCAGCTGGAGTACCCCCTGTTTACTTCGGATTCTATAAGAGAGGTTATAGCTTCGTATGAAAGGATGGGATGGTGGCCTTGATGTCCTTTCTTTTCGTTTCTGATCAATTGCTTCTTTCACCAACGTTTGTCATTTTTCTCTTTCTTCTAAATACTCGATCATTCTATCATGTGCATATTTGATATCACCGACCCCTATGTATTACTAATACTGTCTTCTACTTGGCCGTTTTATTCGTTCTTCTCACCGTCATTTGCTGATATACCAGATCTCTTCGTTTGCATAGCTTCGCCATTTTCCTCGATATGAGTTTGAATCAGGTACAGAATTACTATAATGAGACTGTCATTGATACTTAACTCGAGCTGGGTTCATATGTTTACATATTGATACTCTCGAGTGCTCCATGTCTATATAAGAATATTGATATTGTTCTATATGGTCTGCTAGATATAAGTCAAGTACCTAGAGAATAACCAAAAGAAAATAAGAGTGCTCTCTAAAACAAGTCATGGTCAAGCATTGTGCTGGCCACTGATCGTAGTGTTTCTGCCAATTCCTTCTTTTCTCCGTTTTTTGAAGCTTTTTCTGTCTTTCTGGTTGTCGAATATGTTGATACAGATGTTATGTTATATAGGTTGTCTTCGAGAAAAATCACCTCCTTCGCAAAACGCAGGAATCAAATCAAAAACTCCACGAAAGTCGAAATCTCACTGACGGTTCTTTTTAAAACTCCCAATTCTCGTCCACGGACTTGATAGCCCAGTCGAACTTTTCACGAAGAGTCTTGGAGAAAAACTTTTCAATAGGGACGTTGAACTTCTTTGTAAAGACCACGGTGAGACGAGGATCAATGTAATTCTGAATAAAGTGTTAGCTCGTGTCGGAATGACCAAAAAACTCTAGTGCTTACGATTTTGGAAGTTCCGAGAGCAACCTCTTTGTTGTTCTCTTTGTCTTCGGCCTGAAGTGACATATTCTCAATCCGCTGTTCGAGTTTGGTGACGTTGTTCTCCAGTTTCTCAACAGTCTGTCCCTTGCCCTCGACTTCCACTTTCCCAGTCTTGTTCTCCTTCTGGAACTTCTTCTCCATGTCCTTGACGACTACAAGGCGCTCTTCCAACTCCCTGGGCTTCATCTCCTTTTCCCCATCAGCGGCTAGCTTCTCGTTCTCTTTCTCGAACTTCTTGGTAATCTTCTGCCTCTGCTCCTCAACAAGGAATGCTTGGTGCTCCTGGATCCATGCCTGGTCAAGGTCGTCGTCTAGTTCAAAGTACTTGGCGCCCTTCTTCTTTTTCTGGGTCGGATCAATGTCCAACATCATCATCTTGACCCTCCACTTCTGATAGCGGAGACCTTTGATCTGTGAAATGTCAGTCAACCAGTAAAATGCTCGCAACGAGCAAAAAAACATACCCTGTCGCCGAGTTTCTCCATTTGGTTGGCATGGCCTGCAGTGACGGTCCGTTTGTGGTTACAGAGAATAGCGACCCTGCGATTGGCATCATTGTACTGCTTCACTTTTTCCGCCACTGTGCCTTCCGCCTTCATGTCCTTGAGTAAAGTCGCAAATGTGTAAGAGGCATTGTAAGTACGGAAGACCTTGGCGGTCAGGCCTGTCATGTAGTTTGAAAGATGCTTATTCAACGCAGATGTCTACAAAAGGGATTAGCAGATGCACAAACCACCAGTTAGAAAGTGCTTACCGTCAATCGGTCAAAGATCTCATCGCCCTCCTTCTTCGGTGCCTTCTTGAAGATTTTCAGATTCTTAAAAACCTGAGGATCGACTTCAACTTCGTCGTAGAAGCGAATACTATCTTTACCAAGGAAATCGAAAATGACAGTGTTTGGTGGTCGAAGTGAGATGTTCTCATACTTCAAAGAGCAACATCCAACAGTGTCCGCTTCATCTTCGCCCTTTTCATTTCCAGCACGAAGAGCAAATTTGTCGATCAAGTAAACAGCTGTTGCACGCTGTCGATCAGCCATGAGCTCGGACTTGAGTCCCTTTTGATAGTCGGCCCGGATCTTATCGATATGTTTCTTTAGTTCGCGAGCTTTCTCGAACTTCTTGTAGTCGCTCTGGCCCTTGACATCGGAATTTGCAGCAAGCATGACATATTTGTAATTGCCGTTGACGTTCTCTTGCCACATAGCCAGCCAAGTACCTTCTTGATCATGCCTAACCTCCTTCCACTTATGCCCCTCAGGAGGCGGAGGAACTTTTGCGTCCTTGCCGATGTTGATCGTGATTTGCTCGGGCATCACACGTGTCTTGACTCTACCGGTCTTTGGGTGCTCACCACGGCCACGAAAGAGGCTAGGAGGCTCGACACGGAAGTTGCCAACCTTTTGCTTGCGGCCATCCCACATACAATACATGTAGGGTGCTTCTGCCGCATCCTTCTCGGCTTTGAGCGCTTTCTTCTCTGCGGCTGACATAGCCTTTTTCTCAAGACGCTTTGCATCATAGTATTCGAAAATTGGCTTGAAATCGCACTTCTTGAATTCCTTGATATTGATGGGCTCGCCATTCTGCGCCTTCGCCCCACCAGTCTTCTTCAAGATAGCCTTGAAATCCTCGAAGAAATTCTTCTGGAAAGTTGGATTTTCGACATTGTGTGTAGAGTTCAACATAGAACCAAAGAATCCGGCAACTTCCTCAGCTTCCGGATGAAGAACGACAGGAATACCGTCGTACTTCATCTTGACATTCTTCGGCAAAGGCTCGTAGTCAGGCGGGAAGACAACGCCATTATGTTCCAGGGTTGTCCATTTGATGGTGCCATCGCCTTTTGCTGGATCCTCCCACCAACGATACTCCTCTTCCTCATCGGCTCCTTCAACATCTTCTGATTCCGCCTTGACAGGAGTTGCCTTGCCCTTTCCTTTTTTCGCAGGTGTCGACGGTTCCGACTTGATGACTTTCTTAGCACCCACGCCATTCTCACTTTTCACTCCGTTGGCTTTCGGCTTAGCCTTTTTCGTAGAAGATGTAGCCTCAGCTTTGCGAATTGCCTTGGCTTCCTGTTCAGCCTTCTTCTCGATGTTCGCTTTCTGCTTCGAAAGTTTCCGCTCAATAGGTATATCCGAATCTGACTCCTCGCCAATCGCGGTCTCGGAGGCTTTGGGCAGCCTGGCACCGTTTGCTTTCCGAGCCAGAGGAATGTCTTCTTCCGAGTCAGAATCGATCTGCTTTTTGACGGAAACACGGCGCTTTTTGCTCTGTTGGAGTAATCAGTACTTAAAGTATAATAAATCAATGTCAAGTTAAGATATAACTCATGCATACCAAGGGCTTTTCATCTTCGCTGCTTTCGGCTTCTGCGTAGAACTGTTTCCCAGAGCCGATCCGTGCCCTTCTCTTGTGCCCATTCACGCCCTTCGTGTCCTTCATCTCAACATCCTCATCGTCAACAGGTCCGAAGCGGATGGAAACGCCCGGGTTCAAAGCGCCAGTACGGCTGGCCTTAAGAAGAGGAGCGTCGTCGTCCGAAGAACTCATTATACGGATTGAGGTCCGAGT
This sequence comes from Talaromyces amestolkiae, assembly GCF_001896365.1. Classification (NCBI taxonomy): domain Eukaryota; kingdom Fungi; phylum Ascomycota; class Eurotiomycetes; order Eurotiales; family Trichocomaceae; genus Talaromyces; species Talaromyces amestolkiae. Next base: position 458,445 of record NW_024468045.1, on the reverse strand, counting down.
TCGGATTTGAACCGAGTAGTAAGAATTAGGAAATGATTTGGTAACGAGTAGCCGCCCGAGTCGCGGACGGCACGCGAACAGGAGCTGAGTGAACAATCGGCGAAAGGCAATCTTGACGAGACTCGATAGTTAGAGCGAGTGAAATTAAAGATTAGACCTAAGAATGAATGAAAGAAAGCCAAAGAGAAGGAAAAGAAGAGGGCAAGCTTGGGCTAGTGATGGAGAAGAAATATAGAGTGGCGGGAGCGTGAGAAAGTCAAATGCGAAGTGGAAGTGAAGAGAAGAAGACAACCACTCGGGGCTGGAAGAACTTCACTTCTTGGTTGCGCCTATCCGCACTCTGCCTGATTTGTGAGGCCGCCAAGAGTGATTATAGTCACGTGATGGGGCCAATGGAATGTTGGCTCCGAAGCAGCCCGGTAAGACCTCGTTCAACGCCCGCGACCGATCTTTGCGAAGTCTGGCATCAATTGATTCAGCTGCCCCGTCACTGCAGCTTCTCTCGACGTTATCTCGTCACTACTCACTCCTCTTTCACAATGCTTTCCCGCACTGTTCGCCCAGCCTTGAAGGCTGGCAGTACCGTTGTGGCTCSGTAAGTGTTTTTCTTCGGGGGGAGGGATCATCAATTCTCGCGGCACAGCAAATGCAATGACAATTGAGACCTATCCACGCTGCTGAGAACCGAGAAAAATCATTCATCTCCATTTACTGACAACAGTAGCACTGCTCCCACCAATGCCGCCAACTTCGCTACTCTCCGTGAAATCGAGGGCCGTCTCAAGTCCATCCGTAACATTGAGAAAATCACCAACACCATGAAGGTCATCGCTTCCACCCGTTTGACCCGTGCCCAAAAGGCCATGGAGGACTCTCGTGTCTACGGAACCACCTCCAACACCGTCTTCGAGTCCGCCGAGACCAAGCCCGAGGAAGGAGACAAGAAGACTCTCTACATCGTCGCCAGCTCCGACAAGGGTCTTTGCGGTGGTATCCACTCCGGTCTCAGCAAGGCTACTCGCCGCTTGTTGGCAGAGAACCCCAGCGCTGATCTCGTCGTCCTCGGAGAGAAGGCCAAGGCCCAGCTCAGTCGTTCCAATGGTCAGAACATCGTCCTCAGCTTCTCTCAGGTCTGCAAGGACATTCCTACCTTCGCCGATGCTCAGGCTATTGCCGACCAGGTTGCCCTCCTTCCTACCAACTACGGCACCATCAAGATCATCCACAACAAGTTCTTGAACGCGCAGAGCTACGAGCCCACCACTGTTGATGCTTACTCTGAAGAGGCCATTACCAACTCCCGTGGGTTTCCTTGATCACATCTTTTGCGCAATTCAACTAACAATATTTTCTAGCCAACATCTCTGCTTTCGAGGTTGAGGAGGAGGCTTTGACCAACCTCCGCGAGTACGCTTTGGCTAACAGCTTGTTCTGGGCCATGGCTGAGGGCTTGGCCTGTGAAATTTCTGTAAGTTGAACCTCTGTTAAACTCATCTATTGGCAGCGTCTAACATATCAACAGGCCCGTCGTAATGCTATGGAGAACGCTTCCAAGAACGCAGGTGAAATGATCCAAAAGTAAGTGATTTCCTTCCCAGCCTACGTTATCAACGAACTAACCTCATCTCTCTCTACAGATTCCAAATCTTGTACAACCGACAGCGTCAAGCCGCCATTACCGGCGAGTTGGTTGAAATTATTACTGGTGCTGCCGCTAGTGAAGACCAGTAGACTCTTTCTACATGAGCTTTGTCATAGCCGACACCGGATTTATACTTGTTCATATAAATACCTAGACCTGTTTTAGGCATGTAAAATCACTTTACTTCAGTATTATTAGTCAAGCACCATTTCCTTTGTCTGAATTTTCAAACAATTTCTTGATATTCTTCCATGATTGCGAGGTAACCACGTACTAGCTCTCAAGTTCTGATGGAAGACGTGAGCATATGATGTTGGAAGCTGGCCTACACATTGTACGAGGAGACGGATTGTGGGAAATGGTACAAGTCTAGTTTCTACAGAAAAATAAAGGCTCTAGCTACTATACATACAAATCAGACATTAAAACTTCAGGATCACCAACTGGTCATTATCGTTCTCGCCAATGATAAAGCGCTCATCGCCACAAATCTTGCCCTTGGAAGAAATCTCCCTGGACAGGTCCGGAGCTAGAGTCTTGATCGCGTGAGGCGTATGAATGGTGACCATGAGCGGGTCCTTTTCGTAGCCTGCCTGTGTCTTTGAGGATAGGTATGAAAGGCAGAACGATACACGCGCGTCCTCGTCGGTACTCTCACATATTGCCCAATAACATGCCCACGGCGATGTGACCGTCCAGGGTGCAATCTCCATGCAGCAGTTTCCGCGGTATGGAGGGTACCAGGTTGTTACTGTTCGCTGCAATGCGGGTCCTTGGCCAATGAATGGTATGGTTATGACTCGCACATGGGGAGCATGTTCCAAAACGTTGAAATCCATTCGTCCAGTGTCTCTTACTTCCGTGATAGAGATGGAGTTTGAGTTGCTGTCTATATCCATTCTCATGATCGCTGGGAAACCTCTTTGCCTTACGGAGTAGAAATCAAGTTCTCGAAAGGCAAAGCTGGCGACGTGGCGTGGTCCACCATCTATCGATCGACCTGTCGGGTCCTGTGATGGCCTGTATTCGGAAGCTGTGGAAACGTCCCAAATGTTTAGAGACTCGATAGGTGCGTCTTCATCTGCGGTGTAAAGACTGCGATTCGGCTGCCAGATATAGATCGCATAATGATTTCGAGTATGACTTGAGTAAAATCGATCACGTTCACCTAGGGGGTGACCCAGAAACATGATCTTCCATTCGTTGCGAAATACGATATCCCAGCCTCGGCCAACGGCATTGACTTCAAAAGACGTAGCAAAATGACGATGAACACTATCCCGGTCATTCAGCCAGTGGAATGCCTCACTTTCAGCCCATTCGATCAAAAGCAGTCGTTCATGCAGACGTATCCTTCGTATGACCTTGCCCGTAGTGACGAATGGGACCATGAACTTGTCCTCGGTTTCAACGTCCAAGACCAACAGGCAACGTTCGCGTTCGTCAGGATAAACAAGCAGTCCATTTTCATATGTCCAAAATGCATGCTCAAATAACATATCAATTCGATCTCCAGAATGACTTGAATGGTTGTCCCACGGTGGCACGCTGAAGAACTGATAGTCACTCCCAACCGTCTCTTTTTGAAGGTCAAACTTTTGTATCGAACGAGGCGAGCCATGCGCCAAACGATAATAGCGTTCTGTCACGAGATCGAAGATAGTTTGCCATTGGTTCGAGGGCTCGGTATAAAGCGATTCGTACGGTACGGGACCTTTGATCCGGCTAAAGAGCTCCCTTACTTCTTTTGCTCGAGGGAAACTGTCTCTTAGGACCTGGATGAGACTGACTGGATTTGTAAAGGCTCGATACCATGCAGAGGATACGCGACGACAGCGAACGAGATCGACGGGTTGTAGGTATTGGATGATCATCTGGAATATCTCTTGAGGGAGATAAGCCATATCCCCTGTGTCGGTGAGGGCCATAATCTGAAGCTCGTGATTCGGTACATCTAGTCTGTGAGTCGGTCTAGATTGGCAGTCGGGTTTGAAAATGAAAAAGAAAGATTCAAAAAAGAATTGAGTGTATGATCGTGTAGGATTGCATGTCAGAGCCTGTTTATCGGATGAGCAAAGCGCGGTGGTAAATGCGGAGAAAGCTCGGGTTTCCCCGCCAAGAGCTTCAATTCAGGACACCTTGCAAGACATACGTCAGGGCTGTCAGGCCACCGTATCCATTTCTCATTCCTTATTTCCTTCCTGCTTTGAACCATCTATACATTATGCTACAGCTATAGGAAAAAACTCATCGACCATCGTTGTTTGTGAACATATCACTGTCAGTGTCTACATACTCTACCTCGACATGCCAAACCATCTGCAATGGGCGCTGCTTGCTTCCCTGCTGGGAGGAGCATCAGCTGCTGGCCTATACACTAAAAGCTCACCTGTTCTCCAGGTGGATGCGAAAAACTTCAACTCGCTAATCAACAAGTCTAACCACACATCAGTATGAAATCTTTACAGTTTATACAGCTGAGCGGTAGCTAACGAGCGAGTGAACTTCTAGATTGTAGAGTACGCATTCCATCCGATCCACTGGGATTGAATCGACATCGATGCTAAATGCTAATAGATTCTACGCACCATGGTGCGGCCACTGCCAGAACCTCAAACCCGCCTACGAAAAAGCCGCCAAAAACCTCGAAGGCCTGGCCAAAGTCGCCGCCGTCAATTGCGACGATGAAGAAAACAAACCGCTTTGTGGGCAAATGGGAGTCCAGGGCTTTCCCACATTAAAGATCGTTGTCCCCGGTAAAAAGCCCGGCAAACCGCGTGTGGAAGACTATCAGGGCCAGAGGTCGGCAAAGGCTATTGTCGATGCGGTTGCTGAGAGGATTCCCAACCACGTCAAGAAACTCACAGATAAGGACTATGAGAGCTGGGTAGCGGCCGATGAGTCCCCGAAGGCCATACTATTCACTGAGAAGGGTACTACGGGTGCGCTCCTGCGTTCCTTGGCAGTTGATTTTCTCGGAGGTATCAACTTTGCGCAAATCAGAAGCAAAGAGACCAAGGCAGTTGACCAATTCGGAATTACTTCGTTTCCAACTCTTGTGCTCCTACCCGCCGGAGACTTGGAGCCGGTGATATATGAAGGAGAAATGAAAAAAGCGCCCCTACTCGAATTCCTCAGCCAAGCTGCTCAACCCAATCCTGACCCAGCTCCAACCGCGCCGAAAAAGAAGTCGAGCTCACCGAAGAAGCCTGCTTCGTCGTCCAGCTCGACCGTTCTAGACAGCGACTTGCCCACGGACTCCCCCAGCCCAGAGGTAGAAATATCGCCAGAAGAGAAGCCCGTCAAAGTTCCTATCAAGGCTCCCGAAGTCGCCCAGCTCGCCACCCCGGAAGATCTAGAATCGAAGTGTCTCAATTCCAAATCAGGCACCTGCATCTTAACCCTCCTACCAGAGCCAGAGTCACCCGATACTGAGCTCTCTGCGCCCGCAAAAGAGGCTCTGTCCACCGTCTCGGAGCTCTCGCACAAATTGATTGGACACCATCTCCCCTTTTACAGCGTACCAGCAATCAACTCTCACGCAAAGATTCTACGTAACGAGTTGGGCATTTCTGACACTAGCGCTACGGAGATAATCGCGGTCAATGGTCGACGAGGCTGGTGGCGCCATTATTCCTCCGAAGATGGATTTGGTCTCCACAGCGTCGAGAGTTGGATTGATGCGATTAGACTCGGTGAAGGGTCAAAGAGTAAGTTGCCTGAAGGTGTGATCAAGGCCGAAGAAGAAAATGTGGAAGAAAAGGTAGAAGAGCCTGAAGAGGAGAAAGTAGAAAAGGAAGTGCCACATGATGAGCTTTAATCGCTTATTATTGGGTAATCCTGTACGATACGAAGTACCATGTGAGTGAATCATCAGTAGTAGGTATAGTCTTCCAGTACGTGTATCGAGTATCTATCAAGTGCGTCACCAAATTTCCTGAAATATATATTGATTATTTACAATATGCAATACATATATGATAAGCGTAAACAAAGTACCTCTAAAATCTGTCTCAACGCCGAATGCTATATCGCACAGAAGAATAACGCCTATCATCACATGCAATGACCAGATCCAAAATCAAAACTTTTCATCTCCTTGCCAATCAATATTCACTTCCTTTTCCCCTCTGTCCCTTTCTTGATCTTCTTTTGAATCTTGGAATCGATCTCTTGCTCATAAATTTCTCGTGCAGATTCGCCAGCCTTGCGCTTAGAAGTCTTGGTGCTTTTGACGCTCACAGTAGCTGCACCGCCTTTTCGAATCTGTTTTTCGGCCTCTTCCCAACCGGCTGTTCCGTTATTGATCTCGTATCTGGAGACTTTTGATCAGTTATTGTTATTCTCCTGTTATTGAACCTCATACGAATATGAAGTGTGAAACTCACTTGTCAAGCGGAAGGGCATCAATCAATGCTCGTTGTTTCTCCCTCATTTCTTTGTCGATCTGTTCTCCGCCTTCACGCAATTCCTCCTCAAGGCCAGTCTCGAGCGGCTGGAATCTGTCAACGACGACATCGTCATGGGCACCGGAAACGTCAACGGTATTCAAGTTTTCTGGCAGTGTTGCAGCGACGGCGCCTTCGAGTAATCCACGGAAATGAGTAGAGATCTTCCTGACGATTTTGATGAACATAGCCAAGAGCTGAGACGAAGGGAGATTCAATTCTTTCTCCAACTCGTCAATGTTCTTTCGCTGGAGACCGACCGCGAGCAGGATGCATTGTTGAACACCCGACAAATTGACTTTGCCTTGGAGGCTACCGAGGAAATAGAATTGAGCAACGATGGGGACCATGTCCAAGATGACGTGGTAGTCGAGCATGTTGTTTGCGTAGCTGTCGAGACGCTTAAGATCGAACGGAGAGAAGGCGGCGTCGAGGACAGCCTTTGTCAAGGGCGAGGGCGAGAATGAGGGGTCTAGCTTAGATCCAGCGGTGGCAGACTCGCAGATACTAAGCGACAGAACAGACGGGAACTCTTTGAATTGGTAGGATAGGAGAGAGAGGAAACGTTTGTGGAAATCTCTGGTATATGCGCTGAGCCAGCTGATGTCGTTAGATCCTGCAGCCAATGCTCGGAGCATAACACATGAGTGTTCGCCTGTAAGCTCATTTGCGGTCTGGCGGAGATAGACTGGATTGAAGGATGAACGCTTCCAGAATTTGTGTAGCGATGGGGTCAATCCATAACTGACGCCGACGTAGTCGAGTGTGTCGGGCCGTTTCTCGGACAATTTACCGAACAAGGGAGGCATGGAGCGAATGTCTCGGACGTGGATATCATCATCCAATAGATTGGCATTCTCGAGTTGATCATCTGTAACTCGAACCATTTCTTCTGCAGCATACGAAGCATCCTCAGAGAGATTTGCGAACTTGCCCTCATAGAAATCAACAAGAAGTTCCAAAGCTCGTGATCCGTATCCCATGTTCAAGTATTCGGGATTCGTGGCTATGCGAACAACGCGGGCTCCTGATAATCCGGCAAAATCTTCGTCCTGGAATTGCTGACTGACGAGCCATGGGATAAGATCACCGCCAGCACGTTGACCACGGCTGAGACTGTTCATGACGCTCTCCCGACTGATACGACCTTCGAGGGCAACCTGGATGACACACAACGGCTCTGGAAGCTTTGTAGCTTCTTCGTCGATGGGAGGAACCAGAACAAAAAGCTGGTGGGCAGGTGCATCACTCATGAGCTGAAGATCGTTTGGCGAGTTTTTGTAGTGACTAGCCACATATAGGGCCATCATCTGTTGGAGGAATTTTTCAGAGACGGGATGGAAAGAGAAAAGTGTATCACGGTTGACGTGCAACAGCTCACACTGAGATGGATACGGGCATCCTTGAGTGTTCATCTTCGACTTTGGAAGAGTAGCGTCCAGGCACAAGACTTTGTTAAGCCACTTTTCCACAGAATCACCCGCGGCGTAACGGATTGGTTCGGATAAAGTAACCTCTCTCAAGGTTCTGCTTCCGATGAGACCTTTCTCGGAATTCTTTGTTGACTTTCCTGTTGAGCGATCGGCGATATCGGTATCGGCATCTTTGAGACTGGCTCCACGGCTCTGCTCGCGAAGCTGTTGAATGAGTTTCAAGGACAGTGATCGACCAGTGCCCTCGTAACCATTAATTGTTGAGGCCATGAACACCAAATACGGCCCCATAAGCTTTCGTACGAGAGGAAGAGGAATTGCAGCAGCTTCATCGATGACCAGAAGTTCGGCTTGTCCAAGAGCATAAGCATCTTGAGGTTGGATGTACTGAATGGTCTGGCGATGGTTTCGATGAATGTTGACACGAACAATAGCTTTATTGAAGGCTGGATTCGTCGACTGAAGAATGGTATAGTCAACATGATCCAAGTATCCCAAAGCGTCAAAGCCCTTGAACACAAACTCGAACAGAGTCTTCAAGTTTTCTGGGCTGGGGGATGTGATGAAGATGTTGCTATAACCATGGGCGACAGCAGCAGCTATAGCAACACCCAAAGCGGCGGACTTTCCTCGACCACGACCAGCAGTAAGGGTAACAGTGCTCCGTAGTGTTTTCTCGGCAATAGCATCGACGAAAGTGAGCAAAGCTTTCGCTTGATCAACGGTTTTGGCGAGTGTAACTAACGATCCCACCGGCTGGGAGTCTGCTAAACTGTCTTTGATTTCCTGTAATTCCTTCTGCGCCGGTGATTTGCTGTCCTCGGTAGGGTTTGGCGGCGGGAGAGGTGCTACATTCTTTCCGCCTGAGATAGGAAGAACATTCAGTTCATCGTCCACCACAAGGCACGAATCACAGCTTCCCAGTGACAAAATGAAACGTTCATTGAATCGCGCGACAACGTCGTCATGGGCTTCCGTTCGGTACCGCGAATGGATATCCATCGACAGTGTATATAACTGCTTCAAACTCTTCATTCCCTTCAATAGCAGCAATACAATACCACCACCCTCGACCGTCTCAATCGTCCTCGCCAATAAGTTCGGCGTTATAGCTTCAAAATCTTGCAAAATACACATTCCATATGTATTACCCAAAATCTTCTCGGTCTCTTTATAGTATACATATCGAATCTGATTCAAGCTGATAAACAACTCAAAAGCGTCCTCGGAGTTCGGTTCGCGAATGCCCCGTTTGATTTCCTTTTTAATCTTGGCTTCTCGTTTCTTGCGGTGACTGCTGAATCCGATCAGATCCTTCTTGTATGCCCACAGCACGGATTTGTTCTGCTTCACGTCTGCGCCGGACATTATCCAGTGGAGGTTGACGATGGCTTCCTTGGCGCGATCGCCGACGACGACGAAGAAGCTTCGTTTTTTCTCTTGAATGCCATTTCGAATGAGCGCGGGGATACGCGAGTCGATGGCTTTGCGCGGCATCTTCAAGCTGTAGCGACCGCTTTTGGTCAGAATGAAGTGTAAAGCAAAGACGATTCGTTGAACTTGGTGGACAAAATTTCTGCTAATCTTTTTTTACTGCCACTATCTACCGCTATCAATTGATGTTGATTAAAAATATCGGTCTCTTATTGGTCACTCTATTTTGACCGCTTTATCACATGACGTCTACAAGTCGATTGGTTGATATCTAACCCTAAGTCGAGCGCTTTATACGACGATTGCACGTTTGCACGCCAAACGAACTCAATGAGCATCCTTCATCTTTGGCAACATCTCCAGATTAATCTCACTGGCTGTCTGATGAATATGTTTACGTGTGTCTCACTAACTCTCGCCTCGACGCTGTACAGCAGTGTACAGATGATTATGTAGCAAGTGTGCACTTACAGCAATGAATTCCACCTGAGAGAATTAGGCACCAGGGCAATACCAGGGGAAGAAGGTACCTTTGAGAGTCAAGGATGATGCGGACCAGGGGTATCCCTATGGTAGATTCTCGTCGATAGTTGGTCTCGAGTGCCATGATGTTCCAAGATAGGTAGGCACAGAATATAGTGGCGAGGACTCGGAGGATTATCGTGGAGGTTGTTATCAGGAAGAGAGAAATTGGCGAGGCTACCTGTGGATGATTCATCAAGAGAATTTCAGGAGAGAACCGTACTTTACCTAAGCTAGTTTGACGATCAAGAGGCATATCGATCTGATAACGTCGGTGTTGCCCTCTCTCGCCATTGCCTGTATCATAGGCCTAGGCGCTCTACTAGCGAACACTGCAAACAAGAGATGTACCTACATAATCTTAGTAAATGGCTGTACAAGCGGAGGAATGCATGCTCGGTAGATAACAGATCTTTATACATACTCAATTTATGTATGTCAAACTACACCCAAGCAAACGCGAACAAATGGGTAAACATTATATCAGACGACTATGTAGAAAATTATTGGCATTAACAAATACCTCTACTGCACAAAAAGAGTTTATGTAAAGATGTATATGCATAAATGTAAAATTGGATTTATCCAAGTAGATGTTGAATATATACAACGAAGGTAAAGAATAAGAGAAGCGGCGCTGGGCCATCACCCGAGCTCCATTCTCCTTTTTCTGAGAAGGGAAGAGAAATTCAATGCGAAACACAAGGCGCTATCCAGGGTACGTATTGTTGACTTACACACTGATGTGTATGTATATAGTAGTCTGCTCAGGTACAAGCATACATCCTGTATAGGCCTGGGTATCAAATAGATATACGTAAACCACAAAAGTTAGGGTATTCAAGAAGCGAAGGAGGTGGCAAATTGACTTATGCGCAGAAGGATATCAATACGTATTTTCGGAAAGAGTCGTCTAGCTTGAGTAGACCTTGAGGGAGTTGATGAGCCAATAAGTATCGGTAAAGGCAGAAGGGTTGTTCTGGACGTAGTCATTGCAAGTGCTTGCCAAGCTGGAGCAAGTACTTGTGCTCCAGACATTGCCAGCCCAGTCACCGCAGAAAGTGATATCAAAGACCTAAGAGATGATTAATTAACTGTCATCTAGACAAGTAGGACTGCAAGGGGAAACGTACAATCTGGTTGGCAGTGAAGTGAGAGTCAATGTCGCAGTCACCCGCAAAGTAAGCTGCAGGTTCGCCCCAGGTACTTGGGTCAGGAGATCCGGAAGTCAGATCAGAAGGAGCACTGTCGTGGGTGAATTCAAAGACTTGAATGTAGTTGCTCGTCCATTCCATGGCGTAGATGCCGCCACCGGCGCTGTTGAACCCATCTCCGTAGGTGGCAGAAGAAGTCGCATCAATACCGCATCCGGCGTTGTTGCTTTGGCCCGGGGCCTGGGTCCAGCAATTGCTTGTCGATAGAGAACCAGTAAAGCCGGAATCGTTGATAGTGCAGCCCTCGCTCGTGTGCAGAGTCATGGCATTGTTGCTCTGCTGATTGACTCCTTCGATGATGTCGATTTCGCCGTTGTTTGGCCAGTCGCCTCCAACTGTCCAGCTAGTATTTATTAGTATCTATCAGCATCACAACCCTATCGGAGGACTTACAAAGCAGGCCAAGAGCCACAGACGGAACCTGGCATATGAGCCAGGTCAAGAACGAACAAGCCATGGGTGTAAGAAGCGGTACTAGTCAGGCGAACGCTATTACGACCACTGCCAGATGCGACATTTGAGGAATCGACTCCAATATAGGTAGCATTGCCGCTCGCATAGATCAAGCCGGCACTTTCGGCTGTACTCTCGTCGACATAATCAACATAGCCATTAGTAGGATCGGAATCCTACACAACGTTAGGAAGCAGCTCATTTGAGATCAATGCGAACGAAGGACTCATACGGTAAAAAAGGTGAACTTGGAGAAAAAGTCCAACCCAGTTGGGTAATCATCGTACAACGAGTAGGATTGAGCACTGCTCAAGCCGGTAAGGGCAGCTAGTTGAATGATAGTCGAAGTACGCATTCTGATCGAGCTGTTGTAAGGGGTAGCTGAATAGCAAACAGTTGAAATGTGTTTCAAAGAACAAAAAGTCAAGTATTCTTTTGCAAGGAGTGTAGGCCTCGTAAGAGGTGTCAAGATGACAACAATAGTAAGGAGTGAATTATCAGAGCACCAGGCTCAGATGAAATCTGAAGGAAGGAATGAATGAGCTATTCAAGCACAGCGTAGAAAGGTAGTGACAGGAAGAAGAAAAGAAGAGCATCGATTAGGCGAGGGTCTGGACCATTATATAACTTTTTTTTATACAGATACGGACTCATGCTTGGCCTGTTCAATAAGAGGCCAGCATCTGCTAGTCCCAGGAGACCAGGGACGAGGTGGGACGCAGGCCATGAGCCAAAGCCATGAGCTCGGGCAATATGACCAGGTAGTACCCCACAGAGAGCGTATGTATTGAAGAAACAGGCGACTCGAGCGATTGGAAGGCCTCGAAAGATAGAAGATAAATTTCCGGCGACTAGAGTACTAGCCAGGGGAGGGAAAGGCAATCTGGGAGTGGAGCGGGTCAGCAAGACGAAGTCGAGATACGTATCATCGGCCATAAGACTACTACGTACTGGGTACCAGTATGTACTATGCAATGTATACAAGCTAGTACTAGCTACAAGCCAGTAGGGAGCGTACGTCGTACTACTACAACATGCGGCAAAATACCGGACAGGCAGTTGACGGCTTTCGCATGGCCAGATCGGATGACCAGGGTTCTGGACCAAGGGGAGTCAAATTATCAGTAACGACGGCTCGAAACTAGGTCGCATTGCTAACGAAACAGAAGACGGGCCTGCAATCCGATTGCTCTGAAGCGACAGAAAATGCAATTTGACCATCTTGAAAAGAGGGTCCGGCAGTTGTCGAGTGAAAGGGCAGAAGTGAACAAAAACCAAAGAAGAATATGAGCGCTTGTTTCCTTTCCATCTGCCGTAGGCCCGTAGGATAGTTGGCCAATCGGGATGGCGAAACGTGGTTTTTGGGGATGTGGAAGCCCTAATTGCCCTGGATTTGGTGCCCTAAGTGTTCCTCAAAGAGGCTAACGCTGCGCAATGACCTCTGTTTGATCAGCAAGCACCTACAGCAGTCTGTAGTCTAGTACTGATCAGGTTTATATCTCCGTCTTTCTTTGCTTTTTTAGTGCAAATAGCTTCAAGGCGGTTAGCCGGCATGCTACATCCAATACGGGGATACGCTCGGAAAATTTGCTGATGAAACCCTAGAAATAGTGAGAGTCTAGACAGATCCCGGTAATTACTCGGCTTACAATGAACAAATATACCTATGAACAATGGTATGTAGGCACCTGATAAGAGACTAATCACACTAATTAATGGTACCTGAGAATTATGTATAGAAAGGCCACGATAACGGTGTATCTGGAGTACGCAACCGACATAGTCGTCTATTCCACTCGCCTGAGCATATGCTCGGTAGCGCGCGCGACTATGCATATACACTCATACGGAAACAAGTCCCAAATACAGAAAAATAAGAATATCTCAAGAATAAGCTATTTTCATCCAGAGTAGCAATGAAACGACATCAACTGGCTGAGAATCATTGTCGCGATATCCACCACACTGCAGCCACTAGACGCTACTTAGGATCGCCGGCATATTACTCGCCCTGTCCTTTGATCTCGATGGTCGTATCGAATAGCCAAGGAATTTTACGTACTAGGTGGCTTATAAACAAGCTTTGTTTCATGTAGAGTTCAGCTACATCTGTAACAGCGTCCGGCACATTTCGATAAAGGTGGCACATGCCACAAAACCGAATCATCTCCTGTCCACAACGTGACTCGAGACGTTCAATGCAATGGACCTGATCTGAAATTCTCCCATGTAGCACAAAATAATATCGATTCGCGCGTGGCTCTAGTACAGATCTAAATCTTGATCCTTGTAATCAGGCCGGAATAATCATCCACAGGTCATTTCATCGTCGGTAGGTGGTGTGAGCCCAAACACCCTCGCCCTGCGACCCATGATGAGGGCGTCGTTTGCGACGGGAGAGGCGTATGTCGTGTAACTCGTGGCGTGGGCAGGCGATGATGTTACGTTAAAAAAGATACAAAAAAAGACACGACAGTCCCCGTAAGTTTCTGATCTTTGTGATGAAAATTCGGGAAACCGAGAGATTACTGTACGTTGTGCCGCCTACAAAAGGCCTAGGGAGACTAGAGAGCGCTAATGTTTCATAGCACGCAAGCAGCAGGGAGAGTTAACCCTAACCGAAGTCTCGAGATGCCTACTTTCCCCGAATTTTCTGTTCTTCTACAAAATCTCTACTGTCATATTTCAAGTACGTACACATATAAGATTCATCGACATCTCATATCAGCAACTACTTATCAATCCACATTGGATGTTCACCGGTTGAAAACTCTCGGCATAACTCCCACAGCACTGAAACCATGCAGGTACAAAATAACGTTGCATCGGAGAGAAGAAACGGCTTCAACTAGCCAAGTACACGATACACACTACGTACTAGACGAAAGTTCGCTCTAGTCAGACGCTTCATGTTAAAAATGATCAGGTGCTCGGAAATGAGTTCTTTAGTCCTTCCTTTATCAATCAGTAAACCTTTGGGGATGACAGTGCATGTACCTGCATAAACTACCTCATCAACTACATACAGACAGTACTACGTTGGCTACATAGAAATTAAAGTCGCACCAAAGTCTTCAAGTGCCGTAGATAAATCAACCGCCAGAGTATGATTATGTACTAACTACTTAAAAAAGCCAGGTGGTCACCAATTGGTCCACTTTCCTGTTTAGGATAATGGATGTATCGATGTACCATTCGACACTCAGTTGGCGGTAAGTTTGGATGCGAATGTATGACTGTTCAATTGCAATTGCCGACATTAATCTACGTTCCTGCATGAGTCTGAACTCTATCACATGCATTCGTTTCGTCCTGTATACTATGTGATATGACTTGCCTAGCTTCACAAACAGATAAATATCTTGATACATCCAACTATATACAAACATATGCTAGATAGGTTACATTGTAATGTCGTGACACACGCACACACGCACACAACCATAAAAAATCAAACAGCCAACAGAAAAGAGGTATTGTCATCATGTACATATCGTGCAGGAAAGTTCCCGACTCGTTTCGTGTCCAAGTTTATTCATTTGCTGGTGTGACTCTAACTTGCCCTCTCTCGCGGGACCCAACTTGGTCACCAGACAACTTTGATGATAGAGATGGCGACATGCGAAGACTACTATCGGTCCTAAGCCTAGTCCTTTGGAGTTCTCGGTAGTGTCGTTTGACGATGCATTGTCATCACTATCATCAACTTCCGTTGCCGTATCGACGTTACTACTGCTGTTGTTGGTGACAGTCAGATTTCCATCGTCTTCGCCGCGGTTCTTGCTTGGGCCCTTGCCCTTGGAAAGTGCGATGCGGTCATCTACCTGCCGCTCGCTTCGTCGGCGGTCTTCATTGTCCTTCTTTTGTTCCCATGCAGTCCATAGAGATGCGCCTGCTCCAGGTCCCCAGATGCGACGGCGGCAAATCTCGCAAACCTGGCCTCTAGGTCGCCAGCCGTGTTGGCGGAGCTTGGTGACTTCGTTCACGTGTACGAATAAATCTTTATCAAGCATGCCATTGGCCAGAGACAGTAAGGATTCTTCGTATGTATATGCAGAAAAGATAGATGCGAGGACGGAACGTAGTTCGGATAGTGACGGTGAAGTAGTCGCAGCTTGGGTAAGGAAGGCTCGAAGAATGCGTAAGAACGACAGCCCCGTTCGTTCACTGGGTGACGGTCCGCCGGTTGTCGTACTGGTTAGTAGCGCAGTGAAGACTTTCTGCACCAACTGTCGGAATGAAGATATCAACTCCACGTCCCCATCAGATCGATCCTGAACCTCAGATGACAGCAAGGATTTCAGTTGATCTGGAGTCGACGTCTTTTGTAGAAGCGAGGAGATATTGCGAGCCATCCGAACAACTGCATCAATCAAGTCTAACCAGAGATTCTCCTCGAATGTCAGTGGCTCCTGCAAAGCCATCACAGAACCGCGTTTGTTGATTCGCACGTTGTCGTTGCCGTTGCGAAGAGGCTGCGCATTTTTTGTTTGTCCCTGGCACAACCATATTCCAACTCCTGAGTACTTCTGCACGCTCTCCAAGAGATCTCCAACAGCCTCAAACGTACCAGCGGCGTCGGGTGCCTCCTCTGCATTGGTCAGTATTCCCACCAGGCCGGATTCCAAAGTGTTCAAGTATGCTAGTAGACGGTCCATGGCCTTGCGAACCTGCCCTTGCCGCGCTAAGAGTACAACCGCCGCGTCAACAACACCACTTCCCTCCATCGCAGGCAGAACTTCGTCTAGCCGCAGGTCGTTGACCCGCAGTGTATCGACATAATCTGCCACGTGAGGTCGATTGTATCGACACAGTAACTGTACATATAACTCGACCATCGACTTTTCGAGCTCTGCTGGAGTGCCTGGAGTGGCAGTGTCCGAATCCTGTGGTTCAAGTAGCGTCGACAAATAATGATATTGCTTATAATCATCTTGCTTCAACGACTTCAAGAAGACTGCGTGCAATGAAGGCATGAGCTCTTGAACTGTGCGCGCTGTTTTCGAGACATTGATAAGCGCCAACTCGCCTGCCCGACTCTTGATCACCTGTAAAACATCCTCTCGTTGTTTACCGGTAAGCGCACTTCTTGATCGCAGACATTCATATATACAATTGAAGACATCCTCTCGCTCACTCGTGTCCTCGAGATAAGTGACAATAAGCTCAGCATACTGCTTCTCGGCGCGGTAGGTAGACTTCAGCACACGGTAAAACCCCGCTTCTTTGAAAAGAGGTATCAAGCTCTGAAGATCAGGGGGATGGTAGGTAGATAACAGATATTCCACACTGAGTTGACAATCTTCTGCAAGCTCTGGGGTAGGCCATTGACACAACCGCTCAAG
Organism: Talaromyces amestolkiae; assembly: GCF_001896365.1. NCBI lineage: Eukaryota > Fungi > Ascomycota > Eurotiomycetes > Eurotiales > Trichocomaceae > Talaromyces > Talaromyces amestolkiae. The sequence continues at coordinate 441,954 of NW_024468045.1, read as the reverse complement.
CACTTGATACAATGTGGAGCCTGAGAGTAGAATGTATTGAGGGTACTTTGGCAGGTTCCTCGCAATGAACATGTCGAGAAAAATACTTTCGTCGGGACCAAACTCGCTATTGCCCATGACATCTAAAAGAACACTAACGAGGAATTGGCGGTTAATGGTCACGCCGGAAGAGCTTGGCTGTTGGGATTCACCATCAGCAGCATCAGCCGAGTCATTCAAGAAGCTATCTTCAAATGCCTCGTTCAGCATGCTCATGAAACTAGAGGAATCAAACTTGAGAATCGTACGAAGCGCGCCAAACGGTTTTTGCTTCGAGCCAGGAAGATGGGTTCCAGTAAAAAGGTAGGTGTACAACGTTTGCTTTGCGTTGACTGCCTGATCTTCAGTCATCTCTTCCCCGGTGGGATATGTGCGTCCGGTGAGGATGAAGGAAAGATACGGGAAAGCTTTCATTGCATTCTCATATTCGATCGATGCGACATTCTCGGTAGAATCCATTACGCGAGTCGCGAATGCCAAAAGCTCTTCCAACGGCCCAACGTAGTCCAATAGCACACAGTTCCAAACATAGATAAAGGCATCGTAAAGATTGTGTTGTTTACACAGCGTGGTCACCTGTTCGATGTCCATGGTGGTAGGGTCAAGAAGACAGATCACCTCTTCAAGACGCGTCGACGTGTATGTAGTTGAGTAATGGCTGATCAGAGCTTTCAAAGCTGTCGGGGGCATAGATCTGACTTTGTCGTCTCGTATAAAAGGTTCAAGGATATCCAAGAAGATACCCTCTGAATCATGTTCGTCATACCAATCATAGACCTCGTCCCAAAGGAAATCAAAGTTCTCCATGCATATACATGCAGTTATGCTTGCATCAGCAAGGGCTTCCAATTGTGACTTTTGAAGACGCTCGGTGCCTGCATCTTCATTCCTTCCAAAGGCAAACTTGAGAGAAGCAGATATCATCTCAAGTAATTTTTCTTCAACAACCGAGTGTCGCAGATCGTCTTCTTCAGGAAGCCCAACTGTCAACTTCTCCGCGTCTCCTTGGTAATATGATGTCGCTAGCCGGATTGCCGAGACAAAGTCGCCGGTTTCCATATACGCAAGCAAACGATCAGCCCAGTTAGACAGACTTCCCACAGACAAGTCATTGTAGCCCAGCAGGAAGAGACGACCCTTGTAGGCTTTTATACTTTGGTAAAAGGCATCCGCAACCACCCCATGCATGTTCGCATTCTCTTCGTCGTACTGTTCTACCAACGTATGGAGGTGAGATGAGAAGGAATCAGTGTGGTAAATATGTTTGTGGATAAGATCAAAAGAGTCTGTCACACGAAGTGTTTTGTCTTCGAGGATCAGCAACTGTTGAGTGATAGTCAGGACAGCCAAAACAGATCGACTCAACCATTGTACAGCAACAATTGCTTCGTTAGCCCGCCAGCGACTTCTGGGGCGAAACTCGAGGACAGGCGGGCGATCCTTGGACGGCTCACCATCCGCATCTGATTCATGGACGTCTAGTACGGTCAAGACATTCGACCAGCAGTAGACGAGCTTTGTATGTGATATCTCCTCTTTTCCTTTGAGTTTGATTGCAGGAAACCACGCCAATGCAGCGCTCATAACGCTGTGAGAACCAACTTCCTTTGGTCGGGGCGTTTTGAACTGAGTATGTGCTACGGGGGTCGTTGACACGATAACAAGTAGATACGGCGTAAGCATTGCGACCAAGCCGAGTCCGTCCGTCGACTGATCAACATTGCCCAGAGGCAGAGGCGAAAATGCCAACACAGAGCTAGGTTTTCTCGGCTTCGCTTCCTCGGAAGGGGGCTCCGGATATCGTCCCAGGATCCTAGTTGTCTTGACCGTTCTAGCAACTGCGCCCATGCCTCGAGTTGCCAAGTGCGAAAACGCCATACCGCGATCATCGGCAGAGACCAAGGCAGTTCGTCTGGTACCAAGGAAGCCGATGTGAACGACAGCAACGCCAGTTATGTGACCATCAGAAGCGCCTTGAACATGTTGAGCCATTGGCGTGGGCGGAATGTGGAGGAACGGTCGCGAAGCTCTCGAGATTTCCCATGTGAATATTTCGCCTTGTGCGTGTCCTACTGCGACGGTTGTGTGGTCCGCGGATATGGCTAAAGAGGCGACGGCGCCAGCTTCAACGGCTGTTACGGTCAATTAGTAAAGAAACACATATGAAGGAAAGCGCACGAACCCTTTGTTCCAGGACCAATAATCGTCTTTAAATTCTGTTGATAGTCGAAAACAAGAACAATACCCTTAGATGTGCCTAGCACAATAGCTGTCGACACACATATACAAGTCGGCCGCCCGAAATTCCGTCGACCAATTTCCGAGAATGCTTGCCCTGCAATCTTGCGCAGTTTTGTCCATCGTACGACCTCCCACGGAGCTTGCGGTGTGTCAGGCTCGAGTTCAGGTGTGGTGGAAAAAGGCGGTTGACTAGCAAATGAGGAGTTGCGGGAATGCGTGCGCAATACGAATGGAGATGATGGTCGGGGACTGCTAAACGAAGATGATAATCTCGATTGAAAGCGTAGGTCGAATGGACGGTGGGCGGGGCTGGGACTTGATCTGTTAGAAGCTCGAAAGGCTAGAGCACTGCTACTTGGTGACGATTGCAGAGAGCCCTAAGTTGTCAGAATGGATAGTCATATGTTAGGTTCGTTGTACTCACATGTAGAGATGGAGTATCGTCCGGTATGGACGAGAGCTCGTCGGCGCTCCCTGGTGCCTGCGGCGGGRGACGGGGAGKACTTTGATCTTGCTGATCGAACTCCTGATTGTCCACATTCACCGAGGGCAAGTCATCCGTCTGTTCCTCCGCATCATTGCGTTCTACTGTATCGTTCGCATACTCAGACTGCCCATTGACATGGGCAGGGAGGTCCTCATCTTCCTGGCCGAGATCAAGCTCATCCTCGCGGGCGCCTTCATCATTCCCCTCGTTCGTGGAGCTCATCGGCAACGCAGTCGAATGTTCATTGCTTCGCAAGACAGTACAGGTGGTGGCAGTACTTGGGACTTGTGGGTAGGTTGCTTAGGAGCTATGGTAACCTTGAATGTGGTTGGCTGATCGACGAGCTTGTTGTGGTGTCAATTGGTCTGTGACGTCGCCAACGGTACGGAGTCGGTCGCATCAGCCTTCGAATACCGTAAAGAGTATCTATTGCTTTCTAGCGGTTGACGTTTAATGGGACGCGGAGGATCGCTAACCTAGTAGCATCGACTGATGTAAACACCGATAGTGTTGTCTGTATAGGCAGCTGCCCGCTGGACGCAGCTTAGCCACCGCCTTCCCTTTCGGCTTGCGTAATCTCGGGTCGGCGGCTGTCCAGGGCCCAGCCACACCCAACACGAGCCACACCAGGTACCATCAGCCTCATGCCCCACAACTCTCTATTTACTTCGACCAGACTCTCAACATCTGAGTTACAATAGACTGCTAGTTAGGGATTATAGGCAGGGTCAGTATTATCGTTGACATACTATTATCGAGATTGTCGTGTCTTCTTGTCCCCCTCACGCCAGTTGACAGCGTCCGGCTTGTCATACCCTGGTACGGACCGTCTACGGTAGCATTCGGGCCAGAACACCTAAACATGAGGGGAATGACGATCATCCATCTCGATCCTAACGAATATCTAGCTAATCATCATCCTTTTTTTCTTATTCCTAGTTGCATATGTATCCTTGATACACTACGTATGTACCTACGTACGTGTATGCAAGACGGTAACATCAAGCTTCTCGCCGTGTACACATACATATATATCTCTCCTTGCACGTGTTTCTATTCCCCTGAAACAGTCACGTTCCATCTACCAATCGCCAAGCATATTTCTCACATGCCTCTTCAGATCCTATTTTGCATGACAAAACTAAACCTACCTAGGTGGCCATCATAAGCCAGGGTAGTATTCCACCCTTAGTTTGCATGTAGTATACATCTGTTCCTGTTAGCATGCCAAGTGACTGGTCTTGGATCGACATTCGATCCGATGATCCTGCTATTTTCTTCTACTTGCGTACGTGCTAAATTTATGCATGATATTGTTACATGTGACGCCCCGGAGCAGGGATTAATCCATGTGTAACCCTGCGAATGGGACGCGCGCGTGCGATACTGATTTGTTTCTATAGGTAAGTCAGCTACAAGCGCGTAGGTATATAAGGATGTGACTATATCTTGTGGGCAAAATGGGATGGATATTGGACTTCGTCAGCAATTATAAAGGCACCTACATTCCTAGGTAAGGCTGGTCGAGTACGTACCTAGGTAGGTCTCCAAATCTCTTCGCGATAGCAAACATCTAACAAACATCTAGTAAAACGCCAAAATGCATCTCAACAACCCCCTAAGCCTGCTCGCCGCCGCCGCAGCAGCCGCCCTCATCCCACTAGCATCAGCGCAATGCAACGGCAAAACCGCCTACTGCGACCGCTCCTGGTCCAATATTACCACCGTCGGCGCCCACGACAGCCCCTTCGTCGGCAGCGGGCTCAGCGACAACCAGGACATCAACATCACCGCACAACTCGAGATGGGCATCCGTTTTCTGCAGGGTCAGACGCACTACTTCCTCGACGAGCTGATGATGTGTCATACCAGCTGTCTACTCGAGGACGCGGGAACTCTTACGAATTTCCTGTCTGAAATCAAGACGTGGCTAGACTCGAATCCGCAGGAGGTTGTGACGGTGTTGGTTACAAATGGCGATAGTGTGGGAATTGGCAATTTCAGTGCCGCGTTTGAGGCCAGTGGTATTCAGGAGTATGCGTATGTGCCGAGCACGAGTCCTGATGTGCTGCCGATTGGGGATTGGCCGACGTTGCAGGAGTTGATTGATCAGGGAAAGAGGGTTGTTGCTTTCTTGGGTATGCCCAATTCTTCTCTCTCTCACATGAAAAGAAAAAACAAAGAATAAGGGGAAAGATCAGAGCTGACAAGGTACAGACTACGGCGCAGATATGTCATCAGTCCCCTATATCCTCGACGAGTTCGCCTACTACTTTGAGACACCCTACGACGTGACAGATTCCACCTTCTCGGACTGCAGTATCAATCGCCCTTCCGGCGCAAGTGCCGATGGTCGCATGTATATCGTCAATCACTTCCTTGATGAGGATATTCTGGGCATCGATATCCCCGATCGCGATGCTGCGGCTGCTACGAATGCGGTCTCTGGCACGGGTAGTATTGGGGCCCAGGCGGCGCTTTGTGAGGGTCTGTATGGGCGCGCGCCAAATGGGATTTTGTTGGATTGGACTGATTTGGGTGATCCAATTGGTGCCCAGAATGCGATCAATGGAGTCTGATGCGAAAGCGGAGATGGTGCCATGTATATGTGTATTTAGTATGTATATAGTATATACATTGATCTGATAAGCCCATCTATTTTATTCCTCGTCAATTTCAGCCTGCATTTGGCGTTCTGCAGCATGTTAGCCGGCAATAACGTATTCAGTAGAAAAACAAACCCACCATATATTTTATTCGCAGATGCGATAATCATTTCTGCTTTGCGAGTCATCTTCGCAGCATACCGTTCAGCCTCTTCTTCCGAATTTGGATGCGATTGACTTTTCCGAGATCGAGCCTGTTAAATATTAGTATCGCATACGTATAGGCGAAAGAAGGTGAATACCATTATCAGAACAGGAACAATATCCCTTGCGTCCGCATCCGCTAAAGCCCGCACGCTCCGAAAGCCATTTTCCCACAACAGTCTCGCAGTCCAACTCTTGACATGAGTAACTTGGGCCATCTCGAGAAGGTCATCTCTGGCACCCGCCTGGAGTCGATCACGCATATGCTCAAGGACAACCGCGAGCATGCCCCACCCCATTCTCTGACAGAATTTGACCATGCCCGCTGCGAAACCGTGACATGTCTGTGCCAGAGTCTGTACGACACCTCGTGGAACGTTATATCGCCTCGCGACAGTCGATAGCGGAATTTCGTTACTGAGATCACGTAGTTGGAATGCCGCGTATGCGCGACGGTATATTCTGGATAGTTGCTGCTGCTCTGGATCTTCTTCTTTAATATTTCGACCAGTTTGTACCCTGTATAATGATTAGCAACGTCCCTTTCTTTCTTTCTTTCTTATTTTTGACAACATACATATTGTTCACAAACCCAGGCTGCACTCCAACAAAAAGCAACGCCCGAATCCCACTTTCATCCAAAAGATCCAACTGGTCTCGAAAAATAAGCCAATCGATATTCGTATTCATAGCCACGCTGAGCGGAGTGAACATGTAGAATACGTGCATCTCGCCATCCATGACAAATGCTTGAAGAGCACGTTTGAGTTCCTCATACACAAATATTCCGTCATCAGGCGAGAATGATGATGCTACAATGGCAGCGCCTAGTTTTGTCGACTCATAGGAATCGTCGTCGCGAAGGCGGATGAGATCCGTGTCGACTAGTTCTTGTAAGCTGGTTTCGATCAGTTGTTCGATTTCGGCTTCATCGCGTGTCTTGCATAGAAGAGTGCATCTCATGAATTCATCGATCGCCTCACGGCCAGATACCAAACGTGTTGCAATGCCTTCTAATAGTGCTCTAGCGACATAGTGTCAGCAAAAGTCAAGTATATCAAAATAGATGACACACCTTTTTACTCCTTTGTTATCCTGTGCCAAACAGCTATCAACAGCTGGCGTCTCGGCATCCCAAATCTCAGAGATAGCTTCCAAATCTGCTCGCTGACAGATGAGATAGGTTTCACCAACGGTGTCCTTTCCTTTACGGCCTGCGCGTCCTCTCATTTGTCGTCTGTATTGATCAGTTCTCCTGTGAGCCGAGTATCCGCTAGATAAACATACAACAATGCCGGCCCGACAATATCACGGCCCATTCTGGCACCTTGCATGATAACTCGTCTTGCAGGTAGATTTACGCCTGCTGCAAGACTGCACGTCGCCACGATAACTTTGATAGTACCTCGGTCATATGCCTCAGCAACCAAATCGCGTTCTTCGGTAGTCAATCCAGCGTCTGGTGCAGACAGTCAGCAGCAGACTTGTAAATATGTTAATAGCCTGCTTACGATGAAATGCAACCCCTTTGATGATAGTAATCTTAAAAACCGGATCCAATCCGCACGGCAGACTTCCCAACTCAGCCAACAAATCGAGTCGCCTTTCCAAAAGCTCCGGATCTAGAGTCGACGGCGAAGGCATTGCCTCGCTGATCAACTGCGCACTCATTTGACAAGCATGTCGGCTACCGCAGAATACCAAAGCCCCAAATCCAGCAGTGGCCGTTTCAATAGCCAGAGAGACCATTGCGTTTGCGGTGGGAAGACTCAACGACTTATATGGGGATGAGTCGACCTTCCTGCAAGGCGGCACCGTATCCTGCACTGCACCGGACTGTAATTTCCTGGCTGTATGGAAGAACTCCTTGGAACTTATGGCGGGGKATATCGAATTATCGTAGACCAAGTATTCCTCAATCGGCACTGGGCGATGAGCCGATGCATGAAAAGAGGCATGAAGCCAGTCGGCAAGTAGTTGGGTATTCTACCCCGTCAGCCTGCTTTTATACTGAGTTGGCTTGTATCTAATTACTCACAGAAAGAGTAGCGCTCATGCCAATGATCTGAATGTCTTGTTGCAGCAGTAACAGCTTCGTGACCATCAATTCCAGGAGATAACCACGGCTGTCATCATCTAGCATATGTATCTCGTCCACGACCACTACTGCTAGGTCATCGATATTACATTCCTCGATGGCCGTATTAACCAGAGAATTTGCCTACACCGAGAATGAGAAAAGGAATACGAAAGCTCTACAGATTTGCAAACCCACCTTTTCAATTGTACATATTGCGATATCAGTGTCGGCCCAGGTGGCTCGCGATTTACTGCCTCCAAAAAAACCCGTTACACGGATTTCCTTTGATGGTTGATTCCATCGCTGTTTCGTCGAAGCCGAGGGATCGACATTCTTTTCAACATCCTGGATAATGCGACGGAGCCATTTGAGCTTCTCCTGCACCAAGGCAACGTACGGTAATACCAGGATAGCTTTGCGCTGGGGATTTTCTATAACTCTTTTGAGCATCAACACATCAGCGACCAATGACTTGCCGCCTCCCGTAGGCGCCGTGTAGAGCAGATTCTTTTCGGCGGTCAGATGGCCGCGGCCAAGCAGACACGAGGCCTGCCATGGATAAATGCTGTGGATGCCTACAGCCTGAAAATTGGCGACTAGTACAGGCGGCAGGCCATATTTAGGATGTTGAAGGGAGAGCAGGGGGTTATTGCTCGACTGGCTTGGGGCAGGCGGCGGCGCCAAGGGCGGGATCGCACTGACGGAATTATTAGCACTAAGAGAGCGAATCGGGCTAGCCGCGATGCGTATCTCGTGAGTGGCTGTCGACGCTCGAATGAAATCCACCGGCCGCCGTTTGGGATCGTTGCTGTGTCCGACCATCGTTGCATTTGCTGCTGCAGTGGTCATCGATGTTGCGACAGAGGCAACAGGTTCTTTGGAGACCGAGCTTTGATGCGATCGCTTCAGGCCAGCGACTGTCGTAGTCTGTTGACGGGCTGTGTCCACTGAGGTCTGGAAGCCATGACTCTGGAAAGGCCCAGACATATTATGCTGGCGCGCGACGAGATGACGAAAACAATTCAGACGTCAAAACCAAACCGAGTTCTCATCGAGTCATCATGTTGCTGTAAGAAATACTAGGATATGATCCTAGGTTCGTGTCCGATCAACAGATACTGCCTTCCAAATGGTCGTGTTGATGTCGGGGAGTTCCTTCCGCGATGCGGTCGGATATTTTGGCAACACTGGATAGACACCTGAGGCTGCCTCGCGGATGCGAGTAGCCAATCATGTAATGCATAACCCTGCACCTTGTTGATCTACTACGTCGTAAGTAGTACGTACTACGAATACGTTATACACACCGCGTAGTGTGGTGTTGAATAACGTTCTGTCTACGTTGGTTTTGATATACATGATCAGTCAAATTTGACTGGCAAAAATGTGGCGGTGACTGCCGAGAGGGGTGACAAGTGCTATGACTTGGGAGCAAGGCAGCGTGCCCATGCAGAGCCACCAAGCAGTCACAGTGATAACCGGTTAGTCTACAGCACTAACAAGTAGTGACTCGTACGAATGATAATACAGACTGAACAGTTAAGACTGCAAGAAGGACGAAAATGGCAATGCAGTGCCGCATTGCTCTGTTCGTATTCCGCTTGACTGGAATGATCTTGATATGAGTGGGCACGGGGCTAGTCTAACCCGGGCCCTAGCCTCGGTGCGGCTTCTATTGGTCTGCGGATGATACTCGACTTTACGGAGTATGCTCGGTAGCAGAAACAGGATGTATGCTGTGTGCGTGGTAATTCGATGTTAAGAGCAATTTAATCCTGTGCTGATGGTATGATGGCTGATGGATTGCCCTTTGTATATACTACGTAGTATATCAACATTTTAACGCGATCAAATCAATGCGTATGTATAAATCGAACTACCACCTTGATAGCCGCATTCTTTGCGAATCTGATCGTCGATGTCCCATATCCAAAATAATCGTCAACTGGGATGCAAGATTTTACTCTGTAAATGTTGGAGCGACCGCGATTCATAGCCCATCGCGATTAACCAGGGACAGCAAATTTGCCCATGCTCGCTCGATCCAGGTCACTTGACCAGAGCGATCAAATACTGACAAACAAACTTTGAAAACCCTTGATCCCAGACCCTCGTCACCACGAATGTGCGAAACTTATTACCATATACACAAATGCCGAAACGATGAAAATTCCGACCATCGAGTCTCACTGGAGTTGATGCGCGAACCGAACTTGACAATCCTTTGTAGAGTAACGCTGGTCTCCCGATGCTCCGTACTAGCCGACGTGTTGATAAAGTGCTCTATCGTACTCCGTGAAGCACTGAGTAGTGCTCAGTGGCAAAAGTAAAACAGCCGCCGGCCCGCCAGCACGGAGCAAATTTTGTGATTCGCGGGCGCTGATTGGACCGAGTGACCCGAGACGACGTGGTCAATGACCCCGGCTTGCCCTTGCCCCTTTACTTTTTAGTTAATAATTACGGAGTACATAGTACGGTTTTACTGAGCATTCAGCACCTCAATCGCTCCTCAGCCTATCATCGCCGCGCTCTCGGGCTGCTCGCCCTCGCTGTTCTCAGAGTTTCGCTGGACATTGACTTACGCACAAACTTACCACGTACTTGGATCTGTGGACCTGTCTCGAGTTGAATTCCCGGACTGGTAATGTCGGTGGGGATCGCTCGCAACTGATCGTGACTGTGAGTGTGTGACCGTTGAGCTCTACATCTGAAACCAACAGTCACCATGCTCGCAGTAGATAGCCTGAATACTCACCACTGTGCTTCTGCAACAGCTTCTACAAGACTACTATCCCGTATTCTGATTACATTAGTATCCGTTCTGTAGACAGTCACCTGCTGTGCATCCCAATCAAGCCACGGCCCAAATGGGGTGCAGAGGGCGATGGCTTGGCACCATGCAGGTCAATCCTCATTGCGCTCCCTCCACTCAGTCTTCGTCTTAGTCAACTATATATTATTCATTTCCAGCACAACAGTAAGAAAAAGATTGCCGCTTGTCGTCCGGTCGCGCGCGACAAACAATCGACTCGTCCGGCAAACGAATCCCACCAGACGGGGCCCGATAAACGTGTGACGGCTGGTCGTGCGTTGCTTTGGCATCCACTTTCTTATGCAGACATGTCCACCACAACCATCACCACCCTTCCATTCAATGTCGACTATTGTAGAGATCTCTATAGAATCCAAAAGTCCGCAAATTTGTCTACCTAATAATATCTCTTGACAAGTAGCTAGACCAGGATATAAATACCACAAGGCTCGCTATCACGAAGTCTTGGCAGCTGCATTCCTGGTTCCGCAAGACATACTACGATTGAACTAGTCAGACAGTCATGACTGGACACGAAAGAAGCAAAAAGATTCCTCCATTGTACCACCGCGCGTCGTGGCCCGTTATCGCGTGCCCAGATTCTCTTCATTATTTGAGACCTCCCCATCCCATTTTTTCATTCTATCTTCGTAGCCTAGGCATTTGATCGATATTATCTCTCCGGCAGCCCGGGTACAACCGTCCATTCACGAGCAAGGGACTGGGGAGCCAAGCTGGCCTATTTATTGCTCTTCCAAGGTTATCTTCATCGTTATTCTCACCGTTATTCTTCAATTCCTTCAAGAATACCACCTAACGCTGCACTCAGCCTGAGAAACGGAGGACACAGTAAAAGCCTTGATTAGTCAAAGCACTCCGTACGTGCTCCCCACTGAGTAAGTAAGTCATTATCGCACATGCCCTAGTTGGATAGTATGAGATTAAATCGAGACTATCGGGGCTAGACTGACTAAGGCTCCCAGGCAATAAGGCAATAAGCTCCAACGAACGCACGTCGAAGGTTGGGCGGAACTTCTTTCTATTTTATTTCCCTTGATCTGATTCGGCGCTCTCATGTCATTCCCTTCTTCACCTTCCTCCTACGTCTCCATCCATCCATCCTCTTCTTTCTCTTCACTTTCTCTTTTTACTTTCCTTCTTTTGAATATTCCTCTTCCCTCTTACAACCCTTCCCCCCGCGCCTGACTTTTCTTACCACGGCATATCCTACCGCATCTCCCAACTGCGCCATTTGTTCTTGCCCTCTTGGATTTGATATCCTACATCACGCCCACCTACGCTTTTCACTATCGCCAGTTTCAACTTCCAACTACTAGGTAATAATTTCCGCCGCAACCTGACTATTTGTTGTAAGTTACACCCGGACCTTTCTTCTCTTCCTCCCTTTCTTCGCTCTACCTGCGATCAACGCACAAGACTCCCTCCCCATACCTTTTCCTACTTTCTTGCTTTCTCTGTTGGTTCAAACCTCCTGCTTCGTTATTGTTCAGTCGCCTCTCTGATACATGTATCAACCTGCATGCGTCTGGCGATTCCATCTCCCCATCCTGTCCTTTCGCCTACCCTGATTGTCATCATTCATTGTTGCAGCTGTCCCTAGTCTGGGTTGGGTATTTTCCTTCTCGCCGCGTTCCCGCTCCACACGCGCCGGCGTAGATCAAACCCAAGCCGCTGGTGGCTTGCATTCTCTCGATCATTTTCTCATTACTCTGTCGTCTGTCGTGATGCTGCAAACCTGACAAGGTACACACTACTCGCGACTAGTACGACCTACCCAGTACTAAGTGGCTCCTCCTCACATATTTTTAATATTTCCTCCCGTACGCTCCACGCGCGTTCAATTTTCTTATGCCCTTTGTTCTACAACAGCCACGGCCTCCTGTTTCACTCGGCCTGTTCTTCTCTATTCTGTATCATCGTTGTCACCATCCTCAATTTTCTTCTTATCTCGGGCCCGCCTGTCGAACCTTTCCCTGGTCTCTGCCCTCGCCACATCTGAGCAATCATCTTACATACACATCCCTTCACCCGCACTTTCTCAACCTGCACACTTCTACCTGAATATCAACCTCATTTCTCTTTTTCTTTTGGGTCACTTCTCCGCCACCACCAAGCACGTTCAATTTTCCTCTCGCAAATAATTGTTCCCCCCCACATCGCATCGCACCTAATTTGTCCTTCACAACCCATTTTTACTTACTTGTACTTGACCCCAGTGTTCATGTCAGTGTGTCCATAGAGGACGCGACTCGTCATGTCCGAGGACAGTCAGTCCACAGAGTCGCTGCCGCCGTCGGCTGAGCAGTCCGACTCTGCTGGTCCTGGCTCTGGTCCCGCAAATGCCAACAGCGACAACAATAATGATTCATCACCGGCACGAAGCAAATCTCGCAATGCCGCCCCAGCCACCAAAACTGCAACTCCCACTGAAAAGTTTGAGGAGGCCAAGACCACCGATGCCACTGCTCCTACTAATGCCAATGGTGCTGTCGCTCAGTCACAGCCCATGACTGTCTCTAATTCCACTTCATCAGAAATGACCTCAATGACTGACGCCGCCAGCAATGCGGCTGCTCCTTACAGCACTCGCTCGCGTGGCCGTCGCGATGGCGCACCACGTCCGAACTATGCTGAGGATGTTGAAATGGACTTTGAATTAACAAGTCCTGCTCCCGGTACCAAATCTGCTGCAAACTCTACCAAACGCAACACCGCCGTCTCTAGTGTTACTGGCTCSCCCTCAGCGGCTGTAGACAGCGACAAGGGCCCAGCCGCCAGTACCCGGAAAGGCCAGTCGACAGCTGCTAATGCCACCACCAACGGTACTCAAGCGAATGCTGCCGCCAAGGAGCCTATTCCCGGTACTTCGACTTTTTCTGCCAATGCCACCAACAGTAACAATGCTTCATCAGCTTCGTCAGTGTCGCGAAAGCGAAAGCAACCGCCCAGTGGTGCTACTGGCGCCAACTCTACTGGCACTGCTAAACGAGTTTCCAGTTCGACTTCTGGGTACAAGCACGACATCCGACTGTCGAGTATGATGACTTTCGAAAACTCTGGTGCGCGCTTGAGGAATGGTAAACTGAAAGCTGACGACGGTACAACTCTCGAAGTGAACGGTAAGTCTCATGTATCAATGTTCTTTTCAAATTCGCCTGCTGACGCGACAAGATCACGTCTTTTTGATTTGCGAACCCCCAGGTGAACCATACTACTTGGGTCGCATCATGGAGTTTCTACCCGCAAAAGGCAACCCAACTGGCCCCGTCGAAATGGTGAGGGTCAATTGGTACTACAGACCCAAAGACATTCAACGCAGAGTTCCAGATCCTCGCTTAGTATTTGCTTCAATGCACTCCGACCCTTGCCCGCTTTCTTCTCTTCGAGGCAAGTGTACTATCAAGCACATATCCGAAATCGAGAATCTGGATGAGTATCGCAAGAAACGAGACTCCTTCTGGTACGACAAGATGTTTGATCGCTACATGCTTCGTTATTATGAAGTTGTTCCCACGAAGGAGGTGATCAACGTACCCACTCACGTTAAGCGAGTTCTTGACGAGAGATGGAGATTTGTGCTTTGTGAACCGGCTAGGAAGAAGGAGCTTACGGGTGCTGTCAAGACCTGTGTCAAGTGTGCACTTTATGCTGCTAGGTAGGAATTCGCCTTATTCCAACACAATTTTTGAAAACGTCTGACCAGGTTCTAGCGTTGACTCGGTCGACTGTGCCGTGTGCCACAACACATACCATATGAACTGCGTAAAGCCGAAATTGACCAAAAAGCCAGCTCGTGGATTCGCATGGGCTTGTGCTTTGTGTAGTCGTGCACAAGAACGCAAATTGGAAGCTCGCAACACTCCGCTGATCGGTGAGACTCTGCCGGAAATCGAAGAGGATCTACCAGAAGAAGAAGAGGAAGACCAGAACAATCATGCCGCCGTTGGAACCGAACGAAGCAGCCCTGCAGCGGATGATGACAAGAAGCCTGCMCCCGCCACAGCCGCTCAAATCGCGCAAGCGAAGATGTGGCCGTACCGATATTACGGCATTCACTGCCAGTTAGAAGATGCCCTAGACTACGATGACCGTATTTATCCCCGAGCGAGCTCTCGCATTGGTACTCGGCATCAAGCTATTGTCAGCCCATGGTACGGAAAGCCCGTCGAGTATATCAAGCCTGTTGACCTCAAGAAAAAAGCCAAATCGACCAAGAGTGGAAGCAGCAAATTGTCCAAGGCAACTTTGGCAGCTATCGAGGCTGAAAAGCAGGAGAGATTGAAACGACCTTGGGTTATGGATGAGCCTACGGGCTTCATTCGCCGAGGCGAGGATGAACCGGTCATGGTCAACGGGAAAGAAGTTCGTACGGCAGAGCTAATCTTTAAGATGCCTGAGCCCAATCAGATACCTTCTAGCCGAGGCGAGGATGACCACCCAGCACCCGAAATGAGCCAGGCTGATTGCGAAAAATTCATTGACGAATACATGGCCAAAGCTAAAGACGTGGCGGCGGACAGAGGCCTTCCAAAGTACCACACAAACTTCTTGGACAAGGCTCTCGAGTATCTTTATGCCGAAAAATTCAATGTTGAGAGTGCCCTGAAGCGCCTAAAAAAGGCAGATCTTTACAAGGATTTGAGAGAGCCCAAGCTTAGCAAAGAGCAAAAAGCTCTCTTTGCTGAGGGTGTTTCGAAATACGGATCTGAATGGATCAATATTCGCCGGCACATTGGAAACATCGAACACCGACACGTCGTTCGTTATTACTACATGTGGAAGAAGACTCCAGAAGGACGACGAGTGTGGGGTGCTTATGAGGGACGTCATGGAAAGAAGGAGGCTAAACGTGCAGACTCTACATCAAAGTTACTGGACGACATTGCCGACGAAGCGGACGACTCAGCATTCGATAATGAGAAGGCTAGCACAAAGAAACGCGGTTTCCAGTGCAAGTTCTGTTTGACTCGTAGTTCGCCTCAATGGCGCCGTGCTCCGCTCACACTCCCTGGTGCCACAGTGCCAGCCGAGCCATCTTCGAAGAAGGCAGATAAAGGTGGTCAGCTTGCAGTCGCATTGTGCCATAGATGTGCGCTTCTGTGGAGAAAGTACGCAATCGAGTACAAAGACGCCGAAGAATTAGCGAAAAAGCTTCAAGCTAGTGGAAATAAAGCTTGGCGTCGCAAGTTGGACGACGAGTTGTGTGCTCAAGCCTTGGTTCAGCAGGAGACGCCACAGATTACAACTGCACCGTCGACCGGGGCTGTCGTTAATGCTGTGCCCGTCACTGAGACTGCACCTGAGCCAGCCAAGAAAAAGCGACCGTTGGAGAAGGATAGCGCCAGTGCGTCAGCTAGAAACTCTGTCGAGCCACCTGCAAAGAAGAAGGCCGTTGAAAAACCAGTGGAGCCTCCTCCACTCGTCCCAGATCCACCTCGCGCAAAGGTCTTACCCTGTGCTATTTGCAGAAAACCGGACCCCTCAGGAGAAACCAGTGTTACGTGCAGAGACTGCCGGCTTACTGTTCACTACGGTTGCTATGGAGTGGGGCCAGACAGCTGCCATGCAAAATGGCTTTGTGATATGTGTTCGAACGACCGCAACCCAGTAGTTTCGACTCTGTATGAATGCGTCATGTGTCCTGTGACTCTGACAGAGCAAGAGTTGATGGAAGCTCCCAAGTCTTCGAGTCATAAGAAGAAAACCGAACGTGACCGAGAGAAGGAGAGGATGGAGAAGGAAATGGTACTCGAAGCCATTAAGCTCTACCAGCAGCGACAAGAGGCTGTCGGCAAGCCTATCCATCCGCGTGAGCCGTTGAAACGGACTGTGGGTAACAACTGGGTTCACGTCAACTGCGCAATCTGGCATCCCGAAATCAAGTTTGGAAAAGCCGAAGAATTGGAACCCGCAGAAGGATTTGGACTGATTCCACGAGAGCGATACCGAGAATCGTGCAAAGTCTGCAAGACGACCGCTGGAGCGTGTGTTGCGTGTCATTATCCGAACTGTAACGCGAAGTTCCATGTTGGATGTGCGCTTCAGGCAGGCTATACCTTTGGGTTTGACGTGACGCCTGTCAAAGGCTCTCGCAGGGACTCAACAATCACTATGAAGATGGGTGGAGAGAATGGTTCTGTTTCACCAAGCATCTGGTGTCCCAATCATGCTGTGCAGTCCGTCGTGCATGATATGAGCGAACCCACTGATCAGAACAATCTCACTGCTTTGGAGCTGTACGTGCGGACGTATAAGCAAGCAGATCTCAGCATGACGGGAACAGTCCGCAAGGCAGCACATGTCCAGCAGCAACAACAAAATGCTCAGTCTGTCTTCCAGAGTAATGGTCACGGAGCCCGCCGAGCATCTCTTATTAACAGTGCTGGTTCGGCAACTGCAAGCGAGAGAAGAAATTCGACATCCACCATTCAAGATCCGACCGAGGCAGTTCAGCCTAGTACACACGCAGAACCTCTACGTCTACAGTCTGAGCACAAAACCTGCGTATACTGCAGGTCATCTTGCAGTCCCCGGTGGTGGCCCGTCCATCAGTATCCACCTACAACCATTCTGAGCAATGGAATGAATCATTTGATGAATGGGGGCTCGCACTCACGGACCATATCGCAGGCATCAAACTCATATATTAATGGAGATATACGGCCCAATGAGCAAGTCTACGAATGCCACAAGTGCCACATCAAAAAGCCCGCGGCATCATTACAACCTTCTCCAGAGACGCTTCCTGCTGGGCCGTTCGCGACGCAAACCCCGCGAGGTAGTCTTTTACCTGCACCGCGACAGCCAGAATACACTCCATACACACATGGCAATCCTGGTTCATTACAAAATGTCTTGACAAGCCGTCCTCATGGCCCTCCATCGGGGCCGGTTCCTTCCGGGCCTGAATGGTACAGCAGTTACGACAAGCGTCTGGGTACTCATGGAGGTCCCCAGGCCAATGGATACGGACATCAACCTTCTCCTTTCCCTGGTGGTTCATTGCCCCATCTCAATGGTTATGCCAGCGGGCCATCGTCTGGACCACCAGCCTCTACAGCTACGCCTTTACCCGGGCCCCAGCCTTCATCCGCACCGTCGCATGCTCATCCCCTTCCTAGTTCTGGACCTGGTCCAAGTCCTCATATCCCCCCAGTGAGTACTCACCATCATCAGCCGCCAGGGCACTATGGACCTTTGCCTCCACCGCCGCCATCGCATTCCTACGTTGGCTCTGGGCTGGGCGTACCGTCGATACTCTCGCCGCGTGCACCGCCAGCTCGGCCGTTTGGCACGTCCATGTCACCTCCTGACTTGCACGCAAGTCTGCACCGGTCGCCACCGACACATGGACTTCCTTCTGCACGGCCGCGATTATACTCTATTGATCGTTTCGCGGCTCCTCCTTTAGCCAAGCCCCATACAGAGACACTGCCGGGAATTCTTGATGAACATGCGCGACCTCCAAGTAGTGGACGATACTCTGGCCCTGGACCTAGTGGTAGTGGTAGTGGAACGGGTGGAACGAGTGGCACCGGCACAAACGGCGGCAGCGGAGCCAGTGCAAGTCCATCTTTGAAGAACTTGCTTTCTTAGACACTGCTTCCTAGCAGGCTAGCAATTTCTGTTAATCAATTCCGAACCGCCTACCCTGAAGAAGGAAGGCGTATTGTACAATATTTCTGTCTTTTGATCTGTTTTTATTTGTCTGGAGCAACGGCATGTACTATGCATTGCGAAAAAAGATGAGCATTGCTTTTTGGATTTCTCTGATTCTATCTATTTTTATATCATTGTTGTGTCCACGACGAACAAGAGCTTCGATTTTTTCTTTTTTCTCTTTAGATGCTCGCAAGAAGATTTTTCGTGACCGATCTCTTTTAAAAAGTAAGACTAAGATCGAGACCAAGACACAGATCGTTAATAATTTCAAATCCATCTCATATCAAGAAAGAAATCTTATTTGACGTCATGCTCGAGATATATCGATTAATTGGCGCACCTGCAGAGTAACATCAGGTACAGCCAGTATATTGATTGTACAGATTCCGTGAAGAATCCTGAAGATTTCGTTTCCATACGCACTAGCTCATTCCAGGTCTAGCGCGAGATCCGAGTAAGGACCCGAAAGAGTTAAGTCTCCATTCTTGCTCGCCTAGCTTATCTACCCTAGAAAATGGAGGAGGAGTATGGGGGGAGAATCCACTTGCTTCAGTCTGTGGACCTTGCTAATCTAGGATGCTGCTAGTAGTGTTAGCATCGAGTCTGGTAAGTTAAGCTTGATATTTGACTAAGTAAGTAACGTACGTACTAGTAAATAAACTTGTCAGCTTTGTAGGCATGTACATCTATAACTTAGTACCTCGAAGTAATACGTGCCTTACGATGGAGTATGTTTTGGGATAAGGATTAGAGTTGTGCTTAACGTTTGATTATGTACGACTAATCTCGTCTAGTCTGCTTTGTTGTTGTATGCATGGAATACTCTGTAAACTCCGCGAGGAAGAAGCGATACCGGATGGGGCCGAAAGATTTACTTTTTTGTCCTTGGTTCTTTCGGCTTGAGCCTTGAAGACTAACCTAGGTGTGTTAGGTCCTGATAATATATGATGGGGATGCTGACAATTGCTTCTAGGTTTAGAAATAGGTACGTAGCTCGTCCTGTGTTTCACACATGTAGTGAGAGAGTAGCTAAGCACGAGTTTGATTATTTATTTTATCTCCCATCATCATGTCTAACCAGCAATCTTCAATGGCTCCTGTCCACCTAGATAAAGTTTCTATAAAGATGAGTCTTCTCTACAGTCTCGACATCGAAGCTGCTCCATAGCGCTCATTCACAGATCAACCACTGGGAGACTGACTAACTAATCCGGAAAACAGTGTGTATGGTAGATACTAGATAGGGCTGGGGGCCAAATGCGCTGGGTCCCATAGCAGCATAGCTAGCTACGTAAGTTCGTATCCGAGTGAGCGGAGCTGAGGACGGAGCATGGAGATTAAATTAACTTTAGCCTTTGGCTTTATTGAAATATGAGATTGTTGGACGGAGGCTCGCATTTTATATCTGTTTTTGGAAAGGTTCATACCATTACGGCATTTATGGGTATTTGGAGAGTAGGTTGGGAATATTTCAGTATGGTGATCATTATTACTGACCAGTGTGTGGGTTGTTTGGTATAACTTCAGGCAGGCGAAGAAGGTTTCTTGTTTGAAACTTCACAATAGTATGTCCATCTCCATCGGGAAATGAGTGAGGCCTGACATCGGGATGACTCAACATTCAACCAAACCAGACGACATCAACCATTGCAATTCTACACGGTGAACATGCTACATCCGGCCTAGTCAAATCCCTTGCTTTGGGTCCTCTGATTCCTACGTGGTATGCAGTCGTAGCAGAAAGATGGGGCAGTCATTGGAGGTTGGCTGAATCCATGTCTTTAGGGTTTGAGACTAGGTTTGACACCAGGTTTGATTCCACCAGACTTGGGCAAAGAACAAGATATTAAGCTTAATCTGTCCTATCATGCATATTGATGGTTTGATATGAAATTTAAATCACTGTATAAACGGTCTGTGATCGGATCGGAGATTGGGATGGGCTTGGACTTTCTCCCGTTGTTTCAGCATCTAGGTGTTGCTGTTGTTTTGGATGATGGATTTGAGGTTATACGAGGTGGAACTTGTGTATTTCGTGTTTGTTCTTGGATAGTACATGTATGAAAGTGGTTCGCGATGACTGATATCAAGATAGAGCTGAAATGGGTAGCGCCAGATGCTGACACGACAGTTCCGATGATTCCACCATGCGCAGCACGCAGTCCATCAACTCATTATCATTAATGAGTGGACGATATAAATATCCACAAGACAGAGATGTGTCTTTCGGCGCCTAATGAAACGCTCGAGCCTGAGCATCTCGCAATCACTTGACTTGCATCGAGTTGCATGCGCACCATGCAAGAAGAACCTAGCCACTAGTCAGCGCCAATGGCACAACATTCATCCGAACGCATCTGATCAGCACCAACAGCCTGTCATCCGTGGCACTGGTGACTGGCACCGCACATCTCGAAATGACGAGTAGAGAACGGTGCGGCTTKGCGGCCTTTTGSCCCCAAGCCGGCCAGCCCTAAGCCTGGTCAGTACGTACGTGACATTTACTGTCCACCACCGTCAATACCTAAAGTACGTAGGTGTAAGGGTAAGAAATACGGTATCGGCGAGATCGTCCAGCATGCAGAGTGCATATGCTTGGAAAGTCTAGGGTGTTTGTGACCCACCGAATCAGTCGGCAGAGCGTAGGCGTTGGAGGCGTTGGGGGTTCTAATTATATGCCATGGCGCGTCAAAGAGGCACTGCGATTACCCCGGAAAGCGACTCGGATGTGCATGTGAATACGAGAAGTTGATTGCTGAACAAGCGTTGATAGGCAGATGTGACCTGGTAGATGTGATCTGAATGTAGATGATAGATGAGCCTGCTGCTTGATGCACTATCAGAAGCCGCTTGTTATTTATGGATGACGCAAGCAGTCATCCAGAAACCGTACCTGGGCATATCAGTTAGTATGGACAGAAGAACGCGCCGGGCGCGCTCTTGCTAATAGACTCATCCTTAACTACATGTCAGCTAATACTCCGTAGTCCGTAGACCATGCCATTTTCCACAAATTTCCCTCAACTTTCCGATTTGTTTCTGCCAGACTAAGCGTCTAGCTGCATGGCAGGTTGCTTGTTCAGAGTACGTAACCACCTGTCTGCGATTGAAGATCATCCTTGCGCCATGTCCATAATATCCCGATTAAGTACTCCGTACTGGAGGGTTATCAGCCATATTGATAGCCTGCATAGACGTGACTATGCAGCGTAGTGTACATATTAGGAACTATGTATGCACATTGTCCCCTGCGTGCATCATGCGCTAGCCCACTTTAGGAAGTATCCTTGATACTACCTAATACGTACCTAGCACATCATTCATATTACATAGTTGCTGCAGTCATGTAGCATAGGTAGAGTCATTCATTTACAATACACGTTTAGATTGATTGCCGGTCACTGAAATTGCATTGCAACAACTCGAAATGAGTTTTAGAATACATGATTGGCCAGCACGTACACCGTCGAGCTAGATAGTAGATAGAAAGACCATTGTGTCATGTATGTAATAATAATAATATACGTATTAATTGCGTACCGACCATGTATGTGACGAATGCCTCGTGGCTGTGTCTGCCAATGATTGGACGCCACCCAGCCTCCAGACACAAAAACCACGATCTACATACAAGTCTATTGGCCATCCTCGGTTATATGCAGCATTAGCGTCTGACTAGCCCAGGCTAGAATGCGTCGATTGAGTAATGCCCTACTTGCGTTTCATGTAAATTACCATACCGTGTTTTTGGTCAATTCTCTGGAGGTTTTACTTTTGGCCCCGTGCGCGCTGAACTCTATGAGATTTGTCGCCAAAGCCCTACGCCGCTAGGTTTGGCAGGTACACATTCGCCGAGGGTACTGCTCGTGTCTGCACGGAACGCAGTTCGTCGTTTGTCTGTTGAGCATGAATTTATGATATATCGACCAGAAGCATGAAACAGTTGAATCGTTTGATCAACTCCAGTCGTGTCATATGTAGCACCTCAAAGCAAGCGAGGATATCATTCCTGCTGGATAGAACCGTAAGACGCAGGCCAGTGTTGCAAACCACATTCTGATCTGTCATACTACGTGCCAGTGTTTACTCGGAGTCACTACTTCTTACGTAGCATATGCTGTCATACCAACTCAATTCAAGTATGGAGCACAAAAACACGAATGTACAAACAAGGAAGGATTCTAGAAAGATTTTTAATCTTAAAAGACAATGAAAGAGTCAGAAAGATAGGAAAAAGAAATGAAAAAAACACGGCACGGGCGTACTGAGTAAGGTACCAGGACCCTCCTGAGTTCTAAGTGGATAAGAAGGAATATGCCGAACTCCACTCTATTTCGCTTCGCTTGATGCATTTGTTTCGTTTGATTAGGTGCTGAGGAGTCAGATAGAGGATAATTATAATAATAGATCAATCAATCGGACAGTAAGATGTTTACATGCTATCACATTGTATGAAGAAATGAGGGTCTATTGATTGTCCGCGCCTATTGTTGTGTAGATGGAGGTTGTTGACAATCGAGGCCTGTGGTGCTGCATTCCCCGTACGCACTCCGTACTGAATACAAAAATACGGAGCCCGAATCGCTGAAGCTTGTTTGCGTCGCGATCTCGGGCCCACTCTCTCCATATGGCATTCTCCAGTCTTGCTCTTAGTCTTAGCAGCGATGACATTATCGCATTATCAAATTATTCGCAAGTGACCATTCCTACATAGTCTGTACTGAGTGATTCATGGCCATCAGCTACCGGGGACTCCGAGGAACTAATCTATCCTTAATTTAACTACCCTTCTGTACGGGGTATGTGTTCAAAGTGTTGGTGTCCCTGCTGAAAAGGACTAATCGTCCAATTGGCTGGTTATTGTCTGGTTCTGTTGGTGCTGCAAATCCTCCAGAACAGAAAAATCCGCCGTGTTCGGGATTCCGTCATTCGAGTGGGCCTGGGGGCGATACAGAATTACAAGTGCGTATCATACCAGTCCGTCCACGGTCCCACGGATCACCACATCACACTACTATGTATGTACATACGTATTATGTACTCCGTAGTGAATGAATTAATGGATAGCATACAGCGACCGTCGAATCAAACATGCTGCACGAGCGTACGGTAACATTACACCGAAGCCATCCCCTGTCCGTCCGTAGCGTGACAAGCCGCGTCTTAGCACGTAGTATATTATAGCGTTAATACGGGGGTTACATAGTAAGTTATTCACACTAATAAAACTTACTATGTAAGTGTAAACTAGTGTATTAGCTTATCTTGCTGACCGGCAGCGGCCAATCACAGCAAGCGGCCCTTTCCCAGCGCTTCTAGCCTCTGGCCAATGGAGCCACCCAGAGCCCGCCCCGCCCCGAGACCTTCTGGAAAGTCAGCAGAAAACTTCCATCGCCTCCATTCTTTCTTCCTTCTGCCTCTGCGGTCCCCACCCTCCATCTGATCAGTCTGCACCTTCCCTGCAGCGAGCCAGCGACAAACCGAMCAGTCTGCACCTTCCCTGGCGACCTCTGAATGGGCCCGACCCTTCCTTCTCTTACGCCAGCGCTCTCGATCTCTCGGCCCTCGCTCTGCCTCATACTCACCCCCATCCATCTCTTCTTGACTCTGCCTACCTACAACAGCCTTGCCTTTTTCAATCTCGCTTGTTCTAGCAGGATATCCTTCCAGTTCATTACTAGCCTCGATTGCCTGACTGCAATCACTCCTCTCGCCGGATTTGAGTTTCTTGCCTCTTCACTTCAACCAATTCCAATATCGTAACCGACCAACGACCGTCCAGACGACCTACACTGTGCGACAAGACACGAATATACGCTCTTTACAGCCAATTTCCTATCTCAGTATATAGTAAGTGTTTACCTACATCTACGACTTGTTGGTCTCGGAATACTTCACCGGGTTACACTGCACACGTTCACTCTGGCATTCGGCGACCTTTCATTGTTTGGTGCGCTTACCCTGCGGCTCCAGACATCAACCCGACCACTGCCGTCTATATATATACACGACATCTCTAGAAAGACTGATTGCTGCGACACATCGGACGAATTGACGTACGGACAACAGCAAATCGTCTCGCCGCCACGATATATACTCTGCGAACAATACTTTCACATAGCCGCGACAGTACCGCAATGAACCGCAATCTCTAAACAACCATTCAGTATATCGTGGTGTGCAATCCAATAATATATAATTCCATCGACGTTGCATGAGAACCTCTCATCTGGATGAGTAGCGTCTTACATGTTCCTGTGGATTCAGCTACAGCTATATATACGAACGTCACTTGGTCAGCGTGGCCGCGAAACAACCTCAAACGATGTCTGCCGATCTGTGCGATGCGGTCTATATTGACGACCGATTCGGGACGGAAAGATGGGTGTATAGAGAAGAATTGATTGACCGTGAGGCCGCAGGTGAACTCTCCGTCATATTTCCAGATGAGCCAGAGAGGTTACAGTCAACAGTTAAAGTGCTGTTCAATGTTTGCAAGCGAAGTAAGTTGAACAATCGGATGTCGATATGATCTTCGGCTAATCGTATCTCGACAGTCTACCTTTGCCATTCCAATCAGTCATTTGCAGCTGCCCTTGCCGAATTGAGCGACCGAACTGGACCCGAATGCACGCCTATCTTCGCCTTTATTGACGTTGAGTCGACCGGTATCGCCGCTGCGCCCCGGCGACAGGAACCTCGCGAGTACGAAGGCAGTTTAACGTTGGATTCGGTGACACCTTTCTCGCGCCGTTTTAGCTTCTCCTCGGAATCCGCCGATTCTTATGGTGTTCAGCTAGTAGCTCTACTGGCATCGGATTTGCAACTACAAGATGGACCAAAACTCATAACACCCGTTGCCATGATGCGAACACCAGGAGGTCTAGGAGAGGAGGCTGAGAAAATGGAACTCCCTCAACTATCGCAGAAGATGTGCGCTACATCTTTAGCATTACCGAGTTTGCCGTCACGCTGCATAGATGCAGGCGCCGCAGATGTGCTTTGCCAGCCTCTGCACGAAGCCCGCGTGCAAGGTCTTCTCGTGCATGCTTATCGAGTGCGTCGAACTGCACGGAAAGAGCTGACTCGATTCTTGTCTATCAAGAAGGCCAGGAAGCAATCGTGGGTTGGCATGCACGCCGAAAAGCCGTACTCATATCTTCGGGAAGCGATGGTTTCGAAACTGCTCGAGTCAATTTGCCATCCCGAACAAGTCATTGAAGAATTCCAATACGGGTACGTCTTCATTTATGATGTTAAAACTACTTGTGCTGATGTCTATGTCTAGGGAGCTGAATATCTCACCCGAACGAAAAGAAATGATCGAACGCGAAGTCGGTGTATGGAGGTTCCCGGTTCATCACCTTACAGACGACGAACTTGTATACGCCGCATGTACGATGATTGGACATGCGATGACAATGCCCGAGGTAGGACCATGGCGATTGACCAAAGCCGAGCTTCAGACCTTTCTACTTGCCAGCCGATCAGCATACAATTCATTTGTTCTATATCACAACTTCCGCCATGCCGTCGATGTTTTACAATCGGTTTTCTACATTCTCATCAAAATTGGAGCCCTCCCCACCTACGACATGTCTAACACAAACACATCGCCTTCAAAATCTCCCGTAGCATCACTGATTACACCATTTGACGCCTTGACACTTCTCATTGCAGCAATCGGCCACGATGTCGGTCATCCCGGAGTGAACAACGTCTTCTTAGTCAAGCTGAACGCGCCGCTTGCCCAATTATACAACGACAGCTCTGTTCTGGAAGCCTTCCATTGTGCTGCTTTCTCCCAAATACTACGTCGCCACTGGCCTGCAGCTTTCCACGACGTCAATATGCGAAAACTACTCATCAGCTCGATTCTTGCAACTGACATGGGTGTGCACTTTACATTCATGGGTCGTATGGGTGAGTTGCAACGCAAATATGAGGAGAGCGGGGACACTAGCTTGTGGACGCCCCAGGATCGTGATACGTACAAGAGTTTATTGTGCGGATTGATCATCAAATGTGCTGATATCAGTAATGTGGCCCGACCATGGAAGATTGCGGAACAGTGGACCAATCTCCTACAAGAAGAGTTTGCTCATCAAGGGGAGATGGAAAAGGAAATTGGTATGGAGACGGCTCTCTTTGGTGGACCGCCTGAACTCGGCAACATGCACAAACTTTCACTCAGTCAAATCAACTTTATGTCCATTTTTGCTTTGCCCCTATTCGAAGGAGTTGCCGGTCTTTGCCCGGAGATCACCTGCACGGTCAAACATATCAAACTGAACAGGTCTAGATGGCAAGAGGTGGCCAGCTTCGAGGAAAAACGAGAGCCAACTACCATTAGCGCGGAACATTCTCCACGATCACTTAGTCCTGCAAGACGGGAGGGTCTCAAGGTGTCTACAGTACAGGAAAACGATGTATCGGCGGATCAAGATGCGAATGCTCACATCATCTTGGACCAACCTCCTGAATTCGAAAATACAGCACTGCCATTGACGGCCCAGAAGGACTACGCAGATGATCATATCGACTTGTCGCAAAGCACGGTCGCGGGTTTCAGCACAGCGGCCAATGGAGTACGAGAGGAACCATCTTCTGAGTCTCAGTCAAGCGATGATGACGATACCGGCGAGTCATCAGGGGTCACTTTAATGGCATACAACAAAAGCCACCCTGATCGGGCATCTTCTAGTCGTGGTTCACGCCCCACGAGCTCATATGGAGTCGGTAGGGACACTAGAACGCAGAGCGCAAGCACCACGACGAATACGGTTGCAACTCCTGTATCTCCAGCTACTAATGCAACCAGTTTTGTTTCATTAGACAGTGATGATAAGGAAAGTCGTGGAAGTGGATTGAGCAGTGCCAGTGACGTTTACCCTCTTGACGACAATCACTCACGCCCATCTTCATCGGGATTATATGGACAACGACTACAACCGAACGGTCATACTATTCCTCCAAAGCCCCGCTCGTCACAGGGTTTCGAGGAGTTTGGAAAATCACACCACCTGATGACGGCCATTCTAGGAAACGGTCGTAGTGGTCGCGATAGTTCGTTGGAGAAAGTGCGATCTTCACACCGTTCACACGAACAGCTTACATCAGCACCTCGTCACGAACTCCCACGAAAGAAAAGCCGACTACGATTGGCATTCTGGAGGCGGAAGTCTTAAATGTGTGAACGGATTGAGGTTTAGTCAGGATATGGGTTTACTTTGAGCGTTGAGCGTTAAGGAGTTGCGGCTGGTTGTTATTACGATTATAGAATTGGATATTGGTGTTGTCGACATCATCTGGACTATCGGTTCTGAACCGATATTACTTGACATTCTCTGGAATTTCCTTTTTATCAACTGCATTATTCACAGCGAGGACATCGAAAGGGTCCGTTGACGAACACGCAAACTATGTTGGATATTATGATTACGACGTGGGCTTGCGGTATGTGCGGAATTTGTACCATTTTGATATTTAAAAACAAGCAAAACTGGGCGGGTGATACCATTTCTATTGTTGTGCATTGGATGGTATTTCATGGGCGTTTTTCTTTTGATTCTCTGTACAGTGCCGAATCGGGGCGGGTATACTGTGGTTTGAGCGTGCATTTCGTGTTTATATCCCATCTTATCCCATCTTATCCCATCTATATAGGAATTGATCTCGAGAATTTTACATATAGAACTTCGTAATTCGTAGTACACGTAAATCCGAATAGTATATACAGCAGAAAAGATGGCTTATACTTATTGACAGTCCTCGCACACTTCTTGAGATTTGCGAGGAGGATTCACCTGTTCACTTGTCTGAGCAGCAGCAGTGGCATCAGCAACTTGCTGTAGCTCGGCACCACTCTCCGGCTTTGCAGGCTCCTTACCCTCGACCGTCGTCACATCCTCCTTTTCTTTCTTTTCTTTATTCAACGCCCTATCAACATGTCCCAGATTCCTAGTTGGATCCACGATATTCCGCACTAGGGCTTTGAGCTGTTTGACCTCTAAACCTTTTCAGCCCAATCCTTCAAAGTACAAGGAAGCGAACAAAGGGGCAAACGTACCAGGAAACCCGCCATCCCTCTTCCGGTCCCAGAGTAAGGTCTCTTCTGTGCTGGTATCCGGCACAATGGTCACGGTGAAGAGACCGCCTGTGGCTGGGCGGAGCGAGACTTCGCCTAGGGTTGTGCCGAATGTTGAGAGGAGTTCTTGGGCAAACTGTTTGTATATTACTTAGCTATTTTTTTTTTTTTTTTTTTTTTAAGTGTTTTTAGACATACATATGCAGCCCTTAGCATCCATTTGCATTGAGTGCAATATGTGATTGTGATTCGGGGGAAGGGCGTGTTCTCTGTCTTTGTGGGCGGTTGAGTGGTTTGCTCGACGGGGGCTATTGGTTGTGTCATTTTCTTTTCCTCCCTAGATGAATTTGACTCTATTTCGATAAGTTACAAGAACTTAATGGGTTGACAGGATGGGACAAAACGGCAGTGGCATGTGACGTAGACCCAGCCACCCAATCAAATCAGCCCGGATCATCCCACACGGCTCTCCCACCGGCAAAGATTTCACAAAGATTTGTTTGCATCTCCGAGCAGCGTAAGCAACATCTCAGCCTCGAGATAATAATAAATCCCCCACCGACACGATGTTGCCTCTACTAGCAAACCTGTACGCGGGGAGATCGAACATGTCGTTTCAGAAACCCCGGCCATACATATGTTCTGACCCTGAATGTGGCGCTAGCTATGTTCGCAGGGAGCATTTGCTTAGACATGAAGCGCAGCATAGTGCATCGCAGTCTCATGTATGCCCAGTCTGCGGAACTGGATTTAGTCGAAGGTATCTCTCGTCTTTAAACTTTTTTGTGCGGAATTGCATATTAATTCATGCATAGTGACTCTCTTCGTCGCCATGAGAAAACGCACACCAAAGACTCAGTTAAGCCCATCCCTAAGGTCTCCAAGGCCTGTGATCGATGCAATGCCCTTAAAACGCGATGCGACAAGGGGAATCCATGCACGGTCTGTGCCAAGAGGGGTCTTCAATGCACCTTTGACCGAAGCTTTAAGAGGGAGAGTCGGAGTGCGAGTATTCTGTCAGGGACTGAGTATGAGGAGATGCAGGTATGTATCTTTTTTTTTCTGCATGATTGATATCCATCAAATTGCTGATGTCGAGATAGGCTGGTAGAAAACGGAGACGTGTTGATCAGGATCTATCAGATCGGTTACTTGGTTTGAATGGTCTGATTGACGCGGTGGCTGCATCGTCTTCTTCATTTAATACGCCTACACCACCTCCACCAGTTCACGTAACCGGTGCACCTTCAAAAATTGATCAAATCCAGTCCCAGGCAGAAGAAGAGGTGTCAATGCAAAGCCTCCGTGTCGCTGTACGACAACATGAAGCTCAAATCCAGCATGATCTGCTGAACATCGGTGATGAGAATCAGCCAAAGCCTCAAACCCAGCAGCATCCACAAGAAGATTCAGATCACCTCATTTTCCGACTCTTAGACGTCTACACAGCATCGAAATCCTTCCTCGCAACCGACCACCACACTTCACCTAGCCTCGAATCCGCAGAAATGACTGAATTGATGCACCAACTCGACGCAAAATACTATATCGAAATCTACTTTATGCATTTTCACGGTCAATGGCCCTTTTTGACAAGACCGCAATTCAACCCGGAGACTGAACCGCCCATCCTGGTGCTTGCTATGGTGATGTGTGCGTTTCGGATGACCGAGGAAAAGAGTTTGACGAGACTTGCGTGGGCGATTCATGCACATTTACAGGCTATTTTTGTGACGCAGATGGTAGGCCCCCCAGTCTCTCTTTCTTTGTGCTGCTGCTGCTGCCGCCGTTCGCTGACGAGTAGATAGGATAACTGGACAGTGAAAGAATACTCATCACACCGCTGGCCAATAGCTACGTATCAAGCTATTCTGCTCTTCACCATTTTCGCACTTACTGCACATGATTATACAGAAGTCTTTGCATCTAACGAAGACGATGACGAAGACAACGACAACGACGAAGGCGACGAAGCAGAAGAAGAAGAAGAGGACGTGCTAGATCGTATATATCCTATCTTCACACGTCTGGTCGACACATGTCGCGTCCAGCGCTTACTGCATTATCCATCCATGCTCTCCCAAATCCACGCCGATGATCCACTAGTCTACAAACTAACCGCATCTGAGGAATTCAAATACTTTGCTTTGACTTTGTTTAAAGTTGATAATATTTTCTCGAAACTCATACAACTTGACAGAGACACCGTTGGGGACATTAACGGCAATGTCGACCAGCACGTTGATGGTGCATACACGCCATTGGCGATCTCAGACCTCCAATTCCCGCCGCCTATTAACAGTTATCTATGGGAAGCAGACGGGATTCGTGAACTGCTTCGTCGGCGCGCGCGGCAGTGTCGGGATCCGACGCGGTCGTCGGATGTGTATAATGCTGTCATGGCGGGCGATCGAGAGACGTCGTTGAATCGAGAAACCAATCCGTGGATATGCGATATATTGGATGTTGCGTCGGTCGGAGATGAGGAATTGCAGAGAAAGAAAAGTTTGGGAAGGAAGAGGAGAAAGGCTTGGATGAGTCTTGGGCCTTGGTTGGGATATTTGGTTGGATTGGATGCTGGCTCTGCTGTGATGTGACTTAGCATTGTCATACGATCATGGGATAGATAAAAAACGAACGATTATTCAACTATATCCTAATCAAATATTCATATCAACTGCAAACGTAACGTCAATAAGAAAGAAAGAGAGAAAGGTAAAGGAAATAAATCTATTATACAACGAAATCAATATGTAAAGTTTCAAAGAAGAGAAGAGTCGGGCGCCCCCTCGACTTTCGAATATCAGAAAAAACAACTGCCGCGGCCGTAAATGACAAGATAGCGCCCCTCCTGTTTATCTCGTTTCGATATTGAGACGAAAGTAATACCCAAAGCGAAGGTCGAAACCGGCAAGGACAAGAACAGAAGAAAAAAACCGTCAAAAGGTAAATCGCGCCTATGAAGTAGGCGGATAGGTGAAGGGGAAAGAAAGGTACATTTTTTTGCGTTATGTCGAATTATACAGACGATCAAACCAGCGTAACTTTCAAAGTAGTTCTATGACTTTTGGTCGGGATCGAATGTCTCGTCATCAAGAGGAAAGAAACAAGTGTTTCAAGCAATGGACGCCAAACTCATACCAATCAAGATAGGAAAAAGTAATAATTGTTGTTTTGATTTTGGATTGGGCCGGACCGTATAGATGAAAGGTCCAGAGATTCATTAGTCCATGTTGCATGCATGCATGCAGTATGCATTGATTGCATGATCTGGAAAATATCGATCGATCGTTTTATCGAATAATGCAATAACCAATCGAATGGATTGCAATGGAGGAATGCCAGTGTACAATTGTGAGAGAGCGATGAGAGAGAAATATTGTTATCGTCGCAAAAGGGGGTATGAAGAAAGAATCGAGGAAGAAGCGATGAGTCGCAGCACGAAGGAAAGCGAAAATAGGTCGAGTCATCATCATGGGGATGGGATGAAGCACCGACGGGACGGCCTGAGCCGTTTACATCACGGTACAGCAGCCACCGGATTGTTGAGGTGCATAGGGGTCTTCTCTCTTATCGACCTGAACGAGGTTAGTAGAGGATTCACTGGGAATTGCCAGATTGAAACATACCTGACCCCAGACGGAAGGGACCATAAAGTCACGGGTGTTGTTGCAATAATTAATGAGACTATTAAATATCGAGTCAATTGACGATTATCAAACCATAGTACAATGAATCGCATGCAGGTGGTGGTGGGGTGTTGTGGTAGCTGAACGACGCCAGGGGAGACTCACGACAGAGCAGCTTCGGACACCTTGACGCGAGGACGGTCCAAGTCTTCCTTCAAGCGACTATTCAATTCCGTCAACCGACGATATTTAAGATCTGCCATGCTCTGTTTCTTATTCTTGACGTCGCCGCCCGAGCGGAGTTCATAGGCAGGCATCTTGGAAGGGGCTGATGGTTGTGATGGCGGAAACGGGTGACGACTCTCTTTGGCGGCGTTGTGTTCCTGTCCCTCGGTTTGGACCTTGGAACTTATTATTTATCGCTTTTTTATTCTCCCACAACCAGAATTGGGTACAAACGGATGTGAAGTCGCTGCAATTGTCGCAGAGGAGACGATCGGCCTGACAACCGGGCGAGACAGAAGAAAAGAGAGTAAGGTGTCTGGGTGGTGGCAGGGACGCAGAGAAGGGAGCGACGAGGATAGGTAGGATGGGACGGGAGCGAGGAGACACACAACAGCGAACACAGCGAACACAGAGGAGCACACAAGACACACAGGACACGAGGTGGACCGGGAGACACACTATTTCTGAGACTAGTACGCACTCAGTCTAAAACGACGATGTCGATTGTGGTGCGGATTAAGCCGTAGGGGAAAGCGAGCGAACAGCGACAGTACAAGGGGGGAGGGAGAGGGAGCGAAGGTCGAGAAGGGGAAACCTCTCTGTCCGGCTTGCCTTGGCCCAGGCGTCTGGATGATGCACTAGGCCTGATCAGGAAATAGTGCCCATCAGAAAACTGGGGGCTGCGCTACCTCACTTCTAACTGTTTCTTCACTAGAAGAAAAGACACAGCTTTATAGTAAGAATACGTGATTCTTTATATATGATCGCTCTTCATCCTAACCTCATCTTTATCGAGGTATGTGCTTGCAGTCTTATTTCAAAAATCCCATCCGAATCCTTCGAATCCGAACCCCAATTCGATGCGGCAATGCTCCGGACGGGTCCTCGACCAATAACAAACCCTAAAAGCCACTAGTTCGGCGACTATGTCTGCTAGCGACATTTAGCCGATGTTACTACGCCTTCTAGCCTGGCCTGCTCCTAGCTCAACGGTCTCTAGAAGGGTTCATCTTGATTGCAGACTGCAAGACATGAGACAGTTTGTCAGGGTGGTGGATAAACATGAAACATGATCAGGTACAAGTAAACAATCGATTACGTATCGTCAGATATCAAGATGCATCACTGCTGTGCCTCTCACAGCAAAAGAAGATTTGACAGCATCGTCCGAAGAGCGCCACCGAGTACTTTTAATGTTTATGTTATTATTGTCCGAAGTACGTACGAGTTTACGAGAGTAAAGAGAGAGATGAACAAAGACTGGAAACTTTGAATGCGTCCGACCACAACTACTAATGTCACGTGATACAAGCTAATCAGTCTGATTAGGTAAAGCGCCATTCAAGTGTGTATAGTCACGTGATAGGGGTTACTCATCTTGAATCGGCATAGCGCAGGATTCGCACCTTGGCAATAAACCTGCCTAAGGCAGCAACACATTTTCTTGGGAATCGCACAACGCTATTCTCGGCTCCAGTTAGAATTTGCCTCAAGTTCCGTCACGGCCCTTCACCCCGCTGCATCGCTAGGTTCAACAGATTCATTTGAATCTCCAGATACCTGCTGCGGTTGTGTTTGAGTGCATCGGCTTGACTAAAGAGTTTATTTTCGATCGCCTTACTCAAAATCTGCATTTCGCCTAAGGGGCAGACTGCCCACCATGCCTCCACCACCTCATATCAAGCCCGAAAATGTCCTCAAGGTACGACTAGACCATCTCGCCATTTCTATTCTCGGATCTGGATGATATCTCCTTTCTCTGCAACATTTGGATCAGAAAGAACTTTACTGATAAATTTGATGTAGAGGGCTAGGGAACTCATTGCTGTGGGCCAGGCTCCTGCCGCGCTCACAGTTCTTCACGAACATGTCACCTCGAAACGAACTCGAAGCAGCCCTGTCGCGTCTTTGGAACCAGTGATGATCCTCTTTGTTGAATTGTGTGTCGATTTGCGCAAAGGAAAAGCCGCCAAGGATGGTCTCTATCAGTATAAAAATATCGCCCAAAATACCAATGTGGGAACCATCGAGGTAAGAAACTGAAACAAACCATGAAAGCGAACCAGTCTAATGCCTTTTCGATAGACCGTTCTTAAGCACTTCATCGAACTCGCCGAACAAAAAGTGACCGAAGCCCAAGCCAAAGCAGACGAAGTCCAGTCGTCGCTCGAGTCAACTGCCCCCTCGACCAATGTGGATGATCTCGAAGCCATCGAAACTCCCGAAACTATTCTTTTGGCTACTGTTTCCGGCGAACAATCCAAGGACCGTACCGACCGTGCTATCGTCACCCCATGGCTCAAGTTCTTGTGGGAAACCTACCGCACTGTACTCGAGATCTTGAAGAACAATGCCCGTCTCGAAATCATGTACCAGACTACTGCTCTCCAGGCCTTCCAGTTCTGTCTCAAGTACACCCGCAAGACTGAATTCCGCCGTCTTTGCGAACTTTTGCGCAACCACGTTCAGAATGCCGCCAAGTACTCTACTCAAATGCACGCTATCAACCTCAGCGATCCGGACACCCTTCAGCGCCACTTGGATACCCGTTTCCAGCAACTTAATGTGGCCGTTGAGTTGGAACTATGGCAGGAAGCTTTCCGCAGTGTGGAGGACATTCATACTCTGTTGAGCCTCAGCAAGCGCCCTGCAAAGAACGTCATGATGGCCAACTACTACGAAAAGCTCGCTCGTATTTTCTTGGTCAGCGAAAACTATTTGTTCCACGCTGCTGCCTGGAACCGCTTCTACAACCTCTTGCGCCAGTCTTCTGTTACTCTCGCCTCCGGTCAGGGAACGAAGAAGGATAACCCCTCTGTTACAGAGGCGGACATGACCAAGGCTGCATCCTTTGTCTTGCTCGCTGCTCTTTCTATTCCCGTTATCAGCACCTCTCGCTCCCGTGGCGCTTTGGTTGATGTTGACGAAGCCAGGAAGAACAAGAATGCCCGTCTCACCAACTTGCTTGGTATGGCTCAGCCTCCTACTCGTGCTGCTCTTTTTAAGGATGCTTTGAACAAGGGCTTGCTCAAGCGTGCTCGTCCGGAGATCCGTGACTTGTACAACATTCTTGAAGTCGACTTTCACCCCTTGTCCATTTGCAAGAAGATCACTCCTATCCTTCAACAGATTGGTGCTGATCCTGAGATGGAAAAATATGTTGTGCCCTTGCAACAGGTTATTCTCACTCGTCTCTTCCAGCAACTTTCCCAAGTGTACGAGTCTGTTGAACTCAAGTTCGTTTACGAGCTTGCTCAGTTCCCTGACCCATTCCAAGTCACCCATTCAATGATTGAAAAGTTCATCATGAACGGTTGCAAGAAGGGCGACTTGGCCATCCGCGTTAACCATGTTGCTGGTGTTCTTACTTTTGATTCCGACATCTTCTCATCTGCTAAGTCCCTGCACCCAGGTAGTGCAGCAGGATCCGCCGAGAGCGAGGTGGGATCTGTCCAGCGTCTACAGAGCACCCCGGCTGAGATTGCTCGATCCCAGCTCACCCGCCTGGCCAAGACTTTGCATGTCACTTGTCTTTATGTTGATCCTTCCTACACCGAAAGCCGTCTCCAGGCTAAGCAACGTGCACATGCCCGTGCTTTGGAAGGCGCTGCCAAGGAACATCAGGACACTTTGGCTCGTCGAGTTGTTATTGAGAAGAAGAAGGAAGCTGCCACAGAGTCTCTACAGCGCAAGCAAAGAGAAGAAGAGACTCGCAAGAGAATCCGCACCCAACAACTCCAGGAAGCCGAGAAGCAGAGACTGTTGGATGAACATCGTGAGCGTGAGAAGAAGCGTCTCAAGGATGAACAAGACCGCATTCGCAAGCAGGAATTGAAGAAGCAGCTTGAGGAATTGAGCGGCGTCAAGGGTATCGATATTAACGAGATTGATCCCGAGGAACTCGACAGCAACCGTCTTCGTGCCATGAAATTGGCTCAGCTTGAGAAGGAGAAGAACGAGCTTAATGATCGCATCCGTATCACAGCCAAGAGAATTGACCACTTGGAACGAGCCTTCCGTCGTGAGGAGCTCAAGCACATTCCGGAAGATTACGAGAAACAGAAACAACACGATATGGAGGTCTACGAGCTCCAAAAGGAAGAGACCTTGAAGGAAGCTCAATTGAAACACAAGGCTGATGTCGCTCTCAAACACAGATTGAGCCGTCTTGTGCCTGTTTTCACCGAGTTCCGTGACGGCCTCAACGAGAAGCGTCACGAGGAGTTTGAGAAGCGCCGCAAGGCCGCAGAGCGCGAACTTGAGGCAAAGAAGAAGCAACGCATCAAGGAGGTTGTGGAGCGTCGCCGTCGTGAGAAGGCTGAACGTGAGGAGGAGGAACGTCGCAAAGCGGAGGAGGAAGAACGTATTCAACGTGAGGAGGAGGAGCGTGTTGCTCGCGAGGAGGAACAGAGACGTGTTATGGCTGAGAGGAAGGCTCAGCGAGAAGAGGAGAGAAAGTATGTTACTTATATCTATCTAGTGCACCCGACCCTAGACTAACCAATTTTTACTATAGGAAACTCGACGAGATTGCCGCCAAACAGAAACAGCGTGAAGAAGAAGCCGAAGCTCGCCGCGCAGCTCGCAAAGCCGGTGTCCCTGCTGGACCTGAACCCACTCGAGCCGAACCTGCTCGCGCCGAACCTACAGCCGAGCGGGGTGAACGAATCGCACCCAGACTCAATCTCGCACCTCGTGCTGGTACTGGCGGTGGAAGCTGGAGAGAACGCCAGGCCGCAAAGGAAGCTTCAGGAGAGACTGCTCCCGCTCCTGTCGCTACTACTGGTGCTCCTGCCGCAGCCAAGGAAGAACCCGCTGCCCTCCCACGCAAAACCGGCGGCTACGTGCCCCCTGCCATGCGTCAAGGCGGTGCTCCAGTCAGGTCAGAAGCCCCTCCACCAGCAACAGAAAAATACGTCCCGCGCCGCATGCGTGAGGGTGGTCCCGTTGGTGCTCCCCCTCCTTCCAGGCCCTCTGCCCCTCCAGCAGCAGCAGCCAGCGAACGAACCGAAGAGAGCAAGTCAAGCGGCGGTAAATGGGTTCCTGCATGGAAGAGACGTGAGCAACAGTAATAACTTTTCTTCTTTCTGTCATACACGGAGGTTTATCCTACATAAACTTTTGGCATTTCTTTTTCTTTCCTCATGCGAAAAGTACGGTTTGCTTTCTTTTTTGACTTATGTTTTATGTGACCATGTCCATAGTAGCATCCATTCCACAATCTTCCTTCCCTAAATCTTTCGCTATTGAAATATGAGGATGGTTTCGGAAAGGAACCTTGATATCTCTATTTCGTCGTGATCTTTCTTCTAGAGATTACCCATCTACCCCTTTGCATATCACTTACTTTCCCTTGCCCCTTATCATGTTCTGTGGATGAGACTAGATTGATTATGAGAAGGTTGTCGACGATGAAGGAGAGTTGGAAAGAGTAGTAATGTACATCGTTCTCAATATACATCTATACGTCAATATACATCGATACGTCTAGAATGAGTGGACATGGTACTGCTTTTGAATCATTGTAAAAAGAAAACAAGTTGTGATCAAACAGGGGATATCTATGTGTATGATGTATGGTTGTAAACAGACGACAAAAAACAACGTATATCCGTCGTGGTAATGCAAATTGAACAAGATGGAAAGAAGGATCATCAAATAAAGCATCGTTCATGGTATCGCGATCTATATGCGGACAAGAGTCTGTCTCTGCGTGATATTCATTCAAATCAAGCAGCTGCCTCCGTAGCCGTGGCCCCGAATAACTTTCTCCTCCATTCACCGCAAACCGCCTCAAAGCCACTGACAACTTCGCCGCAGACCCGCCCCGCTTCGCGCTCCTTGAGTTTTCGATCCCATTGCCCGCTTTCTATCCAGCGATGCCCTTCCTCGCGGTCCTCGTCTTCGCGTTTAATTTCTGCGACCAGTTCGCGTGCTGATCGCAGGCGGCGGGATGCTGTGGATGTAAGTTGGCGGGATTCGTGGAGCGTGTCGCTTAGTGTGCGGAGGGTGAGGGTTAGGTCTGACGTTTGACCTAGGAGAGTTTGGAGCGAGATGAGCGGGTCCATGGATGCTGCTGTTGTTTGGCTTTGTGTTGACCGTACGGACGAGGCGGATTGTGGTCTGAGAGCAGTGGTATTGGGGTGTGTCGTCTGTTGGGTGGGAAAGGGAAGAGGCAGATTCGGGAGAAGGCCTTCGTCGATCAAGGGTATGAGGTCGTCCATGGACTCGGTGGATATCAGAGGGAAGTGGGAGAAGAGGAGGGGATGTATTAATGTTTGCAACGCTCGGGTTTGGTGCGTGAGATGTGACGTGATGGATGTATGAGCGGTTATCAATCTGAATGGGTGTTAGCACCATATCTTCACTCTCAAAACTCTTAAACATACCTCGCGGCTCCATTTTCAATCCCGCTCTGTGCACCTAGATCTCTGAGACCTTCTACAAATCGTTGTATAATCTGATCGTTTGAACTGCCATTTTCTTCTATACCCCGTCTAGCCAAACTCTCAATTCCCGCTAGTCTCCTTTCCAAGTTAGGAGAGAACTCGCTCCCTTCCTCAAAGTCCGAATCGTTACCATAATCTGAACCGTCGTATTGAGATTCCGTGCGTCGATGTCGATTCTGTATTGTCTTTTGCCTATTCCTCGGAGGCTGTAAACTATTCGCATGAGTAGGCGACGTCTGTTCGCGAGGTGTCTGTTCCCCGGACGAATGTTCGTCATCATGGTGTATGTTGTTCACTTGATCATTGACCTCTATCCCGGAAGCGTCGTCGTATCCCTCCCCATCACCCCATGCATCAGCCAGCTCGTCTGCTAAATTTCCAAGACCTCCGCCGGGTTCGACTGCGCCCATATATTCTGCAGACATACGTCGATCACCGATAGACGATATAGAGTGTCGCTGATGCTGTCCGTCCGCGGAAAGCGCGCCCGGAGACTGAGGGCTTTGTAGGTAGAAATATCCATTATCATGCGCATCGTTTATTGTTGGTGTCATATCAAGACTGGACGGGTGCCGACGATGTCTCGGCGAGACAGGCGAAGATGGTGCCGACATTTTAGCGGTCGACTGTGTACGGATAGTCAAGCAACGAATGAGTGTAATTATCGGGTTTGAGTAGCACGGTTACGTAGCGGTTTGCATGCCTTTCGCTCGAGACAGGTGGGCCTGAAGCCCAAGACCGGATCGACAGCGAATGATAGGGGCGAGATGAATTCGAAGAGGAGGGAAAACGAGTCAATTTAGAGCCATCTGTATGGGAGACGGACTGTCACAATGCAATGTCTTGAAGAAGGTTTCATAAAGTGGCACGTATGGCCTATTTGTATGATTCCGCGATCTGTATGAGATGTCAATATATGTCGGATTGCTTCCTCACGTCAGCTCCAAATGTCGAAGAGCGGCAGTGGTTTGGAGTGTTTATTGACGGTATGATGAGGAGGCGCTCGGTCTCACCATTCCAAGGCGGTCAGCCGCCGATTACCCCCGCTTTACTACAATTATATCCATATTCAAACAATACCCAAAATTATTGAACAATACGGAGGATAAACGCATTACTGGCATACTCATATTAATCTACAACGTTTGTCTGCATACGTCCACTCATTCCGAATTCTCACTATAACAGAAACGATCATCTGAGCAAACGCAAAATGAGTTATATCCGGCGCATGACGCCGATGGACATGTTCTCATTGAACTTGACCAATCTCGACGCTCTGACGGAAAATTATGACCTAGGCTTTTACCTAAACTATCTCATGCGCTGGCCTTCGCTATTTAGTGTGGTTCAGGATCGAGATGCCGGCATCGTGGGATACAGTAAGCAGAGCCCTCCCCTCCTTTTCCACCTACGAAATGCGCAAAGCTAATTGCCTTGCTATAGTCATGGGGAAACTAGAAGAACAGCCCGCCGCAATGCGCAATTCGGAACATTACACACCCTGGCACGGTCACATTACAGTTCTGACTGTTGCGCCTGCATGGCGAAGACTTGGATATGCGCGGCGGTTGACGGAGAGTTTGGAGCATTCGTCCGATATCAATGATGCGTGGTTTGTCGATTTGTATGTTCGAGCAACAAATCGGGTAGCGGTCGATATGTACAAGGGCATGGGGTACGTTCCTTCTTCCAAAAGAATTTACGGTCAGGGTTCGTGAGACTAATGGATTGTTGTATGTGTTTTCAGATACTCTGTCTTCCGGCGCGTTGTCAGTTACTACCAAGACGATCCAACCGGAATGTCCGATCAAGGCGAAGATGCATTTGATATGCGCAAACCCTGCAGTCGAGATAAGGATCTTTTACATGTCCGGGAAGACGGGGAGAACTTTTTGGTGAATCCGGAGGACGTTTATTGATGAGCATATTTCCGCAAAACGTTGCATACATAGACTCGTTTAGCAGGCGCATGGGGATGACTGATTTATGAAGTTCATGGTCATATTGTACATACATTTAATGGTGTTGGAGGCTTTTTATGTGGAACTTGAAGAAGAAGAACGTTTATGTAAGAATTGAAAGACGTGTAAACGCCTACTTAGGAAGATACATGAATCCAAAGCGTAGATTCCTAATATCTCTATACTTTTGGCTCGCACAAATGAAGCCAATGACCCGAAACCTGCGATCCAGCCACCCAGATGCTTCATGCAATGTATGGGCTCTTGCTGTCTATAGCCCAGAGCGTATGAATATATACAATATATGCACCGTAAACGTGCCATGCAAGTCGAACGAGAATACATCGAAAAGAGTCCGAAAAGAATAACAAAGCGCCGCCAACGTATGCTATGTGATCATCATCCTGCCTAGGCTGATGATCACCTGAAAAACTGGTTCAAGTCCGAACCGTCAAATTCCATCCAACACGAATGAAACGAATAATCAGGATCACCACCGCGCAAGCTGCAAGACAAAGTCCACAAAACAGTTGTACGCCAAGGTAAGAATTCCCAGCAGATAGAATCGCGCCACCAATCGGTGTGCCCACCAAGACAGCAATGGAACAAAGCCCAAAACACATGCCCAGTCGAGTTCCGAGATCTCGGAAGTCCTTCGTGATGGTCATCATGACGACAGGAGGTAAGGATACGAATCCTCCGGAGAAAAACCCATAAAGAAGAGTCAAGATAATGATCCCCGCAGCCGAGTGGACGGCAATCCAGCAAAAGGCCATCAGGGCCGTAATGCTAGCAGCCGGTAAGAAAATATTGAGTGGGCCAGTATAATCGGCAATCAGATTTGGTGTGATACGGCCAAAGATCGAGGCAGCGTTCAGGATCGAGACTAGATAGAAGCCTAGATTGGCGTTTACGACTCCGGTCTGAATTGCCCATGGCTGGACGTAGATAAGGAAGTTGTAGAAGCCCAAAAAACCCATGAACAGTGCGAGACAAAATAGCGTATACGAAACTTCTTTAAAAGCAGAGAGCTGGATCAAAGATCGTCGTTCTGTTGGAAGAAAACGTGCACGTAGAACGAGACATGAAAAGGTACATGTCGCCAAAGACACAAAAGCGATGGCACGAGTTGCCCAGGCGAAGCCAACTTGTTTCTGGAGCTGATCGAACATAATCGGATAGATCA
The DNA here is from genome assembly GCF_001896365.1 of Talaromyces amestolkiae. Classification (NCBI taxonomy): domain Eukaryota; kingdom Fungi; phylum Ascomycota; class Eurotiomycetes; order Eurotiales; family Trichocomaceae; genus Talaromyces; species Talaromyces amestolkiae. The sequence goes on along the minus strand of NW_024468045.1, from coordinate 400,262 downwards.
CACCGCCAAAACTGCTACCTGAAGCTGCAAGCCCGTTTGCTAGAGCTCGTTTCTTTCGGAAGTATTGCGGTAAAAGGGCCACCGCGGGGACGAATAAGAAGCCAGTGCCGATACCAACGCAAATACCCTGTGCCAGCATGACTTGATAGTATTCGGTGGCGAGACTAGTCATCATATAGCCAAAGATGACCATGAAACTGCCGAATGGCAGAATGACGTGGAGATAGCCGGCGTCGAACAGAGGGCCTGCAACGACCCCGATGAACATGAGAAGGAAAGACTCAATGGAACCTATCCAGGATATCGTTGACGCCGACTCATGCGCTAGGATTTGTTCTTCATAGTAAGTCTGGCGTATGTTAGTTGGCTGTTCAAGTAGATCATTCGAAGTGAGGGAAAGTCACCTGAAATGCACCCCATGTATTGATCAGGCCCCTAATCATGACAAGTCAGCTTTGTCCGCTCATATGTGGTAGGATAGAATCAAGCATAGGCATACCATGAATTGAAAAACAAAAAGAAAGACCCAAGCACCTGCAGCCAGGCCGCGAAGCCCGTATCAAACTCATGCTCTGCATTATTATACCCTGTATTATTCGCTTGTGGAGCAACTGGCTCTTCAGCTTTGGGAGCAGTACTTTCGCTACCGGTTACAGAATCATTTGACGTCACGATGGCCTTCTCAATCGACTCTGGCGTGTCATATGGTGCCATTTCCAGGTCGATCAAGACGCTAGTCTAACGCTTGATCTTTCTCTCGAGATGCTTGTACCGAGAAGATGTTCTTGTCGCAAGAGATTCTGATATATGCGGGGTCTTGTATGTTCTGGGCAACCAAAAAAGTCTTGGATATCGAGTATTAGTGACAGGGGCCGAGGCTCGGAAACAAGTCCGAATGATGTAGTTGGCTGCGACGAATTTTCACAGTTAGGATCGATTTGTAGTTGCGCTGCGGCGTGTTCGCTCACTTTCTTGAGGGCACAGATTGTGACAAAGCTTGATATTTCAAAACGAACGGAGAAAAGGTTCTCCGCAAGAAATAAGTCATCGAATAGGACCCATCCAGGGCACCTAGTGTAGCTAAGATTTTCTTTCAAACCCATCTTACTCCGTAGTAGATCCGGAGCCTGGAATAGCGTCCGTGCAGTGGCAGTATGGCACCACCAGTAAGCTGACAGCTTCATGACCAGTACCTTCCCCTTTGGGTGGCTTGAAGTGGTCCTAATGGAGCGGATATCGGCTCTTAGCGAACCACGCTACACTTTCAGTCGAATTGAGTGCTACGTCGTTGGTTGGAAGCGCGTGTGATAGGTGGATCTCAGACCAGTCGAGTTGGCGTTGGGAAAAGGTTTGCGGCGGGCTCCACGCGCTGTGCCGATTTATCCTGGGGGAGCGCTTAGTCAGTCTGATATGTTCTTGTTAGTTAACTGTACTACTACAGTTCTAGGGATATTGGCTTAAACTGATTACTTATCATAATTGACAATCAAAAACAATGCCTGTTCCGGGTGATCTGAAAATGTCACGTTTTGTGTATTGCTGTAAAGCCCATGACTCGTGAACATTCGACGTGGATTTCTAATCAGATCGATGCTTAATTAAGTAACCTAAATCAAACCAACTGCGTATGCATGGACGTACTGCGTATTGCTATTTTCCGACTAGAGTGTATATGTAGCACAGCAGCAGCCGTAGCATATCGTTGGCTGCATCGTCTCAACAGTGCCGAAATTGCTTGCTTACCGTAGTAGTTTCGATCTTGCGAATTAAATGCATTTTTGGTCAAAAGATTGCAGTTATATCCCGGAGGCCCCCAGCAATATATTTGATTTATTTAGGATATCTGTGTCAACAATTTAGAAATCAACCTTCTAGTTGTTTGTGGATTTACCGACTGTCAAGTATGGGCGGTCAGAATAACAGGGACGACAGTCTCTAGCCTCCTTGAGAGTATCAGAATTCTTCCAGTACCGAATTAAACACTTCTAAACTCGATTACTTTTGCCGACATATGACACATGACACATATACGCATGTGGTGAGCAATAGGTTTTTCCTTGCTAACGGGAAGCCTCCCAAACCATCATTGGCCTTGTGGCTAGATATGGGCAGTTTGAGATCGTTGGAAAAAAAGCCTATGTCAAAATCATGGCTGCGTTGTTACATACCGACAGGAGCTTAAAAATCAGACCAAGAAACATGTACGTTCTTTCAATTTTGAGACAGAATGAGGTACTCCAAACACGAAGAGAAAACAATGAAGATGCGCCGGAAACTATATCAAGTACAGTGTCTGCCTCTCTTTCCAACTCCAGTCTATGCAGATGAATGAGTGATAGATGATGGCGATCTGGTAAGGAATGGATGTAAACAACATAGAAGACGATGGGATATGTAAGTTAAGCTTGTGCGATGCCGAAATGAAATGGTCTGTAACAGGGGTATGTACGAAATAATCAGACCTTCGAATAAAAGAAAGGAGAAGGGTTCGTGTATTTTGTGAACGAAAAATCTGATGGTTAAGAAAAAATCGACGGATAGTGAGAATCAATAGCGCAATCAGTAGTTCTGATACTGCTGCTGATGAAAGTAATGATTCGAATGTTGCGGTGCAGGTGGTGGTGTTTGAGATCCTACATGGCCATTCCAGGCATGCCAATCCGAACTAGTAGCCGGACGGGGAGTCATCTGCGGCTGATTGTATGTACTCTGATTCAGAGCATCCCACGTGTAGCTTGCACCGGGCATGTTGTAGATACTGCCAACTTGTGGATGCTGCATCTGTTGTGCTTGCGGGTACTGCATTTGTGTTTCGTACATCTGTTGTTGTTGACGCTGTGCAATTGCCTGCTGAACCATTTGATTACTGAGGCCCTCCTTCATGTATCTTCTTTCGCGTTCGCGAGCGTCAATGGCTCCAATGAGACCACCGGGGCTAACGGCGGGCTTCGCGTTACTATTTGACAGGTTGAAGAATGATGACCCGGTCATGCGAGCGACGTGTTCTTGTTCTCTAGCTGACAAATGCGACGAAATATCGCTTTGGTTCAGGATTGCATTCGATCCACGAGAATTCGGACGAGGCGGCATCTCATTTTGGTTCAACAGCATCGTCGAGTTTCGAGAATGAGGCCGGACAGGCATTTCATTCTGATTCAGAATCATTGTCGAATTCCGCGAGTGTGGTCGTATGGGCATCTCGTTCTGATTCAAAAGCATAGTCGAGCCTCGGGAGTGTGGTCGAGGGGGCAACTCTCGGCCGTAAACCGGTTGGGATGCGCCAAGTGTCCAGTCTCCTGATCTTGGTCTAGCAGCTGGGCTACCAACAGAGAAATCTAGAGGATGAGAATTAGAGGTGGACCGATGATGGACAAATTGCTCAGGCGTGACAGTGCGATTCGCAGGGGATTCTGGGCGATAATTAGCTAGACCAGGCTGCCAAACAACGCTCCTGCGCTTCTCTTCACCAGCAGGAGATCGTGATGGTTTACGGGCATGACCATGCTCTTGGCCATCACGACGAGTTGGTGACGGGGAACCAGATCCGAAGTTGTTCAGCACGTCAGACATACTAGGACGTCGTGTGTGCAGGTTGTGCGCCATGGTTGGTCCGAAGTCGATCGACGGGATATCAGGGTTTTCCTTGGGTGCCTCCTGATTGGCGAAGTAGTGTGCATCTCCAATAGTGACTTCCTGCTTGTCCGTGCTGGAACCTCCCACCGTTTTCAAGACGCCCATTCGGGGACGAGGAATTGAGACTTCTGAGCGCTTCGTATCTGTCGACTTGCGACTTGCGTAGTCAGGAGTCGTTGAGCTATCATCATCATACACACTTCCAGTATCAACCCGAGAGAGTTGAGGTAGTTGAGCCATAGTCCTCTCACGTGCAAATGATGGCTGCATCGGCAATACCCTACTCAAAGCGGCCTCGTCAACTGTATGTTGTAAATCTCTGAAGCTGGGGTCGGTTAACGCAGATGCTGGTTCCTGAGCGGAGTCTATGTCAGAAGAAATGACAGGCTGAGAAGGAAGCGGTTTGCGCTTAACAGACTGCAAGGTGTCAATGTGTAGGTTTGGCGTTTCCTGGGCAGCCCGCTGCGGCAATTGCTGAACGTGGCTATTACTTGTCGTTGCATGAATTGGCACAGCCGGCGCTTGTTCTTGAATAGTATACACGTTTGCACCATATGAAGAACGTTCACCCATATGAACTGGCGAATCACTATCGTAACGCTCATCTGAATAGGGACTCTCCTGGATGTTCGAGACAGTATTTGTTGTCACACCACGTAGTTTACCCACTTCGGCCAGTTGGGCTAGAGTTGAACTAGACATGCGACTATTGGCCCGTCGCAATTCGCTCGAAGCTTGGGGCCGGCTAAAGGGAACTGCACCGGGTTGATGTGAAAAGGCTGGTGGAACAGCCACGGGTTCTGGAGAAACATTGGGTCGAAATTCTTGAGCAAGGTTCTCCGCTGGAGGGATAGCATGTAGCTGTGCATCACCATCAGAGCCACTTCCATCGGACTGGCGAGTTGGTGGGCGATTCGCAGCAGCCGGATCAACGATGTGCATGGGAGGCTCAGGTGGTGTATCTTGAATAGACAGACGCGAAGGAGTGAATGACGATCTGCCAGTAGAACCCATGGGAAGGAAAGCGCTTGTGTCCGATACTGCTCGATAATGTCCATACGATGGCCCGGACTCCGCTGGGGATACAGTAGTAGATGTGGGCGTTTCGATAATAGCCTCCGCAGATTGATTGAAGCCGGGAGACAGAGGAGAAGTCGGTTCTCTGAATCGAGTCTTTCCATGGCGACCAAGGATGCTTCCTCGTTGACGCGGCCGACCACCGCTGATGCTACTCGCGGGACTGTTGGCAGTTGATATGCGCTGCCCGGTTGCTTCCCTAAGTTGCCTCCTCCACTCCTTTTCGGACCAACCTTGACTCCCGGATTTGTTAATCAAATTTACCACATCAAGCACATCCAGGTAGCCATATGGTTGTTGTTTAGGGAAAGCGAACATCAAACTCTTCACATTATTCGTATCTGCAATAAGTCGAGTCGGTCGTCCATATAGACCAAATGTGTCGAACACAGGGAAAAGAAACCGTAACATGATTTCGAGACCGGATACGGCTGGGTGAAGCTCTGGCATGATGAAAATGAATCCTTCTGAACTGGACTGCGCTGGCGAATGGAAAGTGATGTTGCCCTCTATTTTGACCAACGTCGACTGGTCAATTAGCGCCGTTGACTGAGGATATATGGCAAAGGCTGCATATGCATCAGTGATGGTTGCAATTGGTTGTGCCTTCTTTGTCTTCTTCGTGTCGTAAAACGTGATGGTTCCGGTGACGATTGGCGTGGTACGATCGTATGCAGACCGCTTTTTTCCAGACTTATTCAACCTCTGAATGTCTTTTTCACTTGGTGGTGTTATCACAAACCAGCAACGGCGCCATGGTGTGCCAGCACCAAATCTGACACGTGCCCAGTCTTCGTACTTGTAGCGGGAGCGCTCCATGATCATTCGAATGTTGTTCAACTGTCTGCCTTTGCCGGCGATGATGGAGCCTGTATAGGCCTCGAGTAGGGATGTTTGCTCGAAAAGAGCAAGTCGAATACCGGCAGTCCATTGAGTAAGCGAATTAAATGAGTTGAAGTGAAACAGGTAGCGATTTCTGCCGGCTGTTGAAACACTCAAGATATTCTGCAATGGTTTGGCATTTTTGTCGTATGTTGGAAGCGTCTCAAGCTATACATCAATCAGCTATGTCCACAACGTGAGTCTACAACACCTAGAACGCACCATTTTGATTGAGGCATCCGTTAGATTAATGAAAGTAGGTGTAATATCCTGATTTCCTGCTGCGTCCAGCGCAGCAGCATCCCAGATCGACAGCACGGTTCCCGTAAGCACTGCAAAACATTCAACCCATCTTCGATCTGCACAGGGACGGCCCTCTATAGGTATAGTCAGCACACATTCCGAGATCAACAGTCACGAGAAACATACGAGTGTCCAAATCGTTCAGCTTGAGAAAGTACCCTTCCTGGTACATCTTGTTTGAGTGGCTGTTCATAAAAGTGAATATGGGTAGCAACTCCGGTAATGTGTCTTGTGCAATTTCTGTCCGCGGAGGTTGATACGTAAACACCATCGACGCTGGGCGCGCAAGACTTGAACGATCCGGAGCCGTCCATGTTTTCGCGGTGTTGAAGCCATTCGGAGGGGATTCAGTGGGAGGGGTGGTATGTGATTTGTTGAGTTTCGATCGACTGCTTGAATCCGAGTTTGAGAAGGACTCTGCCTCTCGGGGTTTTGTGTTCGAGTCGCCCTTCGAGCCGAAGGCCGTTATGAACGATAGCACTGTAAATCACGCAAGGGATACCCATGATCAGCAAACGGTTACGGGAAGGGGAAGAAAACGTGTAAAAGCACATGGATTTGTCGATTATTGCCTGGGAAGAGTAGGTTCGACTTACCACGCGAGCGAACCATGCTGAAAACAGTCGTGGGCTAGCCTTTGAGCAGGCTGCCTGTAGATCGAATTGCCACCGAACAAATATCACAGTTCAGATCCGAAGATGACGGACGATGTAATAAAGAAAAAGAGCCGATAATTGTTGAAAGAACGAATGGATTTGAGTCGTCAAAGGAAAGAAAGGAAACAAGAAACGATGGGCGTGTGAGGATTTAGGGGGTCCGTTGAAGCCCAAGATACTCGATCGAAGTAATGTCTTAGATATAATTATCCCACCTCCGTGCTGAGTGATCGACGCGTCCACCACCACAGACCGACTGAAGAGCGAAATGAACGAATGCTTTGCGATTTTCGAGTACGGCAGCTGGCGATTTGGTGTGTATTGTTCGCTCTCGATCAAACGAACGAGAGTGCAGTCCACCAGGAGGATAGGATGGGCAGGAAAGAACATATGCGGTAGTTGCAACTAGTCAAAAAAGTGATCTGGTCTGGCAGCAGCGGGAGCGAGCGGATGACGTCGCCCCCAGCGATCCACGGTAGGCTAGTACGTCTACCCTAAGAAAGCACACCATACGCTCTGCTGTACACCGCGTAAGCTCTCTCTGCTCATATTATTCGACAGTACTCAGTAGCAACGACTGCGCCCAAACTCAATCTGCAGTGGCCAAACACGAAAAAGAAGAATACACGTAGTAAATACTAAATGCTACAACACTATGTATGTTCCAAGCCTGATTTATTGTCGCATGTCTCACTTGTTCCGTTTGGCGCCAGCGGCCAAGGTGGTCTTTCACTTGACTTTCTCACGAGCGCGTATTCGCTGAACCAGGTGACCCTTTTCTCGGAATTCTACTCCTTTTTGCAAACTCCTAAAGCTTCCCGACTATTTAGTATTGAGCCACACTCTTCCGGCGGTCACCGGAGGGGATCAGGAAAGGGAGAACAGATTGCTTTTGCAACCGTGCTACGGTACTCGAAGGACAAATGCTACACGCTCCACCGAAACCGTGCACTAAAAACTAGGAAGAAGATAATTATGGGTACCGATGTAGCTTAAATACAAACCAGGTCAAGAGGAAGTCGATTGCTGACTTTACCCAGAACGGATATCCACACAGTGTGTCTCCATAACGTCAAACGACACTATTCGAGCAATTTGTGGGCTTGCAGTGTAGCGCTAACGCTGACGCGTACAATTGCCTGATCCTGAGTCTTGAACCAATGTGGCATCGTGAAGCTTGCAAAGCCTCATGTGGAATTTCCCCGACATTTATAAACACGTATCGTTTTGAAATGGGTAAAGCCAACAATGACTTTAGCCGTGGTAAAACCGAAAACAAATTTCGAGACGTGGCACAAGCTCTACCTTGCGAATAATCGCTCGCAACTAATTTGTCCCTTTCAAAGCCACAGACGCCACAAATGAATAGTGACAACAAGCCCCCGTTTGATTCGTTACACGAGATTTACAATGGTTGTGGTAATTTTAGCCGTTTGCTCTGCTAATGTCGTGGGGCTGGTGGATACAGTACATTTACAAGTAACAATAGTAATGTAAAATACACATTGTGCCCAATGCGTCAATGGGGCTACGCTACAGTAGGTATTCTTCTCGTAAAGGGGTTGTAAGGGTCGTCAGGGTTGAAATTTAGGGCTAGTCCATGCTGCCCCTGTCATACATTCAAACCGCTATGCATATGCTGTAGAACAAACATCGCGCTAATCGCTCAAAATCGTCAAATATATCAATGAGACAACGCCGGATCAACGAATGTAAAACCGTCATTGCTCTGTAAAGTATCTTCAGACACGAAACCGAAAGATGCGTTTCCTTGAACCGGTGCCATGCTCTCATCTAGTGAGGTGAAGAATGTGATGTCGTTCATTTTTTCGTCGAATTCATTAGTCATAATGTGCGAATCGTGGAACAAAGGCGGTGCAGTGCCTTCTGGTGCATCAGTAGGCGGAATCGGGTTGCCGCTGTCGCCAAGATTGTGATTGCTATCACTCTGAGAATCATCAAACTCCAGCCCGTAGATACCAAAGACTGTGTCCGTATTCTCGTGCGCCAAAAGGGCTCGTTCCATGAATAAGTTCTCGATATCCCGCTCCTCATGCCCATGCTTACTGCGCATGTGCACCCAAAGATCATATTCGCGATAGAAACGAAAGTGACATTCAGGGGCAAAACAAGCAATGTGTCGGCCACTTTCATCGGCATATCCCTCGCCAGTCAGAAGTGTCATGGCCGAAACATTGTTGTCTGTCTTGCGTTTGCTTGGTTCCTTATTGAGACCAAGTCGTTCTCGGCGTTCGGCTTTACTGTTCATAAGACCCAAGTGTGTTGTGCGGACGTGCTCCTCCAATGCGATTTTGCTACTGTATCGCTTACCACATGCGTCTACTCCAGTCCATCCTTCCACTTTCTTCGAAGATGAAAGGTCCGTCTCGCCACATGCAAAACGTTTCTCGCCGTCATGGACTGTCCGAACGTGGACGGCAAGATTACCTTTCTTCGTAAAGCTGCGCCCACATCCGGGAACCATACAAGGGAACTGACGCCGGTCCTCCAGACTGACATCACCGTGTGAAATTTCCAGATGACGCCGAAGCTCACGAGAGGTCTCACATTGAAACGAGCAGTGAGGACACTCGGGTGGATGCACAGACTTTATATGAGCCTGCAACTCCGCGTACGAAGCAAAACTCAATTCATCACTCATACACTCCGTGCAGGTAAACCGACTCTCAGAATGGACACGATTCTCATGACCGCGCAGATGCGCAGCTGTATCGAATGCCTGAGAGCATTTCTCGCCCGTAGTCGGATTGACGTATAGGCAGGGAAATGGTTTCTGTTTGAGATGTATAGACATGATATGTTGGGCCAAGGTTGCGTGCTTGCGAAATGTTTCGTTGCACGGTGGGTACTCGGTACAGCGAAATTTGTCTCTTCCATCGTGAGCGGCTAAATGTCTTCGAAGTCTGGTTCCAGTCACGAAAGCTTTACCGCAACCTGGACGATCACAGACGTAGTCTCGGACTGCAGTATGGGCACTTTTGATATGGTGGTTCAGATGAGACACTCGAAGGAACGTCTTTTCGCAGTCGTCGTATGTGCATTGGAAAATTCGTTCGTTATTGTGGGATCGTAAATGTTCCTGTAGCCTCGCGGGACGATTGAACGCTTTTGTGCAGCCGTCGAATGGACATAGGTGTGTCTTTAACTCTGATGGATATTTCGAAGATGTCCGTGAGAAGGGTGTAGCTGGTGTTTCGTCGTCGGGACCATCGTCCTCTTCATATCTATCATCCTCGCTATCGAATTTTGATGAGGTGTCTGAAATCACATATTCTGAATCTTTGAGTTTGTTAGAGCTGGATAAATAGATGATCAAAGCTTACTCACCTGGTGTATGTTTAGCAAATTTGGAAGGCAGCTTGACGGCTGCATCGCCGGCTTTACGTTTGACCGGCATCTTTCAAACGCTGGAGTCAATCTACCAAGTCACCATTCCACCGGATACACTCGAAAAGAGTAAAGACAAGTCGAGTTCAAAGATGTGCTGATTGATGAAAGTTAGATCGATTGTGACGTTGACAAAAATAATTATTTTTGTGATAGTGGAGGCGGTGAAAGCTAATGCGTATGTTGATTGGACAGCTACTAGTGCGATACGATCTTTTCTGGGCTCCGCGGACTGCGACAATGAGGAGTGATTCACGTCCTTTGAGCTCAGCTTCGCAAACTTCGACCGCGTCGCTTTCGACGACTGCCAGCTTCATACGCCATTGTTCTGCTTTCAGAGACTTCTGGGATTACTTTTTAGCGCTTTATTATCGCGATGTCTGATTTCGGTGACCACGAGGCTGAGGATACCGGGTGAGTCGCAGCTAGGAAAAAATTTCAACTCCCATAAAGCACCTATCTTTCATGTTATGCTGGGTTAAAAAACCCACACATTTTCAAGGCAATTTATTAACTGGAATCCTCTCATCAGCTATGACTACGATGGCGGTGAGCCAGAGTACGATGACAACGAGCCAGAAGACTTCCTAGAACCCGAAGACGTTGACGTGGAAGGTGATGAAGCCGCTGCCGCCGCCGACGACGTATACCAGGATGCAGTGAATGGCGAGCGAACTATCATATCCGGTGACCCAAATGCCGGTGGTGGTCGAGGCGTGATGGAGCAGCCACGGGAGAAGAAGATAGCCAACGATCAGCGCTCGACTACACCATATATGACCAAGTATGAGCGAGCCCGTGTTTTGGGTACTAGGGCTCTTCAGATCAGGTTTGTGCACTTGCCGTCTTTCAAATCGGTAGCAAATTGGTAGTTCGATGTATTAATAGTGTTTTCAGTATGAATGCTCCTGTCTTGGTTGATCTTGAAGGCGAGACCGATCCGCTTCAGATTGCTCTCAAGGAACTCAATCAGAAGAAAATTCCTCTGATTATCAGGAGATACCTTCCCGACGGATAGTAAGTTTACTTCTGATACACTTGTTGCAAGCATCACATTCATCTGACTTATCTGTCTAGTTATGAGGACTGGACCTGCGAAGAACTTCTCTAAAATGGTGTTACCAGGACAGTCATTCAGTCAGCTTCTTATATGCATAGCGTTTGGTGTTGGATGGTTCTCTGAAAAATAATACAAAAAATTCTCACATGAAAAAAAAAGATGTTATTGTATGCAAAGATAGGTTGAGGTCAAGCCTGAACTTCTTGTATCTAAAATATGCAGGACAACAGTCGACACAACTCGGTCAACCTGCGATATTGAGATATCTCATAACTTATTTTGCTTTACTCAACGGTTCTTCATGGAGTTTGATAAGATATTCAGATTGCTGAGTAAGTTCCTTCTCAGTATGGATCTCTTGAATCTTTTTTTCAGCGCTGTTGGAATAGTAAAATTGCTTTATTGATATCGGCGCACATTTTGTGCAGCGATTCCATACTCAAAATAGTATTGTAGGTACATGCATATAAGTCCATTGCAGGTTGCACGTACTTATGGATGAGCCAAACCGCCGTCTACGCCTAGAACCTGCCCGGTCAAGTAGCTCGCACCCGGGCTTGCCGCAAATGCAATTACATTTGCAATCTCCTCGGCAGTTCCATTTCGCTTAATATACTGCTGGGCTCTAAATTTCTGAGTCAGAGGTGCTTCCTCCGGTGGTGCATAGTCGGTGTCAGTCGGGCCTGCCGCGACCACGTTTACCGTAATGCCCAGACCACCAAGCTCTTCAGCCCAGGCAAGACTCAATGTATTCAGTGCAGCCTTGGTGCTGGAGTAGAGAGAGCAGTACTTGGCTCCCGTCCTGGCTACCACGCTACCGATATTGACGATGCGTCCGCCTGGAGAACTTAGATGAGGAAGAGCCGCAGTGATGAGCAACTGGGGTCCCCTGACATTGGGGTGAAAGAGGGCATCGAATTCCTCGATTGGAGCGACCTTGGGCGACTCTTGAAAGGTAGCATGCCCGGCATTGTTGACGATAATGTCAATCTTGCGGCCAGGGAAAGCCTTGACGGTGGCATCAATCAAATCCTCTCCGAAAGTCGGGGAGCCGGCGTCGGCTTGAACAGCAACGACTTTAACACCGAGGGCTTGAATCTTGTCAACAACACCCTGCACGGCTACCTTATTGGAATTATAGGTAAGTACAAGCTTTAGAAGAATGTCAGTATGTCTGTGATATACGTATTGTTTGAGATATGGTGTCTTACGTCGGCTCCGCCCTTCGCAAAAATCTGTGCCGTTGCATAACCAATGCCGTTCAGCTTTGAAGCTCCGGTAATGATGGCCAGCTTGCCCTTGAAATCGGCAGACATGATTGAGATAATAGATTCCGTATAGATTCCTAGGATTAAGAGTATTGTAAGATTCGGTGCCGCTTATGAAAGGTGGAGGGATGAACATGAACCCAACAAGCAACGGGCAGAGATTGGCTTTAAATAGTGCCTTTCTGCCATAGTGTAGCTTTATTCATACAGCTTCTTGAGCAACATCATCAATTCAGATGACAAATGCAATGCATTGCAGTATCTTGAACATAGGATGTAGTCTGGGGACCGACAACCGTATCAGGATTAGGGCAGAAACACTAGTTTCGGCGAATTCGCCGGCTTGATCTGATTATTCATCCAACCATCGAAACATGATTTGGATTCAAGTCGTCTGGATATCTTCCAATGATTATGTTTGTTCTGATTTATAATGTACCCCTTGAAAGGATGTATGACCAAAGAAGTCCCCCACCCGAGTGATAAGCTGCAGGCAATTGCACTTCACCCAGAGACCAAAAACGAACAATGGGTCACACTGAACAGCGTCGGCATCTTTTCATAAACTAGGTACGCAGGGCCTACCAGCGGTCGTTCACTGCTCAAAATATCAGGCAGCATGTGATGCATGACATCGGCCAGTCTCGCCGTAATAGGCGTTGAATTCATCAAAGAGCGTTAGCAATGACGGAGACGGAGAACGGGATTCGACATTCTAGTCGAGAGAGTATTTCTAATCGGGCAATACGACGCTGCAACTCTTTAACAATGTCCTGACAGTAAGTACGGTTTTGTCTTGACTGTCCTCAGTTTTGGCTACGGAATAGAGGCATTTGCGGCGTATAGACTTGCACTAGGGACCAAAGGTTTTGAAAGACAACATAGCAGTCGGTGCTTTTCGTTTTTGACAAGGGTAAGAATGCTCCGTTTTGGTAAGTAGACGCTTAGAGGAAGACCACAGGTAACAAAGAAAGGAGAACATCGCGGCCTACACGTGTGTGCACGAAGACATGTCAAAGGATGAAGATTCGCTAAAGGAGAGATCCCTTGAAGCACCGGACACTTATATCAACTATATGCTCTTGGGAAGTCTAAAAGAAAGAAATTATGCAAGAACATAGAAGAGCCCGGTACTTACCCATTATATGACAAGATTGTAGAGGGCCTCAAAGAACAACAAGAAGAGAGGCATGTAATTTGGTTTCTTGTCAAAAGAAGCTAAAGCACTACACAACAGGTATCCGAAAACAAAGCTAAAAAAATAAAAAAAAACAATTCCAAATGCTAAGCAGCTAAAATTTCTGTGGCGGAGGGAAATGCACACATGAACATTAAACACTCTCATAGGCTTTTCTGTATTTTGATTTATTCAGTATGGGCCGCCGACTTTCTAATCCTCCTCGATCCTTCATACAAGAACCGATCCACGGCGGCAGCAACCGTCAAAGTACCACCAATAACAGCACAAACACCAGTCAAAAACCCTGTGAAAGTCTTGGGGCGGTCCTCACGATTGACAACTTTCATGGGCGAGATATCATAATTGAAGAATACACCCGGAATACCACCCTCGGCGTGAACACGCTCCTGATGACCTTCGGCGGCGTCGTTGCCGCCGTGTAAAGAGCGCTTGTGCGATGTTACGGAGTATTGGTGTGTTTCAATGCTGCCTGCTGTACCGTGGACGGCACCATGGAGACCTAGGGGCGTGGATTGATCGTTACCGTGGAGCTCGTCGGAACGAGCACTATCCCAGCCGAGGGGTAGATAGGAGGTTGAGACGACTTTAATGTAGTAGTTGTAGTTGTAGGCGGGTTCATTTGTGGATTGTTGAGTGCCGTCTAGGGGGTTCGTGTGATGGTGGTCGGTCCATTGCCAGCGTTGGGATACTTCATCGGAGAGTTGAGGTCCGAATCGGAGCGTATGAATGATATGAGACATTGTGTGTTTCTCGTTATCCGCGAGCTCTTTGTCCAAGTATGTTTCCAAGTCGTGGACGTGCATGTTTCCGCTGGAGAAACTGCGGCCGGGAGCGATGTGAAAGTTTCCAATCACTTTGTTCACCCGGACATCACCTTCAATACGGCATCCTTCTCTGCGCTGGGCGTCGAGTTTGTCGGAGTAACCCTCGCGCTGACATTGTTCAATGTTTTCGCCCTTACCGAATGCCCATGACTTCATTGCATAAGCTTCCCTCACTTCTTCACAGGTGTTGCAGCAACCGGGCTTCTTTGCGTTTGCTGGTGGGGGCGCACCTCCACACTCGCCGCAGTATTCGGGGTCGAGGTGTACGGCGATTTCATTTTGGGAGTGTCTGGTTGAGGTCTAATCAATAAACGGACCAAGATGTCCGAATGATGAASGAGCCACTCACAATTCAAGCTTCGAAACGTCTATAACTTTGCCGCCCTCAGCAAGTGGACTGAGTCGTACTTTGTTCAGACCGTGAACAACACCCATCTGCTGCTCTCCCGACACGTCCATCACATCCAGTGTCAACAATTCGCATGGTAGTCGAGGGAAGGTCATGTTCAAATGGATTTCCATTCGTTCTCCTTTAGATTAACAAATTAGTTGTAGATCATAAATAATTCGATGCGGGGGGTATACCTCGCGACTTATCGACTATGAGCTCTGGAAGTACCACCACCCGGCGATAGTCGGCCCATTCCCCCCATACTAACCAGAGTATGACAACCAGGGATACTAAAGTAACAATTCCACCAGACGTTGTTCGCACACGCGCATCCTCCACCGTCTTTGCGAAGGCATCGAGCCTCGTAAATCGCGATTTGGCGGGCATCTTTGTATGACTTGACTTGTACGAACTATACCAACACAACGGACAATGAAAGCATCAGCTAGCTCCTACAATGAGGGCTTCTGGTAGAATTCACAATAGAAACACAATCATATAAGGGAGAGTTGATTGGAAAGCGATTGCAATCAACGGGACAGTAATGAGTGACAATGCGAAGGCGCAATTGAGTGCGTATGAAGAAAGTCTGGAGTCGGAGATCTGGCCAGCTTGCGATTACAGAATTCCATATCGGGAAGGTAGTGGGGCTTCAAGATCCTTTATCGGATCAGGACTAGTTGGACGTTTCAGGTCACGTGAGCGCGGAGGCCTGCCGTTGCCTACAAACGTCACTGATTCATACAGCTGCCACTCACCTTAATTTTCTTTCTGTTTCTCAAATTCCCATTCTATTCTTACCGCTTGTCTACTGCAGAACAACAGTATCTGCTTCTCTTATTTTCTACTCAAATACTCGAATGATCTCGACGTGAGCGACGGCCTCAGTTTTTCGTAGGGCTAAAAGCCTTCAAGCCCGCGACAAAAATCTGCAGATCAAACGACGCTTCACCGGATATATCCTCCACGCGTTGAGCGTTTCCACCAATATTTTACTTCGGTCTTCTATCTCTTCACAATCATTTCAGCATAATATCGCCCTAAAGACCTTCTAAAACTATCATCGGCGACCCTCCGATCTTCGTGAACGACCAATCTAGTCTCTACTTCTGACCATGCCTATGTTGGGTGTACCGTCAAGAAACTCTTCAAACATGGCAAGGTCTAAGGTCGCAGGACCAAGTCGCTCTGGTGGTGGGCCTAGTCGAGGCGGTATTCGGAAACGAGGTGTTACCACAAGGACGGACCGCGATGGGGATCTCGATATGGGTGCAGCTACACAACGAGGACGTGGCGGTAAACGTGCTCGTGGACATGGTCCCTCGCGAGACTTGGCGTCTAGGATGGAACTTGATCGCGACCGTATTCACAAAGCTATCAGCAGCGGCGATGCCACTTCCCAAGCCAACATCCGCCAAGGAGCGACCAAGGCACGTACTGAAGAGTTCAGCATCACCGGTTGGAAAGAGAGCAAAGCCGCCTCAAACTCGGACGGAGGCATTCGAAGCCTTCTCGACTGGCTCGAAAAGAAATCATTCTCAACGAAACCTGGCCGCAAAAACATAATCAAGGTATGTGCAACATCAGCATTAGCGGTCACCGATGCAGTATCCGCACAGAGTCGTAAATTTTCGGGGTGTACTAGTGATTACAAAACGGACATTCTCAACGACGATCGATACTTCTCGGGATTTTCCTTCACTTCCATCATTCGGTGACTGCAGCGTACGCATTCTTTTCCGCCTTACTAACGTTCGATAGCACCGCGTCGAAGGAGACACTCTTATAGTCACTGTTCGACCGGAAGTGGTGGACAGGATGTCACAGATTAATGGTTATACATTTGCTGGAGCCGAACTCACAGTGGAAAAATTTGATGAAACATCTTCGATATCTACAGACGAGATGAAGAAACGTCTGAAAGCTTTCTTGGCCAATCGGTTCTTACCTGCAAACAAAATTCTGAACCTGCAAAACCTGGCAGCAGATCCCATTCTTCTTGAAATGGGCCTCTTCAAGACTCCGACGAGCGAATCCAAATTTTACCAAGCTTTGATGAAAGTGTGGAGTCTGGAATTTCCATCTGAACAAGCCAGCCGAGATGCTGTGGAAAATCTCAGTCTTGCCAACAACGGACTGACAAACATAAATCCAATCACTACGCTCTCCCAAAACTTTCCGAATCTCAAAGCACTCGACCTCTCCAACAACAATTTCCAGGACGAGAAGGCTTTAGACAAATGGCGCTGGAAGTTTCGTCAGCTAGAGTTCCTTGACTTGACCAACAATCCTTTCAGCTCACTCGGCAGTTTCAAAGACACCATGATGAAGTGGTATCCGAAACTCAAGGTTCTCAACAACATACAAGTTCGTACGGATGAGGAGGTAGCCGCTCAAAGCAGAGCTCCGATTCCCGTTCAGCCGCCTTTCTTCAAAGACGAAGGCAACATTGCGGAGACTTTCATCCGCAACTTCTTCCTCGGCTTCGACAAAGACCGCAACGGTACCCTAAATTTGTACTACGATAACAACTCGTCTTTCTCGTACAACGTTAACCCCGTTGCTCCACGTTCGGCACAAGACATCGCAACGACACCTGCTCCCGGCTGGGACAGTTGGATCAAGGGCAGTCGCAACCTAAAGAAAATACATCATGCCCCTGCGCGAATGAGTCGTATGTACGTTGGTATTGAAAAAATTCGCGAGATCTGGAACACCATGCCACAAACACAGCACCCTGGTCTCGATCAACCTGCGCAATGGTTATTTGAATGCCATTTGATTCCATGTCTTCCGGACGCCACTGGTCAGAGTCCATCTGGCGTGGGAGGTTTTCTTATTACGATACATGGTCAATTCGACGAATCAAGCGGCGGTAAAGTTGAAACCCGCAGTTTTGACCGTACATTCATTCTGGGACCTAGTCCTGGCCCTGAAAACGTCAAGGTTATCAGCGATATGCTCACTCTCAGAGCATACGGCGGTTATACTGCCTGGGATGTCAACACCAAAATCGACACTGCACCCGCTGCTGGTGTACCAACAGCTCACCCAGAGGCACCGCAAGGTTACGGGATGCCAGCGCCCGGAAAGCCCGATGTCCAAGTTCAACAGGAACAGTTAGTTCTCCAACTCAGCTTTGCAACACAGCTGAAGTTGGAGTTCTCGCAACGGGCTCTCGTGCAGCATAATTGGAGCATTGAAGGAGCTCTGCGAGCTTTCGAAGAATCGAAGGTAACTATTATTCTCCTTACTGACCATACACAGAAGACTAACAACTTTCCTATAGGCCCAGAATCAAATTCCTGCAGAAGCATTTGTTGCTTTAGCCTAGATGAGAGGGATCTCCCATCATACACACAATATCTACATTGCTTTATCATAAGCAAATCTTCTTTGCTAATCTTGTTTTCTCTCGTACATGTGGCATCTTGAGCTAAGATCAATTATGGCGCTGGGGTGGTTTTATTCCTTTTTAAATAAAACATTGTACACATTTGATATGTAACATGACAATGATTTTGCATGGTTTGATGGAGCATGGTGAATTGTTTTATTTACTTCTTGTTACAAAAGAAACTTTGAAATGTAATATGATATCGCTTATTCCAAGCACATGTATATTGCTCTGGCAAGCAGAACTAGAAATCTCTTCTAACCAGCTCAATTCCAGTATTCAAGTAATAGAGCATATTTGCGAGAACAAATTGAACAGTAGTGGCTTGCAAAAACTAGAAACCAATCTTGAAACTTGTGCTATGACCGTTTCTTCAGCTTACGTAGAGTAGATTAGCTCGTGATGCCGCCAAGACCCTCCGCCGCGTCGGACATGCTCACCAAGAAGCTCCCCCGGACCATGTGCGTTTGTTAACAGATTATATTTCTGGGACCAAATTACATTCTGAGATGCTATCTGCAAAACGGAAATCCAACTATTCCAGTCCATAGCTGTTGATGCCTCAAGTGCTATATCCGCATATGTTCCTTGACCAACGACTATCCGGCTTGTGGAGGCTGTAGCCAGCTACAATCTATTGATATCGAGTCGCTCAACGTATGATCTGGTCGGACGACTGCCAGCCACATGTCCGCCAACGAGACGTCGGTTATTGATCCTCTGGATGCAGGTAGGCTACAGGATTATCAAGACGCTTCAATGGTTATCTGACTTTTTGCCAGTCGACTATGATCCCATTGCGCATCTAAACGGCATCTTCTCCCACCCGTCCAGCCTTTCCTCGGTCTCGCAAACCTCCGAAGCCCTCCGCAAATACCAAAATGAGCTGGACACCGATATCGCACGACTGGTAGAGGAACAGGTCACTTCCAATGCAGAGAGTGTGCAACGTATCCAGGCCGCCAAGGCGGACCTGTCGGAGCTGTTCAAGAAGATAGACGATGTGCGAGAACGTGCCTCTAGGACAGAGCAATCGATCACGGATATGACAGCGGATATCAAACAGCTGGATAATGCGAAGAAGAATTTGACAGTTTCAATGACGGCGCTGAAGCGTTTGCAGATGTTGACGACCGCCTACGAACAGTTACGAGCATTAGCGAAGACGAGGCAGTATCGGGATTGCGCGCAATTACTTCAGGCGGTGATTCAACTCATGGCTCATTTCAAATCCTACAGGTCGATAGACCAAATAGCCGTCTTGAGTAGGAATGTGGCGGATGTTCAGCGCGAGCTTCTTGAACAGGTCTGTGAGGATTTCGAGATCACATTCGCCAAAGGGGAAGTTGTACAGAGACGAGTGATGCTTGCGGAAGCGTGTCTGGTTATGGATGCTTTGGGGGATAATGCGCGGTCGAGATTGACAACCTGGTATTGCAATACCCAACTTCGAGAATATCGGCAAGTCTTCCGTGGCAATGAGGAGGCTGGATCTTTAGATAATATATCTCGGCGCTACTCTTGGTTTAAAAGGATGATGAAAACATATGACGAAGAGCATGCAAATATCTTCCCGGCGACATGGAGAGTTAATGAAGTACTGGCGAATGCTTTCTGTGAATCTACCCGAGATGATTTTAAGGGTATATTGTCAAGGTCCGTTAGGAGTGGGCAGACAATAGATGTCAACCTTTTACTTTCATGCCTACAGGAAACTCTGGACTTTGAGCATTCCCTAGATCGAAGGTTTGCACAGACATCAAGAGCTTCCATGGACACGGTGGCATCTTCGATTGAGTCCCCTTTCTCTATACAGAGCATATCCGAAGCTTTSGAGCCATATCTGGGGGTCTGGGTTGAAGCACAAGACAAGCAATTGGCTGCTTTGCTGCCTAAATATCGACAACAGCCGTTGAAGCGCGAGGACGAAGAATTTCATGCCCAGCTTGTCATTTCGTCCTCCACAGAGCTGTTCACTTTCTACCGACATTCACTTGCACAGTGCGCAAAGCTTTCTACGGGTAACAGTCTAGCCGAGTTATCGAAAGTGTTTGCAAAATACCTGGATCAATATGCACAGCAGGTACTTCTTCATTACATCAGTGAGCGGGCGACGACCCAGCCGCCATCCAAAGTACCTTCGATTGAGGATCTTATTTTGGTGCTCAATACGGCAGATTATTGCTATACTACTAGCACTCAATTAGAAGAGAAGATCAAGGGACGAATTGATGAGAAATTCAGAAACTCTGTTGATTTCGAGAGCCAAGCCGACGCTTTTATGGGAATTGCTAGCGCTGCTGTTCGAGGGCTGGTCCGAAAACTTGAAGTTCAACTTGAGCCGTGTTGGCGTGAAATGCGAAACTTTCCTTGGAATAAACTGGAGAACGTTGGCGATCAAAGCCCCTATGTTGGGGAGCTACTTTCAAAGACTAAGACGCAAGCAGAGGATATCTTACAGTCTCTTCACAAGCAGCAGTATGCAAGAGCATTTGCCGATAATACTGTCGAATTCATATCGAACACTTTTATCACTACTGTCTATTCATGTCGACCAGTTTCTGAAACAGGCGCTGAGCAGGTAATACAATCCCTATGCAAGTTATGATACTTTTTACTGCAGCTCTGACTTATTGATAATAGATGCTACTCGATCTCTATACTTTGAAAAGTGGCCTAACGTCGTTGCTTCCTTCTCCTGCACCTCCCGGTTTTGTGAAGCGAGTCAACTCAAGCTTCACAAAAGTTGACTGTCTTCTAAAGACAGTCCAAGTCCGTCCATCACCACCCGAAGCCTTGGTTCAAGCGTACCTCATCCACATTGCGGACCGAAGCGAGCCCAACTTCCGTCGAGTTTTGGAAATCAAGGGTATACGAACCAAGCAGGACCAGAGCCAACTCGTTGAACTATTCAACTTACACCGAGCATCGGACCGTCACGCCCCAAATCTACAGCAGAGTAACCCACTATTTGCCTTCTTACAGCCTTCGGCATCAGCGTCAGGCCCCAGTGGACCAGGCTTAACCGTCTCTCAGGGATTGAGCAATTTGGGTACGACTGCAGCCACATCGATCACCGGACCCGGTCGCTTTGATCCGTCCACTCTCGGCTCTGCTATTATATCTGCTGCAAGGGACGGCGTTGAACGATTCCCGCTTGGCTCTGCTACCGGGCACACGGGCTCTGGTCCCACCTCGCCCGGACCGGAGGGACAACGTGTAATCCATGATGGCTTTGACGTAAACGGTGCTTCTACGCCTTCTTCGGCAACTACGCAACTGAATGAGAATCTGAAGAATATTGGCAAATTCTTCCGACGTGACCTCGGAGGTTTTGGTGGGAGGTTTGGTCGATCGGGTGATGATTCTAATCGGTAATATGTACATGTAGCGAATATTTTTGCGCTGCTAGCGACTTGGAGTAGAGGTCTTTTGCTGCCTACATTCTATCATATAAATAATTATGGATACCAATTTCAATCCTTGCATCAATATGAAGTAGCAAATCCACGTAAATCCAGCAATCATGCTGGGCGATTTTCCTCCATGTCGCATTGACCGGTTGTAGGCGGAGATATAACGTCACAATTTGCCCACCCCATAACACATTACAAATCGACTTTTAGGATTGTTATAGCTGGATTTCTAATCAAATTGATGGTTCGCATAACTTTTCTAATTCGAATTGATGTGTAATTAGAACCGTAGACAAATATATATGTTATATATTATATATATATATACGTATATAAGATTTTTCATATTGTCGGAGAACTGCCATTTGGAAAAATCCTAAATCACCCACACCCTACCTAGGCAAGTCAGCTTAGACCAGTCAACTCATAACAATGGCACCAACCAAAGTACTCATTACCGGCGTAACGGGTTACATCGGTGGCTCAGTCCTCTCATCCTTGCTATCCTCCCCGAACAAAGCGACCAGAGACCTAGAAATATCCGTTCTCACACGCAACGACGACCGCGCGAAATCGTTCGTGGATGCCAGACTCAAAGTCTACACAATCAAGGACCTCGATGACGCTGCCGCTATCAAAATTGCAGCTTCGGAGAATGACGTGGTCATTCACACGGCATCTGGATACCATACAGCAAGCGCAAAGGCATTGATTGAAGGGCTGGGAATACGCCGAAAGCAGAAGCCGGATGCAGAGCTTTATTATATCCATACATCTGGCACCTCGGATCTTGCTGATCGTCCCATTACCAAGACCTATGCCGAAACTCGGACATTCAGTGATAAGGACTCGGATATTTACGAGTATTTGAAGAAGAGGGAGAGTCTTGAGGCGTATGCCCAGCGAACAACAGACCTTGTCGTTGTAGAAACGGGGAAGAAAGAGGGTGTGCCTACGACGATTATCATGAGTCCCACTATCTACGGGGTTGGATCTGGGAAGTTCAATCGTTTGACTATACAATATCCACTGCAGATGAAGGCGGCGGTTGCGGCAGGTCGACCGGAATATGTTGGTGACGGCGCCGGGGTTTGGGATTATGTGCATATACAAGATCTCGTCCAGCTGTACGAACTTGTTCTACTGGACTGGGTCCAGGGGCGAAAAGCTGTCCCTACTGGTGAAAGAGGTATCATATTCAGTGCTACCGGATCATTTACCTGGAAGGAAGTCGCAGAGGGTATTGCCAAAGCAGGCGTTAAGCTTGGCCAGTTTGCGAACACAGAGACTAAAAGTATTAGCCTTGAGGAAGCAGCCAAAAATTGGGTTGGTGGTGACGAGCAACTGTGTGAATTGGGGTTTGCGAGTAATTCCAGAACGAGGGCAGAGGTTGGGAAGGAGATAGGTTGGTTGCCAAAGAAGACACGGGCTGATTGGGAGCAGTCGTTCTATGAAGAGTTTGAGGAAATTTTGAAAAAAGATTAAATCGACTTAGATGAGGTACATCAATTATTATTCGTATGGGCACCTCAGGCTTTCACATCGAAGTATATACCATAGTGATGTTCAATAAATAATGCCATAAGCTTCCTCAATTCTCATATTACATCGTTTCATCCAGCAGCTGAACTCGAGTCAGACTTCTCGTGCCCTAGTGACGGCTGCTCCTCATCTTTCCCTCTATTCGAAGGCTCCTTATTTCTCCAATTCTGAACTTTGTCCGCAAGACCCCTTAGATCATTGGCGACCTCCTGCACAAACTCATCCATTGGCGGTCTGCCTTTGTAGAGCCAACGAATCAAAAGTGAAAAAGCAACCACCCAAAAGGACCGGAAGAGAAGACTGAGTGCTGTAGAGATGATGAACATTGCGCCCATGATTGCGCCCATAAAGATAATCGTTAGCGGCGCAAGGCATGTCAAGAGAACGAGCCGAAGTTCGTATATTGGACTTGGTGTGGATGACAGTGGCGAACGAGGGACGCTCGCCTCCAAGATAAAATCGTCGTCATTCTCAGCTTCAACGTTTATGGTCACAGAAAAGAGGAGTTTTTTGTGGTCCTGCGATGCCCCAGCTGGCCATATATTCAATTCTCTCCCGCCCCCTCCGTAAATCAGATCCAATGTGACAAGCGCAGAGTCACGATGTATGAAATGATACATCAAAACCGCATCCGCAGTGTCGAACCACGGCAGACTAATGCCATCTGTATCGCCCGCCGGTACAGAGATAGGAGTCATTGTAAGTCGTTCGTCATCGTAATGTTTCATTAACTCCGGAGGTCTGGTAAGCAAAACCCCATCGCTCGGGACACAAGTGGTGCCACAAATGAAAAGCGCATTAGAGGCCCTGTCTAATCTGAATTTCAGAGCGATATTCTGTCGGGGCTCATTGTTTGTAGTAAACTCGATATCGGCATTTGAAAAAAAATCTTGGACTCTGCACCAGCAATTAGCATCAATACCCAACTAGCGTCAAGAATGGTTTATACCCATAAACACGAGTCAGCGTTCTGCCACTCTTCAAGACACTAATTGCATATCCGGTGCCATCATCATTTCGAGAAAAGCTAGGTAGCCCAATATATAACATAGCAAGGACTTCAAAAAGTTAGTTGTTAAACATGAACATTGAACTTAGGAGCCATGACCTACCTAGCCAACTGATCGCTGCATATGAAACGAGCCGTAGCACGGTGCGAGGGCGCAGCATTTTGTTGAGCACTTTATCATTGAGTCAAATTTAGCAAGGAGTATAACAGTCCATGTCCTATGTTTCTGTACTCCGTTGTTTGAAGAGTATACTTAGTGTAATAAAACTTTGTAAACTCATCGACCTCGGAATGTCCTGATATCCCGTGCCAAATCTATTCTTAGAACCCACACTAAGCGAAGGCCTGGCTGCTTAAGCTTGAATTTTCCTATGCAATTTCTTACATAGCATCGTAGCAACAATTAGATTGAAAAATTCATTCCGTATTTGGAGCTCGAAATATTGAAAATGAGTCTCAATTGGCCAACAAGACACCTTCTCTCAAGACTGTTTGTATTAACAATTCGATCAAAATGCTCACCAAGCAAGATGGTGCAGTGGTATAGTACCATGGCATGGGGGATTGGCACAGTGGTAGCGCATCTGATTCCAGCTCTTTCCTGGATCCTGGGATCTCCAGAAGGTCGTCGGTTCAACTCCGGCATCCCTCATTTCTTTTTTTCTCCCTCCTTCCCTTTCTTCTTAAGGAAACCCGTCCCAGGGCGTGGGCTCCGTCAAGACTAGACTGGACTGAAATATTGCGGCTGATTCATGAACGTTCAGTTAAAAACTTTTGCTGAACCAGAGTCTTGCCTCTGTAGGCAATCAAATTGTTGTCCAGTGTGCACTAAGGATTTTTAGCCGGCTGGCAACTATTGACGAAACCATCGGCTCCAGTGTCCATCCGCAGATTTGCTTACCAAAACGAGTAGGGTTTGACATTATAAAGAGACGGGTTCGCATTTACAACTTTTGATTGTAACATCATAGAAAAGCGGTTTCATTATTTAACATTATAGGTTCAAGCTGCATTGCGTTTGTAGATAGCGATGTTGTCGACGCTGCTAAACCCGCTGCCATATCATATTCTAGCCTACGGGACATTTCTGGGCAGTCAACTCTATCAGGTCTGAGGTGCTTCCCTGTCATTATGGTAACGGACAAGTGCTGACAGAGTATGAGCAGTCCTTCATCAACACAAAGATATGCTACCGCTCCCTTTCCCCGCAGAGCTTCAATAACCTCAACAAACGCTTGTTCCCGGTTTACTTTCGCTGTCAGCTTGGCCTTGCGCTACTTACTATTGTCACAAAGCCGGTGAGAACATGGCTGGTGAATGATGCAGGGAATGTGTTCTTGGGGCTGGCGACGGTGATGGCCGGACTGAATTGGTATGTTTATGGGCCAAGGACGAGTGAGGCGATGATTGAGAAGGCGAGAGTGGTGAAAGGTATGTTCTTAACACAATCACCAAGCTAGGTACTAATGTGTCGAGTACAGAGGTTCAAGATGAGAAAGAGAAGAATGGTCCGGATGGCAGCAACATGGACACCACCGAGACAGACGCGCTTGTCACTAAGGTAAAGAAGGCTTTCTCTAGGAACCATGCCATGTCGATCCATTTCAACCTGATAG
This sequence comes from Talaromyces amestolkiae, assembly GCF_001896365.1. Classification (NCBI taxonomy): domain Eukaryota; kingdom Fungi; phylum Ascomycota; class Eurotiomycetes; order Eurotiales; family Trichocomaceae; genus Talaromyces; species Talaromyces amestolkiae. The sequence goes on along the minus strand of NW_024468045.1, from coordinate 374,579 downwards.
CCGTCATCGCTACCGTAGCATATGGCTTCGTTCTAGGTGGAAGACTGCGATTGCAGTGACAAGTCTTAATGTAAATGCAAATTCTCCATTATTGTATAATAACATATCTGCAGATATCTAGTATGCATCAGTACGTCTGAGCAAATATTGTATATGTCGTGACTGACAGAGAACAGTAACATGCTAAAAAAAAAACTACGAGAGAAAGCGTCTTGGTGATCATAGCCTCGAGAGGTCTGTACTACGAGATGGCTTGGTCGTCAGGTATTGTATTGGAAGGTTTTTCCAATCCTAGAATGATTACTTCTCAAATTAGCTAAGTCCTCACAAGTAAAAAAACAGGTGAAAATGAAGTATTTGGTGAAAAAGGTAGTAATTGGTTGGGCGTCAGCAAAAAATTAGAGTGTTGTTGTTGCTATTTTTAATCTTCATAGCTGTTGCAGAACAACAGCTTGGGGTTAAAAAGTTTTAATCATCCGCCGGGAGATCGAATGTGCTTGAATGAAACAAAAAGGAAAATAATGAGACGAACCTTTTATGAGATAATCGCATAGTCCAGTCTTACACTGAATCTACGTAAGTAATTGTTGCTGTTATGCTCGAAATATTTTTGAGTTCATTCGTTGATCTATCACGAGTATCGATTCATGCGACTCATGTCAAGTACATTTCATTCGTATCCCGTAACAAGAAATTGCCTTTTCAGGCAATTTAGTCGAAGAGACCACCGAAACCTAGAATTCGTTAGCATGGCCGTCACTAGGGTATAGAAAAGAGGTATCTTACCTTCGTCACCAGACTCCTCCTCGGACTCCTCCTTCTCCTCAGCTGCGGCAGGGGCGGCTTCACCGCTGGTGGCAGCAGCGGCAACAGGAGCAGCAGCAGCGTAAGCATCAGGGTTGGCAATGCGGTCCTTGAGCTCCTCAATCTCGGGCCAGCTGAAGTCAGTCTCAATGGCAACAGCCAAGACCTTCTTGTAGCTGTTGACGATAGAGTGGATGACGGAAGGTAGAGTGGGGTAGGAGACAGCCAAAGAGATGGTGGCGATGGTGGTAATAGCAGAGCCGAGAGCCTTGAGGAGTTGCTCGTCCTCAATGTCCAAAACCTCGGGTCCAAAGGTCTGGCCATCATCGTAGATCTGAGTGATGGACATACCGTAGGTGAAGGGGGAGATGTTCAACATGTTAAGGAGAACGGCCTCGGAGGCTCCGACCTTGGCACCAGCCTCGACGAGCTTGAGATCGGTGGTAATTTCAATGGTACCACGAGCAATCTTGGTGGGAACACCGAGAGCCTGGAAGAAAGAAGTCTTACCGGGTTCCATACCAGTGTTACCGGCAGGAACGAAGACATCGAGAGGAGCAACAGCACCGGCACGGGCGGGAGCGGCGACACGGTTGGAGAGAATCTTGGTACGGATACCCTTCAACTCGGCGTTGGTGAAGATGAAACCAACGTTGCCTGTTATGAATTAGCACAAACTCATTGAGACGGGTTCGAATCTGCAGTAGATATAACGCACCCTTGACGAAAGGAAGGAGACGCTCGTATTCGGGGTTTTCGGAGATGAAGCCCTTGAGAGCACGGCGGACCTAGACAGTCTCAGTCAAAAAGTATTCCAGCGTGGTCGATTGAAAGGAATACTAACCATGGTGTTCTTTCCCATGAGGACGACACCCTCGCCACGGAGACTCACACGAATCTCGTGCATCTGCTGGGAGCTGACATTGTCGACGGAGACGATGAAGATCGTCTTGTACTCGTCGAGGAGGCCCTTGAGCTTATCGAAGTAAGCGGACTTGCTTGCAGATTTGCCCCCCATGTCTTCTTATTGTTGTGAAGAGAGGATGTTTAAGGGCAAACGAAAATGATTGTAATTTGGTGGTGTCTCTTTGGACGGATGATGTTGGATCGGGAGAAAAACGTGTGTGGTCTGGGATTTTGGCAAAAGTTGTGGTGCTTTCGGCTAACGGGCCCACTCTGTCCGCAGTGGCCAATCATGTCGGATCGAGTGAGCTGCCGCGCCAAGAAATGAAATCAGAGCTTTAATTTTTGCGACAACGTTGATTAGAGTCGACTCTAGTTTGAATGACTCGATCTTGAGCATTGTTTCGCATATTCACGATAATCGTACTTAGTCCATCTAGTCCTCATTTTCAGAGTATCGACAGCGCAAATCCAATGCTTCCCACAGCGCAGTACCCGTTCACTTGCATTCGCTACCTTGGCGGGATTATCGTCGCATCCGCCGGGCCAAATCTTTACACCTTTTCTGCCACCGACGGTCACAAAATCTCGACATGGCCTGAGGACAAGTCCAGCACCTCTAAAGAGCCTGAGACGAATGAAGATTCTGTTGAGCGCAGTGAGGGGCCGCCAGAGAAGAGAAGGAAGATTTCTCCCACCAGTGCCGAAAACAAGCCTACCAATGCGTGGCAGTCCGTTCCCATTCTAGTCGTCTCTCCGTCCGGTCGTCATGTAGTTGCAGTAACTGCAGAGGACAAACATGTGCGAGTCTTTGAGATAAGTACGGGAGGAGTGTTGACGGAATCAAGTGACAGGTAAGAAGACATCAACTTAAGTTATTACTTGGTAGGAATGGCGGAACTAAGAGACAATAGACCCGTACCTCGAAAACCCTGTGCAGTGGCATTCTCATCCGACGGCGACACACTGATATGCGCCGACAAAGGTGGTGATGTCTTCAGCATGCCTCTATTACCCGGCGAAAGCGGGGAATTTGAACTGGTCGCCCGGACTAGAAAGGTCACCAAACCTGCAGCTAATCCTCTCGTCGTGCATACCAAGAGAAACTTGGATGCTCTTCGCCAGCAGCTTACCCAAAAGACCCCTGAAATCACTCCGGCAGCTCCCACAGCGAAAAGGGATGTGCTTTCGGGACAGGTCTCTACGCTTACTGATATGGCCTATGCAATCGTACCATCGGGTACATCGGCTAGTGGCTCGCACACCTATATATTGACAGCAGACCGCGATGAGCAGATTCGTGTGTCTCGTGGGCCGCCTCAAACACACGTTATTGAGGCTTATTGTCTGGGCCATGAATCTTTTATTAGCACTCTCTGCATACCACCCACGTTGCCGCACCTTTTAGTCACTGGCGGTGGTGATGACTCTATCTTTGTTTGGGATTGGAGGAATGGCCAAATTCTGCACAAAGTATCAATTCTTCCAGAAGGAAAGGATCAGATCGTCGTAAGGGGCATTTGGGCCGTGGAGATTACTGGAAGTTCGTTGGTTGCTATTTTCGTGGCTATCGACGGGTGAGTGAAGCTGCTTTGGTCACTGTCAACTGGGAATCAATCTAACGTTGACTGCAGGTCGCACGAACTTTTAAGCTTTGTATTAGAGGCGAAGGGTTTAATAGCTCCTCAGGATTCAATCATAACATCAGGAAACATCCTCGACGTGGCTTCTATAGACGAAAACGACAGTATTCTCGTTTCCGTCGATAGTTGCCATGAGCCTGGTTCCATCAAGGACTGGAGGAACAACTCCGATGAAGCTTCGGTGCTTGTCGAAGAATACATAGTTCGCCTGAAAGAAGGGAAGTTGGTGCTTGACCGTGCAGCAAGTCAGGTAGTCAATTACATCAATAAGCAGGGCACAGCAAGCATTCTTGCTGGTATGGACGAATCCTCATGGCCCAAGAGCCAGAAGGCATTCAGTGAGAGATTGTACAGCTTGCACAATCTTCGCAAAAGGTTAACGAAGGATCCCCGGTAGATACTCTGTTATAAATTAATACCTGCATGAAGAAAGAAAAAGAAAATATACACACGTAGTCAGATCTAAGGTTATCAAGATCTCGCACATTGACTGTTCTGATTGGCTGTAAGCAAGGGGTTAAGATAAGGGCTAACCCTTATCACCCCGCCCTCAGATTAAGATTCTCGACCTCGGAAGTGGTCGGTGAGCAGATGGGCCGATGGACATACGTTCAGGCTATTGCTAGTCCGTTGCCTCATAGCTTATTATCCTGTGATTCGATAAGTCTACTAAATCTGTAGTGTTTCGCAAGGTACCTTTCTAGTCGCAAAAATGCAGGAACAATTTGAGCCGTTGAAGAATGACCTCCTGTTGAGGGCCGCCAAAGGTAGGCACGAGCTATCCCAACCTTGTCAGAGCCATTGTCAATCAATACTAATATGAGGCAGGCGAAACTGTCGAGCGGCCGCCGATATGGGTAATGCGACAAGGTACGTTCTCCGGCTAAGCGCTTTCGAAACTACATGAGCTAATCCAACGATCCTGTACAGCCGGCCGATATCTCCCAGAATATCACGAAGCCAAAGGAAACCGCGACTTCTTCGACTGCTGTCGATCGCCCGAGATCGCCTCTACCCTCACCCTCCAACCCATCGAGCGCTATGCCGGACTCATCGATGCAGCCATCATCTTCTCGGATATCCTCGTCATCCCGCAAGCAATGGGTATGGTCGTTGAGATGATTGATAAAAAGGGCCCTTCTTTCCCCGAACCTCTCGTCTCTCCGGATGACGGGCAATACGAGAGAGTGCTCAAGAAGGATGTTGATGTTAAGAAGGAACTGGACTATGTCTACAAAGCCATTACATTGACCCGATTCAAGCTCAAGGGCCGCGTGCCCCTGATCGGATTCTGTGGTGCACCCTGGACTCTTCTTTGTTATATGGTTGAGGGCGGCGGCACAAAGTTGTTTATTCAGTCCAAGAAGTGGATCTACAAATACCCCAACGAGAGCAAGGCGATGTTACAGAAGATTGCAGAGCTGTGCGTTGAGTATCTTGCGCTACAGGTTGCTGCTGGTGCGCAATTGGTGCAAGTGTTTGATTCTTGGGCTGGCGAATTGTCGCCTGCCACATTCAAGGATTTCGCCTTGCCCTACCTTCGCTATATTTCGGAGCATCTACCGAAGCGTCTGCAGGAGCTTGGACTGGAGCGAGTTCCTATGACTGTCTTTGCAAAGGGTGCTTGGTATGCGCTTGACGACCTGTGTGAGAGTGGATACAATGTCGTCGGATTGGACTGGTTGCATGACCCCGCTGAAGCGTACAGCATCGCGCGCGGCCGTGTGACGTTGCAGGGTAACGCTGACCCGGGTATTCTGTATGGTGATCGTAGCGCTATTACCAAGACTGTTGAGAATATGGTCAAGGGCTTTGGAGGAGGGAAGACGGGATGGATTGCTAATCTTGGTCATGGTAAGTGAACCCCGGGATTACATACGCAACAGCATGCTAACTCAAATGATCAGGAATTACTCCATTTGTCAACCCGGATGATCTGAAGTTTTTCTTTGAAGAGATTCACAGACAATTTCGTTGAAAAAGTTTGATATAAATTAGAATAGATAGCCACCAAAAAAGACCATCGCCATGCTACAAAGCTCTCTCTAATCGATATCCTCTTAATCTATCTAGACCGCAATATCCTCATTCCTATCCGTGGAGTGAAATATTAGCAAGTACTCAAAGGAAAATAGCAACAAGGTAGAAGGTGTTTGACTGACCATAATTCAGGCTTCTCCCGAATGAAATCCGTCATCAATTTGACGCACTCCTCATTCTGCAGAACGACAACCTCAATGCCCCGGTTCTGCAAGTACTGCTCACCACCCAAAAAGGTCTTGTTCTCTCCAATCACGACGCGCTTGACCTTGTACAGGATACAGGCACCCGTGCACATGTCGCATGGCGACAGGGTCGTATACATGGTCGCGCCTTCGTATGCAGAGGCCGGGAGACGGCCCGAGTTTTCAAGGGCCGATATTTCGCCCTATGCCATACATCAATATCAATGATCGTCTACATGGGGTGACAAGGTAAGCCTACGTGTAGAGTAGCGCTTCCCTTCTGGGCTCGCATGTTGTGGCCGCGGCCGAGTATTTTTCCGTCCTTGGAGACGAGGCATGCGCCAATAGGCACGCCACCTTCGGCTTGGCCCTGACGAGCTTCTTCGACAGCAGCGATGAATCCTGGGTCAGTTTCCATTTTGATGCGTAGTATTCTGTCAGGAGCGGTTCAATGTGTATCTAGGTAGCGGGGTATGATGTCTGGTGGTAACCTCGGGAGTGTTCTTATCAAGATATGGGACTCTGGAAAGAGATTTATACTGGCTCCACTTCTACTTGATTTGTGGTGAAGTTCCTATTACGAGTTGTTATGAGCTATTGATGCGGAAAACGGAAGACAGGTACTATGATAGGAGATACTCGGATAGTACTCATTCAACCTTCAGATCTAGCTGAGATAGTAGGAGCACTCAGCGCTATTTCTTCACGACATTTCGCATAGTACAGTTTATAGTGAGCGATAATGAGAGGGGCAGCCTTATCGATAAGAACTGATACGGTGAACCACCGCACCGCCACAGCTGCGGCTGAGGTTGGCGGTAGATGGAATTCCGGCTGTTTCTCCTGACAAATGCGTGTGTCCCTGAATCGGCCTTGCTGACACGGATCGAAGAACAGTTAGAAGCACGAAAGGCGCTGCTCGAAATGCGGGTGTCCAATAATGTCCAAAGCGGAGGGCATAGAGTGGCGAGAAAGAAAGCTGTGGAAGATCGAAACCCATCGAATTGTTCGGAATTTGCCTGGAGCCCGCGCTAGTCCTCTTTGGGCGGTCTTCAATGCGATGCGAACTCTTGGACGGTCCGACGTGCTTCACATTATTTGATCTGGAAGGATCTTCTCTTTGTAATATATTGCCTTCAACAAAATCTCCTCTCTGTCGACTTCGTTGTCGTTGTTAAATAAATAATCATCAAACCCGATCCTCGTTCCTGAACTCCTGTCAGGCTCTGAAGGCGGTACGATCTACAAGAAGCTTGGCGCTCTCACTCTCACTGGACGAGCAAAACCAGACAGACTCAGACTCAGACTCAGAAAAATCAACCTCCCCGATCCTTCTTACCTGAGCGGCCCTTTATCTGTCCTGTGTCGCTACATCCATTTCCTTCTTTTGGGAGAATTCTGCGTTCGTCGATCGATTATATTTGATCTCCGTATATCGGTCGCTACTCGTTTCTGTCACTCTCACCTCGCTTGTTACCCGCCTTGTTGACCTACCGTTCGTTCGGCGAGTCGTTGTTCCGATCGTTTGCGCAAAATAATAGATAGCCAATATGGTGAAAGATTCGAAACTCTACGATGTTTTGGGGGTATGTTTATTGTTGCGAGCCTTATTCTATGGTTGAAACATTTTGTTAATTTTCATTCTAGGTTCCCCCTACGGCGACCGAGGCCCAGCTGAAAACTGCATACAAGAAGGGTGCCTTGAAATATCATCCTGGTATGTTTATGCTTTGCTCATGGGACGAGATTCAAGTGACTAACAGATCATAGACAAGAATGCTTCAAATCCCGAGGCCGCCGACAAATTTAAAGAACTCTCCCACGCATATGAGATTCTCTCCGACTCTCAAAAACGCCAAATCTACGATCAATATGGTGAAGAAGGCTTGGAAGGTGGTGCCGGTGGTGCCGGAATGAACGCCGAGGATCTCTTTGCTCAGTTCTTTGGCGGCGGCGGTGCTTTCGGCGGCATGTTCGGTGGTGGTATGCGCGAGTCCGGCCCAAAGAAGGCACGAACAATCAACCACGTTCACAAAGTCAGCTTGGAGGATATTTACCGGGGAAAAGTCTCCAAACTTGCCTTACAAAAGTCTGTTATTTGCCCTGGATGTGATGGCCGTGGTGGAAAGGAAGGTGCCGTTCGCCAATGTACCGGCTGTAACGGTTCGGGTATGAAGACTATGATGCGTCAGATGGGCCCCATGATTCAGCGATTCCAGACTGTCTGCCCCGACTGCCAGGGTGAGGGAGAGATTCTACGCGAGAAGGACCGCTGCAAGAAGTGTAACGGAAAGAAGACCATTGTGGAGCGCAAGGTCCTTCATGTGCATGTCGACAAGGGCGTGAAGAACGGCCACAAGATTGAGTTCCGCGGCGAAGGTGACCAGATGCCGAATGTCCTGCCTGGTGATGTCGTTTTCGAGATTGAGCAGAAGCCTCATGCTCGATTCCAGCGTAGGGATGATGACCTCTTTTATCACGCTGAGATCGATCTTCTCACTGCTTTGGCGGGTGGTACCATCCACATTGAGCATTTGGATGATAGGTGGCTTTCTGTTAATATTGCACCCGGCGAGCCTATCACACCTGGTATGTATTTTTGAAATCTCATTATTGCAGCCGACATACTAACCTATTCCCAGGTGCTATTAAGGTCATCAAGGGCCAGGGTATGCCCTCGTTCCGTCACCACGACTTTGGTAACTTGTACATTCAATTCGACGTCAAGTTCCCCCAGGGCTCCGATCTACAGAACCTCGAACTCCTTGAACAAGTCCTGCCACCCCGAACACAGCAGACTACACCTCCAGCAGACTCCATGGTTGAAGACTTTGGCTTAGAAGACGTCGACCCTACCCAGAGCGCACGTGCACATGGAGCCGCTTATGATGAAGAAGATGAAGACGGTGTACCTCCCGGAGCTGAGCGTGTGCAGTGTGCTTCTCAGTAAGGAGAAAAGGCAGTGAGAGATGCCGGCTTGAAGCTGTTTTCAATTCTTGTCGATACCAGTCCCGAGTGCATCCTGCGAGCGCAGCTAGTCTCGCTTCTTCTTCTTCTTCTTCTTCTTCTATTGAGTTGCAGGTGATTGTCAGGTTACCTGATTCCTCATGGACACTGCGCTTCAAACCTACGAGTGTGTCAAAGAACGGCTTTTCCCATGCATCTCGTTTAGAAACAGCATGTTATGCGAGTGGCACGATGCGAATACGTACGAATCTGATCCCTCGTAAAATTTCGGCTCAAAATACAAGCAGTTGGGTTAGCAAGCCCTGGGACCGTTTCGCTTCCTCTCACACTTCTTTCTTTGCTTTTCTCCATACCACAATGTCTGGAACTGGAGTCAGGGAATTTTCCATACTCCTAGTCTCCTTGTTATGTTGAATCACGCCGGTCACGGGTTTTGCTTTTGATGAACTTTTTTTTCCTTCCCATTTTCTCCCGCTGCCTACTACTTTTGCCACTTTCGCACTATTACTAGTATCATGGGCGTTTGCATACCTGTCTTCTTATCCTATTAGAATGCATGGCTTTGGGTATTTTTCAAGCTCGGTTGTGGTAGCCCAATTTCGCACAAAGTATTCGTAGCTGTAGCTGCATGATTGGGCATGTCTGAGTAAAGTATAAAACACCCGAGAGTCTGGATCGGTCACACAAGGCCTGGGATACCAGGTACTCACGGAGTTTGCCGTATAGCACATGGTTGTGATAATCTTGGTATGAGTATGAAGTAAATGTGTGCTTGGACCCTGATGCGATCTCTACCAAGTATTAAGAATCAGGGTAATTAAAGGAGTGCACTATGCAATGAGAGTGTAATAAGAGTGGTACGTACGCTAGGTCGGCGCTAGGGTACGCTTTTGACAGATCCAGCCGATCACGCAATAGCTTGTGCATATTGCTATTCGGAAACCAATGGACGGCGCGCATATGGATAAAAAGCAAGCATAAGCCAGCAGTTGCTATTAGATAATACGGGCGTCGGGGGTGGGTTAGGGTTGGGGCTAGCGTCATCTGCAATCCTAGCCTGCATATAAAAGTGTATCTTTACTACCCACCCAGTGTTCCAAGGTTGTTAGTGTGTGCGGCCTAGTAGCAATGCAGTAACCCCGATTATATACTATGTAATACTATGTAATACTATGGAATACTATGGACTAGTCAGAGTGACCTCGCCGCCTACTGGATGGTCCTGCCCTGCTTGTAAAACTGCTGGCAAATCAGGAGCCGGCGGTATGGCGCAAAGTACCATGTACCTCTTCCATCATCGGTGGAGTCGATCACGCCATCATGCGCGGCCGAATGAGCTTCAAGCTTGGCATCAGAGTTCTTCTCACGCTCACGTACCTGCCATAGTCTGCCACAGTCTGCCATACGGACTGCTGAATATCGGGCATTGGGAAGGTGCCATGCCAGGCCTGCAAGATGGCAACTGCACACGTGGATCCCCCGTTACATGCTCTCCGTCGTAACTGTACCACATCCATGTGTCGCTCCTCCTCGTCTTTCTTTTTCTGATTCTCTCATTTAATAAACAATCTATTCGTCTTCTTCACGACAGACCAACACTCCGGCCAACCAGCTGCATCTATGAGAGTTTTAGCTTCCTCCATTTAGAGCATCGCCAATCCCGCGCATTGACTCGGATTCAATCTCGTCCCTGCTAATTTACTAGCTCATTGTTATTTGCTTAGCCTTACACCAGATTTCGCTCCCGTCTCCAGTCCTGGGCTTGATCACGACATCGTTCGTCCGCGTCTGAGGCGGAAGCTAATATATTCGTTATTTTTCTAGTCCAACTACTTTTTCTTTTCGTTGCTGCATCTTGCTCACACGAGTCTGCATCCTGCGAACGGGTTGAAATAGCGACAGTTCTCCCACTTCGATTTCGCCATTTCGTCTTATTCTTCATCATCTGTCTATCACAGGATGACGGTATAGATTGGCTATCTCTGATTTATCCTGCTGATCCTCCATCCGCAACCGGACGCCTCCTTATCTGTATTATATATATTTGCATATATATACACATCAACATCAGCATCGGTGTCAGGAAGTCTACTCAGACGCTTGCCTGCGACACGATCTCAAAATGTCCAGCTCGACTTCCAAAGTTGGCCATACCCTGGCCAAGGGACTCGGCATCAAGATCCCCTACCGGGATCCTCTGGGCTCAGAAGCTGATCCCGTCACGCGAGGAGAATCCGTGTTCACCACAGGTACTGCGGACACCTACATTGAACCGGAACCTACTGTTGCTGGGTGGGTTCAAGAGCAGATCCCGTCTGTTCACGACGTTTTGAACTATTTTATTAGTTTGTTTCCATTTTTGAAATGGATCGGGCGATACAACACGCAATGGTTGATTGGAGATTTGGTTGCTGGTATGTTCTTCCCTCTCTTCTTCAAATTCATTATACTCACAAGGCTTCCGTTCAGGTATTACTGTCGGCGCCGTTGTCGTTCCTCAAGGAATGTCGTACGCTCAATTGGCTGATTTGCCGGTCGAATACGGTCTTTATTCCTCATTCATGGGTGTTTTGATCTATTGGTTCTTTGCCACTTCTAAGGATATCACGATTGGTGTAAGTGGACTTGATCTATTTCGCGATGACCAAGCTAAACATAATTACAGCCCGTCGCTGTCATGTCAACTTTAACCGGAAATGTCATTATCGCAGTTCGAAAAGAGCACCCAGAACTCGATCCCCATGTCATTGCTTCAGCATTGGCTATAATATCCGGCGCTATCATTACCTTCATTGGTCTAATCCGATGGGGTTGGATCGTCGAGTTCATTCCATTGACTGCAATTACCGCTTTCATGACAGGCTCCGCCTTGAACATTGCATCTGGCCAAATTAAGAACTTGATGGGCGAGACTGCCAATTTCAGCACAAGAGGAGCTACATATCAGAACATCATCAACTCATTAAAATACCTTCCTTCGACCCAGCTTGACGCAGCTCTAGGGTTGACTGCTCTTTTCATGCTGTACGGCATTCGATCTGCATGCAATTACGGTGCCAGGAAGCGACCACACAGAGCTAAGACATTCTTTTTCATCTCGACACTCCGAACGGCCTTTGTGATCTTGTTTTACACCATGATCAGTGCAGCAGTCAACATCCATCGTCGCGAACATACCGCTTTCAAAGTTCTTGGAAACGTTCCTCGTGGTATGTACACTACCCTGTAATTTCAAAAGATAAATCACTAATCATCTGAAAGGGTTCAAACATGCCGCTGTCCCAACAATCAACACTTCAATCATCAAGTCTTTTACCAGCTACCTTCCATCTGCAGTTATTGTCCTCTTGATCGAGCACATTTCGATTTCCAAGTCCTTCGGCCGTGTCAACAACTATACTATCGATCCTTCCCAGGAGATGGTTGCCATTGGTGTCACCAACTTGCTGGGACCCTTCCTCGGTGCCTACCCTGCCACTGGGTCTTTCTCTCGCACTGCCATCAAGTCAAAGGCTGGTGTCCGCACTCCTCTTGCTGGCCTCATAACTGCTGTTGTGGTGCTTCTTGCCATCTATGCTCTTCCTCCACTCTTTTGGTACATTCCTCAGGCTGCTCTCTCGGCTGTTATCATTCACGCTGTCGGAGATTTGATTACCCCTCCTAATGTCGTGTACCAATTCTGGTTGGTTTCTCCATTGGAGGTTGTTGTCTTCTTCGCCGGTGTGTTGGTCACTGTGTTTTCCAGTATTGAAAACGGTGTTTACACTACTGTCTGCATGTCCGCTTTCTTATTGCTGTGGCGTCTCGTCAAAGCGCGCGGTGACTTTTTGGGCAAAGTCCGAGTACACTCCGTCATTGGAGACCATCTGATCGATGAGCAAGGCAAATACGGACCCGTAGGACCTACACCTGAGCAGACTCTAGCGGAGGATAACGCAAATGATACATACCGCAATGTCTATCTCCCGGTCACACATGGCGATGGATCTAACCCACAGATTTCTGTTCAGCATCCTTACCCTGGGGTGTTTATTTACCGATTCTCCGAAGGATTCGTCTACCCGAATGCAAATAGTGAAACCGACTATCTTGTTCAAACGATTTTCAAGGAAACACGTCGCACGAATATTGCAACCTATCCTACTCTTGGTGACCGCCCTTGGAACGACCCTGGCCCACGACGCGGCAAGCCTGTCGAAGACCGGAGTGATTTGCCTACTCTGCGTGCTATCATCTTGGACTTTTCTAGTGTTGACCATGTCGATGTTACTTCGATTCAGAATTTGATTGATGTCCGCAACCAACTGGATCTCTATGCAAGCCCTGAGCCAGTTCAATGGCACTTTGCTAACATCAATAACCGCTGGACTAAGCGCGCTCTCACATCTGCTGGATTTGGCTGGCCAAGTCCTTCATCCGTTGATGGGTTCCAACGCTGGAAGCCTATCTTCAGTGTCGCCGAAATTGGTGGCAGAAGCTCTGCGGCTGCCGTTGCTGAACGCGAACGTCTCAACAGTCAAATCAAGGCTGATGATCTTGAAGGCGGCCGTCCTAAATCTGCTACTGTCCGCGAACGCACCGAACCTGAGGTCAGCAGCAATGAAGGCGATGACTACATCAAACAACTCGACACTACTACAGCATACAGAGCCAAGCGCAATAACATTGCTTTGGTTTCGGGCTTGAACCGACCGTTCTTCCACGTTGATGTGACCAGTGCTGTGCACAGTGCAATCTCCAACATTGAAGGATCTGGTTCTTTTGCCAAGATCATTGAGGAGTAGTTTAGCAAGACATTTTGGTTTATTGTTTCTTTTCGGTTTGATTCACAGCATACCCGCGAAGGTAGATTCGCATGCGTTGGAACTGGGTTTTAGTGAGCTATCTATGGATACTATTTAATATCATGAGAAGTTTCTTTGTACATCATAGCCGGTATATATTCGATTTGGATACAACGAATTTCCAATGATCTACCCCATTACATACATAATTCGTATTTGTTTTTGCTTGTGATTTCCTTGTCTTCTTGATAAATCCGGTCCGTCCCCGTGTGGAAAGGATTCATCCTATCGATGCTCTTATGTATGTATGAAGTATTTTGATCAAAGCAATACAGAACCATAAAAAGCTGTCTTCATATAAAACATTTGATTCAAAGGAGGAGACCTATTGGCATACACAATACAAGATCAAAGATATCTAAGACAACATATTCATACATAGGCATAGTTGATAGACATGGCTACTACTTCCAACAGTGAAGGTTCAACCAACAACACCAACAAGAAACTGTGCAACGCCATCCGGGGTGCTATACGCTCCATCCACGGTAGATTGACACTCCGAACCAGATGGCTGGCCCGTATACAGGGTAACATCGGCTTCGTTTTGCCCCTTTTCGCTTGCGACACAGGGCTCCTCAGGAGTGTTCCAAGCACTGAATTGTTGCTCTGTGTCGGTATCTGATACGAACCATATGCTCTTCGCTTGGAACCCGATTTGGACGCAATGGCCTACTGTGCCTTGGTCGCCTTGGAAGTCAGGCCCGCTATGGAATTGTTAGTTAAATGACAACAACATAAATAGGTGTTCGATTGGAATGCTGCGTGATTGTACCTGAAATCTGCGGCTCCCTCTGAGCAGCTATCGTCGGTATAGACAGTCAGATTGTAAGCTGTTGCGCAGGCAATCAGCGCTGGGATCGCGAGAAGAGAGAACTTCATTTTGGGCGGGATTTTCGGTGTTCTTGAGACTCGTAGGAAGATTTGATAGCAAAAGGCCGAGAGTGAAGAAGGCTGTTGAATGAGAATAGTTGAGGTTACTGTGTATGAATACCATTAGGATCCGAAGGGTGAGATGCTCTTTAAATACTATTTCGATCTGCCTGGCTGATTGACTTCTCAAGTGTGCCTTCGAGACACTCTGGACAGCCCATGACGTCCTGTATTCCAGGCACAACAGCGCAATAATAGGGCCATATTACGTGATGCTTTTCATTCTCTTAGAGGGTCTCAGGGATATGAAGCTGTATTTCAAAACGGGAAATGATAGATCGACACCCCACCGAACATATCATGCCTAGTTGGGAATCATATCAAGCTCACTAAGTGTTTCTGCCCATAGTCCACCTGCTTGTAGATCTCATAATTCTCTCTGGAAACCGAACTCAATCCGAATATGTATATAAATCTCTCGCAGGTTTTCTACAGATCTTGCGTAGAGTACCTGGGTTTTTTTTTTGTGTTGTGTTTCCTCTTCGGGCTGGGTGTCAATCTTTTTGATCGCTTCTAGAAAATACGGCCGATCTTGGTACCTGAAAATAGATACTGAATGCAGCTTGATGACATACTCGCTATAGCTTGGCTATCGTCGGTTGGTCAAGGGTCCAACATCAGCCTCAAATATCTGGGGGAGACCCCGTCAGCTGACGTCGACGGCTGAGTCCAATGTTGGGATCGACTTAGTTTAATGTTGGGATCGACGTAGTTCGTAGGGCACAAAAAATTCTTAGTATGCGTTAGCGTACATTCGGTGTTTATTTATAAAAGCTACCTGTTGGTCGAATAGGCCAATAATCTTCATGTAATATGGCCCTCTGTCGTTGGTTTTCAAAGAACTAAGATACCACACATAGAAATCACCAACACCAACCATCAACATCGTCCACTCATGCCGCAACAAATGCCCATTGCTCCCCATGATGTAATTTCAAAGTCTAAAGATCATGTGGTTTATGATCAGGACGCTCGTAGCATGTGCAGGATCTTCTTCCCTTCAAAACCCTTTTCCGCTAGGAGTGACGTGAGCTGATGCTTCTATGAAACACCGCCGCAGTATACCCGAACATCCCAAAGGATACAATCTGAACCAACAGCCCCCACAGTAATGACCGATTTTGCGCATGTATCATGACCCGTAATGCTCAATCCAACAAATAATCCAACGACGAGACTTCAGACTTCCTAATTGGGCAATAAAACCCTAATGTCTGTTGTGTGCACGGACCATATAAGAGAGACACCTTTAGGACCTACAATAAATGTTCCGGAAGCCGAAGACACTCGAGATGCTTCATCTTATGCGAAAGATTACACATCTGACATTGAATCAAGGCTACTGCTATCTCGCAAAACCTCCATCGGCCACTCTAACCAATCCTCCCAATCAGCACCAAAAGAGTCACAGATAGACTCTATCAAAAAACGCCCTCCATCTCCAAAAACCCACAGTTGTCGATACGTATGCAGCAGAACAGCGTAATGAGCGAGGATAATCAATGCCTCAGGTCGTCCCATATGGAGTGCATCAACGTATTCTTCAGGGATCATGACCGGCCACGCAATGACTGCACCGTACATTGATATCGAGGCTGAAGAAGTCGAAGTCGAGCCTGGAATTTCACATGCATTCATTATTGACTGCAGGTTTCCAATTGTCAATTTATAAGTCTTGGTCAGTGGATCGCCGAGTTTCGCGCTATTTATAAGGCTGAGGAGTTTTGTGAGAGTCGGGTTGAAAGTTGTAGGCTGGTCTGATAGTTTGAGTTGATCAGTGACCAAACTGCGTCCGATGGGTGATTGGGTTAGAGCATCCCATTGCCCTGAGACCACGGTTCGTATGCCGCGATGGATATGGATGTATTGTACAAATTTCTCGAGAAACCTAGCTAAGGTATCGTCGCCACGGTAAATTAAGGTATCGCATAAAAGATGGGCGCCGAGAACGGCAGAGAAGAAAAATGCGGCGAGGCAGGTATCTGCGTTGAGAATAGCGGGTTCCGCGTTGTAAATTGATAGAGCATGGGTCTGAAAATTCATTGCTTGGAATCGATAAGATTCTTTCGTGTGTGTGTCGCGCCCAACGACGCTTTTGTGTAAAGCTGCGAAGCCGAGAAGCTCGTTCATGAGATATGGGACCGGTAGACAGTGTTTGAGAATGTCCGTTAGAGAAATGTCTATAAATTCGTAGGTATGCAATGAGGGCAATGTCTCTGCAGTCAAATGATAAAATAAGAGCATGTGATGCATGTTAACTGGTGAATATGATTCGTCTTCAGCATTGTGCTCGCTGACATTTTGAGGAGATATAGGTGAAGGCTGTTGACGCGGAGTCGGACTTGCTGATGTATTGAAGCTATTCAGGGACGAATGTCTGAATACAGTTTTCGATACTGGGAATTCGCAGTGGCGATTGGCGTCTTTACAGTTTGAGCAATTGGGATATGATTCGTCGCACTATTTGGGTCAGAAAGATGATTCTCTGCTGTCGGGTATATGGTATGGTAGGTAGCAAAGCCGCCGGCATACCTTGATATGACGTCGTTTGCATACAATGCAGCCATTCCTTGACTTCTTATGAGCTTTTCGAGGCATAGCTAGCAGGATTACTAGGAATCGAGCTGAATTCTCGCATTCAGAGTAAGCAGAACAGAGTCATGTAGGTTGCCTCAATTTGAGAGCTCAAGAAATTTGTGGTCCGTGCATACGACTCAATACGAATGGCCCACTTCGCCTGTTTGTAGGATATCTTTTGTCGAATCTATGGTTCTACATCAAATTCACTTCTAGCGATCTATTTATGCAATTCGTATTCTGTGTCAGTTAATGAGATAGCTGAAAGATTTCTGCTGCCTAACGACACAGAATTATCATAGAGACGACTCGGGGCCACCTCCCTTACGGATCCAAACAGCATCGATGTTCATATCCAGCTTTCTTGAGACAAAATCAGCGACAATGAGACGGAACTATCATGATACAGACTCACCCGTCGATTCTATGCTTCGTGAACGGTTCTGAAGAGCCCGGAATAGGATTTCCGAATGCAATGCTTTTCTCCTGTTGCATGTTACAGAGTAAGCAATATGTAAGGATAGAAACGACAGCTTCAATAGCACCTCTGGGCTAAGTACTTACAATACCAAGGGTTAGATGAATGCCCGGCGGTTCGGACAGTATGTACTCTTCCAACGGTTCGTTACTTATAATATGCTGGATATTCCTCACAACGAGGGCTGCCTGTTTAGAGCCTCTGGAATTTGTCAACTTCAGATTAACGATATGTAACTCGAGTAGACGTACGGTTTTGCAGCTTTATGTGCACCGGTTTCGGCGACATCCCCTATAGCGAAGATGTTGGGATACCTCGCATCACTAATTTGTAGCGTTGTCGACGTCTGAATGAACCCATTTTGGTTTATGCACTCTGGTGAAAGAGATTTGATAATATCAGATTGTGGAGTCTGGCCAGTGCAAATAATCTGTCACCGGTCAATTTCAGCGTCATGAGTCAACGATCAAACGCAAACCTACCGCGTGATCAGCTTTCAGTGATGATTCATCCTCCAACTCAACATCAAAAACACTCCCATCTGTAGGATAAAATCCGTCTAGAGGCAGTTTAACTCGCGATCCTAACTTGATTTCAACCCCGAGCTCTGCACACCTATTTAAGATAATATAATTCAAATCTGGATGGAAGTTGTGCATAAGCCTGCTTCGGGAATGCACCAAGGTGACAGACTTAGCGGGATAGAGCTCTTTTATATCAGTTGCAATTTGAACGCCAACCGCTCCTCCACCGATCACAATAATTTTAGAGCTGCGCGCAACATTTTGGGCGTGGTCCTGTAAATAAGCCACGCCGGCTTGCTTATCTATGCTGATCATATTTGAGGGTGCAACTAATGAAGTGCCCGTGGCAATGATCTAGTCCACGTTAGAGTAGAAAGAATACAAAACAGAAGCAGTCGCCGTACAAGATATGAAAAAGAGATAGAGTCTACTAGCACGCCATCCAATGGAACTTCTCTATCCAATTGAACAGCATTGCTGTCAATCGTAGTGACTCGAGCCTGTAGAACTGTCCCAGAATTCGGAGGGCAATTGACGAATGCACCCGGAACGTAAGGAATGAATGCCTTTTGCGTCTGTACGCCTTGTGCTACAGAAAACCTGGGGAAGGCGAACAAGTGATTGAAGTGCGATCTCTTCTCAGTCAGTATGACATGGAATTTGTCACTCAAACTGGATGCGAGTTGCTGTGCTGCATTCAGACCTATAGGTAAGTCAGCAGATACATAGATATTGCATTAGTTGACCTAAAAACGGCTAGAACGAACCTACGTAGCTGCCACCGACGACGACAATGTAGGGTAGAGTCATAGCGATGGATTAGACCAATTCCAATCAAGTTACCTTGATGTTTGATAGCTACTGAAGGGCCTAGCAAGAGCAAATTTAAGGCTTATATCAAGTCATCTCATTTCGGTTTCTGTTCCAAGCTGGTGCATCGGCCGACGGGAACATCGGCCGAGTCATACTGTGTAGCACGCATCTTGGTGAATCTATTTCGCAAAGCATGGTAAGCGAGAATGAACCACCGCGTTAAAGTCGTTTCTAGGACCCGAATCCAAGTGATTATGTGTAGACCGGAGAGAGAGTAGCCTTAACCTGACCCTAATCTAACGTCCTATGACAGTGAAGAACACCTGCCAAGTACAACCACTGCAAGTGTAATCAAAAAACACGACGCATTTAGCAGAATTAAAAAAGCCTTGATTGCTCTATAATTAGTATTATGTTCACACCAATCGCCCAATGGCCACATGTTCGAAGCGTCCGCACCGGGCTAAGAACTTTTCCGGCCGGGCATGCAGTGATTCCCCCCTCTGTCATTAAATATTTCCTTTTGAGACACAATGACCTAACTTGATATTAAAACAAGCATGAAGCTTCTGGCTGCGCATAAATCATAACGAGTGAACTTTTGATCAAGCGGAGACTATACTCCAACATCGGCCGAGCCTAAGAACTTTAAAAGGGTCTAGTCCAGTCAACTATCTGGAAACATGGAGAACAGACATTTCGACCACGCGACTTTTAATAACCGGCCGGTATCCGTAATTCGTAATTACATACATCCCCATGGGGTAAATGTATTATTGACATCTCGGGAGTGATCTAGAACTCTATATTCAATTTCGGGTGGAAGGGAGTTGCATTTCTGTATATATACGCTGTTTTGCGTCACCAATATCCAGATGTTTGCAACTATAGTATTGGCGGTTCGCTGTTCAATCGCCAATTGTGTATATCATCTTGATTGTTGTCGATCTACTACTTGAGCGAACGGTCATGAAGGCCATGGACAACCCCATCGAGAAGGATGGTAACCTCTATCACGTCGAAGATGTGATCGATAAATCTGAGTCAAATGCCCTCAAACTCACTCGGAATGACTTTTTTGAAGCGCAAAATGATTCATTGTCTGAGGGCAGATCGCCATGGCCCGTGATTAAGGAGAATCTCAAGCTGTGCATGATTGTTCTCGCTGTCCAGGTTAGAGAAAATCAATCTCTTGCACCAAAAATGTTTAGCTTACAACTGTGGCTACAGACCAATGGTATCATTCTCGGCCTCGAATACACTTTTCTCGGAGCGCTTGTCGGTGTTCAAGCCTTTTGCAGGACTATGGGCTCCTATGACGAGGGCTCTGGAAGTTACGCCGTAGCCGCAAGCACATTATCGCTCTGGGCCGGGTTATTTGGTCTTATGTATGTTGGTCGATACCAAGATATGCTCATGAGCTTTGCAATACATCTAACATAGAAAATTAGGCAGTTTTCCGGACAGCTCTTTGCCGGTTGGTTCGCGGATCGTTACGGTCGATCTAAATGTATTTACCTGATGATATTCAACACCTATATCGGTGTCATGACCGAGATTCTCTCCCAGAACAAGAACGATTATACTGGCGCCAAGATTCTTATGGGTGTAGCAACCGGCATGATGCAAGTTGCTATTCCGACGTATGTAGCTGAAATCACCCCTCGTGAGATTCGAGGTATTACCATTGGATTGTTCAGTTTCAACTGTGAGCTTTTTCTTGCCTCTCTATTATCTATATGTGACAGAAAAGGATATACGCTGACAGTGAGATGATGCTAGTAACCCTTGGTTCTCTCATAGGCACCTTCGTCACCTGGGGCTCAAACAAAGCCTGGGGCGCTGATGCCCTAGACAACAGAGGCTGGCGCGTGCCACTTTACGTCGGTCTTGCAGCACCCACAGTCAGCCTCGTAGCTATGCTTCTAATGATGCCAGAATCGCCGTATTGGCTAGTTCTGAAAGACCGGGGCGAGGACGCCAAACGTAGTCTTGCACGACTGCATCCGCGACAAGCTTCGACAGAGATTGACAAAAAATACCATGAGCTACAGTACACAGTCATGAAGGAGGTTCAGTTCAAGGAGTTCACTAAAGATGCCACTTACATGGAGTGTCTCCGAGGCCCCAATTTGCAACGCACTTTCTCGGCCATGTTTCCCTCAACGTCGCAGCAGTTGATTGGCAATCAACTTGTACAATCTTACTCAACTTGTAAGTTCATCATTCAAGAAAACCCTCTGCGAGAGTACTACTAAGTATGTTTGATAAGACTTCTTCACCATTGCTGGCCTGTCGAATGCCCTTTTAGGCAGCGTCATCGTGGCCTGCGCTGGCCTCGCTGCGGGCTTTTTGTGTTTCTTCTTGATTGAAACCAAAAGCATTGGGAGATGGACTTTGGTTTTCTGGGGTGTCTTTGGGATTACTATCTCTATGCGTGAGTACATCTGTTGGGTTCTTAGAGATTTGTTCTAATACGCGATTAGTCGGAATCGGCATCGTCGATACTGTCGACCACGGAAAGACCAGTACCAGTGCTGGCGCCGCTCTTGTGGCTTTTATCGCTTTATTCAATGCCGCTACGGCTGTTGGTCCAGGTGTAGCAGGGTATGTCATTCTTCTCCAAAGCACTTGCATAAATTTAAGCTTACGACCTCTCTTATGTAGATGGGCCTACGCTGGAGAAGTAGGGTCCGTTCGTCTCCGCGCGAAAACCGCTACCATGGCGGTGGGTGTCAACGCCATCATCGGAACATTGACTAACATTGTGATCCCATTTGAGTTGAATGCCATTGGACCCAAGACCGGGTATATGTTCTTCGGTGTCGGAGTGATATGCCTTGTTCTCATCTACCTCTGGGTTCCGGATGTTACGGGCCGCACATACGCGCAATTGGATGAATTATTTGAGCGAAGGATTCCAGCGAGGAAGTTCAAGACTACTGTTTGTACGGGTGAGTATGGACAGGAGCATACTAGGGATCATGTGAAGGCTTGAAAGTGATGTCGAGGCATTTAAAAACATAATCCTGAAATGACGAGGTGGTGGAAAGGGGGTTTCATTGGTGGCACGTAGGGATCATAGTCGTGGGGTGGAGCAAATATTGAGGGTGCTTATGAGGAAGTAGTACGATAATATAGTTGACTAGGCTCGATTAATTCTCCCTATTATTTACCCTATTCATGCCCATCAGACGGGAATGCATAATGCCATACAAGATGCTGTATGGAGGGTAGCGGGAACAAAGCTAACAACAGGACTTTTGACGAAACTCGATTCGCAAATAAAAATCCGTTTCCTACTTTAAAAACATTTCCCATTACTGGTATCGCTAAAACCATCTAGCTAGTCCAATTGGCCCACTCTCCAGGCACGAACAGTGGATCAATAAAATCCGGTAGACAGCTCAACAAAGGATCAAGATTGCTAAAGTCACCAAGATAGGGGCCATCGTTGGGAATGTTACAATACTTATTCAAGCTCTGCTGGCTGTGATGTTGATGTTGATGACGTTGTTGCTGCTGCTGCTGTTGTTGACGAAGGCGATGCTTCTGGTGCAGAACAGGAACCATTTGGGGCAGTGTCGATGACCATTTAGCATTCATGCCAGACTCTGCAACGGTTTTGAGAAAGTTCTCACGTACTGCCCATGCTTGCAAAGTTAGCTCTCCAATAAGCAAATGTATGTCCGTGTCGCTTTCAATGTATTCGTAGTGATGTTCATAGAGTTCTTCGATTTGTGACCATGCGGATTGCATGGCTTGATCCCAGTCGCCGCGCCCAGCCAAAGTCTTTAGAACGTATACAGGGGCTCCCCATGGTATGAAAAAGCGCACATACCAGAGGAAACCACGTAGAGATCTGCTGGAGTGGATCAGATTGTCGTACTCTAGGTTGCGTGATGCTAGCTGGAATGGCTCGTTTGTAGGGGTCGCTGGTTGTGGTTGTCCCGACGTTGCAATTGGAGCTGCAGTATTTGCTGGTGGACGAATATCAGGCGGCCGTGCTATTCGATGTAAAGCCATTTGCATCAATTTGCAGATAGTTGATCGAGTGACCATTGTAGCCAGGAACTGCACGGGAACGACAGGATCACAAAAGCGAAGGTAGTTCTCTTCAAGAAAACTCTTGAGATCCGTTAGACTTCTCTTTAGACTGCCGCTACCGCTATCATTGCTACCAGTACCACCATCGCCTTTCCCCTCACCCTCGCCAGATTTACGATCAAGACTTGAGATAGATCCCCGTTCGTACAAGTACCGCACTATTTCATACTTCGCTTGACAGAAAGTCATTTCTGTTGCGCCCGATCGTTCAGTGGGCGCTCCTGTCATATCGGGTTCAAGATCTGCATCGTTGCAATTGCAGGGAAGCATAGTATCTGTGGATTGGGGCAAACAGCTCTCCGCACCAACCAATTCTGAGAGCCGTTGATCGAGGCTGACGATGTACCACCACAGACGGCGTCTCATCTCAACTTTGAACGGGGATAGCTCCAGACTTGCGCCGTCACGATGAAGGCCTTGTGACTGAGCCATGCGAATTGTTGATCCCATGACGGTCCAGAGCGAGTATCGATCAGAATTGTGGAACATTGAAGTCTGTGCATAGTCAATATCGGCTATCTCATGGAGACTTTTCATCTCATATATGAATGGCCACTCACTAGAAGGAGAACATGTGCACACAATAAATCGATATCAGGCACTCGCAAAAATGATGCCTCAGAAAGTGCATGTCTCGTAGCCGACTGGAAGGCGTGCAGCAACGCAAAGTGAGCTTCACCAAAGACTGCCTTACATTCTCTATCGGTAAGTGAGGATATAGCGCATGCGCAGATAGAGTATTTCAGCGCATCACTCGTCATGCTTGAGGTAGATGATAATTCTTCTACGCTGTTGTTGTTTGACAACATCAATACCTCTACTGAAGGAGCATGAACAACTTTGGTTAGGGGATGGACATTTTCCAAAAATACAAACCAATGTTGCGTCAGTGGGCCGGTTACGTGGGCAGCAAGTTGGAGTTGATTTGGAGATTGCGGCCCTAGCTGAGGGTGTGCCATACCTGGAGTTAAGATGCTTTCTGTTATGGTATTTGAGCCCGCGTTTTGTGAGCTCCAGTGATAAGCAACACCTTGTGAACTAACGCTATCGTTGGAAGGTGAGCATATAGGCTGTTGTCTGTACTAGGTGCAAGGGTTAATTGAGGATTTATTAAGATACCAGCCATGGTAGCTTACTTCTTGACCCATGATACCAATGAACCCATGTTCATAGTATCTTTTCCCACCATCTTCAGACAGGAGAACTCCACGATGTGGCTGTTGATGTTCTTGCTGCGGTTCTCCTTCGATTGCTTGGCGAATTGGGAATTTCGGTTGTGTTTGGAGGCGTTCCACGGCATTGGGAAGACCAGGACTTGAACTTATAGGCCGTGAATCTTGATGCCTTTTTGTTGCCTGAAATGAGTCATCTCTCTGATAGAATGTGTTTGGTAGTGATTGAATGGCCCCATTATCGAAAGTACCGGCATCATCTTTTGCTGCTGCATCATGCCCTTCATCGAAGCTCTGAAATGGAATTCCAGCATTCAGTAAGGCAGCCTCATGAGCTCGCAACCTCTCGAGCAGCGTCTCAGACAAGACATCGGACTGATCGGATCCGGCCTTGCGTTTTCGTCGCTGCCGTGACGGCGGAGTATTGCTATATCTGCATAGAAGCCGAGACCTGGAACACGCAGCACACGGGTGACACTTATTGCACTTTACTTTGCGTTGCGTGCAATTGATGCAGGCATACGGCCTGGTAGGCCCAGCGCTGCTCGAGTTTGTGGTCATATTGACGGCTACTGTCAAGTTGTAGAACTGGAAGTGCGAGAAGCAACTACGCACTAGTAATTTCGGAGCGATACCTGTGAACGCGGGGGAATCTGGGCAGTAGTTTTCTTGAACCTCAGTTCGTTCCAGCTTCCAATTCTGGACTTGAGTCTGGGGAAACTTCAAATCGGTTATTGGATCTTTCAACTGTACTGTAATAACGACACTGTCCTGTGACTGCCATTACGAGTAACATTTCTTGACACAGTCGACTGTACAAGAATGGCCGCGCGTTCTCGTCGACTAAAGCGCCCGAGGCCCCGAACAGTCCCGCCATGTTTTCCCACTTTTTATACTCTGGTTCGGCCGAAGTGTTGAAGCTATTGAGCCCTAGCGGATAATGCAAGCGGCCAATTAGCTTTGATCGCTTTTCATGATGTATATCTCTATCACTTGGTTGCTTCATTAGTCACCTCAAATCCTTACAGAACTAAGACATAGACACGATCAAACAAGGAGACGATGATTCAATTGACTACTATAGCAAATGCTCGCGTCCTCATCGTAGGAGAGGGCACTCTGGTAGATGAGATCGTGCGCAATTTGACGTCGTATGGTAGGCACGCCCCATCGATTTTGGAGTAGAGATCATGACGAATGCTGAAGCTTTTGTACAGGCATAAACAAAATATCCATTATAGGGCGTCCGTCAAATCTCCAGGAGCAGACAAAGTGCGAGATTATCGAACGGGCTAGTTCTCCCTGCACGATTTCGGACTATATTCTAATGATGGATTCTAGGATCCTGAACAGTTTATTGCCTTTGACAGCAATTACTTCAAGTCCTTTGACCTGGTACTATGTGCTGATCAACCTCGTACCTTCGAATTAGCGCTGGCGTGTTTACGATGGCCAGGTAAGCGAATTCGCGAGACATGGTATGATTTTGTTAATGATGATTTTGACGAAAGATACACCCATAATAATCATGAGAGGTGTCGCCAATAATTGCAAAATGCGATGCCAATATGGAGAGCTACCACGTATGCATCCCTGTTTTTCTTAGATACACACACAAGGTATCTAGGTAACACTGTCTGACATCGAAAACGAACAGTGACAAATGGTGAGAAATCGACTTTTATAACCCTAGAATCAGATCTACTTCCCTGGACTGATGCAAAGCGCGCATTGGGTAAGCATTCTTTTTTCATTCAACAAGTAAGCGAAATTCTGACAAAAAAAACACAGTACACTCCATCGTCGAGAATGCCTTTCATCCCCAGCAAGACTCTTCGTTTCGTGGCTACTTGATTGCAGCGCATGCAGCCGTCCAATTCCACGAAGTCAATGGACGCTGGCCCTCGGACTCTGTGCCGGAAGACAAGTTAAATTTTCAGGGTATGGTTCCGTCGAATCAACAAACTGAGCTTGTCAGCCAGTATATCGATGGCTTGTGAGTTATTCTGCGCATCATATGCTTTTCAAGTTTCTGCTGATGATAGACTAATATGAGTAGTCTAAGAGATGGGCTGACATCTGCTCATCAAACGTTTGCAGTTCTCGCACAGTTTGTGGCCCATGATGCTCTCAACTTATTGACTGGGGATGAGCAGCCAGTCAACAACACTAATTTGGATGAAGTTATCAAGATTGCAGTCAAGGGGTTGTAATTGTGCTTCATCATATCAATGGGCTCGGGGAATTCCGTAGCTTACGGAAGTAGTAAATCTGATAACTGTATCATAAATCCTAGGCTTTCCGGTAATCCATCCACCCATCTACTTATCAGTATCTAAAACACATACTGCATCTGCAAGACTTTCAATCATGAGACAAATTGTAACTCGTCGGATTGCTCCCCTCGTGCCCCACAAGTGACCGAATGTTCGGCCGATGTCTCCCTTTACACTGAATATCTCCGAGATTGGAGTAGGGTTAGGGCTATAGGTACAAGTCCTTCGGCATTATAATAAATCGAATCCTCCCTTGCCCTTCGAAAGTAGACAGTTCGGTATTCCAACCCATATCAGAACAAAGCCATACATGTGTCCTTGCTTAAAAGATGAATAACGCGCCACCTCACATCCTTGACAGCCAGGACCCGTGTTCACCACTCGCCATGGACGGCACCAGAACCACCCTACTTCTTCTTGACTTCCATAAATTCATAGTCTCATCACAACCGTCCTCCGGTCAACGTGCGCTTACAAAAGCAGTACATCTACGAACATGGGCACGAGCGCAGGGAATGCTAATAGTGCACTGTATGATCGATCTCAGGGCTGTCACCGCCCCTGAACGCAAAATGGCTACACGCGCAAACGGAATCAAGACCAAGATGAGCATCGCCGACCCAGGGAGTAGAGGTGAACCGGACGAAATTGCTGCTACATCTGATGAATACATTTTCTGGCGTCCACCAAGTCACGTCTCTGCGCTGGGATCGTATGGACTTCAGGAATTCTTGCACCAGCATGGTGTGAAGTCCTTGTTGCTGGCGGGATTTAGCACTTCTGGTTGTGTGATTAATACTGCAAAACAGGCGGCGGATTCGGGTTTTATTACTACGGTCATTTCGGATGCATGCGGTGACAAGTCAGAAGAGGCACATGGGGTTATTATGGAGAGGCTGTTGATTGGGCAATGCCATGTTGTTGAGGAAGAGACGTTCGTCAATGCCTGGGATGGGGACTTTGCAAAGTCTACTGAGAAGATAGTTATTACCAGCTCCTAATTCGAAAAATGTATTGCTCTAATTTAGCCGCATACTATTCTAGACGGAGAAACGTCAATTCTAGCATGAGATTCAAAAACAGCAAAGTACAGTAATTCTTCCATTAGACTACCAAGGTTTTTGAGCAGCAAGGAACTTCTTCCAGAATCTCACTCTACGCTCATTCGCAGCCAATGCTAAAGAACCACACTTATCGCCGAGTCCCATTATCCTCTCAGGGGTAGTAGTAACAAACTCATCCAATCCATCATCATTAGGGTTTGCGGTCTTGATGAAATTGGCCCAGTAAGTCGACATCTTCTCGGCCACCGCATAATCAGCCTCGCCGTATGGATATCCGTCCTGAGCATAAAGATTATTCAGCACGAAAGGGATTTCAGCACCGTGAAATGTGCCGTATCGGGACCCAGGTCCCGTCTTGCTGTATGTGTAGGTAGATCGAGGTACGTCTGCTTCGTAGATCCGCAACTTTTGTCCCTTCTTCTCGGTCTCAGCCTCTTTTTGCTGCGGTGTCTGGCTATCTGGACCAGCAGCACCAATTGCCTGACGCGATGGAGGTGCATCGGGACCTCCCTGGCGTGCAGGTGGTGCATGCGAGTAGAAATAGCCGTATACAGGGCTGTGAGAATGTTGATGGAATTGATCAGCCCACATTGAGACGGTAATACGCGAATGATCGCGGGCAGCTTGATTCCACGCCTCTCTGGCATCGATGCTCTCGGTGATAGGGTACAGCTCTAGAAACTCTTCGACAAAAGAGGCCCCATACTTCTGCTGTGCACAGGCCTTGAAATCATCCGCATCAAACTCCGGGTCAGCATAGGTACCTCCTTCGTCAGCGTTGTGGCCCGTCAAGATTGGAATATCGGCTTGGATACCCCTGTTGAGTGATTCTTCATAGTTGTAGGGAAGAACCCAGCCATCGATACAAGGTCGATAGAATGGTGGAACGCCCCATACATCATCATTCTTGTTATTCCCTTCCAAAAGTATATCAAGCGGTAGTTTTCGCAATTCGGCGATGTTGGATGCGCCTTTCTCTTTCAGCGTGGCCAGCCCTTGTGTTTCGGCTTTCTTCTTGGTACGATATGCCGGTGCCAGTCCACTCAGGAGAGGATCGCGAGAGTAGCGCCATCCAGATTGCGGGATCGCAGCACGGAAAAGGCCGCGCGAGAGAGGCGAGAGGATATGAATACCAGTCGACGCGCCTCCAGCTGACTGACCTCCAATAGTGATTTTGGTTGGGTCGCCTCCAAAAGCTGCTATGTTCTCCTTGACCCATTTCAGCGCAGCCTGCTGATCAAGAATGCCGTAGTTTCCAGACGCGTTATGTCCAGACTCTTCGCTCAGTTCCGGCGTGGCCAGGAAGCCGAGTATGCCCACACGATAGTTGAGAGTTACCACAATGATACCCTTTGACGCAAGCCCTGCGCCATCATATGCCTGTTCAGATCCCGATCCCGCGATAAAACGGCCGCCATAAATCCAAACAAAGACGGGGAGTTTGGAATTCTCATCTGTTGAATCCTGAACAGGAGTCCAAATGTTTAGTGACAAGCAATCCTCGCTCTGCACGGGGAGCACATTCATTGGCCCGAAAGGGATCTGTGGGCATGGAGGACCGAATTTATCTGCCACCAACACGCCTTCCCATGGTGTTCGTGGCTGAGGAGCTTGCCATCTGTTTTCGCCTGCAGTCGAAGCAGCATATGGCAAGCCCTTGAATACTTTGATCCCAGGCTTGAATTCCGAAGCAACGCCCTGCACGAGGCCGTAGGTGGTTTTAACGGGTTGGTTGATCATGTCGCGGAAGATCTTCACAAATTCGGTCGTCAAGGATGCTAGGAGAATATAGGTACAAAGGAGACAAACATTACCCCCGCGTGTCTCAATGTCCGTCTTCTTATATTCTCCTGCTTATCGGCTTCTGTTACCCAGTTTCAACTAGTTGCACGGAGATAAATTTGCTACACCGGAGGAAAGCCGGAGAGGGGCATCGACATGTCTGGAATACGTCCGGCCGAAGTATGGGGAGAAACTAGGGTTATGGGGTCATGTGACTCCACATCGGCCGAAGCTTGTTACAAGGTGTCACGCTAGTATACTCTGTAACTTTATGTTACCTAAACTTTCACGAAAATTCACGAGTGAAAGCAACTACTCTTCTTTCTGAGAGACGTAGTTTGCGTGTGGTGGCCGAATGTGGACGGTCTCTGTGGATTCATCCTCCAATCTTCGGACCCGGCAGCCTCGGCCACCAGAGACCCGAATTCCTTTGGGGAATTGATGAATTTATGAAAGTATTGCAAATGTAGTGGTGATAATGAATTAAAATAGAGCATTTTTTTAATTTGGCTATATTGAGTGTATAGTATCTTGACCTAATATCGCAKCTTCTCATCAAGTCCGTCTGCTTCTGCTTCTGCTTCTGCATCATGTCCTCAAAATCATTATCTACGAATATGCAAAGTGCCAGTGAACACAGCCTTGAAAAAAGGGCATCGACGTCTGCTATTGAGACTGCTCCCACACAAGCCGATGCTCTTAATTCCAAGGTTGAAAGTGATGATGCCAAGCCAGCATCTACCAGCGTTATTGCAGGTCCCAAATTCGAGGTGCCGAACTTGAATAAACTGTTTTTCAAGAAACTTGCGATATCTGCAATCCTAATCACACTTGTCTTTTGGGGTAAGCATCAAGCCCTCTCTCAAAAGCTCGTTTCTTGACTTAGCTAACTGCCTGATAATACAGTGAATCTAACATGGATGTTGGGTAGCTATTACGACGGCTCTCAATATGTGTACAAAGCCAAAATGCTCATAGTGGATTACGACGGTTCTTCAGCTGGCGAGGCGCTCCTCGCTGCAGTCAATGCAGCTAATGGGCCGGGTACGAATCCAACATATGAGATAGCATCATCGGACTCGTACACCGCGGATGAAGTCAAACAGGCTGTTTTTAAGGGGAAATATTGGGGTGCGGCTTATGCTACTGCAAACTCAACGCAGGTGTTTGGCAGCGTTATTGTCGGAACGAACACGTCAGAATATGTTCCCCAAAACGCCTACGTCCTTCTTGGGAATAGTATGATTTTTCCGATTTAGTGTATTACATTTGACTAACGTCGACAAAGGTGCCCGATATACCGCTTTTTATCCATCTGTGGTCTTGGATAACCTTGAAGCAATTGCTGCCGATGCAAAGACACGATTCATTCAGCAGACTTCGCTTCCGCTTATCACAAATGCTTTGTCAAATGGAACAACGCTATCTGAGGCCCAAGTCAGCACCATATTCGACCCAGTTGATTACACATATATCGATACCAGCTATGGGTCATTCACATTCGGAGACCGAATGGTATTCAACACGCTCATGATTGTGGTGGTAGTCCTTTGCCAATTCTTTGTAAGTCGTTATTCTGTCTGCCTACATGTGTCCTCAGATATGAAGATTAACCAAACTCATATTATCAGTTCCTAA
The DNA here is from genome assembly GCF_001896365.1 of Talaromyces amestolkiae. NCBI lineage: Eukaryota > Fungi > Ascomycota > Eurotiomycetes > Eurotiales > Trichocomaceae > Talaromyces > Talaromyces amestolkiae. Next base: position 343,829 of record NW_024468045.1, on the reverse strand, counting down.
TGTCATTGAATGGTCTTACCATGGCCTTCGGCCGTTTACATACCATATCTACACTAGACTACTTTAAAGTACGCCTACCAATCTCCACAGCCTGGGCCTGTTTCGCGGGCCTATGTCTGACAGCATGGCAAATGATATTCCGAGAATCCTACCCCATCAATGCACGACTCTTCTTCTCGCTTTGGACTCTGTACTTGGCCTTTTCCATGATAGTGTTTGATGTACTGGACATTTTGACTGCTTTCGTTCCGCAGCAGTACATGTCTTTTTGCATGTTTACGTGGATGATCACCAATGGTAAGTCACAATCAACAACCCACTAGCGCCTCCAATATTAACGATCTGCAGTATCAAGTGCAGGGAGTCCTGTAGAATTATCCAACAACTTCTATCGTATCAGCTACTTCTTCCCAGCTCATTCGATGTGGCTGGCCGAGCAACACATATGGTCTCAGGGAGGTGCCTATCCGCTCTCGTTGAGTTTGCCGATACTAGCTGCCTGGCTAGTTGTGGCTAAGATGGGTACGCTTTTTACTCTGAAGCCACGGCGGAAAGCTGCAGCAGCAGCAAAAGCTGCTGGGGCTGGTGGACGTGGAGGTGGACGTGGGGGTAGAGGAGCTAGAGGAGCTTGAAAATAAGGGGCGTCTCTTGTATGTTGTTTTGTTGCTTTGTTATAGAATGTCGGCCATATAATCGTCTTGTTGTAGCTTTAGAAAATAGAATTTAGCGAATGGGGGTGTCGTAATCAGGGATTGTGATTTTTATTTTGCCTTTGAAGAAAAATTCCTGGGCCAAGCAGTAATGTGATTTTCCCTTCTTGAAACCATAGACTTATATATACATAAACAAACCCCTCTCAATCTACGCTTTACCTTCCTCTATCAAATCAAATCTCGAAAATAAATCACCTCAAAACACCACCCACACCAGCCCAGCCAAGCACAAATCCACTCAATGCCTCTCCCATCACACCACCACCCAACCAAACATCCCTCCACGCACCTTTCCTCTGAACAGGTTTCCCATCAACGCCTCCATGAGCCCGAATTTTCCCAAAGTCATCGATCCCTTCAATCTCACCACCGCTTGCGCCGGGAAAATATGCGCCTGCTCCGCCTATCGCACTGGAAGAAGATGGGCCGAGAAGGAGGATTTGTACGAGGCCGGAGACGAGAAGTGTGCCGGCGAAATAGAATGCGAAGCCAGCCGTGGATTGAAGACCGAGGATACCGGCTGAGATGCCTAGAATGAAGGCTGTGAGGGATCGGAGTTGAGATAGAACCTATTAAATTTTCATGTTTAGCGAGCCGATTTCAATGATAAGGGTAGACTGAGAGACGCACTCGTCTGTTATGTTGGACGGATTCGGGGACGAGTGGATGAATGAGGAGGGACAGCTCCTGTCTTGTGGGCGGCATTTTTGCTTATTCTTTGTGTATTGAATCAAGTCGAGATGTAAATTGATTCACTCCAATGAATGGTATATGTTTGTTGCACAATCCGTGGTTCGTGATAAACAAGCTGTTATTGAAGTTTCGTTGTTGGAGGACGCTGTCATCGAGTTCGAGGTTGAGGTTGATGGTAACTTATTTGCCAAGACCAGTATTGGTTTCCGATAATTACCCGTCTCATTACCGTACGGACACACGATCAATACGGCCGATCTGATCAACTACATCTCAAATCATCACTACTCAATAATAACATCATATACCACCTATTCTTTTCAACACATCAAATCAAATCCTACATGAAAACATCGAATCGAATTGGTCATTCCACGTCACATCTCATCTCATCTCATCACATCACATAATTTGGTCCAAATACAGGCAGCTCAGGTAGATACAAGTTGATTTTTGGTGCAGAAGACGAGCCTGACGAGGAAACCTTGAACGTAGCTCACCCTCAGTATTATTATGTATGCATGATTAAGCCTAAATCATGCGAAAACTCTCCCAGGAGAAATATCAATTCTTTCTGATCAACATTCATGAATTGCAAACCATAAATGTACGTTGCAAGCTTACGCAGAGGTTTCGAGCTTGCCATCGGCTCTGGCTTCCTTGACTTGTTCAAAAACCTACCATACTTATTAGCCTTCGTTCTTTGTCCCAAAATGGAAGAAAATACTCACCTTCAACATCTTGTTTCGAGCACCGAGAGCATTGACACCACGGTCTTCCAGCCCCTTGTCATCCAACTCAATCAGATCCGTCCACTTCAGATCTTTCAGGTTGTCCGTGTACTTGTGCAGACGGAGAGAGCGCAACCAAGCTGGGATATCCTTGAGCAGGTTGGGGTCAGTAGGATCTTCAGGTGGCTTTGAGCTTCCACGGCGGCCCCGAGGCGATCGTCCACGTTGTACCTCGGAGTGGTCAGAAAGATAGCCTTCAGACCCCATACTGTACTGCCCGAGTCCCAGAGAGTTCAAGTTATTTCCTAGTAAAGCATTGTTGGGATCATAAGCCGCTAAGAATCCGTTGTTCTGAGGGGATGTGAAGCCGATTTGGCCAAGAGGACCTTGCAATGCAATACCAGGAGAACTTGGGCGAGATCTACGACCAGCCAAGGCAGCTTGCTGCTGAGCTTGAAGGGCAGCTATTTGCTGCGCATTGAGAACCTGACCGGCATCATTGACCATGACCAAGTTCGCCCCAGGTATGCTAGGACCCAAACCTGGAGAAAGATGGCCGGCGTTGGAATTCTTTCCGTGGCCGTCGTTTGACCGCGCACGACGATATTTACGAGCATCGTCTAAAGCAATGCGATTGTTCACCGTTGACAAGGCTGCAAGTTTCATCGCGGTAGCGTTTGCAACCATGTCGGCTTGGGTAGCGCCGGCCTGCTGGGTATTGAATGTCGGTGCCATGGGAGTATTGGTCATCGAAGCCCAGCTGGAGTTTCCAATATTGTATGGCGACAACAGAGGCGGGTCGTGAGAGATCTCTGGAGCAGTAATGGTTTGATTCTGCACATTTCCGATATGAGGAGAGCGGAGACCTCCCGCATTCGGTTGGTTGAATTGACCCATTGGTTGTTGCTGCAGTTGTCCGGACGAGGATTTGGGACGAGCAATTGGAGGCTGTAACTCCGATGCTCGCTGAGCCCATGGAGAAGATGGCGGTTTGTTGTTGTCAGGAGCGGAGATAGTCGGTGCCACCAGGGATGAACGATCTCCGCCAAAGACGGCGCTGTTTCGGTTCGAAGCAGGAGCATTACCAGTCTGCTGAGTAAATTCAGCCTTTTTCTTAGCGATTGCTGCTGCAGCGTCGGGGAACATTGCGTTGATGGTAGAGGAATCGAGACCGGAATTTCGTTTCGCACCGGGCGAGGGGGGAGGGCGTCCCAAAGAATTACGGGAGCCGTCGGCGATGTTCAGTTTGGACATTGCATCACTCAAGCGGTTGGACATGGGATCTGGAAACTGTCAGTCACAAAATAATTGAATTTGGAAACAATTGCCGACTGACCCTTCTCTCCAAAGTTTGCCGGAGAAAGCACTCCAGACATTGGGTGGCTCTTTGCCATTTGTTGCAGAACTTGGATGAAAAACCGAATCTGCACCTGAGTGGTCTGTTGCAGCAAAGCATACAAAGCTGCAGTCCTTTCGGCCTCGCTCAAGACGCGGAACCACTGCTCGATAGCACTCAGTTCGTCTTTGAAGTCCTGATCAATGGTTGCGGCGGCCATTTCTTCCAACGTTGTCTCAAATTGATCAATATCGGCAATCCATTGCTGAGCGGCCTGATCCAAGGCATCATCCGCATTACCCTGACCTTGTGACTGCTGATTGAAGAACACCTCGGAGGAGGGACGGATGTTGCGCGTCGAGAGCGGGCTTGGGAAGCCAGACATATCTGCAGATGCCCGTAACTGATGAGAGCCGCCGAGATTACGAGCAGATGATGGAGGTCGCAGAGTTGCTTTGGACGCCTCTGGGGTGCTGTTTCTATTTCCGATAATGTGACTGGCCATTTTGGGATTGTGTACGTTGTCAAATTGTTGTAGATCTGTCGATTCTTGGAGGATTTCTTAGTTTTCGGGTCACGCAGTCGTCGGGATCAATCGATCGCCAGTAATCCGGGCAATAGCGCCTGAAATTTCTTTGCAGGAATTAGGGTTAGGTGCAGACCAGTCCAGTGGCTGCACGGAACGTATTAAATATTTGCACGAGATTAAGTCGAGCACTGGATGTTCGAAATTCGATAAAGCGAGGCAGAGACCAGGTCAGGTCAAGCGAGACAACGAGAGGCACCGGGTGCTGGCAGCGTGTGTCAAACACAACAAAATGCCAGTCCTCGGCGGAGATAAGGAGAAACACGAAAAGAAAAATAAACAAGCAGAAAAGAAGGAAGGATAATAAAGAAGTTGAGAGGATGACGAGCGTTGGGGGGGGAGAAGAGAAGAGAGGAGGAGGTAGAGGAGGAGAAGCGATGTGGAGAGGAGGAATAAAGAATAAGTTGCAGGGGGAAGGTGAGTGAGTGGTGGGTAAGAGAGGGCGAGAGTGCCGACGGAGGGAAATCGGGCGGGCTGAGTTTCGACTGATAAACCTGTCAACTTTCAACACTAGACGGAGCCACCCTCTTAAGGCAGCACCTATGCTTTTGCCAGTCGAAGGCCTGGATTCTTGACTTAGTCGTACTACTAGTAGTACCTACTCTCTAGAGAAAAGTCCTGAGACTGGAGACTGTGTCGATGTTTTCTTTGACAGTCGTGCCCAAATAAGGCAGGTTATCAACAGCGGGATTTGGCTAGTTGCTGCTCAAGAAAGAACTGCCATTATTCATTTTCATATCAACCACTGGTACACGAATTGCGCCTAGACAAAGTCATTCTTAGCCCTTAATCCTTCCATAGCGACTGTCCAGGCATTTAATGCTCTAGTCTAGGCCTCGCTGAACAGAGTCAACGCGACTTTTCGATGTGGATACCATGTTCTCGGCTGTGATTGGCTACCGCCGGACAGGTCTTCAAGCTTCCTTCCTTTTTGCGCTCATGCCAACTCCCTTCCAAATTATGCGCCACTTGATTCACTCGACTTCAAATGTCATCAAACCTCGCCCATCTGTATCTTACGCAGCCCCGGATGGTCAAGTGGGTCAGACCGTGCGCTACTTGAGCGATGGACGGCTATGAAAACTCTCACGGTCGCGTTGGCGACTACCCAGGCTCTTCATACCAGGAAGYCCAGCCGCCAATAGACCCCGCCATCGATCCTCGACTTTTCGACTCTAGCTATCTTGCCCTAGAGCCCGGCTCAGAGGACGTGGGCTTTGAAGACTCTGGCCAATATGCTCCCCTTGACACGACGTCCATGTCCATTGGCCAGCGGAGACTCCTTCAAGAGCAGGTCGATCTAAGCGATTCCAACGACGAGTCTGATGATGTTGATGATTACGATGACGATGAAGATCACGACCGGCTCTGGGACGAAGGGAAGGAAGTGTAAGAATATGATAGATCCAAGTGTCTTATGCATACGTGGTCGGCTCTAATTCGCTATAGATATGATGAATACTCTGCTATGAGAGCAGCTCCTGAAGACCCGGATTACCAGGCTTCTACTGATCCTGAAAGTGAAGAGGATGATAGCAACGACGCCAACGACGCTTCGCCCCGTCCGCGGAAACGGCGTCGCAGGGGCCATGGCCCATTCAGTGGTCGTTATGGCGCCCGAGGAGGAAAAGGCATCAAGCGAGGGCCAAGGCGGCCGCTTGAACCCAGTCCGGAGTTCAAAATGCTCCATTCACAGGCTACTGAAGCATTCATCGACGGAGACTATGAACGCGCAACTGAACTGGTGCAGCAAGCCATTCTTGTCAATCCTGAGATGTTCGCTGCTCATTCTCTCCTATCTGAGATCTTCCTCGCTCGAGGAGATAAAGATAAAGCAGTCACGGCTCTTTTCAGCGGTGCTCACACCCGTCCACGTGATCCTACCGTATGGCACAAAGTCGCAAGACTGATCCAAGAACGAGCTGGAGAGGACCGACAAAAGACCCTGAATGATATGATTTACTGCTATAGTCGTATCATCGAGATCGACGGAAAAGCGTATAATGCTCGATTTCAAAGAGCTACCGCGTACCGTGAATTAGGATACAATGGCAGAGCAGCAAGCGAATATGAACGCATTCTCAAAGAGCTTCCTCACAATATCCGAGCTCTCCGACATCTGGCCGAAACTTACATTGATATGCAAGACGTTCAAAAAGCACTTGATTACTATCTGGTTAGCATTGATTATTACATGACCCTTGACAACGATGAAAATATGGAATTCTCCTGGTCAGATGTGAACATATGCGCAGAGTTGTATGCATATGTCGGGGATCCCAGGAAAGGATTGCAACTTCTATCGTCAGTCTCAAGGTGGCTCCTCGGCCGAAAGGATGATACCATGTGGGATGCTTATATCGATGATGATCGAGAATGGGATGCTGCTGATTCACCTCGTCGTATCAAGACCGATGGTTTTATACCCGACACTTATCCCTTAGACTCATATGGGTTGGGACTGCCAATGGAACTGCGCATCAAACTAGGCACATTTCGCCTGAAATTGGGCGATCGATATTTTGAAGAGGCATTGGTAAGTTTCGTATTTGACGACCGTGATGAAGAGCTCTGTCAAATTAACAACTTATTACAGGCACATTTTGAGTGGCTTAGCCCGGAAGATGATTCAGAGACTTCCACAGTCTTTGACTACGCAGACCTTTATAGGGAGGCTGCAGATGCGTTGAAAGATGCAGGCTTATTTCCGGAGGCACTTCGCTTTTATCGACCATTACAGCTCACCGAGGATTATGCCGATGTCAGCTTCTTCCTGGCCATGGGTGAATGTGCATTTGCCTGCTCAGACCTCAGCCTGGCCGAATCTTGCTATCTCACAGTAGCGGAGAACGACCATACAAACCTACAGTCTCGAGTCAATCTAGCCAAACTCTATGAGACGATGGGCGAGAGAGACCAAGCCCTCTTTTACGTAAATCAGGCGGTCTTATTAGGTCGCGAAGCCAGGGGTCGCAATCGAAGGAGTCGTAGGGATCGTCGGATAGCGCAACTCGCTAAAGAATTTCAGGGTGATACTCACATCTCAACGCGCATCGTGCCTAGGCATTTGGCGAATGAGGTAGCTCGGCACGAAACCTTGCAGGACAGTGATGCAAACCGGCCGCAGCAGGTGCAGTATCTGTATTCAAAGATGAATGATCTACGCCCGAACATGCGGGCCGGCGATTCTGCTGCGACAGAGGACTGGCTTGACATTGCGGATGCACTGTTATATGATTTTCGGAGTAACCGCGCATTTTATCCTTTGCAGAAGCATATGATATTCCTTGGGTATTCTCGGGAAGAGCAAAAAGGCGGGAAAAAGAAAGGAACGGTCATGGATGAAGTGCAGGAGGTGGCTGACCGATTACAAGAATGGCTTGGTAGGACTTCAGAATACGTTCTAAGCTATGGACAGCGGACTAACGGGTTTCCATAGGTCAAACCAACCCAGAAATAACTCCGACAAGTATTCCAAACGATTATTACGGAATATCATTCGACGAATGGTTTGAGATGTTCCTCGAGTACGCCTTTGTTGTTTCCGGACAAGGCGACAAGGACGAAGCATATGATATTCTAGGCGCCGCTGTAGATGCCAGTGTATGGTATCATTACAAAGATAAAGTACGGCAAATTCACATTTGCTGGTTTAGTGAGTCAATTCGTGATAGTATTGTTCATTGAGCTTTGGCTAATGCCTGTGATAGCGTGCGCTCTTCGTGCATACGATGAGGAAACACTAGTCAGCGAAGCGCGATGGTTTACCAAAGAGTATCAATTCGTGACAGATACCTACCGACTATTCTCCATTTTGAGCCGACTGTGCGGTGATCCTAACAGATCCCTCTTTCATGCATCGCCAAGCATGAAGTTTATGCTCCGACAAGTCAAAGCCATGGACTCCACTTTGCCCGGAGACCATCATTTGACKAGGGCATCAACCTCGAAATCACTTACTACCAGACAGTCCACGGCAAAGGCAACGCGAGGCTCGAAAAATCCTCCAAGTCATGTGTCTTTGACTAACCGTCAAGACAACGGCGATCTCACAACAGCAGACAACATGGATGTTGCTCTTCTAGTTTTGTATGGCCATATCCTTTACTCAGGGAATAGTTTCTACCCGGCTCTGAACTACTACTATCGAGCATATGCACTCGACCCCGAAAACCCAGGGATTTTGCTACCCATCGCGCTATGTTATATACATCATGCTCTTAAACGACAGGCGGAGAATCGGCACTACCTCATTCTGCAAGGGCTATCATTCATGTCTTTGTATCGAAAAGTGCGTTGTCAAGGGAAGATCGATCAAGAGGCCGCCACCGACGGCAACGAGGAAGCACATATTGAGGACTCGTCGCTCAGTCAATGTCAAGAAGTAGAGTTCAACTATGGGCGTGTTTATCATTCCCTAGGATTGTTACACCAAGCTATACCCTGTTACGAGCGTGTATTGGAGTTAGGTGAGAGAATCCAAACTGCTCAAAAAAACAGAAACGCTGGCACCAAAAAAGATACAGGAAAGGCTCCAGATAGCGAAAAGGATAATACACAACACATTCTCGCCGAAGACTTCACGCCCGAAGCAGCTGTTGCTTTGCAGAATATCTATGCGATCAATGGGAACGTAGCAGGAGCTCGAGAGATAACTCAGAAATATCTTGTCATTTGAATTAAAATTCATGTTGGAGTAAACTTGGATTGGTTGGTTTTGATACCCCTGATGTACCTTAAGAAAAATGCAAGATGATGATATATTCAATGTCGTCCAATGCAATCTGAATACCCTCTTCAGTCTATATATACACATACATCATATCATACCAGGTCACTCAATCCCTACTCTTCGGCATCTTTGGCAAAAGCAACCAAAACCCCAACACAACAACCAACAACGCCAAAACAAAAGGCTGCAAAACCTGCACACCCTTCGACTGCGCAATCGCACCTACCGCGAAGGGGAAAATAGCTGCACCCGCGCCACCAAGGGCAGCGGCAAAACCAATCGCTATGACGTGGAGATGCTTCGGTAGGAGCTTTGTGGCTGCAACCACGGCGGCGGGGAAGAGGGGGCCTAAGAAAAAGCCTTCGATGGCGATTGCGACGGCCGAGACGTAGAATTGTGGGATGAGCCAGAAGATGAGTTCAAAGGCCATTGCGAGGGCTAGGTAGACCTACAAATACATTCATCAGTCGTTGAACTTAGGGCTGGGGCGAAAAGGGAGATGGATGGACATACGATAATAGCAATCTTCTCTCCAATCCTCGGCGTCACAAACCCCAACACCACTCTCCCCACGGTAATACCAATCCAGAACCCCGTCGCAGTCATACCACTCGCAAAAGCGCCTCCGTGACGCACGCGTATCATGAATGTCACAATCCATCCGCCTAGGGCGACTTCGGTACCAACATAGCCTAGCAAAAATGCCGCACAGAGCCATGTGACTCGCCCACCCGCCTTAGAGAATAGAGCCTGTTTTAGGCGGTTGTCTTTCTGTTGGTCAGGGCTGTTATTGGCGTACGCGGTGCGTTTGCGGAAGTCATGTTTGTCCGCTTTCCAGAAGGCGAAGAGTGTTAAGCCAAGCTCGAGTACGGCACCCCCGATCTATCTCCATTAATTACAAAACCCAAAAATGGAATTCTGCGGAGGGACAAACCATCAAGTAGTAGAATGTAAACCACGGCCACTCAGCCTTCGTAACCAACGAAGTCGCAATCAACGGACTCAGCACCGCGCCCAGACCATAAAGCCCATGCAACAATCCTAACAATTCATTCGCATTCGCGAGATTCGCAACCCAGGCATTCCACGCTGAATCTGCGAATCCATTGCCCAGGCCGGCGAACATGAATGAGATGATCAGCACTGGGTAGGGCGGGTGCACTGAGTTTACGACATATGCGAGTAAATGCGCGGAAGAGCTGAGCGCTGCCACGCCGCGTTGACCAAAGTACATGTGAACGGAATTGTTGAAGATGGCGGCGCCCGCGTAGCCGACGACGGGGGCGAGGAAGACGAGGGATATGATTGTGTAGCTGAGATTGTAGTATGTTTCCAACTGACAGTCTCCGTCATTACACAATTCTCAAAAGGACAACTGACTTGGTTGACTCACATAAGGGATCAAGGCCTTTACAAATGTTAGCTAGAACTACCAATATACATATGTATGTCGGGTGTCTTGAAAGATTGGGCTCACTCCATAAGCAGCATCGTTCGCACCCATGATCACAAAGGCCCAAAACGTAGCAAACAACCGTCTTATATTGATCGATGGCTCATTCCATTTCTCGATCGCATGCGCAACCACAGCCGGTGATTGGTGTTGTGACTCTGCTGATAATGTTTCGAGATCCGGTTCTCGTTCCATGTGCACATCTTGGGTTGTGGTGGCATTAGATGTTCCATTCAGTCTCTGCTCTTTGGAGCTGGTGGGAAAGTTTCTGGCCTGCGGCTCTAACTCGATCGCGCCGGTCACAGACCCTCTAGCATGACCGTCTTTCATATTCACTCGATATTTATGATTTACAGCTGTTAGATACATGCGGGTGGCTTTTTTCGAGATGAATTGACTGCATTGGCTGCAGCTCAATGAAACCGGCTTCCCAGGTTGCTTCAGATGACATTTATATAGAAATCTCGCTTGAATTCTCGGCGTTAGTCATCGACAGGAAACTAAAATGGTTCTGAGCTGTCCTCTTGGCGCCATCTACTAGATTGACACGGTTTACGTTCTAGATTGCAAAGCCAGCGAAAAGTTCAGCCGAAGATCAGCCGGGAAGGTGGGGAGGATCGTTATCGATAACGAACAGGTCATTCATACTTCGTAAGTTCATCAATCATAACATACACTATAAGCAAATGAGGTATCTGAACAAATGAAAAGTCAAGTCTGTAAGCGAAGGATTCTGGCCTGCCAGAAATAAAACATAAATTTCTTCCGATACTCCGCGATAATGCTGAAAACAGTCAATCTTGTGATGATTCTCACCGACTCTTCGAAACGCTCGATAATGCTTCTGTTTCACTTCGCCCATACTTAGAGCCTCATTCGGCGAGTTGATTTTGATTTGGTCGACTTTTTGCTCTTGGTAGCAATATGTTTGGTTTTCTTTAATTTTTGCTCTCTCCACCATTTGACAATAACGCGCTTTGCCCATAGCAGACGGTCACGCGCGCAAGCAACAACTGCACACTGCTCGGCAATCTCTTTGGCGAGCACACGACGCCTTGTATCTTTCTCGGCTGTCATACGCCGCCATGCTTTCTGGATGACACTAGCCGCACGAATACGTTTCGTTGACGACAGGAGCCGAGAACATAGGAACGTCAGAGCCCCTAGCACGAAATCTCGATCAAATATGCGAGATGCGGAAGTCGATCCGGCCACAAGAGATGCTGTCAGAAATTAGAATTGAGAGTCGAACTAGAGGCCTCCTTTCGACTTACCAAACTGAGAACTACAGCCCAGGGCTTGCAGGCGTGATTGCAATCCTTGCTGGGCTCCAGGCTGTTTTTTTGAAGACTCCGTTCCTTTCAGAAAATAGACTTCATACTCATCCACAATGCTTTCAAATATTTTGCCATCCGCAAAGCTAGTCGTGAGGTTGCCAAGCTGCAATCCTTTCAGCCGCGCGAGACTCGAAGCCCATTCGATAAGCAAGTCCTCATGTGATACAAGCTCAAGGTCGTACATTTTGATCACATTGCAGCTTTGATGGTCTTGGCCAAGAACAAGCTTCTTTTGCAGACGCACAATTTCACTCCTCACATCGTTCCAGTCTAGCATACCTCCCAAGCCCCATTTTCCAACCAATACCCACAGCAAGGCCATTGTCTTCTCGCGGTATCCGTCGACTATATGCTCCGCGTTGATGTCTTTCACCATCGCGTCGGTGCCAACAACCCCCTTAAGAGCGTCAAGCGCTATTTGAACGTTGAAAACCTTTGCCGCTCTGCTGATACAGGGAACCTTTAGAGTCTGAGAGAGTGGCCACTCTGTGGTTCCATTCCCTAACAATAATGTTTCATCTATGATCGTAGTGTCTGAGCTCTTTCTTCCTCTATGAGAAGGTGAGGACATTTGATATGACAGAATCTCGACGAGCCTCGTCAAAAGAATTCCATCACGCAAATCCACAGCTAGATTCTGGATGTGAAAGTCGTAATCCTGCAATTGATGTTGTTTGTAGAGTAAATTGCAGTTCAAATGATTGACTTGTCGATTGATATCTCCCATTGAAGGGAGCAACAAGTTAGCCAGTGCCTGCAATGCCGCCGATGAAGATTTGTGCGTAGAGGAGTCGATGAACAACCTCCGCGGTAATGAGTTTCCTGGTTTCATTCGGGCCCTGTCTAGAAGGATTATCATCATAATGCTCCGGAGAATGGTACGTTGGTAAGGACCTCCGACGTCATCCTCTCGAGTATCTCCATGCTCCTCCTTGTCCATATTTCGGATAAGGAATATATCCAAGAATGCCTCTATTGCGCGTTTCAATGCTTTTTGCTGCTTCAGTGATGGGGCTTGTGGTCCACTACTTATTCGGACTGACTGATGAGTTAGTTGCCGTCCGACTACAATTTCTGCTGCCGCCTTCAAAGCGTCCAAGTCGTAAGTCTCGGACCAGAAATCTAAGAATGACCTTTTCATGCCCAGATCATGGGGAAGACGACTGCCCCGGTCTAATATGTCCTTGGACGGCGCCAAAGAACCATAAAGTATCGAAGCTTGGAGACGCCTATAAAGTAAAAGGAACGCGTCGCTTTGATAGATGTGAAGAAGCTCATGTCGAAGTGATTCCGGGTCCTGTGGGTGCAGCTTTCCCCCAACAGAGTCGAATAGGCCATTTACGAGTTGGGTTATGATGACTTCTTGATGCGAAAGCCAGTCGTCTTCGTACATCGCTGGATTTAAGATGTCGTTATTGAGAACAGGATATTGTTGATCAATGTTCATAGGGTGAATCTGGGGCAGACCAAGCTGGGGAGGTCGAATTGAACGAGTTTCTGTCACCAGCGATTCCTTCGAGAGCCGTGATTCAAGGACGGAACGATTTTTGATACTGGTACGTCCGATGTCGGATTTTTTAGACGAAGAAGAGACAGCGACCTTTGATTTGGTCTCTACTAACAGAACCGCTGACGATTTTTGGCCCATAGGCTTGAGAACTGGCTCTTTGCGTTTTGACTGAGCAGTATTCGCTTTGATGTTCTGCAAAGCTTTCGATTTCATCTTCAAAGGTTCCCTTAATTTTGCATCTGATCGGGAAATCAATTCTTTAACTTGAAGTTCCTTGCTCTTGTCCTTGAAGCAACCCGGCGGAATGTTCTCCTTTCCTCCGTTCTTTCCCATGACATCCCTGACTGTTGTACTTTGTTGAGTAACTTTTCTGCTGGATTGCAGCGGTGTCCGTCCAGGCTTTTCCATTGTAGACTTTCGCGATTGTTTCTTCGCCGCAATACGTGCCTCCAAGCTGTACAGAGGTACTGTCTCATCTATCGAACTCGATCCGATGATGTTTGCGTCCGCCGATTTGACTGGGCTGAACAGACTCATAAAAACAGTTGGCACAGTCGTGTCTTCCGTCGGAATGTACACCGTACGGCGTCGAACGTCCTTCTTCAAGCTATCGCTTGCGGAGGACTTGTAATTCCGGAGTGCCATATTATCTGGTTGTAGGTTCTCTTCCAAAACATCCGGCTTCGTGCTTGTATCAATCACTCGTTTAGCTTGCAGAGAAGCATTATTTTGTACTTCTGACGAACTAATGCGCGGTCGCTGGAAACGTTGGGCCGGTTGAGCGAGATTCGATGAACTTCTATCCTGTGGCTTCCGTTTCAGCCCAGTTTGCCTTGTTGATATCGTGGTACCGCTAGTCGTGTTCGATTTGCCGTCTTCTTGAATCGAGAAAGATGTCGTTTTTGGAAGTCGTCGCGGCTTCGCTTTGGCCAGTGATGTGGTTCGCGGTTGTGGTGGAAAGTTGATAGCAGCAGTATATTCGAGGGTATCGAGTGTATCATCTTCCCACACGTTTGTCAGGCTGCCATACAGGCCATGGCGAGAGCTGGACTTGGATCCTGGGCAGGGGCTCTCCAGAAAGTCATTCATTGTCGCTGTGTTGTGGTGTCCATCCGGCTACTTGGTCGGATGCAGTATATTGACAGTTGTCGATTTGTACAGTAGAGTTTGGAGATGTAATAACAGTTGGCGGATGATATATTTGCAGACGTATTTGATCGCTCTTTCATACAGATACAGAATAAAGCACTCCAACGAGGTGTAAAGAGTCATTGTACGGGCATCGATCCGTGAGGAATGCTTGTTTGGGACTCGCACCAATCGGGACGATGTTTACGTGGTTGCCCACGCAACATGGCCCAGCACGATCTTCCGGCAGGAGCTCCCCGCGCGCCTTCCCTTTCGCGTCTACTACGTAGTAAACTTGACAGCACCCTCTTTCTTACATAGTATATCCTTAAGCCTCTTCCTCATTCTCACCTTTATTTGATGCATTTCGTCGTTTTGCACGGTGGACGGTTTGAGCTAAAAATACCCCTCTAGAGAAATGTTGGATCTATGTCGCAATGACGAAACAAATAGCCGCCGCCCTGTCAATTCAGGAGCCCCCTGCGTAAAGTCCAATCGGACAAAATTACAGCAGAATCGTATTCAATAAAAGTATCGCTACTGGCTCGCAGGKTTGAATCAGTCCACGCAAGGGTCATGACTAATTGAGCATGGCATATTAGACGATCGCAAATCGGAGGCAAGGCATGACTGGACTATGCTTGGTAGATCCTCCGAGAATACTCGGAATAGTGTGCGACAGAGACAGCACATGTAAAAGATGGGGAACGGTGAGTTACTGGCAAGAACATCAGATACGGAATTGATGGTGGCATATTTGCCACAAATACAAACAATACACGCTCAATACACAAATTCGCAGGAAAGAGGCTCACGAGATCTGCGCACGTGGCCAAATTTTGTACCATACTGTATGTACCAACAGTACCATAAAGTCGACGAAATGGCCTCTCGCATGATGTAATTGCCCTTGCGCCTCAAGCACAACTTCATTTCGAGTACTTGGAGCCACTGACCACATTGCTTCTTCTCGAATCTCCTACATATACGTACAACATAGTCTTTCATCGAGCCTCTGTGGTTTCAAATCCTATTCTTTCGCCGAAACGACTGGCCGCGCCGTTGCGACTAACAGGATCCAATTAGGCCTATTCCAGCTAGATCGTCGCCGGCTCCAGATCTCCCCTTAAACTAATCATTGAAGGTTACATACACCCCGGCATTGCCACTACTGCTGCGTGTTCTATTTGAGGATTCGGTGCATATTCAGAAGATATAGGCTGGAGAACACTTGATAAATCTATTGTCTTTTTCTTTTTGTTTTCTTTCTTGCATTCTTTGTTCCCGAATACACGTCAGCAAATTCGCCGAGGCTTCTCAAGTACGTGCTTGTCTGCGGATGGTATCGACAACGTCGGATCCGCCAACGTCCACGGACCATGGAATCCTTGGTCTATGAGGATTCGCCGTTGGCAGATTATCTCGAAGGTAATGCACCAATTGTAACCTCGGATTTCCAACAACTATTAACACCGTCTGATGTTAAAAGGTGAAGGCGAACGTGACCAAGATTGGGCGCCGCTGCAGATCGAGACGAACGGAGACGCACATTCCCAGAACTTCGCACCGAAAGGGTTACCAACGGTACAAACACGCGTTCGGGACGCATCCGTCGCAGCGAGCGACAGGAACTCCTCACAAGAGCAAGGAACCGGAGTGTTTGGCCGGATACATCACACATGCTCTGTATGTTATACTACCAATATTAGAAGGTATTTAGATCACAGCGCTGATTTTAGTAGTCGGCAGTCAGTTCGCGAATCGGAAAGCGTGATAATGAGAGGTTCCTGGAACAATTCGGCTACGTAATAGTCGCATCGCATTTGCTGGACGAATATAATGCTGCATCACATACGACTGCAGCAAAAGATGCTCAACCGAATTTACCTGGCCATGACGCGATATCATTCTCTACCACCGTCGGACTTACCGGAGCTGTCGTCACTGCAGTAACATCATTCTCAATAGTTGGATTAATACACTGGAGCCGGTCACGAACAAGTGCAGGTTTCAATCCACGGAGATTAGTGATACTTCTCGTCGTGTTACCCCTGGTTGGGGCAGTCTTCTATGCCTTTGCCAGGCGGCAGTGGCTGAGGTTTGTGCGACAACAAGCGGTTCAGGGGGCTTCTAACTTTATCAATGGAGCTCAAAGATTCGACTCACTAATTTCCTCGTCGGTGCTATTCATACAAGAGGTAGAACTTGTATCGCGTGGATATAGAATGTAGGATTCTTTCTTTGATTTAGAAAGTGCAATCCGTCTGACATATTCTTGCAGAAGCACGCCTTTACCGCCAGTCAGTCGTTTAGAGGAAACGACACACGTCCGTCGGTGCTTGCGATTACGCCGCGCTGTCTCCGAGGGTCTATCTCTTGTTCTTGATCGGTATATACAAGCACAACATACCATCGGACTCCTCACGGATTCATCTCACCTCGAGAAATACTATGACATCTACGAAATATCCATGGCGGAGCTTGCTGAGGCTCGTTCCACATCTTCCGAAACCATAGGTGAAGACCAGTACTCGCTCAAGTGGCTCCGAATAATGTTCAGCCGATTGTACACTATGAGGCAAAGCATACTTTGCTGTCTTTTGGCGCTGAAGGCAGATGGAAGCGGTAGTGACATTCCTCCGTGGACTTGTGCGGTCGAAGAAATGCGGGAACTCGCCACAGTAACCCACGAAGCCGCAAACAAGATTGCAAATATTTTGAACGAAAAAGACAGTGAGTTTCGTCTTTTTATGTTTACAACATGGTGTAAGAGTCTAACTTGATGCAGAACCCGTCCCACCTCTCTCACCTATACCCTCTGCATCCACAGGTCGTGATACCCTTCGAGCTCAAGCAAGACGATTGAACTCTCTTTCACAAGGTATTCGAGCTCTTCACGCCAAAATGCACTTGATGCGGGAAGAATCAGACGAAAGCTTGACGCAGGACGCAAGCGAGCAGGACGTTGGAGCGTCCTTAATGGCACAATACGAATCTATCGGTGCCGACATTCGAGGTCTTCTACAAGAATGGGAAGCAGGCAAAATGGCCCTGATCAGTTCCTTGGAACATCCAAACGGACTTCCCTCATCATCGTCTTATGACCGATTCTCACGGTCATCATCTAATGATTTGAAACTGCCGCTATCACCAACTAGCAGCCTCGGCGGCGTTACAGCAGTAGACGGAAGTCCCACTGCAGCACTCATGGCTCTTAACGGTGAAATAGCAGAGAACGTCGCCGACGCCGAGGCAGAAGAGATCTTTGAAGCAATCGTCATGCCATCATCCCGGAAACGGCAGTCTCTAACCAGAGAAGAGCGGATAGCCCGCGTCAAGGAAGATAGAGCGCGACAAGTCGCTGCGAGAGAGAGAGCAGACGCCAGCACGAATATGCTCCGAGAACTTGAGACGGTCATCAAACATCGCCCGACGCTGAAAAACAAGCCGCAGCGAATAACCAGCATCTAACCACCCTATCGACATCGATACTACTTTTTTCTTGTGTTTTATTTTCAGCCGGCGCACGGTGTACTACTAATTATACATCTACTTTCTCATTGTACCTGTTTGCCCTTCAGTTGTAAATAATCTGTTTTATGGTTGGCGTTCGGATGTACCATCAGGGAGCGATGTATTTGCATTCTTTCTCTTTGATTTGTTCATGTATGCATAGTACACAATCATTATACATAAAGTAATTTTATTGATCAGATCAAGTGCACTATACCTTGTGGAAATTCTGTATGTTCTCCAGAACACCTTCCGGCTCTAGGTCACATGCATCCATATTCATGACTGAACCAACTGATATGGTCAGCTGAACTTGAACTGTTTCTAGACTCGAATCTCCATTACGCAGAGTAGTATCACCTCTCGAAACTAAACTCATGGAGAATACCTAAGGGGCAAGTATATCTGCAAAGCAATCACCTTCACCGTCCAAGAGGATCCAGAAATGTGTTCATGTGCTACTGTGAGCACTGCAGAATGCCGACAGCATTGGCCAAATCGTCAGTTAATCTTATTGGACATACGCCCAGTTCTCAAGAATCGAACATTAACTAATGAACATGACTAAGCCCCAGACTAGTAAAGCATTACATCCCAATCTTAATCAATTTCACGGGTTGTTTTGCATAGCAATTAATGTCAGTACATCATTCATCTCCGGATGGCTCAGTAAACTCCGAGAGACAACAAGCCAATACCGCGTGATAGATAGCTAACGATGAAAGCTAATCTGATACATAATAACAGGCACTCGACTACAGTAGAATGTGCCTATGATGATATTGCTGTAATCCCAACCTAAGCCACATCATCGCGAACGCAGTCTGAACGCTTTCGTGGCCATACCATCTCTTCTCCAGTAAGTGATTCAATTTCAGACTTCACTGCATCGAACGGCACAAAGTATGATAGGTCTTCATCCCCCGACCCCCCAAAGAGTAGACCAACAATGAATGGCTGCGTAGATTGGTATCGAGTTTTGAGCGGTGCCTGTGGAGATGGCATTGGACTCGGTTGTCATAGTCGTAATATTCCCAGTCTGCAGTAGCAATCACAAATGAACCAGAATTCCCTTGACGACTGAAAGTTGTCCGTGTACTATAGGATGCAGGATTGGAAACAACCCACGCATAGTGCATTTTCTTGTTTTCGACGCCATTTTCCGTGAAAGGGAAAGTCACAACTTTGAAGTCGTGTACAATGCCAAAGGTATAGTCGCCTGTCCTGGATAACTTTCCGACAACTTTGATGTGGTGTTTACCGTCACCATCAAATACCCCAAGTGAATCCGTCTCCCAAGTGTCACATACTGCATAGGGTTGTATTGACAGGGATCACTCTACCTTTGTTACTCCGTGCAAGCCCTAATTTTGAGGCTCCCCAAGTAACAGATATTGCGGGGAACTTTGGGTACTTGGCAAGCGAACACTAATTCCTCTGCGATTGTGAGCTTGACACAAGCTTTTATATCCAGCGGATTATCGCTCAGTTCAGGCCATTATATTGACGGTACAGAAGTCCTAACTGTTTACTGGAAGAGGTATGAATCAAAATCAACAACTTTATAAACCCTGTCCTTGCACCATGAGCAGCCTCCCAAGAAGAATCACTTCGGTACTCAATCTCCTTTAAATTGCATTGCTCTTGTCATTCTCGGGTTATCTATACCCGAGACTGGAGGAATACGAGCAGGGCAGTTGCCTTTCTAGGTATATCCTCCTCCTCCACAACCTGATTCCCCGGACTCATGGAAGTTTAAATTCCAAAACAACGCTGATCATTAATGCGTGTATTATAGATTTACTGAAATGTTACATTTTATTCAATGCTTGACATTGTCCCGGGATGTAAGACGATCCAATACTAGCATCCACTAGGGATCTCCGTCCTTTTAAGAAGTCATTCGGCGCTTGATTCATTTTTTCAGGGTATGATGCTATTAAAGTCGCATTATGCATGTCCTACTTGGCAGACAAGAAAATTGAGGCCTTGAGTAGGCGACACTCCGCATATTGACTTTTGCTTTTGCGGAATTGAGATGACATGAAATTTTTCTGGGCATTCCCAGAAGCATTTCTCTCCATCTTAATACCTAGATATCCAGGAATTGATCCTTCTAATATTCGGATCACTGAAGAACGGTGCTATGTATTACAGACAAGTGCCTGGCGGCATTCGACATCTTCAGTTTCTTCTAGCAAAGTATAATGCCCAAGCACCCGAAAACAAGTGAAAAAGATATTTGAAATGCGGTTCTCTTTCCTCTTCTCCGTCCTACTGCTTCTGCACCAGGCTGCAGCCCAGCTTTCCGGTAGTGTTGGTCCCTTGACCAGTGTCTCAACCAAAAAGGCGAAGAAAACCTGCAATGTTCTTGACTACGGTGCCAAAGCCGATGGAAAGACTGACCTTGGTCCTCCGTTGCTAGCTGCTTTCAATGCTTGCTCCTCTGGTGGTCTTGTCTATGTCCCTTCTGGAAGTTACCTGCTAAGCACTTGGGTTACTCTAAGCGGTGGCTCAGCTTGGGCTCTTCAAATTGATGGAATCATCTATCGAGGGGGTACTAGTGGGGGCAACATGATATTCATTGAGCATACAAATGATTTTGAATTATTCTCTTCTCATGCATCTGGCGCAATTCAAGGATTGGGATATGAGTTTCATGCTCAAGGGAGTATATCGGGCCCTAGGATCCTGCGATTCTACGAAGTTACTAATTTTTCCGTACATGACTTCATCTTGGTTGACTCGCCTAGTTTCCATTTTAGTATGGATACCTGCCAGAACGGAGAAGTCTACAACATGGCCATTCGAGGTGCTAACGAAGGTGGCTTGGATGGCATTGATGTCTGGAGTGACAATATTTGGATTCACGACGTAGGTATTGTATTCAGCTGCTTCAAAATAAACGTGGTCGTTGCTAACATATTTTGACCAGGTTGAGGTGACTAATAAGGATGAATGCGTTACTGTCAAGGTGCGCCAACTGGTCTATCTTGCATTCATTCAAGGAAACATACTGAT
Source organism: Talaromyces amestolkiae (assembly GCF_001896365.1). Classification (NCBI taxonomy): domain Eukaryota; kingdom Fungi; phylum Ascomycota; class Eurotiomycetes; order Eurotiales; family Trichocomaceae; genus Talaromyces; species Talaromyces amestolkiae. The sequence goes on along the minus strand of NW_024468045.1, from coordinate 323,076 downwards.
TCTAAATAGAGTCCGGCACATAATATACTTATCGAGGACATCTATTGTAATTGGAGCGGTGGATGTGCCATTGGCTCTCTCGGAGCAGGCACTGATATCAGCAACGTCTTATATCGATATGTCTATACCTGGTCTTCCAATCAAATGATGATGATCAAATCCAATGGTGGAAGTGGTTCGGTCGAGAATGTCATTTTCCAGGACTTTATTGGTACGCACGTTCGATCTGCATTCATCTGAAACACTAATGGAATCGTAACTTACAAACACCTAGGCCACGGGAATGCCTACTCTCTTAATGTCGATTCCTACTGGTCTTCTCAAACCACCGCCGCCGGGAATGGCGTAGAGTACAAGAATATTACATTTACCAACTGGCACGGTACCGAAGCCAATGGTGCACAGCGAGGCCCTATCCGCGTGATTTGCCCCGACAAAGTCCCCTGCACTGGCATTACTATCAGTGATTGGGCCATGTGGACCGAATCAGGCACTTCACAAACATACAGCTGCAGAAGCGCGTACGGCAGTGGATCATGTTTACGAAACTCGGCTTCCGGCACAAGCTCATATACTTCGACCACCACTGCGACTGCTGCTCCGAGTGGCTACTCTGCCCCTACCATGGCTGCCGACTTGAAGAATTCCTTCGGCACGACAGCTAGCATACCGATTCCGGCTGTCCCAACCTCTTTCTTCCCGGGTCGAAGTCCGGTTAGCAAGCTGGCAGGAAGTTCATAAGCAAGCGAGCTATCAACTATACCTTGGATGTTATGAGTTACTCCGTTTACTCAAGGGAAGGTAATCACTTAGACCAGTGATGTTCAAAGCTGTGGTGATAACGATAAATGGCAATTTCAGGAGGTTATTAGGGCACAGTTCCAATTAGGTTAAGCCTTGTCTATTCATGATTGTTCATCCACATTGAAAGCTTGCAAGCCCTCATAGAAGTATGTATGTTTGATTAGATGCCCAAGCTCCTTTTACTGCTCTCATAAAGTTTTGTAGGGAACTGCTAGGGGACATGGTTTATCCCTAGCCCTAATCCTATATGATTTCCGTTGTCGCATTAGTACTATTGCGAGCCGGAACACCATCCGGATCTTGCTGACAGCCCAGATGACCCCTCCGTTTACTATCAGTGCTCTTTCCTCCCAAGGAAAGACATACATTCCATAAAATTCTCGGACTGGTTCCAATATACATACCGGAACATAATTGAACATGAACAAGGCTAATTGTGGAAATAGAGTGCGGACCATGTCGCGCAACATTATCCAATGGCTACTTAATCAAGAGTATAGTCCGACAATCCTTGAAGTGGGTTCAAACTACTCTCGTCAAGTACAATCCTTTTTTGGGGTCTTTTGAGACATATCTGAATGACTTACCTTGCAAGTGTGTGCCGACAAAGAAAGCTCGTACAGTCTAACAAATTTGCTCAGAGGCATTATTATTCAACGTTTATATAAAAAAAATTTGTATTGGAGAATTAAATGATGAGATAGTAGTATGTAAGAGAACCAAAGCGCAGTGAGAGAACGAATGAAAGTTACCATAGTAAGAACAGGACCCAGTAGATAAGGCTTGACGCCTCTGGCTGGAAGCGTCTTGCTCATTTATTGGATTTTGCCATCATTGACTTGGAGGTTCTCACTCGGAACAAGTAATACAAAATAACTGCCCCAAAGATGTTAAAAACAAAATAGCACCAGAAGATGCCGTAGTTGCGCCATCGGTCATCATAGTAGATCTCTCGAGCAGCAAGATACTGGTCTGCAGAGCTCATGCTACAGTATTGGCAGTCGGACGTGGCATTTTCGTTGTATACTGAGCCACCTGCGCTTTCGACGTATTTCTCCATGTAATCTCCGCAGGTTTGACCAGATGGAGGGTTGAAGACGCTGAGTTCGGCGGCATTGCACTCAACTGTGCGACCATGCAGTGCAGCACCTGCAATGCCACCTATGTAGTACGTGAATGGCGAGACACGATACATGAAGATCCAGAATCCTGTTCACGGGTATTAACGACGGTTGACAAACGGCATATCATGTACAGAAGCTAACTTACGGGGTAGAACACTTGGTGGCTGCATAACACCATTGAAGATGAAAGACAGACCAAACATGAGAGTTGCGAGCATGGCGGCAAGAGCGGGCTCTGGAATAGCGGACACGACGAATTGAGCCATGCTTGCAGCGTAGATGTAGAATTGCACGATGAACAACATAATCAATGCACGGCTTTCAGAATCTTGACCAGTGCCAAACACGGACCAGTAGAAGGAAGCCCAGGAGCAGACACCCAAACAAACTTGCCAAGGTACCTCCACGATAATTTGTGAGAGCACAAACACTTTCCACGTGTAAATACGGGAGGGACGCTCGCGGACTTCGTACAGCGATCGCTGAGTAACGAAGCGAGGCATGATTTGGTTGACAAGGGTGTTGAAGATAGTACACAAGAGAAAAATGCTAAAAAGGACATTCTGGAAGCCTTGTTGAGTGTTGTCGGCCTTCCAGAAAGAGAATCCAATGAATAGGCCCGAAGTGATTGCGAGAATAAACTTTGCATAGATGTAGTCTGGTTGACGATAGTGGCCCTGAAAACAACGGCCAAGCACGACCGATAGCTGGGTGGAAAATGGCATGGCAAATTCGGCATTGTCATCATCGGACAGTTGATCATGATTAGTGTCATTGCGCATGTGATGAATTCGGTCGAGCTCAGAAATGACATCTTGATACTCCTGACTCGAGTTCCATACGGCAGGCCAGTCCACACCAGGGCAGCCCTCTCCGGCGACCATGTCGAGGATGTATTCGGCGGGATTCTCCAGTCCCTCGCATGGTCGAGCTCCGTGGTGTTCAAAGTACTTCAAGAGCGTGGATGACTGTTCGCCAATGTCACCAAAATATACTGTCTTCCCACCTTTCGCCAGAAAGAGTAGACGATCGAATGTTTGAAACAGAGTCGCACTGGGCTGGTGGATCGTTGCCAAAACAGCCTGGCCATGGTCTGCAAGCTTTCGAAGAAATTGGCAAATCGTCCATGAGCTCTGAGAATCCAGTCCACTCGTTGGTTCATCCAAAAAGATCAATAGAGTGGGCTTCGCAGCAAGTTCAACGCCAATACTTAGAAGCTTGCGCTGTTCAACATTCAGGCCCTCGCCAAGGGATCCAACTACCGCTTCAGCAAAGTCTTCCATGCCAAGCATCTTGAGAACCTGTTCCGCGTACTCATATTTCTCCTCTTTAGAGACACTCCTTGGCTGGCGAAGCATAGCACTGAAGCGGAGCGCCTCGCGGACAGTGGTCGTCTCAAGATGGAGGTCTTGCTGCTGTACATAACCAGTACGACGAGGAAAATTTGGCATCAACGGCTGACCATTAACCAAGATGTCACCAGATACAACACCAATAGACACCCGTTGGGCGAGGACGTCCAACAAAGTCGTCTTACCAGCCCCAGAAACACCCATCAGTGCAGTCAAGCTACCAGGTTTGACCCAGCCATTGACATCATCCAGAAGTCGTCGAATTCCTTCCTTCACCGGAATATCATAATTGATGGCCTTCCAAGAAAGAATGTCTTCTCGCCTAGGCATGAGGATCGTATCATTTGTCTCTGTTGCTTCCAACGTATTCATTATCACAGCGCCACCGTCTGCATCATTGGATCGGAGGTGTGCTGGGGCATGACCAGGACGGAAGACTAGTGCCTCAGCCTTTGACTTGTCGCTAGCAATGAACTCAGTAGCTACAAGATAGGTCGCATTGAAGAGAATCATAAATCCAATGAGGATTCCTACATATAGGGTCAGCATATGTACAGCCTTAAAAATTGCAAGGTTTTGTAGGAGTTGGCTTGTCAGGTACATACCGAGATTTCGCCACAGATGAGAGTAATAGTAGAAATAATTTTGTTCGATGAACGCATCTCCAGAGACAAATCTCTCGCCTGCCTTTGCACCTATAGAAGAACAGATGAAAGACTTGCCAGTGGCGTAACTCGGAATTATCGACGTGCATGAGTAGTTCTTGCCGTGAAACTCATTGGCAATAATTGCTTCAAAGGCATAATAAATCGGGTTGATCCAGCGAATCCAGGACAGCCATGGGTGCATGTACGGCTGTGGTAGCGTAAATCCAGTGTATACAACGATACACAGAACAAGAATACCGGCCAGTGCCATGGCCTGTCCGACGGACCTTGTCAATGCTCCAAGGCTACGAAATAGACCAGACATGGTTAGAACAGAAAGAAATAGGAACAAGTAGAAAATGAAAAACTGAGATGGCTCCCGGCGAAGGTTTGCCATAAAGTATAAAACGATGCTGAAGATGGAAAGTCGCACAATTTTGATAGGCAAGTCTACGACGATGCTTGCCAGAGCCTCCGTGAAGGGGTGAACAAAGGCATAGCCAGATTGTTTCTCTACAATTGGCCGCTGACTGTAGAGTTGCAGGATTTCGTTTATGGTGAGTAGGGCATTCATCAGTACAGCAAAATAGCACACAGCACCCTTTTGGAAGAAATATGAAGAGGTATCAGGCGTATTGTAGAAGACGGATCCAATAATCAAGGACAGAATCAATTGAACGACAAGAGGCGACAGCGCGGTAGGCAAGTCGTTGAGCATACGCTGATATGCTCTCCGAGTACACAAGCGGATTTGCATCGGCACAGATAGGATATATGAGCTACCAGAGCGGGTGTGTACAGCCTGTTGGTGATTGTGGTAGTCTTTGAATCTTCTGGCGTCCTCGCCATTAGGTGGGTGTTGTTGGTCGAAATCGGTGATTTGTTTCCGCAGACTCTGATATTCTGGGCTCCGCTTCCAGTATTCCGCGAATTCCTTCGCTGTGCGAGGCACCTTGTTCTCCATTCCTGGAATTGCCTTTCGCTCATCAGGATTGGTAATGGCAGTCAAAAAGTCACCGCTCACTTGACGATCCGGTCTGGCCCATCCCATGTCCTCAAAATAAGCTACTGCTCGTTCACAGGGGCCGTAGTAGATTTGGTGGCCCTCGTAGAGCACTACAACCTTGTCGAACAGGTTAAACATGCCTTGCGATGCTTGATATGCAGCGACTGCATGACATGACTGGGCCATATCAGCTGACAAACGTAGAGCACGGACAAACTTCAAGGCGGAAGCGGCATCTAATCCTCGAGTACTGTTGTCCCAGGCGCCGATACGACAACGCGAAAGAAACATCTCGGCAATGCTGACCCGCTTACGCTCACCACCACTAATTCCCCGAACGAATTCGCTACCAACTTCGGTATTGAATGTATGGGATAACCCAAAAATAGACATAACTACTTGAGTTAGAGTCTCCACATACTCATCTCGGGACATATCTTTGATACGCCGATGAGGAGCACGAGCGTGGGCAGCAAACGAGAGGGTCTGGCCCACCGTCAAGTGAGGGAAATGAAGATCAACTTCCTTATTGTATGCCACATCACCACGATGGTGTTTTATCATATCCTCGAAGCCGATACCTTTGAAGTGGATTGAGCTACTTCGTTCCATAGTCAGGCCGCCCAGATGTCCACAAAGGGTTTTGAGGAAGGTGGTGCATCCACTTCCCGGACGCCCCAGAACCAAAAGGAGCTCTCCACCCTCGAGCAAACCGTCAAAGCTGTGAAGAATTCTCCTTGGAGGAGATAGGCGACCCTTCATAGCTCTGGAGGCATACCGAAATAGAAGGGTAAGACTTGAGAGCAAAGTCTCCTGAAACTGCAGTGCTGAACCGGAGCCGCTAACGAAAAGATTAGAGAAGACAACACCTTGAGAAAGAATCTCATCACCGGCTTCATGAACCTGGCTAACGACATGTTGGGCCCATCGATGGTGATCAAACTGAGGGCTGTTGGGATCTAGTCTTGGGTCTTGGGACTCGACGCGGCTAGCAGACACGGATAGCTTTCGTCCAAGCTTGCTAGAAGCGATGCGGGTGAGAGATTCAATTTCCCGTTCGTCAATTGCACGATCTCTTATAGGCATAAGCTCGATTTCACTGTCGACCTTCTCCATGATGGGCACGTTTTCGCAGTGTATTTTGAAGAGCGCGCATGTTGCCAGCAACGTCGAGATGGTTGCTGCTTCTGATATTTATAAAGCTCAGAACATTGGTCATAGTCTCCTACCCTGCTCGGAATTAGGGGGCATTGAGACCGAGATGGAGGAGAATTATGAACATAGCTCTCGGATCCTAGCCACCCGACAGCTATAGTCTCCAACACAGGCGAGCTTGCGCTGTTCATCTGGTCGGTGTCGGCACTTGTAAACGCCGACTTTGCGACTCGTTGTTCGTCAAGCAAACTGGCAACGATACAAAGAAGAATCAAATGTTAACGATGTTGGCAAACTACTGTAGATATCGCCAAAGCCCACGAGGCCTGCAAACAGTGCAAACAGACGCGATTGCATAATTCTATCTTTCCGTAGATTTTACATAAGCAGCCAAATGGCGAGTCACGTGCCAAGAGCACGTGAACAATTACAATATTTTTTAGCAAGCTGTGTTCCCTCGACTATACAGCTTATCATTTTTATGCAGTATTGAACAGCGGACCTTTGACACACATACAACCAAAGTGCGTTCACGGACCAAGTTACAAGCACTTCATGTATGTACTTTCAGAACTCGCCCCTAGTATTACGGACGGCAGAGCACTTTGGCATCTGGATGCCACACCCATTCACGTCGATTAGTACCCAACACATTGTTTGTAATCATCGATACCAACGACCAAAATCCCGTACCTATAATCAAGCATCTATAACGATGTCAATACCATCATCATCATCATACCCTGGACCGTCTTCTGAACGATATGGTGCCCCCTCAGCCCTAACACGTTCATATCCGTGCAGCCGAAGGACCTACGTAAGTGGCCCCCTCCATCGGAAAAGATTCACCAGTACTCACCACGCTGTCGGGAATGTGCTGGCCAGTTAGAAAAATGGTTATGGGTATAATATTAGGTTTGCAATTGTAAGTACAAACATCATTTGAAATCAGTTTGACGCCTGAGTCGAGGGTGTCACCTGAGTAGTTTCGGGGTTGCTTTGTGGCCTATCGTTTGTGGTGGTGTGAGGTTTGTTGATCGATTAGTGTCTGATGCAGAACTTCACGTCGATATAATTGAAGTAATATACGAGGTGAATACCTTTGCGAGTAAAAGACTGCAGACTGCTTCGATGTTGAACTACAGTGTAGGTATAGTTAGGGTTATGTATGTGCTGCGTGGACTTGCCCAACACAGTAACCTTGACTGGCCGTCTTCGGACAGCTGTATGTATTCTACTACGTAGTTTAAAGGTCAGCGTCAAGCAGCTAGATAATACTGACGAATAACGAGGAACCGATTACTTAGCTTACCGTCCATGGATGGAAGACAAAAATCCCTCACAAATACAGGATTCACTCCGTCTCCGTAGTGTATTCAGAATACGCAAGCGAGGAGACTAATTTCCACGCCGCGTGTATGTGCGCATACATACCACTAGTCTAGTACAACTTATTAGTGAGTATACTATGATAGTTACACACTTAACATGCAGCATGCACCTCGCCCAAGACGGATTATCTTGGACCTGTAGAGTACGTAAGTCGTCAATATGATAGAAGATGACCTCGGGATTGTGATCGCGTGGTCTGGCATGGTTAGACACATGAATACATGACTAACTTGTCAATAATGCCGATTCTGTGGTTTCCCTCCCCATTCCCACTGTGCGCACTGCCCACAGTCCACTATCGTCAAAAATCGTAGCGATCAACCGAACTTGGCTTTCACTTGGCTTCCATGCGAAAGTGTGGACTGTTGAAGTTCGGTTAGTATGCCGACGAGTAATAATAGCAAGTAATAGTATGTATGTGCGTATACGGTCAGTGCGTAGTCGTATCACGTCAAACCAACTTAGTTACAAGCTTAATTTCGCTGTTTCCTTGGGCCAAGCCGTCAATTTCAGGGACAATTTTTCCTTACGTGCACTGGCAGTGGAGATTTCCATTTTGTTTCAAGGTCCTTTGAAATTGACCGCTTTTTCTCTCCCTTCAATATCCCGCTTTACAGAGACTTTTTACAAACCTACCTCATACTTCAACTTTTACTCAAGGATGTATTCTGCATATTCATCAAAATGACCTTCCATCATATACTCCCCCGCTTTTCAAAACTGCGCTTGTACTGCCAAAAGCAAAGCTCGTTACTCGACTTGGTACGTGCATTACTCACCTTCGCACTAGAAAACCTAGTGTGGCCACTAATCCACGTCGCCTGATGCAATGATTGGTCTGTTTGATGCATAACATGATCGATCGGCTGCTACAATCTGCAGTGCTTCTTACTACTACGGTTTGGTATTAGCCTGCTTTTGACCTCGAATTTTCCGTTCGGTTGTGTTTAGTATTGACCTAGTTTAGATGCTTGGTTGTATGCACCAAGCATGCAGATGCTGCATGTTTTCCTAGAACGGCAAGGAGCAGAGCTGCTGCTTGCCTTGCTTGGACAGCAGTTTTTCTCCGAGGTATATCCAGTAGCAGTGTTTATTGTTTAGGTTGATGAGTTGTTCGCACTCATAGTCTCTCTTAACTGTCTGATACTTCATGGTCGTCGACATGCATGCCAATACTGACTACGCAGGAACAGCATGGCATGTTATCGTAGCTGAGCTTTCTCCTAGAATTGTTTCTCGGTGAAGATGGACCATAGCAAGAACGAGTTGTATAAACTGAAAATGCTCACTGTACAGTGAAGGACAACCGAGTTGGGGTCGGGTCGAGGGAGCATGGTTTCACCGCTCTTCTGTCTGTATAACGTGATCCAAACAGTCCCAAGGTTCGCATAGAGATGTGAAACTGTTAGCCATCTGATTTCTGCTCTGCTTGATCCCTGTTAATCAATTGAATGTTAATCTGATCGGACCGTGCGTTTCGATGCAACAGTTAATCGGAGATCTGCTTCGGAGTATATTCTGCAATCTTCCTTACACTGGGCTTACAGAGTGGACCTTGAGGTCGTCCCTCGTGATGTCATGTTGTCACCATTCAGTTTTCAGATTTAAGGAGAATGGATATCTTCCTTGCTCGAGTAATATTCAGAGATGAGTCGCGTTTCATATGGTTACGCTCCAATTTACTTGCCTAAAATGGAAGGCTGCTGCATTCGGCGACCACGCGCGAAACCCTAGGCACGTAGCGGTTAGCAACGAGATCGACATCCTTCGTCTGCTTTGTGGCACGTTATTATCGTCTCAGATATAAACAGAACAATGGAATGAATCTGATCGGCCGTTTGTCTTGGTTGCTGACTGCTGACTCGTGACAAAATTATCCACCGCCTTGTTAGGCGCCGCACCAAAGCAATATACAAAAATAGCCACATACTTGGCAGTCAGAACGGACGTATTATTTACCACGTTTACGTACACAAAAGAAATAAAAATGAGGAACAGTGGCTATGACTCGAGAATCGGTGAATCCTCTCCAGCAGCTGAAAAGTGAAAACTACGCTGAGTAATAATCCGATGAGGTGACTAGCAACCATCGCTTAAATGACCAAGATTACAAGTTTGTCGTATTCCGAGGGTAAGAGCAGGTGATTACATAAGGCAATTTTCGTCAATTCACGAATCGCAGCGATGGACGGCCCTCCTTCAGGCTTGCCGCTCAGCCTTTGTGGCTGGKAATGTTTCCGTTCTGTGACAAGATCACCACGGCGGACTACGGTCATCCGTATGTACTGTACATGATTACATCTGTATGTATCACGTGACGTGTTGCCTGTTTGCAGGTTTTGATGAAGTATTGTCAGTTCCTCACAAGGAAACAGGGCATCTGATGGAGTAAATGAACTCTGAAATTTCTCCCGACCGAGCCAACAAAAAGCAAGCCATCCGCAGGAAAAAAGAATAAGAAAAAAGTGGACAAGTGAACGGCATCTGACAAACGAGAAAAAAGCCGCATACTGGAAGACAGAACCAGCAAGTCAAGATGGGTCACGGTACGACATTCTGAGTTGGCGAGTCTCCAGTTTTCTTTTGTGCTTGGTTTCCCATTGTCCAGGTACGTAGTTTACTATAGTAGACTGCTCAGTAACGGGACGTATTGTAAGTGGTAAAGTATGAAACGGATGGTAAGGAACGAATGAAACATCGGAAGCGGTCTGTTTTGTAAGCAGTACCATTGGTGGACGTCTCCGCGGGCCTTCCTGAACAGGAAAAGCGATCGGTAGATACGAGACTAGCCATATTGAGAGCACGAGGCATGGTGGCGATCCAGTTGTCTGTCTGTAAAATACACGTAAGAAAAATTCTTCCTACGTACTAAGTGGTAGTATGACTGTATGAGGCTTCCGTAAAGTTCCCGAGCGTTAAGCAGGCTGTGCCGCAGCACTAGGCAGTGCGCGTACGGCTCTCGTAATGATACATGCAGGGTGCATCGATTGCCCCAACTCGTTTTTACCACCCGTACTTGGCTCCGTACCACTCATTCATCATTCCTCTTTCCCCATCTCCAATCCTCTTTCTATTACTTTTTCTTTCCCAACGACCAAAAAACCCACTTTCTCCCTCTCATTCTACTTGCTCGCCTGCTGCTGGCTGTCTGCTCGGATCTCTGTGCTTTGCACATCGCTGCATATCCTTCGACTATCACCGCGTGTTGGAAACTTGTCTACCTCCAATTGCCTCTATTCTCCCCCTCTCTGTGAACTTCGACAACCAACCAACTCGACTTGCAAACCTCCTTCAAGATGTTGCCCTTCATATTATGACAATCTGCGTCCTGCTTGGGACATCCTTAAAACAAAGTCAACCTTAAGAATCTGTCGGTTCGGTTCGAGTTTGACAAATTTATCCAACCTACAACAAACCGACACATATAATCTGCACTTCGACTCTCAGATACACATCTCTGAAGGTCTCCGGTGCACATAATGACTCACCATCAACGCCGTGATCGCCAAATACCGAAACTACAAACCATCTTGAAGATGGTCTTTTCATCAGATCAGCCCGCAGTGTCTGCAGGGCAAGAGGTCGAGGTGGTGGACGACTGCGATGAGCCTCCCGATCAAAACCGTTTACACAACCGCCCCAATAACGACCAATTATATATCAAAGCACACCTGGCGCCGGAGAAGAAAGAGTCATTGCTCACTCGAGCTCTGAAGAGTCCTGAACTCGGTCCCGTTGATCGAGTCCGAAAAGCTTCCTATCCTACCAGCAACGCTAGCGGTCACTCTACTGCTGAACTGACTAGTGATGGCGATCTCACCAGCCCGACCTACTCGAATACCTCCAGCCCACCACATATCTCAACACTTCATTTGGCTCCCGTCTTGGAAACAAGGATAGCTTCACCACCTTCGGATCCCACCGAATCGAAAATTGAGGCTGATCTTGGCCGCAAGCGTTGTATCAGCTTTGCTTGTACAGCTCGGCAACCAGAACGACCCAAAGAACCAGAGAAGAAGCTGAAAATGCCCGAAGAGAGTGACGCGACTGACGCGCCTCAGCGCAAAACGAGATTGACTTTCGTTTGTCCTTCACGGCAAAGCGAGACCAGACCCACTGCCAGGAGATCTCCATCGTACACCTCTCGTGCAACTCGCTCGCCCCCGCCAACGTCCCGTCGAACGTCTCCCTCTAAACAAGTCGATGTTGCTCGTGTCGCAGAGCCAGCGCCTGTGAAAAAGCCTGGTAGCATACATATGACTGGTCTTGGAGAGTTCAAGCCGTCAGAAGAAACTCGCTTCCACGAATTCGCCAGTTCGCTCGACGAGGTCGACGAATGGGTAGCACAATCGACCGAGCACCAGGGGAAAATGACATTGGCCGATTGCATGAAGAAAGAAATGGCTATTCGAAAATTAGGAGAAGAAGCTGAGGCTGAAGCCATTGCCGAAGAAGAAGAGGAGGACGAGATGGAAAACGAAGATGACGACATGGTAGATCCGGATGACGAAGAAGAAGACACAGTCCACGACTTTTCTTCTGACGACGGCAACGAATCAGATAACGAAGCTGGTTTCGCCGACTCGGATGACGAGAGCGATGGCAATTCTGAGTACGAATTCTGGGCACCCTCGACAACAACCGCCGCGACAAGCGCTGATAATCTGGATATCGTGCGTCTTGCTGTTGATCGCCGGAATTCGAACACATCGATCGATTCATTGAAACACGAATATAGCCGACCTTCATCATCGATGGCCGGGTCTAGGAAAACCCGCCGCCCGATCAATATCCCTCGAGCTCAAACTCCCGACTTGCCGGACAGCACTGATTTCGTGTGCGGAACACTTGACGAGGACCGTCCGCTAGAGGCAGCTTACATGTCATGCATTGAAGAACGACGTCGCAAAAAGCACATTCCTGTCCCTCAAGATATCGACCCTAGTTTCCCGACCACAGATCCCGAGGACAACGAGGACGACGTTGAAGAGAACGAAGATGAGGACGAGGATGACGATGGCGATGACGATGTAGCGGTTGCTGCTCGAATTGAAGAGGATCTTTTGCGCGGCAGGTCCAAGGGGACAAACAAAAAGACATCCCGGACGTCCCCCCGACGCGTTCACTCTCCGGCTCCACGCGCACATGGACAGGTTTCGCCGAAACGTATGAAATCTCCTGCTCCTAAAGCGCGACATGTATTGGCTGCTGGATTACCTACAATTGCCATTCCAGTACGCAAGACTGGGTTCAATATCACAGGTCCCGTTCAGCGTCCTCATTACAGTCGAACAAAGTCTCTACCTCGCACGCCGAACCCATTCTTCAAAGGCTTAGAGCAATCGAGACTATCCGGTCAGAACATGTCCACCTCTGGGAACGATGTTGACGGACCAGTCTCCCGCAGTCGGGAACTGCATACGCGCGGGCCCATTGATATCATTCAAGGGCTGGAGCGCAAACGACAGAAACGAAAAGAAAAGTTCTGGCGCCAACATTGCCGCAAAGCCGCTGCCAAAGAACACTCTGAGCGACGTGTAGCGCGCGGCAAAGGCGCCGAACGTATGAAAGAGCTTGGTCTTGAAGTGGCCGAGCGATTCAAAGCATACGGCGTTGGCCAAGATACCCAATTGATGCTGTCTATTTGATTGGCACTGTCTCTGATTTTTACCTTTTTACTTTTAATGTACATACTAACATCTTATTTTTCTTATTCTTTTACATAAATTCTCAGAGCATGATGTTAGGTGACTACAGCATCGTTGATATGAAATAAAACATTCACATTACATTTTCTTTTCTTTGCATTGGTTGGGTTGTCTTCGCATTGCATGGTGGTTTTATGAGGCGAGCAATTTTCGATATATACCCCCGCATGTCGAGTATATAAGGATGTCCATGAATAACGAATTTGACTTTATAACTACTACATAATTCCTCTTTCTCTCTATGAATTTGAATAAATCTCGCCACATGATCGAGTGGCAATCTGTGAGGCCGACTGGCGGCGAGACGGAGCCGAGCACTTGGCTGTGATTGGCCTGGACAAATCAACGGCCGACACCTCGCTAGTACCTCAAGTAAACCTCGACTGAGCACTCCAGTGTTTCTCTTATCTTCGTCAGTCAGTCAACACAACGCCAACCAACGAGATTATTTCTCTGTTTGCACCGAGGCAACGCACACGCAAACGACGATTACACGGTTTTTACGACGGCAGTTTCTTTTTCCTGGAGGACAAGTAGCGACTAGACGGCATCATGTGGATTATCAACTGGTGTAAGTAGCGTCCACCACATCGACGATCTCGACATATCCGAGGTATCGATATTGTCACGGATGCAGAAAGAGAAATGAATGACTGATTGAATTTTGGCGATAGTCTACGACGTCCTGGCCTCGTTGGGCCTGCTCAACAAACACGCCAAACTTTTGTTTCTCGGACTCGATAATGCGGGAAAGACGACGCTGTTGCACATGTTGAAGGTACATCTGACGCCTGGCGCGAACAATATTTGAGTGCGATGAATGCGATACTGATGGTGGATAGAATGATCGCGTGGCTATTCTCCAGCCCACTGCTCACCCTAGTACGTACACCAATACCGATATAAACAAAGGAAGATGGCTTAACTGAAGGAACAGCATCCGAGGAACTGGCCATTGGAAACAACCGCTTCACCACCTTTGATCTCGGTGGTCATCAACAGGGTACCTCCCTTTTCCCTCTTTTCCTCTCTCCCAAAGCAATAAAACCAATGCTGACGCATCTGATACAAAAAGCTCGCCGCCTCTGGAAAGACTACTTCCCCGAAGTAAGCGGCATCGTCTTCCTGGTCGACGCCAAAGACCACGAACGCTTCCCGGAATCCAAAGCAGAGCTCGACGCCTTACTCGCAATGGAAGAACTCTCCAAGGTGCCCTTCCTCATTCTCGGAAACAAGATCGATCATCCCGATGCCGTGAGTGAGGATGAGTTGCGTCATCATATGGGTCTTTGGCAGACGACAGGTAAAGGCAAGGTTCCGTTGGAGGGAATTCGGCCTATCGAGGTTTTTATGTGTAGTGTTGTTATGAGGCAGGGTGCGTCTCCCCCTTTTTTTTCCCCTTCTTTTTTTGTCTGGCTTGATGAAACGAGTGCGCTGATTTTTGGATAGGATACGGAGAAGGTATCAGATGGCTCTCGCAATACGTCTAAGTTCTCGCCTCCAGCCACAGCTCACCTACAGTGTCATGAGTATTGACCCAGCCTCCGACATGACATCAAGCAGCAACTAGCTACCATAATCTAGATCTACTCCTCTGTGCCCTTGTGATACTCAGTCTTGTCTCTATTAACCTATTCAAACATGCAACCTTTCTTCATTTGCTCTGCTCTATTCTTATTGTTATTGTCGTCGTTTGAGAAGCGAGTCTATCAATCCAGCCATTAAAATGAAATAAAGTACACAAATCATATCAAGTCAGTCAAACAAATCAAGAAATATCAGATTTATGATCTCGTATGATGAAACAATACAGTACACAGAATAAAATGCTTGCCAGCTTCATGCATTGCTGTTTCTACGAGGTCAGTTTGATATTTTACTACGTAAAATCATTGAAGATGGTGACATGACAATTGGCGTTGATTGCATGACGTAAAAGGAACCTAAACCTAACCTGACAGTCGAAAAGAAGAGAGAAGAAAAAACACAACACTCACAAGAGGATAAGAAAAAAGAAACAGTCGAAGAGAGAAGAAAATGCTAAATCAGTCAAGAACCAGAGAAGAAAAAAACCAAGCACTTGTCCCCATTTCCTATCCTATCCTATATCCATGTCCATATCCTATGCACTGCATCGCATGGAATCACACAATACACATTGAGATATGAGATAAAAACACAATAAACACACAGCGCCATAACTTGCGGGTTCAACTGGTTCCTTTTCTGTCCTTTCTCATGATCGTCACCCCCCCAGCTCAATAACATACGCAACAATATCAAATGTTCATGCGCGGTGGTAATTCGTGTCGTGGTCAATGTTCATCGAAAGGAACGATCCGACTCTGGAGGTACAATGGAGGGAGGCGATGGTCGGACCAGATCCATGGAACGAAAATAGTAAAACAAGGTAATTAATGTAGATTGGTCCGGTCCGATCGTATCGAGATGCGAGGTCGAGTCGGTGAGCGTTGCTGAGTCGGTCAGGTCATGGCGATCGTTCGAGTCAAGGAAGTCGGGGTGTTGAACCGAAGTGATGTCAATCTGCTGTTCTATTTCCGTCCGAACCTGCTGCACATGGAAAAGCTCGTATTTACTTCTTCTTCTGCTTTCGCGGAGGAGTGATGGGTCTGCCAGTGCTTATACCCCCGTGAACGTACTTTTGTTTCTTTTCGGCTGGTTTCAGAATCTACTCAATTAGCTCATGTCATGTCATGTATTAGAATGGTGAGAAGACAAACCTGGAATGAACAGAGCAAGCTCTCATCCACACTCATCATCGCACCGGCGTTGTCGAATTCACCGCAGTAGTTGGGCGCACTGAACAGGGTCACTAACTGTCGCTTCGAGAAGAATTCGTAACCGTCCTCGACGACTTGGTGGGCTCGGCAGATCAGGTCCATGTCGTGTTTTTGCAAGAAACGAGACACAACGTCTGGTCCAAACGTAAACGAAACACCTCGATCATTCTCGCTCCAACCGGTGATGTCTTTGTCGGGATCGGACCAGAGGAGATCGCAGAGCAAACCGCAGTCGGGAATCTATTAAAGTCAGCATGTTAGATTGAGCCAAAGCTCGTCCTCTTATCCATAGTGGATATTCCTTCACAATAACCTGAGACCTGAACGAAGAAAAAGAAGACTTACATCAGTTGGACGCATCACACGGCGAATCTGCTCCATGGAGTTGAGATCCGGACTCAAGCCTCCGTGCATGGTGAAGATCTTCTCGTCGATAATGGCGGCAATGGGCAAGCAGTTGAAGCAATCGGTAAAAGTCTTCCAGAGTTTGATATTGTAGCGACGCTTGCACTCATCGTAGAATCCGTAGATACGGTTGATCGAGGCGCATTCGTGGTTACCGCGGAGAATGAAGAAGTTTTCGGGATATTTGATCTTGTACGCAAGCAACAGGCAGATGGTCTCGAGGGACTGCTTGCCACGGTCGACATAGTCACCAAGGAAGAGGTAGTTTGCCTCGGGAGGGAAACCACCGTACTCGAAAAGACGTAGAAGATCGTAGTATTGGCCGTGGATATCACCGCAAATCTACACCGCAACAATCAATCTCTGACATCATCGCCTGCAAACAAAAGTGACGAACAAAGAAACAGACGTACCTTGATGGGCGCTTCCAGTTCGAGCAGAATGGGTTGTGAAATGAAAATTTCTCGTGCCTTGGTACACAAATGACGAATCTCAGACTCCAGCAACTGCACTTGTTTTCCAGGCCGGCTGCCCCTCACTTCCAACAGTCTATCAATGATAGAGTCCAAATCCACGTCCTGGTCAGCCATGACGTGCGACTTTGAAAGAGAAAATTAGGCGGGGAAGAGGAGAGAAGCGGAGGAAAGAAACGAATGGATGGGGAGCGCCCGACTGATCTGTTGGATGTTAGTAAGTGGTCGGTCGGCTCGGATCACGCATACGAGGTCAAGAACACGACGAGCGCAATCCAGACGCGTTGTGACCGATAAATAAAACAGTAAAAAAATCGACTGACCTAGAAAATCGAGTCCCGATAGAAATGAAAAATCAAAACCTCCCAGATGTTTGTGGAGTCGCAGAGCACGCAACGATTGAATCGAAAACGTCGGCAATGATAGGCCAGTAGGCCTGCCTCAAGATGCAAGAACTTCCGCTCCCTTTCGATGGATGAAGAATCAATGTAGAAAGAGAAATAAGATTGAAGGTCTCGAGTCCCGAACGACAAGTAAGCAGCAGGCAGCCCAAATCAAATTTTCTCTGCGATAGACAGCAGCGAGACGGGTGCGACTAGAATTTTAATGTAGAGAATTCGAACGAGAGAATCGAATCGTGCGCCGAAGACGTGTGGTGATGATCACTTAGTTGTAGAGCGTGTTGACAAAGTGATGGTCAGTAGCACAAGGGAAAACCGGGTTGGATATCCTTTTTTTTCTTTCGTCTCGCTCGAGTCAACGGTAATAGGCCAATCTAAAGAATTTGTGAGAAAGCGAAAATTTTTCTCACTCTCAGATAACACTATTTTCGAAGTATCTTCACTTTTGGAGGCTGTGGGCGATGGAACGATCACGGTGGGTGGCGTGTTGAAAGAGTAAAAATCCACGCAGGCGGCAGAGTAAGAGAAGAGACTTCGGTCTGGTGGTTCAAGGGCGTCGCGCGCGGGTAACGGCGAAAGGGAGGCCAGAAGAAACGCGTGTTACTGCCCGACGTTAGGAGTCAGGCTAGCGGCTGATAGATATGATTTATTGAATTGGCTTCAAATTAAAAAGGGGAGCATGTAGTAATTGCAAAAGAGCAGTCAGTGATAAGGTGAGAAGCCTGAGGGGAATGAGTTTGCTGCAGACGAGGATAAGCTGAGGGGCGTGGATGAATAATGCATATAAATTGTGGTCGGCACTTGCCATTTCCCTCTTCCCTTCTCGCTACGACTCTACATACACAACACTTGTACTGATGATTGTTGCTATTACTATCCTCCGTAGTACTCTTGACACAATTGTCCAAATTGACAAAACACCCCCTCCGACATGAACAGACAGACAGACAACGTACACCTGTGTACATTCGTTACCCTAACGCGCAACCCATCTATCTCCATCGCGATCTAGATTCTGTTCCTCGACGACTGGGGACAAACAGCCCCTCTATCCCCTCTTCTGATGTACCACCTCTTCTATCCATGGCTTACAGAAATATGGTTCTAGAATCGATCGGCCCTTGAGTCACGACTGAATCATTGCTCTGGACAACCAAGTACCGTATGTTGTAGGGTGACGAATAGCTAGTTTTGAACTATAATAAGACACAATCGCTAGCTACCTAGCAGTTTTGAAATTTTGTTCAATAGTATATCATGCTAAGGAGAATAGACCGACTTGATTTGTGAATCATAGCCGCCGGGAGACAGCCACTGCACCCCTAGATCTTCCATGTAGCTCCGAGGTACACTTGAGCGTCAGTGCTTTTGTTATTGGCTACGTCTTGTTATATTGATACGTTCAAAATGCATCCATCATTCATAGCAATCATATCTAACATACAAAGCAATTCTCTGTATAAAAACCAACGCAAACAAGCTTACAATCAAATAGCCAAACCAATGACTTGATAAATCAAGAACCAATTCCACCGATGAGAGGAGACAGAACAAGAACGATGTCATGAACAGCGCCGCCCAACAACACGAGCGGTCTAACAAAAGCACAGAACAAGGCGAAACGATGTTTTTGTGAACAAAGACAATTACTAAATCATCAGAACATGCCCACCCAGATAAACGATAAAGCAGAAAATCAAACTCCGTTAAATGCATATGCAATTATACAATCAAAAGTCCAAAGACAAGGGTATAATGATTCTTCAAGACCACGGGTATATGTAATAATCGACGCGTCGATATGGGGTGTGTATAAAGCGTGTGTGGATCATCCCACTGTCCGCCCACTAACCAGCAAGTGGCTCTCAGGACGACTGACGGCATCTGGTCGAATCATGGATGCGTCAAAGACTGTGCCTGTACGCGGAACAGCCGACATGTTCGTCTGTTGAGTCTGCCAGTTCCCCTCGTGAAGCACGTTGAGCCAGCTATTGCTGCTGCTACTGTTGCTATTGTGCACAGCTTCTAGTCGTGGACGAAAGATGTTGCTCTCACCACCCAGACTAAAATTGGCGTTCCAATCTATAGCATCCTGCTTAGCTGGTACAACTTTCTGATTTTGAGATACAGGTTGAGTGATTGGCTTTTTCACCGGTTCAACATCAACAGGCGATATGGTAGCATCCTCCTTCCGTTTCGTCGGTCCGCTCGGGATGAATGGATCGACCAAAACAGGAGGATTGGGGGGTAGGGGTTTATTTTGAGATGAAGGAGAAGTGAAAACTTGCGTTACAGATTCTTCTCGAGACAAATCGACAATGCGTCGACGATTGCCTCTTTTGCGGTGTGTAGTCCCAGCAGTCCCTGTGGCTTCTGTTGCTGCTGCAACGGCAGCGGCGGTGGTAATGTCTTGCGACAAGAGTTCCTGACGCACTGGTGCTGGCACCTTGCTCACAGTCTTTGCTGGCTCGAGTTCGACCGGTCGGACAACCGGTGCAGACTCTGGCTCAGCAACACGATCTACCAGTTGCTTTCGTTCACTGTATCCCGGACCGGAAGCATCGATTATGATGTCTTCGGTGAATCCAGGAGTGCGACGGAAGAGATTAAATATCGTGACCCGATAATTCGAGTGGGTTTTAGTGAACGGATTGCCCGACACCCAAATCTCTCGTATTTCAGGGAGACCGGTCAACCGGGCGATTTCAGTAGGATCTGTCAGATTGTTGTCTCGAAGGTCAAGGCGCTCCAGCGAAAGAAGCCGCTCAATTCCAGCGAGCGATGACAAACGGTTTCCACGAAGGTTGAGAGCAGTAATGGCGGGCAAAGGATTCTTCGCAATCGACCGAAGTGAGTTGATCATGCAATTGGAGAGGTTCAATGCTCGCAGCGCCACCAAACTAGGTAAGCTGTCAGGGATTTCAGCAAACAGATTCGAAGACAAATCAAGTGAGTGCAACGTGTTAGCAACGGGCATAAAGCAGTCAGATGGCAAGGTCGTCAAAGAATTGTCAGCCAGTCCCAGATGGCGCAAGAAGCGCCATTTGGTCGGAGGCAATACCCCAGCTAAGAGGTTTGACGAGCTGCGGTTTCCATGGAGCGAAACTTCGCTCGAGTTTGAGCTGCCCGAGCTAGATCGCGCTACTTTGTTGATTGAATGCCCTCGAGAGTGCCGGTTTTGAGTGTGCTGCCTTGACGACGTCTGCGGTCTGGTAGGAGAGTAGCTGCCGGTTCGGCGGTGACCTCGTTCGCCTTCAGATCCTCCTCTAATCATGGGAATAGATTTGGGACTAGTACTAGTCGCCAGGTTGTTGCTAAGACTAGGGGAGCCTGGCGCCGAAACGGGCTTATGAGTGTTACTGGTACTACTGGCGTCGTCATATTTGTAGACTGGCTGCGGCGTGGTTGCCATGCTACCACCAGGAATAGGTGAAGGGTAAGATTTCGACGGGCGGCGTCGACGCTTGTCAACATCGTCCAGAACGATCTTGGTCAAGAGATCAGTCGGGTCATTGATGTTGGCCCGTTTCAAGGTCAAGGTGCGTAGTTGCTCCGACAGTCTGTCCCAGCCATAAAAGGAGCGATAGTCGATATCAATGATCTCAAGAGCACTCAAGTTCTTGAACGCATGCAGCGGGACTGCAGTATCCAGGGGAAACTCCTCGTAGCCGCGGATAAGGCGAGCTCGACGATCCGGAGCGAGGCGCAAACAGGGGATCTTAGTGAATGCGGAGTACAGATACTTCAGGTCGGCATCCAAAGCAGCCTTTGCCTTTTCGGATTTGGTGACGGAATCTTTCGAGCCGAGTCCAAAGGAGGACCAGACGGCACTCATACCCGACATGACACTACGAACGCTGGATACGGAATGGATAGAGTCGCGATCGCCACGAGTACGACGTGGCTGATTCAGGAATGACACATATGAGGAGGATGAGTCATTGTGGATGTTCTCCAAGCGAACATTCATCGAGCCCACCGCGATGGAGAGGTCCTCAAACTGAGAGAGCAGGTAGAACAGGTGGTGCGGGGTGAGTGTCAGCTTGGCTGGTTTCACGTTTTGCGAGGTGAACTTCAAGGCGCCAAAGGAGAGGGCGGCGGCCAGGGTAGATGAGGTAGAGGATGCATAGTTGTTGGAGGGGACGGACTGGCGTCTCAGCTGCAGGGCGTTGGCCAAGGCTTTTTCATGAGTTCGCACGAAGCTGGCGAGGTTCTATACCAAATATATGAGTAGCCGTCCTAGAATAGCGAAAAAAGAAACCCACCTTGATGAAAAGCTGACCGTCCTCCGAGTTGAGTTTCTCCATTATGAGAGAGATTGTATCTGCCTATTCCAACGCACAGGATCCGGCAAAGGGCGCTTGAAGACGAGCGCTCAAGGGAAACAAGAGATATGGTGGAAAAGTCCCGTCGACATTTTCGCTGGTCCTGCCAGGTGTGTAGGGCGTCTAGAAGAAGCGACGTTAGTAAGGAAAAGAAACAAAGAAGAGAAATGCAAAAAAGCAAGAAAGCAGAGAGGGAGAGAGAGAGGGTAGCAAAGGAAGGAGAGCGAGGCTGTACCTGCTTATAAAAGAGGAAGGAGCGCGGCCACGAGGTTCCTTCCGCGGCGGTTCACGAGACCTGCGACGTCTGGCTGGCTGACTCGGACAGAGTGTGATGTCTCAGCAAGGATGCAAATGAGACGTCGAATATGAATGCGATTATTGCTATGAATTCAGATGATGTTGAATCTGATGTTCGTCTCCTGTGGCTGACTGGCTGTGCCTTGATTTTTCGCTGTGTCGCCCTTGCAGTCGATATTTTCGCGATCGACTCGACCGACCGAAGAAAACAGGCGAGAGATGAGAACGAGAAATTACAATTAGATCGAAGACCAGATGGAGAATATAAAATAGCAAGAAAGGATGATCGAGAGAAATATCAGCAGCAAAAGCAGTGTACAGTGGTGCTGGTGGTGGTTGTTGCTTTTTCTCAGTAGGCAGAACAAACACGCTATCAAAGGTTGAGCAAAAACAAACGTCGGGCGAGTCAGGGGGAGGGGTTCTTTGGTTAGTCGCAACGCGGGCTGCAATGTGCGAATAGCCTGTGCAGGATGCGAGAGAAATGTAAGTATAATGTAATGTATATGCTGCAAAATGACAGTGATATGCAGTAGCATGGAAGTCTGGAAGAGAAGGAGTGAAGAGAAAAAGAAATCCAATTATCAAGATGCAGGATGGCGTCTGTCAAGAGTTACATTACAACTGATTACACTGATTACAGTGGTTGTTACTTGGTGCTAGTGACTACATAGTACGTACTCTAGTGGTGATGGGTAGCCTGCCGCTACTCACAAGGTATCCATACTTATCTGATATACTACTGTCAAGCACGTATTGACACTATCGTTGACTCCGTCCTCGGGATGCGAGCAAAATAATCGAGATGATGGCGTGCACACACCCCTCCGCCGCAGTAGTGCGACTCCACCGTGCTGATAGCGCAACACCGGCCATCTCGCTAACAAGCTAACCGTATGACAATACGCTGCTCAGCCTACCTCTGGCGCTAATCGCTGCACCAGTAATGGGAGGGGTGCCATCTGACTGCCTTCTTATTCGCCGGCTGTTGCGATGATTATTTTCTTTTTTTGCGCGTTTTGAGCAGATGCACCCTGGAAAACCCCGTGCCAGTGGTGCAAGGCCTGCAGCTCGCGAATCCTCCCAGTGCTGATCGGATGACAGAGTTTATTCTACTATGTTAGGTGCGTTTTGATGCTGGATGGTCGATACTCTGATACCCTGATATTCTACTTGTTCCCGTCTTTTGGAGATTGTATCTACATAGTACACAGTAGTGTTCCGTGGTCGGCTGCATCGGCCTTTGGTCGGCCGGCTTCTCTCTCTCTGCCGTACAATTTTACATTCCTCTGTCAGCGGACTTTGTACGTACTGACTGTTAACCTCCTATTAATAATCCAAGGGCGCAATAAGTTCAGCTTCTACTCTCGGGCCTTTGCGTGTTCATTTGATATACCGACTTTCTTAGTATCATCTTAGCATTCGGTATCAGCTAGTCAGTGGCCCTCCAATCACGGCAGTCCACTCGCCGATGTCCTCCTCGCACGATACTTTTTCTGTTCAGCCACGGTGGAACGTGACACATATGATTTCTTTATAGTTTGATATTGTCATATTTAGTTCTGTTTGAGTTATATAAACGGCTATTACCGGGTGCTCTTCGAAAGATACTTGAAAGAAATCAAAGAACACTTCATATTAGACACACAGGAATCATTTTAGAGAGGATCAGCTGTAACGGTTAAAGATCGGATCCATGGGTCAATTGATAAGATGC
Source organism: Talaromyces amestolkiae (assembly GCF_001896365.1). Classification (NCBI taxonomy): domain Eukaryota; kingdom Fungi; phylum Ascomycota; class Eurotiomycetes; order Eurotiales; family Trichocomaceae; genus Talaromyces; species Talaromyces amestolkiae. The sequence continues at coordinate 299,472 of NW_024468045.1, read as the reverse complement.
CGCCAATCACGCCGACGCCTGCCGACACTCTCACCGTCTCCATCCATCATACAAATGATCTCAACCTCGAAAAGCTTCAAAAATTTTTAGCAAGACGTCGTATCAGCTAGCCCCGCATAAAGCATTTCATTCCTGACCATCTCACGATCTATCCGACTCGCCGACTGGTCAATTGTGCCGCCTCCTAGCACCAACGGCTCGCCCGGTTCGCGCTGATTGGTCTGCTGTCTAGTATCTGAATGAACGCAGGCCCTGGCTCCGACCATCATTGGCCGCTCTCATACAGGTCACCTGCAGTCTCAGGTCTGTATCTGCAGCCGAAGAGGAAATGAAGATACTTGAATAGAAAGTGAAAAAATGCAGACTCGGAGATCGTGCAAGCATTGCATCAATGCATTTCTTCTCTGGCTGATACGTGCGTGCATAATGGGCCACAAGAGCCGAATTGTACCTGCCATCGATCGCCATCTCCAGATTGGTCGGTCCATACACTCCGTCCTGCTTTATCCATGCCTGGGAGTACACTCAGTACAGTATGCACATAGACAGAACTATCGTAGAGAAGTGTAGGAGAGTATGTATGCACCATGCACCTCCTTGGCAGGATCTACAAATCATATCCCTCGCTGCCTCATGCCGAGGACTTTTGCTTTAGTTAGCTGTTAGCGACTCAACTAAAGGGTTACCGTTTCATCGTCCTGCGTGTCTCATTGGTCTTTTCAAGTGTCTCACCCCTCCATCTCGGAACGGAAATATGTGCAAAATCTGGTAGGATATTTTAGTGAACCAAGGATCAAGCATTCTTTTTATGTTTTGTGTACATACTTTGGAGCTTTTAGACTTTGATGAACTGGCGGTGAGCGAGATTCCAGCAGGCGATAACATGTTGATTCCGAATTGTGGTTGAAGTGATTCGTCAGGATGGATTGCATCATGAGAGGTTTTTTTTTTGTATTCATGTCTCTTGTATATTCAGATACGTAAAGACATGAGACAATACTTAGGTAAGAGAGAGGACATTTTCCAGGTCTCGTGACCATATCAGATTGTCGTGTCAGGCGTGCACGTTCCAGGACAGCGACGTACTATGTAGTAGCAGTACCACCGCGGGAACTTATCGCGACTCACCAACCAATGAACGTATCGCGTGCCATCGTGGAGACAAAGCAGATCTTTTGTGCATGCATGCCCATGAGCTGATGCTATTACGAGTACGGAGCACATACGGAGTCGTCTTGATGACTTGCTGCAATCATTCCAACCTTCGCTACCTTTCCCAGTCTAGCACAGTGAATCAGTGGAGCAGCTAACCAACTTCTTTCTGGGAAGAGTTACGCTCAAGATGGCAAGCCTCAAGCCCTACTTTGTACAGTGCTAGTACGTATGATCAGATCAACAGTTCATCAATCTCCAGTTTTGATTTTCTTGCGTCTGTTTTGTGGGCTCAAATGTGAGAATAACCTCATTTATGACAACCAAGGTTTGTTAGTGCAATGGCGTAGAGGTTAGGGTCTCCGCAGTTGACCGGGATATTCCTTGATCTTATGTCGGAGCTAGTATCGAAGGATACGTACTCATATTCCTTGAACTTGAGTGGTTGATCCGTGTTATACCCTACCACATGTATCTAGTATCTGCTCTCCGTAGGTGAACTAACCCACACTAACGGATTATTCAAGCAGCCTGTAGGCGTAGGTATTATGATACATACTAGTGGTACATACTTGCATGATCGACGGTGTACCTCTACAACCCATACCTAGGTAACCCAGATAGGACGAACTCTGACGTCGAATCGCCACTTTATCTGTCCTTTACTTTATCAGAGTTTGATCGCAGCATGAACGAGTAAAAAGTCCTTTTTGTCGAAATAAAGTTGAGAGTTTCTTCGTACGGACAAGTAGAAAGGGATGTTCAACACACATGACCTGCGGTTCGTGTACATGCTTCAGCTTTTCGCCATTGCTGACTGTTTCGATCAGGTAACTACTTCGGTCACTAGAACCAAGTAAGTAGGATGTGTACCGATCGCCCTGCCATTCTCGTATGGTATCGACACCGATCTTCTTATCGGCGTAAACTTTGTTTGATAAGGAATGGAGGGGTAATTATCGGGATATCCCAGTTGAGTTTGACGCCTTGGATGTTTTTTGTGACTTCACATATTTGGGCCCGATAGAGTAATTCCAAGAGGAGTAACTCAATCTTATGCGCTATACCTATATTGAAGTCTTGTTAGGATGTTTGATATCCTCCCTGGAGATTGTCATAACCGCCGCTCTTATGAAGCCTCTGACGTAGCAACCAATCAATCATGACTAGCAGAATAAATGAAACGTCAACTTTAATCCATGACAGCACATCACCTTTGACATGAAGCATGTATATAATTCGACTTCATATTATTGTCAGGAGTAAGTTCGAATGACGCAGCGACGTTTCTGTTTGTAAGTACCTTCAGGGCTGTATCATGAGTATGACTCGACAGAGGAAAATGCTCAATGGCAGACAATTTAGTACTCTTCCAGATCATGCCTCGCATTTTGCTGGAGTCTACATGTATCTGCTAAACTGTATGAATGGCCTTCTGTGCACTCTTTCTGAGATAAGTTCTTATAAGTTTCAAAGGCGGGCCGCAAAGCATTACATATTCATTTTTACGATAATCTCACAATGTCGGTAGCTCTCCCAAGGCATCACAATGCGGGTTGACCATGCCGGGAACTTTCAAGCTTGCAACTTTTTGTAAGCCTCATTCAGCATGTAAATTAATCATGTGTTTGGAGTTGATGGGGGTTAGGGCTTAATGTACACTAGCCACACTTCAATGCCCTAGCTCAGGTGACTCCACAGAGAGTGGCTGGGCCCACATGCCGTGGCGCACCATGTGACGACGTCATGCCATTTTCACCATCAAGTCTGACATGGTCTGATCTCTCAGAACATGTACACGATACAAATCCATCGAGCATGGTCTACAATCAACACAATATGCTCACTAGCCTACGATGACAATGAGTTCCGGCGACAGACCCTCGTCTTCAACAACCTCACTGCAACGAAAAGAGTCCCTCAAACCAGGGTATGATCCATCTCTCCTCCCCGACTACGAGACTCCATTCATCACGGATGATGACCTTCGTGCATTTGAAAAAGCGCTGAGCGCTCCTGAGGTCGAACCTCTAGTCGCCATCAACGACTGGCGCCCAATCCGCCAGCGCGTCCGACGACCGTTCCGTTCCCGCGCCGTATCAAATACCACCAACAAACCACCTCGAAGAACCAAAGACGAGACGCGCGAAGGGTTTCTATACACGCTGCTCAAGTACCCATTTCTAGCGACTGTGTTTGCATGGATTGCGATCTTGAGCGTTGTATATGTCCTTACTCGGCTGTACATATATCTCTACGAACACTTTGTAACCTGGACCGGTCGACGGGAGAAGTTACGAAGGTCGCTACATTCTACGCGGAATTACGAAGATTGGCAGCGCGCAGCACATAACCTGGATACCTATCTTGGCAATGAGAAGTGGAAAGAAAACGATGAATACGCTTACTACGATCATTTGACGGTGAGGAAAGTGGTGAAACAGCTCAGGCAGCTGCGGAAACAAGTCGAGAAGGAGACACAGAGTGGAAGTGTACAGGACGAAGAAGCGGTTGAAGATCTTCGCTCGCTTTTAGAAGCTTGTGTCAAGAATAATTTTGTTGGGGTTGAGAATCCGAGACTTTACAGTGAAGCTTATTCGGGTACGAAACATCTGGTGCAGGAATATATTGATGAGGTGCATCTATGTTTGGAATGGCTACTCAACACACGGGACTTGACCAAGGAAGTAAAATACCGTCATTTTCGACATTTGGACACAAACTTTGGACGGACTGCGCTGTGTTTGTCCGGAGGGGCCACCTTTGCTTACTACCACTTTGGAGTGGTCAAGGCTCTTTTGGACAATGGCGTCCTGCCAGAAATCATTACAGGAACATCTGGGGGAGCATTGGTTGCAGCGCTAGTGGCTACCAGAACGGACGAAGAATTGAAACAGCTACTCATCCCGGCTCTGGCGTATCGCATCAGGGCATGTCACGAGAAATTTCCCGCATGGGTCAAACGTTGGTGGAAGACTGGTGCTCGCTTCGATACCCTCGACTGGGCGAGACAGTGCAGTTGGTTCACTAGAGGCTCCATGACTTTCCGAGAAGCTTTTGAGCGCACGGGAAGAATTCTCAATGTTTCATGCGTACCCTCAGACCCTCATTCGCCCACCATTTTGGCCAATTATCTCACATCTCCAGACTGCGTAATCTGGAGCGCAGTGATAGCTTCGGCCGCCGTACCCGGTATTTTGAATCCCGTGGTTCTAATGAAAAAGAACAAAGACGGCAGTTTATCTCCCTACTCTTTTGGTCACAAATGGAAAGACGGCAGCCTCCGCACTGACATCCCGGTCAAAGCACTTAATCTCCACTTCAACGTCAACTTCACAATCGTCTCTCAAGTCAACCCACACATCAACCTATTCTTCTTCAGTTCCCGGGGCTCTGTCGGCCGTCCCGTCACCCATCGCAAAGGCCGAGGCTGGCGAGGCGGGTTTTTAGGCTCGGCAGTAGAGCAATATATCAAACTTGATCTGAACAAATGGCTTCGCGTGCTTCGACATTTGGAGCTTCTGCCGCGTCCATTGGGTCAGGACTGGAGTCAAATATGGCTACAACATTTCAGCGGCACAATTACCATCTGGCCGAAATCGGTACCCTCTGATTTCTGGAATATCCTATCTGATCCTTCGGCAGACCGATTGGCTCGTATGCTACATGTCGGACAACAAAGCGCATTCCCAAAGATTCAGTTTATACAGAACCGTATGAAAATAGAGAATCTGATAATGCTAGGGTTGTTGAAGAATTCACCCAATGGCATGAATCATGATAAGTCACCTCTCCTCTCCCGCCGACACGACGATTACGACCGAGACGTTGGCGGAGAGAAAAGGGAAGGCGATCAACTCGACGAAGCGACCAGAATAGTCTCCTTACCGGGTGAGCCAGAAGAAGAAGATTTATCTTCCGATCGTCTAAGCGTCCCAAATACGCACTCGTTTCCGTCATTTTCAAATTCTCATCCTGCCCATGTACCTAATCATCATCGACGGAGCAGCGTTATTGATGAAATGCGCCGTCAGTCAGCTGTGTTCTTTGATGATTCGGATGTTTATTATGGCGAGGAGAGTGATGAGAGCACCGGCCTTGGTGGTGCGAAGGGTATCTGGGATAAGGCGAGGAAGACGAAATCGGCAGACTAATGAGATGATTTGATTTGAAATTTTATTATAGGCTTTGATACGCATTTTTGGTAATGGTTCGATGATGGCTTCTTCGAAGTTTGAATATACTACTAGACTCTTCTTCATTATCAAGCAAAGGTTGTATGTACTACATGTAAATTGCCTCGTCAATAGCGAAGTGGTTCCAGCTTAGGGGCAGTCTGGGCAGCATCCTCAATTCTCTTCATGATATCTGGGGTCAGTTTGGGCACCACTTCAATAGCCCGGATATTCTCAAATATCTGTTCAGGCTTCGATGCACCCGTAATCAAAGAAGAAACGTTCGGATTCTTCAGAGCCCATGCCAGAGCCAACTGAGCTAGAGTGACGTCGAGCTCCTCAGCAATAGGCATGAGATTAGAAACAACCGCGAGGGCCTTTCTCCACGCCTCGTCACCAAAGTTTGCTGTGAAGTCGTTGACGAAGCCGATCTTGCCATCACCAGCAAGTCGSGAGCCGGGTGGTGGAGCACTGACGTTGTTGTATTTACCCGTTAAGATCCCCTGCTTCAAGGGCGAGAAGACAGTCAATCCAAGGCTATGTTCAGCATACAGCCAACGGTACTCATGCTCAACTCTTTCGCGATGTAGCAGATTATACTGAGGCTGCTCAACGACCGGACCGATCAAATTCAACTTGTCTGCTACACGCCATGCCTCGGCGATTTCGCTGCCAGTCCATTCTGATGTGCCCCAATACATGGCTTTGCCCTGATTAATAACGTGATTGAATGCGCGCACACTCTCCTCAATGGGAGTTTGTCGGTCGGGCCGGTGAGCGTATACGACATCGACATACGGGAGTTGTAGACGCTGAAGGGAAAGATCTAAGCCCTCAATGATGTGCTTGCGGGACAAGCCCTGGTTATTGAGTGCTTCTTTACGGCTGCCGTTTGCTGCGCCCCAGTAAATCTGTTGCTTGTATCAGCATTGAACTCCTCATGACTTATTCTCGAAAGACGAGTCTTCGGTGTGCTTGATACCTTTGTAGAAATCACCAGATCCTGCTGCTTCCATCCAAACTTCTTAATAGCCTTGCCCATGATCGTCTCCGATTTCCCACCTTCGTATCCTTCAGCGGTATCAAAGAAGTTGATTCCGGCATCGTAGGCTGTCTTCAAACATTCATACGTTCGTTCTACCCATTCTTGAATTAGTATTTTCATCGAAAGCCTGTTCATCTAAGGGGATTAAAGATACCATCTTCGACGTGGCCGCCGTATGTGAGCCAGCTGCCGAGTCCGATGACTGAGACTTTGAGTCCTGTTTTGCCGAGGAAGCGGTATTCCATTGCAGGTAGCTGTAGGGCCATTTTTCGTCGTCAAGAGGAAGGGTTGCGTTAGGAGTGTGTGTGTATGTTTACTGGTGTCTTGTTGGGTTGAGCGAGGCGCTGATGGGAACCGACTTATGTAAACGTACGATTCTAGCAGGGACATCACCTTGTCGGAGAATCTCCGACAGCACAGACTGTGCAGGTGCCTGTTCCTTGTTTCTGGGAGTCGTATTTCAAATCCGTAGTGACATTGTGATCAAGAACATTGAGTCACGCCAGACAAGAAGCTAGGAGAAGAATGCAACTCTACGATCTTCGTCGTGTCAACCTGCATTGTCGAGACTCGGCGTCTCTCCGATGCTATACCTACACTGTGGCCCATTCATTTGCTGCTCATAGTACGAACACTATTACCCGAATCTTCTTCATGCGTACAATCATGGATGTGACATGGTCGAAGATAAGGAATATTGTATAGTATCTAATATCGCACCAATTTTTATCATTGCGCAGGCATCGTTTGCCTTTTGAATGAGCCATATTCACATCTAGGCTTGGTCTATTACCTGTCTCTCGTTTCAATCCACGAATTGTATTTGATTCATAAATTAGTCCATCACGTAGATTCAATGTTGGCCATGATAGACAACACAACGCAACCTATAAAGCCCTCGTGCTCGGTTATATTAGAACAGCCAAATTCTTTAAACCCTGGGGTAAATTTTTAACGGTATAAGAGGCGAACCGGTTGAATCACGCCGTGTTATATCGATATATTAGCCGCATTTCCCCTCGTTTCGCTGTTCTCGGAGTAAGTCCGGTTAGTATGATAATCGACTCAAGATTCCATGGCTTACAAAGCGAGCCATGAATGAACTTAAGTAAGATACTATGTATGGTAGTTTAATTGATATAGCTTTCCCCACATTGTTGGGGAAGCCTTGATTCACATAAAGAACCTTGAAAGGATGTCAAAATATATATTACCGGTCTGCTGTGTACAATAGTGACTGTGGTCACATAATATAACCATCATTTCCTCCCAGTTTGAACGCCTCGAACATCTAAAACCATGTATCCCAAAGTCTATCAATTTTGCTTGGCCCTCCTCGCTGCTTTTGGATCTTTTCTATATGGGCTACGATCCTGGCATCATCGCCTCGGTGGTCAGCTCCGATTCCTTTGCCTCTCAATCCCTAATACAGAACGAGTTCACTGGATCTGGCACCATAAACGCCTTGTTCATCGCAGGCAAGCTTCGTAACCTTACCCAGTCGTGTCTTCGTGACTCTAAATCCCTTCTACGTGCCCTCCTTGGTTTTTCTTTGCAGCAGGCTTCCGCGACCCTCTTGGTCGACGCGGATCTCTTGTTCTGGGATGCTTGCTTTTCATTGTCAGCGGCACTTTGCAAACTGTAGCCAAAGTCGTCGGCATGCTCTATGTCGGTCATTTGATAGCGGGCTTTAGGAAAATGGATCCTCGTCGAGGTTGTGCCGATGTTCCAGGCTGAGTGTGCTCATGCCAGCATTCGAAGAATTCTGATCTCCTTGTAACAAACGATGAGTGCCCTCGCTGCGTCATGGATAGGATATGGCTGCCTCACTCATTTGTAGAATACCGTCAGTGCCTTTGCAGTACACCTTTAACAAGGAAGAGATCTCTGAACAACGGATCTTCTTTCTCCTCTTTGACCGAGTCGGACGACGACCACTGCAAATCGGTGGAAACATGGCCTGCGCACTAGCCTTCTTTATTGGCACCGCTCTACTCAGTGTGTATCCCCCAACATCAACTAAAGATGCTACACACTGGGCTTTCATAGTAGCAAGCACATGGCTTTACAACTCTACTTCTGCGCACCCGGGACAATGTCATGGATTATACCTGCTGAGATCTTCAATACAGCGACTCGAACGAAAAGTGTCTCAATTGCCAATATGGTCTCCTTCGCATTCAACACGCTGATCGGGCAAGTCACACCTCAGGCCTTGAATGCAATTGGATGGCGACACTAAGTCGTTTTCATTGTATGCGATATCAGTAATTCAGTGTTCTTTTAATTCTTCCTTTCAGAGACTAAAGTTCCCACACTGAAAGCTATGGACCATCTATTTGCCAACTCTTCTTGGTACATCCTCGGCAGTCAGTGGACGCCGAGCCCGGAATATGATGTCAAGAAGGTAGGAGAGAAGCATGAAGCCATTGCCGAATCTCTTGCTATCAGCTACGGAGGACAGCCTATCATTATATTGAATCCAGCAAATGCCAATATCAAATCAAGAACTCCTGCCAGATCCGGTACATGGGTATAATATAATAAAAATGAATGAAACGGAATATCGAAAATGAGGGAAAAGGTTAATCTGGAGAGTCATGGATAGAGGAGTGCCATTAGCATCAGGAATATGCTGTGTGCTGGCTTGTTGTTGGCTGTATGTACTCTGAGAACTGCTATTTCTAATTGACTCCGTTGTGAACAACGCAGTATATGATTTCCTTGGGACACGAGTGTCCGGTGGTATATTTCGAGGCAATGGCTGTTTCATGGAATTTGCTGCTGTTGGTGCTGTTTATTCTGTCGAAGTACAGGAGTTGAAAATGCGTGATAAGGAGGTGGGAGATCACCCTCAAGTTCGGCGACTTCATTTTCAGAGGCTTCTTCTGCGTCCTCTTCCCCTTCCGCTTCACCTTCACCGTCGTCCACATCTTCGTCGTCTTGGTAGGAAGTGTTGTTTTCGGCAATTTTCAGCTGCAGATCGAGCTGAGCTAATGATTGAGCTAATTTGTCAGCTGGTAAGGATGTGGAGGGATTGAAGGCTTGTGATTGGCGATAGTCTAGGGATACGGGCGCTATATTGGTGACGGTGTCGTTCATGTTGTCATTATAGCTTCCGAATTGATCGTTGCGAGGTGATAATGTGGCTCTTGGTGGAGGAAATGTCGCTGACACTGTTTCCTCCTCGCGTTCACCTCGGTGCATATGAGGTGGCGTTGCAGATCTACTACTTGGGAGGCCTTGCTCCAAAGTCCCAGGCAATTCATTCGGGAGTTGCTCGTACGTGGCTGAAAACCAAGGAGATGCAGCTGCCGCTGTAACAGCAATATTCGAAAACGGAGATGGCACTGGAGCAAGGCGACGATGAGGTGTAGCGCGAGGGACATGTATGCGCGAATCCTGACTCGAAGATACCAATCTCTCATCCATTGACGATGCTGGTGCGGGTTGTTGCTGACGAGTTCTCTCGAGTATTTCAATCACCTGCCTCCTCCGATCCGGAGGAATAGTTGCATCTGGGGAAAATCCTAATAGCCCCGACGTCACACCAACAGTGTCCGGTGAGAAATTAGTAAAGTCCAAGAAAGAGAGCGCCGAAGGCTCAGTTGCTATTATTGCTTCTAATACTTCTGGATGTCCATAGTATGCCGCATAGCGAGCCGGAGTCCAGCCTATTTCATCTTTGCTCAACACAGAGGCCCCATGTCTCATGAGCACTGCCACAACTGATAAATAGCCACCTTTAGCAGCCAAGCAGAGTGGCGAGTCTTCGTGCGACCGCATACCAAAGCGTAATTGTAATGGAGAGCCAAAGTCCAACAGCGTTTGTACAGCAGCGACATGGCCGTTTCTGGCGGCAACGCATAATGCCCGATCTCCTTCTGCGTCTCGAACTTCTAGAGATGCGCCCTTTTCGCATAGCAATTTTATTAAACTTACCGATCCGTCCTTTGATGACAAGTGAATCGGTCGCTGCTGTGTCATGCTAGTCTCGCTCTCAATTCCCAGTCCAGAAGTTAGGAGCAACCGTGCAATTTCAGCACTATCAGCCCTGCATGCGTAGTGCAGTGCATTGAAACCAGCCGCACATCTGGTCTCCAACGGACATCTTTTTCGCACCAGAAACTCGACAACGGCAAACTGTGAGTTAATGGTCGCGAGATGCAAGGGTGTTCTCCCTTGGCCATTGATTAGTGCTAATGAACTGCGTGACTGACGGATAAGATAATCCACAACCTCGACATGCCCATTAAAAGCTGCCCAGTGAAGAGCGGTCATCCCATCCTCATCTACACCTTTGAAATTTGATTTCCGTTTCAGAAGCAGTTGAACAGCTGATAATTGCCCGGCCGCTGCGGCGCATATAAGCGGCGTTCGTCGTTCACTCCCCGCCACGTCAACGTTCGCTTTGTTGTTTAGCAGAAGCTCCATGACTTTCACATAGCCACCTTCGCTTGCATAATGCAAAGCCGTCATCATGGAAGCGTCTCTTGCATCGATGTCAGCGCCATAACTTACCAGCAAGCTGGCGATTTCGAAATCTCCTTCCCGAGCTGCGACATGCAGTACAGTCATTTGATTATCAGCTCGAGAATTGACCTTGGCACCTTTTTCGAGCAGCATTTGCGTTGTCAGCAAATGCCCATTGTTAGCTGAAATCCAAAGAGCTGTTCTCCCGAGCCGAGTTTCAGCCTCGATATCTATTGCCTCCATGACAAGTAGTTCCACCACATTAACATGGCCACGAGATGCGGCAAGATGAAGTGCCGTTGAGCCCGATGAATCAGAGCGATTTAATTGTGCATTGTTCTGAATCAACAAATCGGCGATGTCGTCCTTTCCACAATGGGCGGCGACCATGAGAGCATTCCGCCGGGTATGCAGATGCAATTCTTCAATATTATGGCCACTCCCTATCAGTCTTTCAACATCGTAGCGTGCACCGGACTGTGCTGCTTTGACTATATCTGGAGCATTGCGACCAGCTTGTGTATTTAAATCAATGCTTGTGGTAAATTCACTTTCGCGGCCTCGTCGACCTCTTGTCGATCCCACAATGGGGCCGATGGCTGGATTTCGCGATTGGAAGGGGGCCAAATTTGCTCGACTGGAAGTGTTCAGCCGGGTCAGGTTCAACTTGGACAAGAGTTTCTCCCTTTTTGAGCCCGTGGGCGATGGTAACGTAGCGGCGTCATTGGTAGATACCCAACGACGAACGCCAGGGTTTTGCTGCTGATTTCGTTGTGTACCAAAAGAAACACTGTTACTGCGTGCATTAATTGGAATGATCGAATCGTTCGGGCCCAAGGAAGGACCTCTACGTATGGACGTGTTCAGCGAGAGTGAATGACTAGGCGTCACATTGCGACTAACGTATCCTTCGTCACTCGCAGTATTGGATACTGCCACAGACGGTCCTCGACGCAATCCAACATCCTCTTCTAGATAATACTGGGATAGAGCCGATTCAATTCGAGCTCTCCGGAATTGCCCCTGTTGTCGTTGATATGCTAAAGTACTCCTTAATGCACTATCGAATTCAAATTCCGTCTCGCCAACAGACGACAGTTGTCGTCCGTTAATCGAAAGACTGTCAACTTGGGAGCCCGCAGCGCTGCCAATTGTACTCCGGAGCGTGATAGTATCGTCGGCTACTTTTTGAATTATGTGCCGATTTTCCGCCCGGCGAAGAAGTTCAAGTTGTTCGGTGGAGGTCCGACTATTAATGTCAGAAAAGACTATGAATGTAATAATCTCAAATCTCACCATTGGCAAGCTTGCAGTAGCAAATTTAGAGCACGAACTTGACCACGTAGTTGCTCTTGCAAACTACTCATCAGCTGCTCATTCCAGAGTACTTGAAGGCGAGTTCTGAAGGCGAAGACGGACAAATCGACATGTCCATTGACATTGATTGTGAGCTCAGCAACTTTGCCCGATAGCACTTCCATAACCTCACTGCAACCGATAATTGCGACAGTAACAGACTCTTCATACTCTCTGGGGCTAGAATTGACTTCTGCATTATATTTCGCCCAGTCATGCAATTGGATGAGGGCGGCCTTGATCGTAGTCAATTCACCTATCATGGAACGAATGGTGAGGTCCGCATTTTCGTATTTTCCTCGGAGAGTTGACAGCCCAGCGATCGTCTGGCCGATGACTTGAGCGACTTGTAGCGCTGCGCTGATGGCACCCAAGGCGGACAGAGGATCCATCTCGTCGATGATTACCAGTAGAGGGCAGACATCAATTGTTCACAAGCCTTGCCGTTTCATAAATTACTGCGAACGAACAGAGAAATTAATATTTAAACTCCCTGTTTCCAAGACACAGAGCATCGTGTCAATGCACAACGTTTTCTCCAACATGATTGATCGCTCATGGCTGACTATTTTCTTTTGGGGCTGTGCCGCTGTTAGATGCGAGCTCTGAATGGCTGCAATTAGATGGCCCCTGTTCAAGCTGAGGCTGTGCTTGAATTGTGGTTGTGCACTACGACATGACTAGAGCTTTGGGTTTGACACAATTCAATTATCGTAGATCTATTAGAGGAATTTGCTACATAGTATGATGGAATTGAAATGTTGAGGGGTAGAACACCAAGGTGGGTGCTAAATGCCGAGAATAACCTAACCTGTGGCCCTGAAACGAAGAGAAAGCGGCCTGGTAAACCGGAAGTGAACGGAAAGGCAAGATTAATCTACGTTATTGACCTTTGCGAGATTTACACAGATCGATGGTATTACATCAATTGAAAATGCCGGATGAAGCATGAAGCAGGCACAAAATGATATCTTGCAACGGGCACGGCGTAGTGTCACTGTGTACTTTTGGACAACGTACTATAAATAAGGCTTTAGAACAATTGTTTATATGCGCCGCTATGGAACCCTCGCTCATCATTATTGATTTCCCCTTTTTCTCGCTACCTATATGTCAGGGCATTCTCATCTTTCTAACCTTGGACCAGCAATTCCAAACTCGATTGGGCCTAGGCTGGGTTACCGGCTGGKAGGGKTTACACTCCGGCGCCTGGCTCCATCAGCTCCAACAACGCCCTATAAATCTGCGTGCTATGCATGATACGTAATACCAATCTGCACCGCCGGGATTCGCTAGTTTTTATGCATAATTTTGGCTCTTTTCAGATAGAAACAAGTTGGAACAGAGCGGTGGGTTTGTTTCATGGAGAGTGCCAAGCTTGAGCTTCGTAATGGTTGACGCGGCGATCTACCAATGACAAGACATCAATTGACAACATCGCTCGGTATTTGTCCACTGCTTGTCGTATTCATAGCTACGACGCTTCACAGCGACTGCCTAGATGGAGAGACAGACACGGGAAACAGATGCCATCATGACGCGGCAGCTCAAAGGGGATGGAGCAGAGGATAATCAGTGTAAATACCGACTGTCTAAGATATAAAAATCTCATCGATGCCCGTCTACCAACAGTATTTGCTTCTGCATCGATTCTATCATCAAGAAAAATCACCAATTTCCTCCCCTTTTTGTCTAGAAAACAATATTAAAAACCAGCAAGATGGTTGGATTCTCCAAGATTACCGGGTTCGCTATTGCGGCTGCCTGCCTGATCTCTTCTTCTTTCGCTCATCCCGGCGAGACGCATGACGCCGTAGCAATGAAGCGCGAGATCCATGCCCGCAATGTCATGGCCTCTGCTGCTAAACGCTCGTTGGGTGCATGCTCCGACAGTCTCGCGGCTAGAAACCTTCACGCGCGCAATATTGCTCGCCGTTCAAATGTCGCCCGTGAACTACGTCAGAAGCGTAATATCAAGTCGAGTACGTTGGTCCCCATACATGCCATTTTCTATTCCAAAAGCTTCGTTTTGAGCTGACTATAAGCACAGAGGCTAAAAAGTTCCGCCGTGACCTTGCGACTCTCGAGACGTATGAGGCTATCAACCACAATCAGACAGGCACCTACGCATACACCTCGGACACCGCGGAGACCGCTGTGTTTGCAGCTAATACCAGCTGCATCTTGACCCCAGAGGTCACCGATGGACCATACTATGTCTGGGGAGAGATGATTAGGAAGAACGTCAAGGAGGACGAATACTCCGACGGAGTTGACCTCTACCTTGAAGTTCAATACTTGGATATCAGCACCTGTCAGCCTGTGCCTGATATTTACGTCGATATCTGGAATGCCAATGCAACTGGTGTCTACAGGTGAGCAAACCATATATACGAATTGTCGGAGATCGTTACTAATATCGTAAAACAGTGGCATCAGCGAGAGCGGTAACTATGCCGCAGATGGATGGAATTCCACCTATCTTCGTGGCATCCAGGTCACCGACGAAGATGGTGTCGCCTCATTTGAGACTATCTTCCCTGGTCATTACGAGGGACGAGCAACTCACACTCATCTCCTCGCCCATATGAACGTGACTGTCAACAATAATGGCACCCTAGCCCTAGACAGCGGATCAGTCACACACATTGGCCAACTGTTCTGGAACGAGGTGCTCCGCTCAGCCGTAGAGGATACCTATCCATACAACACCAACACACAAGCCATCACCACGAATGCAGACGACATGTGGAGCATTGTGCAAGCTGAGAACGACTACGATCCTTTCCCCGAGTACTTGTACCTTGGCGACGATATCACCGATGGCTTGTTCGCGTGGATTCAGATCGGAGTCAATGTATCCGCTGACTACACTGACAACTCCTACTACAACATCGCTGCATACCTGGAGGCTGACGGTGGTCATGAGAATGAGAGCTCAGGTTCCATCGGTGGTTCTAATTCAACGTCTACCGGTAACGGAACCATGCCATCTTCCTTCCCTTCTGGCTCTGCCGTGCCTACTAGCGCCTAAGATGTGGTCATTAGAGGGAACATCAACTCCTTGCCATAGAAATAGAGCTGGGTGACTGGAATCTCAAAATTTGTGTTTGACTTTTTTTCTCATGTTGCGGGATGTCGTGCTTCCAATTACCCGAAGGTTCAGCGGATTAGACTGAGATTTTCGTCATTACTCGGCTTTTTATAAACACATTATACTGCGATGAATGAGCTTTTTCCATACTAAGTGAGTTAACAAGCCATGTGTATCTTCCGATTTGCTTTTCCCACAGTGATAGGTCTCTTGTTCAGTTTTGGTATCAAGATAAGTCAGAGTTGGACGTTCGACTTAGCCTTATAGTAGTATTTGGTTATCACGGTAAACTGCCATAGAATACTAAATACACTATGAAGCTTATATACCCGGTCTCTCTAGCGTCTTAGGCTATATACTGTATACCATGTACTTCCATATTATCTCTTATAAGTAAATAAGTGTGCAATCCTTTGCAATCCCAGCGCTCTGTGTCGTAATGTCATACTTGTATTCATCATAGTCACAAAGGGACTCCATCACTGGAATTCCTCCGCCATTCTCCTAGAAGCAATCATTCGCACATTTGGCAGAAGGAACGTCATCGCATGGTTCACACCATGCCTCAAACATCGTTGGCTGATACCCCAAATTGATGTTGTAGCATCCACTGCCATAATAAACGAGACAGGCGTTGCATTCGTCGCTATAGGTGATTGCGAAACAGTTTCCAGGTCCGCATGCATCTGTCACGTCAACGAAGTGTCCGCCGGGATATGTAGTTTCATCTGTCCTTCCCAAAAAATCCATGACGTACGTTGCCGAGTGATCTCCGTAGCACTCATTGTCGTAAAAGGAGTACGAATCGTACTGCGTAGCCCAGCTGGGACGTGCGAGGAGAAAAGAGAGGCCCGCAAGAGCCATCCAGCTTTGACTCATCATTTTGACGACGAAGGTATAGAGATATCCTATGCTTTATTTATCAGTCACCAAGGGTTGAAGACTTGAAAGGATGTTCTCGCACCGAAAATAGTATAGGAGCAATGGATTACAAGTCTCTGAAACTGATAACGGTCTTCTCTGTTGGTGGCACAGTCGTTGGTAGTAGTTTTTTCTCCTTCTGCTGTCTACTTATAAGCGCCCCCTGTCCCATTGAAGACTTTCCATCATACCACTTGCTTCCCCCATCTTTCCAATCCAGCGACCTAAATTCTCCATGTCTCAGGGTCATTACTTCATAAGCAATGAAAAAATGCCTCTGAAAAGTCCCCAGAGCTGAATTGCTACGTGGTCGTCATACCAGACAAGGAAAACCCTTGTGACAATGATAGCATGAAATATGCATGGGGTATCCGTAGAACACCTGCCAACCAGCGAGGTCATGACTCGAGTTGATACTGTTGGGGATACACAAGCAGCCCAATCACGGGGGCTACCGAGCCCTAAACCACTATATCAAGCCCTCTATATTTAGCCGCTTTATTAGCTTCATAAAACTCTAAATCGAGTTAGTCCAGCAATTACTACCACCTAGCCGCCGATGAGACATTGCAGCGCCGCACTAAACTATAACCTTCCATCACTGCCCACTTCGCTCGGTGACAACTCATTCAATCTTGATCTTTGAAACTAGATATTTACACTCGCGGGGTCCCGGATCCACGCCTCGACAGACAGATCCTATGGGGAGCAATTTGTTTGGGCAACAGAGAAGACTACACCGATGAACAAGATGCCCAAATTTGAAGGAATTTTTAAGAGCAGAAAAAAGGGCCTCCACGCCAAACAAGGGTCCCTGAAAGGGGCGTTCTTGACCCCGGCCATGAGTCATGAATTTGTTCATGTTCCAGTATAACTGTGGATTACCCGAGGTTTCCATATTCCTTATGGCTAGTCCTTCGCCTCCTCTAGGCTGGCAAACAATTAGGACGATCCACCAAAGACTTATTAAAATTCCGAGACTAGCGTCAGATCATCCACGATCTTCAAATTGCGATTTACGGAGGAATAGTAAATTGCACTTGGCATAAGGTCCCGAGATGCGGTCCAATGTTTGAGATGTGGCACAGCAGTGGCGACACACGATGGGACTCGACGGGACCATCTCGGCCGCCAGGATACGTAAGAAAGCAAATGAAGATATTCCAAATGAAGGTATTGATGTAACACCATGCAACACACGCGGTCGGTCTATACCTTGCTCGACTCCGAACGGAGTCACGGCATGTCACAGATTTCCTATTTGGGAAGGAACTGGAGATCGCTATGCTTGACTCCGAGCAAGACACCACGATGGAGTAACCGAGGTTAACATGATTCCGAATAGCAGGCTGGAGCCTAACAGCTCATTGAAGAAGGGAATCTTGATTAGCTACAACAGTATACTGAAAGCATAGAGTTACTGGAATGCGGTGGTGCCTTTGAAATGTAATTCTGATTTTTGCAATTGATTCTGCTTCTAGGATCTAGCACGGTTTCTACGGTAAGGACCTAGTTATCTGTAGGTAATTGGGTCCTTATCAAGTACGGAACTCAACTAAATAAATCAATGGAATCTAGCTATAGAAAATAGGTAGAAGATGATTTCATGTTCAAATCAACCCTATATCGGATTATGATAAACTAGAATCAAATGCTACTTTCGTTGATCACTAATGAGATCAATTCGTAAATTGAATGCATTCTCATTCCTATATTGACATATTGAAGCGAAGGGAATTTGAAGTCCAGAATCTAGAATTGGACGAGACTCCATATTCGTGATACATGGTCGGGGTTTACCTTCATTGTGAGAAGCTCTATAATTTGAACACCATTTCACTTCGAACCTCTCCTTTAATTTTGGCCAGTCCTGTCTTTCCCGAATCATACTTGACATGCGACAGAAAATAAAAAAACACGGATGACTTATCGCTTTCGTGTTCGCAACTATCTTATAACGGAAATGCCGTCGTAGAAGCGCATCTGATATACGGCGTGGATCTCGTGAGGGTTACGATAGATTAAATTCAGTACGGTTCCATCGATATCGAAGAAGCATGGTAAAAATCAGAGAATTTCATAGTCATCCTGAAGGCAAAGCATTAATCAGGAATAACGATGTCCGCGGATTAGTATACCTACATCAAAATCAACAGAGACAGCCTGGCCGTCAAAGCTCAGTTGATTACTATGCTGCAGGACTAGACAAAATTGATTTTTTGTGAAGACGGAGACATCCTCTATCTCGTCATTGATCCTTTTTGAAAACTCTCACGAATCGGTAGGCCCTCCCGCTCAAGTGGGCATATATGAGCCGCTTCGAAGGCGCGGTAGTCATTGTGATGCGCAACTATTTTTGACAGACCGGCCAACACACATGTTCCATCGAGTTGACGGACTTGATATTGGAATGTGTCGTCGCATCCACAGATATTGTAAGACAGAGTCCGTGGTACACAGACTTCTTCAGTCAGCTTGATAGATACTTTAGGTGTTAGTCAGACATGTATGGCCAAGAGCCAACTAGATGAATCCCTAGCACGGGCCCGGATGCGAGATTCGCTTCGCTTCGCTCAAAGAGGCGACAACGAATGTCGGCAACACGTCGAGACCATATAAGCAGCATATAAAATGTTATTTCCAGCGCATACCACTGGTGAATATGCCATGGTCACTGGATTGGAACGAACTGTTAGTTGTTGATATGACCTGATGATATTGTGATCGAACTCTGATTCCCTCTGAAGCAAATAACAGAGCATCAGTCAGCATCGTGAAAAACAGTTCTTCAGACGCAGATCCGTTCTAGCACAAGCCAATCCACGCAAGAGCTTGCCTGTAGCACCATTTTAAAGTGGAATTTACCACCCTGATTGCGAACCCTTTGAATAAAATCGACCGATATTAATCTCGGTGTCAGTAGCAGAGTATTTAACTGACCTAGTAAAGAACGGGTAGGTTTACAGCCTACACCTGTCCATTTGGACTTTGTGTAATCAAGGCAAGTCTGACACTGGGATAGGAGGGTAAAAACGGAGTGACATGGATTTGACCTGAGTATAATACTGTCCATGTTAAATTCCTCCCTTTTCTCTGTTGAAGCCATGAAGTAAAAGAGAAGGTGATAGGAGAAAGGGATTGGCTATAAGATCACGAGACGCTAGACCTAGAAAGGCAACATAGGAACGACGCGAAACGCGTCGCACCGCCAAAAGGATCCCCACCAAACGCGCCCCTCACGTTATTTCTCTGCCATCTCGTTAAGCTCGACTCGACATTCGCAGCTACCAACTACATACACACTCACGACCTATTTCTTGCTTTATACCTGCAACACAGCTTCTCACGAACGCTACGAGTATATTTCTCAATAAATCTCGATTACTCATAGCTACACATCAAAAGTCAGTTGCGACTCCCTGGTTGATCACCCACAATGCTCAGGACTAATCTGTTTTGTAGTGTTTGAAGCACGCTTAGAACAGGCCGGTCTCCTCAAAAGGGTGCGTATATCTCATACATTCAGGCAAAGCAAAGACTGACAATTGATCAACCATACAGGTCGTCGATGCCATCAAAGATCTCGTGCAAGACTGCAACTTCGACTGCAATGACTCCGGCATCGCCCTCCAAGCGATGGACAACTCACACGTTGCCCTGGTCTCCATGATGTTGAACGCAGACGCCTTCAGCCCCTTCCGATGTGATCGCACAGTCGCTCTCGGCATCAACCTTGTCTCGCTCACCAAGGTTCTGCGCGCTGCTCAAAACGAGGATATTTTGACATTGAAGGCAGAGGACTCCCCAGATGTGGTCAACCTTATGTTTGAGAGTTCAGAGACCGACCGTTTGAGCGAGTATGACATTAAGCTTATGGATATTGACCAAGAGCATTTGGCTATTCCTGAGACGGATTATGCGGCTACTGTCTCAATGCCTTCTGCAGAGTTCCAGCGAATTTGCAGAGATTTGAATGCGCTGTCTGAGTCTGGTACGTCCCTATCTTTTTTGTTATTGCTATCAAGCTAATACCGATTGTTCTCTGCAGTTGTCATCGAGGCTACAAAGGAAGGCATCAAATTCTCCTGCCAAGGTGACATTGGCAACGGTGCCGTGACTATTCGCCAACATACGAACGTCGAGGACCCCAACAAAAACGTCTCTATTCAACTCACTGAGCCTGTCGCTCTCACCTTCTCTCTCAAGTACCTCGTCAACTTCTGCAAGGCCACTGCTTTGTCTGGCCAGGTCAAGCTTTGCCTTTCTCAGGAAGTTCCTCTGCAGGTTGAATATAGTCTGGCAGGAAGCAGCGGCAGTGCTGCCAGTGGTCACTTGCGATTTTTCCTTGCTCCAAAGGTAAGCCTCACCCCTTTGCCCCTTCAGAGCTTGACTAACACATGATTCGTAGATCGGCGACGAGGAATAAACGATTTCATTTCCGCATCGGCGTAATGGTTATTCTACGAAATATCAAAAGACTAGTGAATAGGGATGAAATGGTTCATGTCGGGATTGATAGTTTGTGAGCTAAACCAGGTCACTAGTCATGCACTGTCTGTTGTTGCTATGATTCCAAGCGCGCTGATACTTTGAATTTGGCGCTTTATTTATTTTATTTGATTCATGAACACTAGTATTCCGAAGAATTTAGGGTATTAAGATTACTTAATTAAATACAATCCGTAGGACATCCTTGGCACGAAGAAATAATTAGTAGCATTCTGATGACAAGATTCCTCCCTCTCCTCGCTCAAGAGTATAGATAACCACTCACATCAAAAAGAAAAAGGTGAAGCGTCGCCCCCAACAGAATGATCGGAATCGAATGATATCCAATCCCCCCAATTCAGCTATCCAATGAATCCTTCATGACAAAGGCAACAGTTGAATAGGTATGAAATAGGCAGGACATAAGCTGGATATGCTGCGTATTGCACTAAAGTGTTTTACGGACACAATCTTCGCATCGGCTCTCCCATGAAGTAATTCCTCCAGAGGAGAGAATTCTTCGAAGTTTCTGATGCCGAGATGCGAGCGCTACCTATCGCGCTGGACCCTCACGGGCAGTTCTACTCTTTCTTTCGCCCTTCTCTGTTCGAGAAGACGGAAAAAGAGTTGATATAGGTTGAAGAATACTCCGAATTTCTCATTTGCATAGTGTGCAGCGTGTAAAGAAGCCGGGAGACTTGAATTACTTCTGTTGTTTGTAGCAAAGAAACGCAGCATTGAAGGGGGCGACGCTTAAGAGAAAGAAGAGGAAGAGGAAGTAAAAGGTGAGTCAGTCAATCTTTTTTGTAGTGTGATATTTTTCTGCCACTTAATTGGTGACCGCTCGACCGGTCTTAGAGTTTTCATTGGGTGGCTCAAGCGACGCAAATTGGTTAGTTTTACTGCCTCAGGCATCAGAGGTGGAACTTCCAACAAAAGTGACACGTGAGCGCAGAAAAAAGGGGCATGCTGTGTTGCCGTTTACGCGGCTTCTGCTAGCGAAAAAAAAAATTACACTAACTTTGAGATGACCATGAATGCGCGAGGTAATATCTGATGAGTTGATGTTAAAGTGAGATACGTAGATATGTAGTTGACTCTACTGTGGCTATGGAGGCTGGAGCGAGGCATAGTTTAGCCTTGCCATGAATAAACACATGTCACTAGCCTTCGGGGTGGCCTGGCCTGTCTTTGAGACTAGGAATTGAATGATGGATTACTGTGGCGCATTTCGAACCAAAGCGTGGTTCATGGTCTGTTCTCGGAGCACCCGAAGAGTCCAAAGCAATGCGACTTCAAGCCTGGTCATACATTACGTGCCTGGTACCTCGTGAATGTCCGACTTGGATTCTGATTTTCACGAGATATGTCGCACAGACTAGACGTGAATGGCAATGCAGAGTAAGACACACAGCAGGCCGAAAAGAGCGATTTTCCAGAACTCTGATTAGTCCTGCTGGGCCATGTCACTCCAACTGTCTCAGCCTCCCCCAAAATTGGTCGATTGGGGCAGGCATTCCAACAACACCCAGCCTCAAGCCTTCGTCTCATCATGCATCTGTTTGATGTGTCTATAAAGGACGGTTCTGCTGTCTATCTTGGCTTCTGACCGGTGCATGATTAATATTGCTAAGCTGACAACTTGACACTCTTGACTGTGTGAAGTCCAGGAACCGGAGTACGGAAGGTCAGAGAGTGGGACAAAGGCCCACTGACCCACCGTCCCCTTCCACCGCCTGAGGCAGTGAGGCATCCATATTCCATAATTAATTTGTTTGACTGCTTATTTCTGGCTTCTCAGACTTAGCGCGGTCCAAAACTTTTCTCCATCTTCAACTCTTTGCTGTCGTTCATCGTCCTTCGTTATCACCAACATTGTTCATAGTACTCATATCACAGGCATTCCTGTACTGTGATACACGACAACAACAACAACAACGGAACCTTCGCATCAATCCGTGTCGTCGCTCGTTCCCCCAAGAGTTCGTCTCAGTATCCGTTGGACTGTCTCCCCGCATAGACCACCCCGACCGTTGTGCTCCATACCTCTTGTTTCAGACCGACGGCTACCGGACAATCTGTCAACAAAGCACAAAAACCATCCCATCTTTCATTATCGCACTTGGAATTGATACACTTTTACGGCTACAACCATAATCACCTTGTGTGACTCTGATCTCACTTGACTTAGTGGGATACCGCCAAAACGGCCGCCTCTACCCTAGACGTTCCTCTTAACGGATCTGGCTCCGTGTCGACGGAGCAAGTTTCCAAAATTCCTTCATCGCAGTCCCGAGCCTCGTTGCTCGGAGGAGCGTACGACACTTCCTATCGTGCCTCAGGCGGTCCATTTCCCGAACGTCAAGGCTACAGACAGGTCCATGGACCGGAGCCAGTAAGCAGAATGTATCTTCCGAATACAAAGTGGACATGGCTGTTTGTTGTGACTTCTGTGGTCCAGGCAGCTATCATCCTCGGTCTTGAGTCGTACGTTTCTTCATCTGCGCTACACTGATCTATGTACAGAGTATACCTAGGTACTGACGGGTGCTACAGCTATGTTTTTGCGACCTTCCAAATCAATCATGCGCACTTTGACAACTCCGCCAGTTCTTCCAGAACCCTTCCGACGTTTCTCTCGCTGTACCTTTTCGGTTTTATCTATGAATTAGTTTTGGTCTACGACGCTTTGCGTCTCAAAAACACAATTCAGATCATTGGAATCTGTCTCTGTAACGTCGGCTTGCTCATCTACGGCGCTTTGCAGATCGAACAGGTATCCTTGGATGCGGGCCTCTATCAGCAGACCAGACCAGTCTTAGTCGCAATCCCTGTTATAATTGCGCTCGGCTCGATCATTTTAGCATTTTTGACCTGGAAGCTCTATGACGAATTTGCGTGGACAATTTATAAGCATATCAGTGCCGATTTGCGTATGAAGAGGCGGTATTTGACTTACCAGGTATTTACCTTCGTCCGATGCCCTCTCTCGCAGCTTCCTCCTCTAATGCACAATAGATCTACATTGCCTTGTTGAAGTTTGATTTCTTCTTCTTCTTGGGTTTCACCGTCCAATTCGTCGTTATCGTAACTGGGAAAACCGATGTCGAATTTGGTTTGACTCTGGCTGCTATTCCAGTGACCATCTTGATTTTATTCTTTGCTGCAGTCTTCACGAGACGAGAGAACACACTCGGCATGTGCGCTGTCATTGTGAGTTTCAATCATGCATCACGATTACATTCTGGGCAAATATTTACATTGGTTTCTAGACACTTTATATCGGTGGCCTGGCCTATTTCCTATTCAAGCTCGTACGCATGTACCAACCATCTCGATATTTCGAGTATATTGCCGCTCGACGATCATTGACCTTCTTTGCCGTTATCACCATCCTCTTGATCATTGCAACAATCGTAAACGCCATCGTCTGTACGGCGAATTTCCACAAGGGTCTGAAACCACACATCATGACACGACGCAAAACTGATGATGACGAAAAATCTACCGAGTTGGGCTCCAGAGTTCATGGAGAGACCCTGCCTAATCGTATGATGATTGATTAATTGATTTTGCGATTCGTCATTCGAAGAGCTCAACCGCCGTCTGCAGCATGGTACCCCGAGCTTTTTGGGAACAAATTCCTTGGAACACATACATATACCCTGTACGCTTTGCAAATTTACATAAATGAACACACTCTGGCGACCGGCTCACCAGTTTGCCTGATCTGACGGATTCTGATACTATGATACCACACTACTGTTTATACCCTTTTCTGATGGCTGCGATCGGTCATTCAATGTTCCTGTATTTTCCCTTTTCTTTTCTATTTCTTTAGAAAACAGAAAATATACTATTTTTTCATGACGAATGGTGTTTGATGGTATTGATTTGGATTTGACCAATGGATGATGCTTTCTGAGTACCGCGAGCCATTGTACTTCTATAACACATGTGTAGCAAGTATAAAATTCTTCCTACTCATTTCGGACTCTTGGTTACACCATTTCCTCTATTCATCTTCCACAAAATGCTCAATCAAATCGTCGCACATCACGGGATGTGCAGAACCATAGCGACAAATTTTTACTCAGGAAAATAGGAAAAATCACAATATAACGAGAAATTATCCATTTTCATATTGACGATCGATTCCATGATCGACGCTAACCTTAGCCTGCGGTTGATACTCGGATGTCGCCCAGGAACTCCATTTTTGGCGCGCTCGACCCGCCCTGTTTTCCTATCTTACCTTTGCATGCAACACCAACTAGCTTTCAACCGAAATCGGCATGTCCTGGTCAAATAATGACATACTTTGAGACAATGAGCCAGGGAACGTAATTATGGCACGAAGAAATTCAACTCCTAGCCAGGATGATCAGCCACAGAATGCGCCCTCGTCTTCAAACAAGAGACGCAAAGTCACCCGCGCATGCGATGTGTGCAAAGCAAAGAAAAAGGCATGCACCGGTGATATCCCGTGTACTTGGTGTGCTCGACACAAAATTACATGCACATATCAATCGGCCTACAATAGGGGTGCGCCCGTGTCGCCTCGTCCGTCTTTGCGGATGGATGCAACTCCCACCACTACCCGCAATCGAAGCGATTCGGTGTCTGCTATTCTTCTTCAACAGCAAACTCATACTCCAGAACCGACTCAGAGAACTCCAATGATAAACACGGTTGCGATAGAAGCTCCGGCAACGGATCCCGCACTGCGTCCGAATCCTGGCATAGAAGAGTCCAATAGTCGTGGTCAACCAATTTTACAGCCATCGCGCGGCGTGTCCCCCGAAGCCAGAGAACCAAGAGAGATCGCAGGCCAATATTCCGGTCCAGCATCAGCGCATTCATTTCTGTACCGCGTAGTCGAGAAGTTCCACCAAAGCGAATATCGCACCACAAAAGCTCTCGCTTCAGGGGATTTGCCAGCTGACAAGTCGATTTTCACGTTTGGAGACGCGCATTTCTCCGATCTTGATGAATCGCAAGATTATTTCCCGGATCGGTCTATGACTCGGGAATGCGTGCGTCGTTACTTCGAGTTTGCGTCTCCGACGTACAGGATTTTGCATCAAGGTACGGTTGAGCAGTGGGTGGACAAGATATACCAACAGGCTCCTGTCTCCGAGACAGCAAAGGCAATTGTGTTAATGATATGTGCAACTTCATGTCTGTACCATGGGGAGTCTATCACGTATTGTTCAACGAACCATACAACGGCAGATCAGCAAGAATGGCGACGAAGCGAAGCCTTTTATACCATGGCACTACACATAGTGGACAATGAAATTGGGTCACCATCGCTACAGTCAATTCAAGTTCGTTTCCTTATGGTTCTTTATCTGCTCAGCTCGTCGCGGATGAACAAGGCTTGGTTTACATTTGGTACTATGGTGCAATTACTGATGACTCTGGGGCTACATCGACGCCGAAAACCGATCAGGACGCCTTCTTCGAGCGTGTCGAATGCGCAACGTGTTCAGCATGAATGCCAAAAGCGGATACTGTGGTGTTCGTTCACGCTGGATAAATATTTAAGTCTCATGCTCGGCAGACCGCGACTCTTGCAGGAGGACGATATTGATCAGGAATTTCCTTCGCCACTCAACGATGAAGATCTGGTCTGGAATGAAGATTACAAGTCGAAGCCGGCCAGAGATACAGTGATGTTTGCACCAGTTGCGCATGCGCGTTTGGCTCAGGTATTGGCTSGAGCCGCTAAAGAGCTATACCCAATTACCCCCATGTCGCATGCGAAACAAATGGAGACGATTCAGGACCTTACTTGTCAGATTTCTAACTGGCAGAAACAACTACCTCCCATATTCTCCGGTGAAATCAAACCGAGTAGCCTGGTTGCGATCTTTCGGAGACAGCTTACCGTGCTACGACTGGCATATTTCCATGCCGTGATGTTCGTGACAAGACCATTGTTGTTGAAGAATTACGCCAAGTACAATTTCCGTGACTACAACCGCCTCTATCGGCCACATATCGATGCTTGTATCACTGCGGCTCGTGATACTATGGAGTTAGTGCTGGAATTCGTTGACGAGAATCAATTGTTTACCGCATTCTGGTATACGCAATACATCACTTTCAATGCCTTGTCGATCATCTACTTGTATCTCCTACAAGTCAAAGGTAGTCGGATTCAGGCGTTCAATGCAAGCTTCGAATCATATGACGCAACCGGTACCAAGTCAAGCGAGTCTCATCTTCAAGAACTAGCAGAAACCACGTTTCATCATTTAGCTAGAGTCACTGTACAGAACGCGCCACATATGCGTTATGCTGCGATACTGGAAGGACTACGAACAGAAGTCAATAGCAGTAAGCTGACTCCGCGTCAAGCGCAGTTTCCGCAAGAGGGATCTGATGAATTGAATTGGAGTCGGTTTCTCGAGTCTCTGGGCCCTACAATGCAAAGAGATTATGCAGATACTGCTGGTGACGATCATGTTGAGCAAACTGAAGCAGCTATGCCGCATGAATTTGCGACGTATGAGCAGGCGTCACCGCTAAATTATCCGGGCGATGTTCCTGTTTATGACGTGTATGCAGCACAAGCACAACAGCCGGAATCGTTGGTGTCAGCTTATGATGATCTGGGTCTTGATTTCTGGTCACAGATGGACAGTCTGCCTATTTGTGAGTATTGCTTCATTATTTGGTCTATATGTCTGTCTAATAATGTCTATCACAGCTTATTCGAATATCCAAAATATGTGAAATCATCATAGTCCCACAAATATCCTCTATGGATCTTCCAAATTCTTGTTCCAGTGTCTCAAAGAATGGCTACGCCATTAGGTGGGCTTGCTACTCCACCAGGAACCTATAGTCACCATTAGTTAGCCACTACGTGGCTATAAGATGAAGATTTTACTCACCTTCAATGGCACACTACTAAAGAAGAACGACCACTTTCCTCTCTGCCGACACTCCTCACTCAACCGCTCCAAATCAAACAGCTCACCTATCGGCAGTCCCCAACCCGCCAGAAACCATTCATGCAGCCAAAAGTCCGTATTCTGGCAAGGCCATGCCTCGAAACTCGGCTGATCTCCTGCAACGGCTGCGAAACCTTGCTCCCATACCCATTCGAGTGTCTCCTCGGATGACTCGACGCCAATTGCGGCCGGATTTTTACTATCTGCTAATGCTTGTCGTACTTCTATTGTAAGCTGGTTGTATGCCTGTATCCAGCCTGTGCGAATGAAGAGGATGTCGCCGCGTTGTAGCGTCGTGCCCTGTGATGCTGCTATTTCTTTCAATTGGGAGACTGTGATGGAAGTTGTTGAGAAGCAGTCTGTGCTCATATTATGAGCTGTTGCCCATGCAGCATAGTCCAGCAATACACCTCTTCCCACAATGCCACCGTTTTCTACCCACGCTATCAATAACAAAAAAGCATGTCAGCTTCGACCATCCTTCCAATTCACAGGAACGACTCACCATGAATGCCATTAACCTTCGTCGCCAACAAATCCTCCAACGTATATCCATTATAATATAGCCTCTCCTTTTGATACCCATAATGCCTAAACCCATCCCACTGCGAACTTATCTGCGTATTCAGCACAAGAACATCATCATTCACAGACCTTGGCGCCTTGTTGACGATGGTCTGCTCGAATGGTTTGCGCCCGAAACAGGGTTGTTGGAGCATGCTGTCTAGAGACCAGTCGGTGGATATGCGGATGCCGTCGTGGATTTCGCGGATTGCGGACAAAGTGGTTTGGGGGTCGAGGAGGTTGAGGCGGCCGAGGTTGTCGTTGGGGCCGTAGAGACCCCAGGCATTGCCGTGTGGTCCGTCTGGACGTAGAGGGAGGGACGAGAAAGGGGGAGTTTGGCGCGTGGACATCTTTTTGGCTACGGTAGTTTCTTAGCTGTTTGAATGATATCCAATGTTTGGTGTTTTGGAGGTTTCACAGTTGGCGATGAGGTAGTGACTGCTCCAGGCGTGCAAGGGGCGACTGAAATCTAGCCTGGGATTATCTAACGGGAAATTATCCTGTCGAATGAATTGATTACTAGGCTAAATCTTGGTTTCAAGTGAGAGAATGATCACCACATCCGGGGTGCGTGGTATGTAGCTGTAGCTTTTTCCGCCGTAATAAAGTTTCCGCCTCGGATAGAAGTCCTTTTCCGCCATATGTCCCACCATGTCGATAGACGATAAAAATTGGGGAACCTTGCAATATTCCTTCTTTTAAGGACTCAAGACAAAAGTTTTTGTGAATTGGTTTGTATTTGCTCACTACACAAAATATCAGAACCTGGTAAATACCCTCGTTGATCGTTCCCAACCACATCGTTTCCACTATGGCCGCGACACTCCCCGAAACATTCACACTCAACACCGGCGCCAAAATTCCCGCCGTCGGCTTCGGAACATGGCAAGCAGCGCCCAAAGAAGTCGAACGAGCAGTCGAAATCGCGCTTCGAGAAGGCTACAAACATATTGACTGCGCAGCTATCTATCGCAACGAGACCGAGGTTGGTCAGGGAATCAAGAAGTCTGGAGTACCTCGTGAGGAAATTTTTATTACGAGCAAATTGTGGAATACAAAGCATCGCCCCGAGGATGTTGAGGCCGCGCTGGATAAGACGTTGAAAGATTTGGGCGTTGAGTATGTGGATTTGTATTTGATGCATTGGCCTGTGTGAGTATTGCTTCTTCGGAATTGAAATATCTTCCCTCACTAATAGTCTGGATTAGCGCTTTCAAACCTGGCGACAAATGGTTCCCCCTTGACGACGAGGGCGTCTTCCAACTCGACGACATAGATTTCGTCACCACTTACAAAGCTATGGAAAAACTCCTCGCAACAGGCAAAACTAAAGCCATCGGCGTCTCAAACTTCAATATCCGCCGGCTCAACGAGCTTCTTCCACAAGTCTCCGTCGTGCCAGCCGTCAATCAAATCGAGGCCCATCCCTACCTTACTCAAACGGATCTTTTCCAATACTGCAAGGAGAAGAATATTCTGATTGAGGCTTATTCGCCGCTTGGAAATAACCAAAACGGCGAGCCTAGGACCGTCGATGATCCACTTGTTCATGAGATTGGTGTTCGATTGGGTCTTGATCCTGGTGCAGTTTTGTACAGTTGGGGTGTCCAGCGTGGGACCGTGGTATTACCTAAGAGCGTGACGCCGTCACGCATTGCTTCAAATCTGCATGTCAAGGCACTTCCTGAGGATGCCATTGCGCAATTGGATGGTATGGAGAAGCACAAGAGGTTCAATTTCCCGGCGCACTGGGGATATGATATCTTCGATGAGGCTGGTGAGGAAGCTGTGAAAAAGGCTGCGCGCGATGCTGCGCCGACGAATAAGGTTAAATTTATCGTATAGATATTTTTTTTATTTGGTTATACGTTGCAGTTGATCGTGAAATGAGAGTTCAAGTCAAGCACTGCGCAATGATGGTTGCCTATTTTGGTTTAGCTTTAGGGCTTCTGTAACATCGTGTAGCCTCGGTCAGATAGTGGAATTATCTGTGGGAGGAATTCGAGACAATCATCAATACGTAGCGAACGATCACTCATAATGCTGAAAGAGTGGATTAACCAATGTACTCTATCTTCTCAGTAGTTTTGCCCAGATCGAGTACCAGGATTGCATGCGACTAGGTGCAAGAACACTTCGCTCCAATGACATCGGCAATGACAAGCTCGTTGGAAACCCAACTAAATACATGACTACAGATATTGGGCATTTTCCAAGCACAAAAACAAGAAATGGCAATTTAGAGTTTGAGTCGTAAAAACATCATGGCGGACTTCTTCATCACTGCTTTCTCCTTATCCGCTACTAAGTTTGCCCCCGCTCCATTTTCCGCTGTTAATCCGCCATTGGTCTCTTCGCCCCTCATTGCTCGTCGGAGATCTTGTATGAAATGATTAATCTTTGATGTTTCTCCAAGAACTCCGATTAAAAATTTGGAGTTGGTTATAATTATATTCGATTCGGTACTTTCTGTATCTTGTGTGCCATAAGTGAACATCAACAATGGCAACTGTGACGGCTCCCCTAGAATCGCTACGGCCGTTGGCTGTGCCGTCGCCCATGACGAGTATCGCAGAAGTCAAGCCAGTTACGATTAGCGCACAGGCTCCAAGCACTATTGATGAATTGATCAAGCTTTGTGCAAGCCAGCCAGAAGCTGACGAGCCTATTATCGCTTATCCAAATAATGACATCGATTACGTCTACTACACTCCGCGACAGGTATGTATATTCTCTACCAGTCCGCTCTTACCTATGACTAATTTCATGACTATTCTCTAGCTTAATGAACTAGTTGAGCAAGTCGCCATCCATTACTCGGCATTCATACCGCAACGAATAAAATCTTCTGATCAAGTGCAAGTTGTTGGCTTACTTGGCCCCTCGGACTTGGACTACCTCATCACTCTCCTGGCAGTGACTCGATTGGGACATACGGTGCTGTTCCTCTCCACGAGGATATCGGAAGATGCTGTTGTCAGCTTAGTTCAGGCAACCAAAGCCACCACATTATTATTCAATGAGAGTTATGAGACACTCGCAGCTGGTGTTCAGGAGCGTACCGGCGCATCCACAGGGCTTATACACTCTCCGACACACGATAAGTCAAGAATATCAGCTGAAAACCAAAGACTTCCACAACATCATCTAGACGGCGCAACAGAAAACAAACACGTCTGCTGGATCATTCATTCCAGCGGTTCCACCGGACACCCGAAACCCATATTTCAAACACACTCTGGAGCGCTCCGGAATTACGCCAACAATTTCGGTCTTCGCGGCTATATCACGCTGCCTCTCTACCACGCTCATGGCATCAGCTGCGTTTTCCGAGCAATACATTCACGCAAGATTATCTATATGTACTGTGCCAAAGTGCCCCTGACTGCTCACTATTTGCTCGCAACTTTACAAGCGCATCCCGAGATCCGGGTTCTCTATGCTGTGCCATATGCTCTGAAGCTGCTATCAGAAAGTCATGATGGCTTAGCCACCCTCAAGAGCCTTGACCTCGTCATGTTCGGTGGATCTGCCTGCCCCAAGCCTATCGGTGACAAATTGACGCAAAATGGAGTCTTACTCGTATCCCACTACGGAACTACCGAAACTGGCCAACTGATGACCTCCTTCCGTGACCGCTGTGATACCGCCTGGGATTACTTGCGTGCTGGACCCGAACTTCGCCCTTACCTCCGTATGGAGGAGAGAAGTCCCGGGATATATGAGCTGTGCGTTCTTCCCGGATGGCCATCGAAAGTTGCCAGTAACCGAGACGATGATTCGTATGCAACAAAGGATCTCTTCGAACCACATCCTACTATCCCCAATGCCTGGCGGTATTATGCTCGTTTGGATGATACGTTGGTTCTTGAAAATGGTGAAAAGGTCAACCCTTTGCTTATTGAGGATGTTGCTCGTGACAACCCCAATGTGGCCGATGTGGTCGCCTTTGGAGCCAACAAATCCTATGTCGGTGTATTCTTGGTTCCTGCCAAAATTTCCACTGTGAAAAGTGACAAAGAGCTGGTCGACTTGATTTGGCCAGCTATCGAAGCTTGTAATAAGAAAATGCCAGCATACGCCCGCGTGATGAAAGATATGATCAAAGTCTTGCCATCGACTGCACAGTATCGGACAACTGACAAGGGAACCGTGATTCGATCTGCATTCTATCGTGATTTTGCCGGTCAAATTGAGGATGCCTACCGTGATGACAGTATCAATGAAGCCCTCCCTGCTATAGAAGGACCGGAACTCCTGGCTCATCTACGCCAATTATTGGCAGAAGTCATAGTGAGCAATGGCGCCAGCGCTGATGTGAAAGATGATACAGACCTTTTCAGCTTGGGTATTGACAGCTTGCAATCTCTCAGATTGCGAATGTCAATCATGAAATCTATCAACCTGGCTGGTGCTTCGCCTCCTCAAAACTTCGTTTTCGAGAATCCGTCATTGCATGCCATGGCATCTGCATTGACTCGGCTGCGTCTTGGACAAGGGGCTGGAGTGCAACCGGATATTGAGACTCGTATGACTGCATTGATCGAAAAGTATGGTACATTTGATCAATCATCTATCATCTCCAAGAAGGGGGACAGTAGTATTATCGTCGAAACGAGTAAAGCTGTTCTTTTGACCGGAGCCACAGGATCTCTCGGCGCACACATTGTGTCCCAATTAGCATCATCCACGGAATGCAAAGCCGTGTACTGTCTGGTACGAGCAAAATCTAAGGAAGCAGCAGCTAAACGTGTAAGACAGTCGCTACAAGCTCGCAACTTATATCACAAAATCTCCGCTAGTATACAGAGGAAGATAGTTGCTTTACCCGCCGATACAACTGACCCTCAACTTGGATTGAGCGAGGAGACATATACGTTTCTGAAATCCCAGATCACCCATGTCATACATTGCGCGTGGTCAGTGAACTTCAATATGACTCTCGAGAGTTTTACGGACTGCATTGCCGGAACACGCCATCTTCTCGACTTTTGTCTACAGGCAGAACGACCAGATGGCGCAGCTTTTGCATTCTGCTCCTCAGTGAGCACAACGGCAAGGACACCAGGCAACTCAGTGCCTGAGGCGCTCCCTCAATCGTTGAGTTATGCGCAGAACATGGGCTACGCGCAATCTAAGCTCGTCACGGAGTATGTAGTGCGTCGTGCTGCTCAGAAGACTGGTTTGACAGCACGTGTTCTTCGCATTGGTCAGATCATTGCTGATACCAGATACGGTATCTGGAATGCATCCGAAGCTATCCCAATGATCTTTCAAACCGCAGAGACCATACATGCACTGCCCAAGTTGAATGAATTGGTCTCTTGGACGCCAGTTGATACCATCGCTTCTAGCGTAATTGACCTGACCGTGGCCCCGTCCGATAGTGCAGTTGAGGTCGTGAATGTCACAAATCCAACTCTTATCCACTGGACGAAGGATTTGCTACCCTTGCTTCACGAATCCGGTCTCACATTTGACGAATTGCCTGCTCGCGAATGGATTGGCAAACTTCGGCATTCGGAACAAGATCCCGTGGCTAACCCGCCTATAAAACTGCTCGAGTTCTTTGCTTCCAAATACGACAACGACAACGCACCAACTGGCAAGCGTGTATTTGAGACGGGTATTGCTCAAGCTCATGCGTCAAGTCTCCGTCAAGCAGGCGCTCTTAACAAGACTCTTGTTGAGCGTTTTGTTAATTACTTCCGCACTTCTTGCTGGTTGACTCCTCTTGCAGTTACAGAGAAGCAAGAGCGTCGCTCGATCATTTTCCTGACCGGGCCATGTGGCTCTGGTAAGAGCACCGTTGGTGTAAGCCTAGCCGAAAAGTTAGGACTACCACTCATCGAGGGCGATGACATTCACACCCGAACTGCTCGACAAAAGATGCATAACCTTCAGCCTCTTGATGACGCTGATCGATTCATATGGCTCGCTCATATCCGTGGTGCAGTAGCAGACAGAATCGCGTCATCTAGTGCTCCGGGAGCTATTGTGACATGCTCTGCACTTCGATCTACATACCGTGATGAATTGCGCAAGCTGTCGGAGCTCTTTAAAGAGGATGTCGAAGTAATTGTCCGGTTCATCTTCCTAGATACGGGTGACGACTCAGATTCTCTAGAGCAACGCCTACACATGCGTCAGGGTCATTATATGAAACCCGATATGGTAAAGTCGCAGATTGAAATTTTGGAGCGGCCCACAGAGTCAGAGACCGATATTATCCCTGTTAATGCTAAGCAGAGCAAGGAGGCCGTTTTGAGAGAGGCTGAGGAAATTGTTAGAGAGATTCTAGAATAGAGTCCTTGAGACGTGTATTTGGGAGATATTTCACTGTTAAATAGACTTTCATGTCACTAGGAAGGCTTTTCAATAATAGATTCGTAGCTATTTGTTAATGTTCATACTTACAAATCAACAATACCGTCAATTTTTTCACATTACTAAAATTTTAAGGGTTGTAATAATGTAGTAGGTAACTTTTTACAGAAACAATCGTGTAAACCTCTCACGATTCTAGTCCTACAACATACAGGACAACACGGAAGACGCTTCCAGGGCTGTACAGGAGTTGCACCTCCTCGAAGTAACTCAAACATTTGAAATCCTAGGGGTCTGTCATGACTAGAACTTTTGGAAAGCTAGTTTGCGCAGAAAGGGCTTGATTGATAGTGTCATGTTATCTAGATGAGAATGTAGACAGTAAATGGCTCACTCTTTTACAGCAACAACAACTAAGATAAGACATCGGAAAAGCACGATATTACACAGTCGTTCCCAGTCTGACTCCAAATCTCACTGTAGAGCTAATAGTAGTAACGGAAATAAGGATTTTCACGATCAGTTTGATCACTGAAACCAGCCGCAATCCGATCAGTCTCATCCTGTCCCAAACCCGTGTCTAGGGCTTCTTCCTTTTTCTTATTGAGATAAACCATGTATGCCGCAAATGCCAGCATTAAGACGATTTCGGCACAATACGCGACGAGCATAGCAATGATACCGGATGCGTATTCGGGGGCTTCGCTGGGTTTGAAGGCAAAGGGGCCAACGATGTTTCCGGCGCAGTACGAGACGAAGAATACGGCGTTGACTATGGAGCGTTTGGTTGAGCCGGCAGTGTTTGCTGTAATCAGGGACATGATCATTGAGAATGATGCTGTGTATGTGCTTGTTAGCTGTGAAATCTGGTTAGCCAGGGGTTTGAAGTATGATAGAGACAACAGATGTACCCAGTAACAAGCAAGTAAAGCCCCTTTTGAGCTCCGAGAAATTGTATGAATGCCCACGGTTCCAGCCAGCGAAGGGAGTACATAGAGACATGCAACAATGCATCGCTTCTGGCCGGGAAGCCAACGTTGGAGATACATGGCTGACAGATTTGAAAACACAATGATAAACCCGTACGGAATTTGAAGTAGAGTCGTCTCGAGACTAGAAAAGCCGAAGCCCTTGATGATCAATGAGCCGAAATTGCTTGCGGCACCATTAACTACTTGACTAGCAACGCCCAAGAGGAAGAAGATCCAAGTCTTGGGATCCGTCATTGCCTCGATGATCTGGTAGCGCTTGACTTTCGAGTTTTTGATGCCTGTCTGATTGTCTCGTAGTCGCTCAATAGCCAATTTCTTTTCGTCCGCTGAAAGCCATGAACTATGACGGGTGAGTGGTGGTTAGCTTGACATTTACAAGTAATCACTTGAGTTTTGGAGAACTCACGCAGCTGTGGCATTCTCCGCAAAAGTGAAGAACATAATCAAGCCCCATAATGAGGAAATAGCACCAATGATGATGAACTGATACCGCCATGGCTCCCCCAGGGCACCGTGGATGTGTCCGATCAAGTAACAAAGCAGACCACCAAAAGCATTAGCAAGTCCCAAAAACGTGGACCAGTATCCAATGCGAATCGGCTGCTCTTCAATACGATACCACATGGCAGTAATGAGTAAATAAGCCGGTGTCGAGCAAGACTCCAAGGCACCCATGACGAAGCGAAGAGCGGCAAATGATGAAAAGTTTTCGCATCCTCCAAGAGCCATTGTGATTCCTCCCCAGATGAAAAGATTCGCGGATAACCATTTCGTTACTGACAGCTTCTGCATAGCAAAGCTTGTTGGGTATTCGAACTGTGTCCGTTTTGTCAGTGTTCTCCTTCTTCAAGGAGCGTGAACACGAAACATACCGCCAAGTAGCCGAAGTAGAAGATACTTCCTATTTTCGAAATAGTCAAGTCAGTGAAAAGCCTGCAGAGTCTGATAGACGACTCACCGAGCCAGCTGTATTGCGACCCCTGGAGGTGCAAATCAGTCTGTAAACCAAACACAGCCGCATAACCTAAAGTAGCCTTATCGATGTAGGTCACAAGGTAGGTCACACATATGAAAGGGACGACAAATGTGTCAATCTTTCGAATGAGCTTTCTCTCAGCAACAGGGTCAATGACCGAAGCAAGGTCCTCCTTTCTGGAGAACACTGCCAGTCCGACATCACCCCTTTCAGCGTCTTGGCTGGTCAAGACTACCTCAAGATGCGAATTCTCTGATTTAGACTTGTCGATCTCCATTGTGGTTCCGATGTGTAATAGTAACCCGTGATAATATCATTTCCTTCCTAATGCAACTTGACTTGGAAGGGCAGACGGGTCTCTTTAACCCTCGGGTCATCAAATAGAGTTGGAGATTCTGGAGACAGCGGATAACGGGCGGAAACATGGCGGAAAAGGAGCGGATACGCATTTCCCCACGGGGTTTCCCCATCTTCGTGTTTGTCCATCAGGCCTGGTCATGAAATATATTGGCCTTGGTAGTGCGAGTCCGTGCAAGGCGACGTATGGTATAAAAGAGGAAGATCGTTGCTTACTTGATCGAATATGTAGTAACAAGTGGTTTGGAATTCTGTGTTCTTACTAGCTTTGTGATAACCTTTAGTCTCTTCTCTTCCTTGGGCAGTCAGCTTGTCCTTGAAAATTACCGAATATGGATATGGATGAGAAGAAATATTCAAGCAGCATTCACGTTGAGACCCCGGGGGTGCAACAAGCTGTGTGCTTCGAAAACCTTTCCGTTGCTGAGACAAGTCAACTAGAGAAAAAATGTATGAGCAGACTTCAGGATCCTGTCCCATTATAAGCTAAGTGATTAACACTAATAGTCTGTCGCAGTGGTCCGAAAGATTGATCTCCATCTGATTTCTGCGCTTTTTTTGCTCTTCATTTTCAACATCCTTGATCGCTCCAACATTGCAAATGCACGACTCGGCGGTATGCAGACCGATTTGGGGTTGAACGACACTCAATATCAGACTACAGTGGCAATCATGGTACGTTTGTTTTATTTTATATCCATGGATGCCAACTATGGGTCTACCTATAGGAAACTCTACTGACAAATATTTCAACAGTTTGTCGGTTACTTGGTGGGCCAAATCCCTAGTAACATTATCCTCACTAGAGTGAGACCATCTCGTTACATTCCGGCCGCCATCTTCGTATGGGGTGCTATTTCGACATGCACTGCTGCCGTTCATAACTTCACTGGTATCATGTTGGTCCGAGTGCTTTTGGGCTTTGCAGAATCTCCGTTCTTTTCTGGTGCCCTGTATGTTCACTAGCCATATCGTGACAGAAGCAAAATGCTAACGGGTAGAAAAGATTGTTGATTAGCTCTTGGTACAAGCCATCCGAGATTGCACCGAGGGTTGCGATCATGTACTGTGGCAACAGTATCGCCAATGGCTTCGGTGGTATTCTTGCAGCAGGTGTATTGAGCGGTCTCGATGGAGCTCATGGTCTTGCTGGTTGGCGGTGTGTCCTATTCATCATTTGCGGCTTCAGACACTCACTGACTTGAATAGCTGGCTGTACATCATCGAAGGAGCCGGTACTATGGTCGCCGGTGTTCTTGCTATTTGGCTTCTTCCAGACTTCCCACGCTCTGGCAAGCGAACATGGTTGACAGATCAAGAACAACGATTTGCCGAATGGCGTCTTGCTCGCGATGCCAACGATGAAATTGACGAGAATGGGTCTATCAAAGAGGCTCTTAAAGATGCATTCACGGACCCAAAGGCATGGGCATTGGTTTTGATTCAGATATGCCAGTTGTCATCTCAGACATGGACATACTTTTTTCCTGTGAGTGGTGCCAAATCCCAATCTAGCACTAACTATACATGCTTGACGGAGAATCGATGAGCTGACTCAATCAACTAGACAATCGTCAAAACGCTCGGCTTCAGTACTATTGTGACCCTCCTCATCACTGCCCCAGTATACATTTTTGGCTTTTGCACTTCGCTTGGAAACTCTCTAATCGCGAGTCGCACAAATTACCGATTCCCCCTAATTGTTTGGCCACTATTGATCGACATTGTAGGCAATGTCATGGTCATATCAAGCCACAGTACTGCCGTCCGGTATACAGGGATGTATCTGATGTGCGCCGGATCATACTCGGCGTTCAATGTGGTCCAAGCCTGGATTGCAAGCACGATCCCTCGTACCAGAACAAAGCGAGCCATTGTATATGCATTGGTGAATGTGTGCGGCAACTCGTCTAATATCTATGGCTCTTACTTCTTCCCCAGTCGGGATGCACCTATGTTCCGGCCTGGAGGTATTATCTTGTCCTCCTTTGCTGCGGGGGGTATGGTTTTTGCTACGCTGTTAGGATTGTACCTGATACGTCTGAATGCCAAGGCAGCCAAAGAAGAGGAGCGGGATGGCGTACTCAGATATAGATATCTCTGGTAGGTGTAAACCTCCAATGTCATGTGCTGGTACACATAGACATATAAGTTCGAGGAATCTATTATATCTTTTCTTTACTGAGTCACTGTTGAAGTGGAATGATCTACACAATAAAGTCTGTCACGTTACTAAGTTAGGTAGGCAGAGTATATTATATAAGTCAAGTTTGCGCTAATATCTGGGGATCTTATATCCAGGGTTAAATGTCTATGCCAACAATTATATAACCCCTCATTAGCCCGTAAGTCCGCGCATTCACCTTCTATTACGTAGTATGCCACCGAGCAATGCTCTCCGACTAGCACCAGACAAGCTCGCCAAACTTCTCCAGAAACAGTGTTCGTTGTCATCAAAGTAGGTATGAAGCTTTCAACTGGTAACTCCACTACATGGGTTTGACATATTGAAGTATAGGCCACGTACGTCACAATCAAAACTTCCCAACGTACCTTTATTACCGACCCTGAGGGATGGCTGGGCCAGAGCT
This sequence comes from Talaromyces amestolkiae, assembly GCF_001896365.1. Lineage (NCBI taxonomy): Eukaryota > Fungi > Ascomycota > Eurotiomycetes > Eurotiales > Trichocomaceae > Talaromyces > Talaromyces amestolkiae. Next base: position 259,996 of record NW_024468045.1, on the reverse strand, counting down.
TATACTTCGACAAACTCTTTTCTGGAAATTGGGGCGACAAACAGGAGGATGGCTCATACTTCATTGAAAGTGACGCCCAGATCTTTGAACACATCCTTCGGTATCTCCGTACTGGAGTTCTTCCGGTTTTCTATGATAGGCTGATGGGTCACGATTTCCGACTGTACCAAGCTTTACTCGAGGAATCAAGATATTTCGCGATTGACAGGCTACAAAAGTGGTTATGCGAGAGAAAATATCTGGACGCTGTTAAGATCCATTACTTGGCTACCGAGACTCGAGATCGTGATCGTGCAAAATATAGAAGACACACCAGGTCATGGCCCGATGGTCGCACATATATGGTAGATGATCACTTTGTTGATATTGAGTCAAGCAGCAATGTTGAGGTTACGATGGTCCCAATAACACAACAGAGGAACTCATTTTATTGCCCTAACGCAAAGCATGGCAAGAGTAGCGAAGAATACTGTAGGAGCTGCATTGGTCAGGCAAGGGATAATGGAATCCTTAGCCTTGGTGGATGGAGAACGGAGGACGATCTTATGTGGTGTGTCATGCAAAAGGAAGTCTTTTTCGATCACGATCTCTGTGTGAACGCATTTACAGAGGATGATTAGATTTAATACATCGACTACGCAGTACGACATATTGACAGGTCACGATGTTCTCGATCTAGGGGGCGCTGCCTATCCCGAAGTTAGACTGGCACAAGAGACGGGATATCGATTTGGAGCCCGAATTCCTAATCTCTATTCGTCTGGTTTGCACGACTAGATTGACTGTCTTTTGATTTATGTTTCTAATAATGAGTTTGGCCTTTCGGAGACTCAACGCTCACCTTGGGCCTTCTATAAGATTAGTGTATGGCATGATATTCATAAGGTTTTCTTTTCACTGTTATCAAGAGACCATGCGTTAAGTACTACATTTGTTTGCAAATTCGAAGTACAGCATAAGTTGAACTGTTGGTCATGCAAAGGGCGGTGCCATCCTATAGGATAAAGCTCCATGAGGTTCTAGTGACTAGTAATCTAGAAGGAAGCAACAGACAGGACTCGTAAATGACAAGATACCCAAGTCCAGACGCCCATACGAGCGTAGTAAATCTGTGAATGTGCAATACATTAGGAAGAACATGACTATGAGCTAGGGTGGTTCCGGATGTAGCCCCATATGGACTAGGAAATCATTATCGCCGTTTCAGATGAAAGAGAAAAGAGTGTTACTTATTACTCTGAAGGTGCAAAATACTGTTCTAGCTGCGATGCGCTGAAGAATTCGAAGAAACTTACGGCATATCCGTAGATGTCTACGACTCGCACTTTCGCGAAGTACCGAAGAACATCATTCAAGTCTTGAACCAACGAGGCGATTTTTATTTTCTTCGTGCTTACACCAGGAGCTCGCATCACCTGACGGAGATTGCTGATATGAGGACACTTTGTGATGAAATCATGGGCTTGTGGATAGCCCATAACGGTGCGACCGATGAAGAAATCATTGCCAAAATCTGTAGAGTCAACGAGCTACAAAACCTGTGGGAAGAGGGGGAGTCAAGTGACGAACTATGCAACATCTAAGTTACCTGCTTATAATGTACATACATATCCCGTCCGCTGTATCTGAAGAACGGGCAGCGCTTGGACGAACTCATTTTCTACAGGTCGATAATATCTTGATCTATGACGCACGACAAAGTTACAGGTAATGTGTGTAGGTAACCAAATACAGCAAATGAACTAGAATCCGTTTAGTATTAACCAGAGAATAAGAAGATCGAATGCTCAACAAATAGTTTATATTAAATAGAGTTGATGAATTGTTGAGGGTATTTTCAGCACCAAATTTGACATTGAGATATCTCTGATAGATGGATGTCTTAGGTGCTATGTGGTGCGGCAGACATATTTCTTCGTGCCATCATCAAGCGTAATACTCCTCCAAAGTGCCAAAAGGCTAGCAATATCTCCTCTATCTAGCCAGTTACGACTTTCCTTTGGAGGAGCGAAAACACAAGTGCAAAAGAAAATATACACTCCAGAAACACGTCGATCGATTTCGCTAGATAATTCTGCCCTTATTTCGTGACTGTCTTAGGGGCATCAATAGAACGAACAGAGATTGACCACTTATCACGGTTAGAAATTCCTGAATGAATGAATGAAAGGAGAATTGGTTTACTGTTAATAACTCGTGACACGTAAGTGAACATGGACCGTTACATTGGCTGATGAATTGATTAGGTAGCTACTTGATTGCCCTTACAGGAAAGGACCATGTTTCCTAGCGCTATATGGTGTCGATTTAAAGGTCGATATCTCAATAGTTCTGTATGTTTCGTATAGTGTCTAAGATGTTGACTACGATCGGACCCCACTAAAGATGATTTTTAATATAGCGATAGCGTAACTTAATCTACTACTGATGTGACACACACCACCGAGCGACGCAGCCTGAGTTCCCATACCTAAAAAGGTCACAATCACGCTTTCCCACTAATTCCTATAAATTAGCCATATATCAGCCTGAGCAGGTATTTCAATATGGTAAGTTCGAACTGACATCTACCCATGGAACAGAATTAGCAGCAACTTGTGTTCTCACAAGCTTAATTTACACAAATAATACCCAGCTTCTGACTTCATCATGTCCTCGGGAAATAAAGACGATAACTTCGACGTAATAATCATCGGCGGCGGAACTGCAGGTAGCGTCCTGGCAGCGCGCCTCTCCTCCACCCCGACCCTTAACATCCTCGTCCTCGAAGCAGGTGAAAACCGCAACTTAGATCCCAAAGTAAGCACCCCAGGTCTTTCTGGCACGTTGCTTGGAGACCAGAATTACGATTGGGGTTTCCGGACTGTGTCGGAACAGGGGTTGAATGGCAGAGTCATTCTGCAGCCACGTGGCAAGTTGTGGGGTGGTAGTAGTGCGATTAATTCACATGCCTTGGTTTATCCATCAAGGAGATATCATGATGCGTGGGGAAGTTTGGTGGGTGCTGGGAACAGTTGGGACTGGGAAGGCGTTGGGAAGTATTACAGGAGGTTTCAGAAGTTACAAGCGCCCAGCGAGGAGGTAAAGCGGGAGCTAGGCATTGGAGATTTTGCGATGGAAGGTGAAGGTAGTGCTTGCAAGCATGACGAGTACGAGGAAAGAGTTCAAGCCTCCTACCCCGTTACGGTACATCCGATGCAGAAAGCCTGGGCAGATGCGATCCAAGATCTAGGGTACAGTTCGTCAAAGAATCCAGTCGACGGAGATGTTCTTGGAGGGTCCACGACGACAAATGTTATTGACTCTTCCAAAGGAGAAAGGAGTCATGCTGGGGTCGCATTTCTGGAGCCATCAACGGAACGATACAATCTTGTTGTCAGAAGTAATGTGCTGGTGAATAAGATCATCTTTGGAGAGGAGAAGAGGGACGGTAATCTCGTTGCAAAGGGTGTTCTTTACAGCCAAAAAGATGGGAGAACTATGACTGCCTACGCGAAGCGAGAAATCGTGCTATGTGCTGGAACGTTTGGATCACCAAAGGTACTAGAGCTATCCGGTATTGGGCAACGTGAAAAACTCGCTGCTGCAGGTATTAAATGTCTTCGTGAACTCGAAGGGGTGGGCGGTGAGGATGACTGCTGGATAAGTTGAGTTTGTCTGATGCTCATGTGGTGAAATAGAAAACCTCCAAGACCATCTGAACTTTGGCCCTTCTGTTGAAGTACTCGACAGTATTGAGACATCAGACGTCGCTGCCCGTGATCCCACAGTAGCCGAAGCCGCCAAAAAGCTGTACGAAGCCAAGCACGAAGGCCGGCTAGCACAAGGGGCTGCATATAGTTTCTCCTMCCTGCCACTAAAAGCCTTCAACTCCGAAAATGAAGAACGCGAATTGACAGCTCTTGTTAACAAGACCCTCGAGAAGACCTCATTCACAGTCGACAAAGGATTAAAGGCTCAGTACGATATCATCCAGCGCCTAATCCTTGATCCAGAACAAGCCTCCGCAACATGGGTCATGACACGCAAGCAACGATACACTCCGAGCATTACACCCGCACCAGGAAACTACATGACTTTGTTAGCTATGCTCTCCTACCCCTTCTCACGTGGAAGCTCCCACATCACATCTGTCGACCCCAGCGCGTATCCTGAAATCAAATTCAACTACCTTAAACATCCCCTAGATGCCGAAATCTTATCTCGCCACATAATCCAAATTGGTCAAATGCTGGAACAGCCCAAAGTGTCTGCACTTCTCAAACCAGATGGCAATACCTTACCGAGTGGATTTTCTCGCCATACCAAAAGCGTGGAGGAAGTGACCCGCTTTATCCGCCAATTCGGAGCGACAAATTACCATCCTGTGGGAACTTGCGCTATGCTGCGTGAGGATCTTAATGGGGTCGTTGGCGAGGATCTGGTTGTGTATGGGACGGCGAATTTGAGGGTTTGTGATGCGAGTGTCATCCCAATTGAGCCTCGTGGGAATATCTTGAGTACCGTCTACGCGACAGCAGAGAAGGGAGCGGATATTTTAAAGAGACAGCTTGGACTAATAGGTACAGATTTTAAAATTAAATAGAGCCAGATCGAATCTCGACAAGTTTTTAACCATTAAGATTCATTTACTCTCGGTTCTCTTCCTCCTGCGGATTCCCATTTTACCGGTGAATCAGGTTATATGCTCATTTTTAGGCAGATCTTGATTTCTTCAACATTCGCAACGAGTGCCGCAAGGACTGAGCTCCATTCCCGCGTAACGATGCCTTACCGTTCTCTAAGGAATTTCACACCTCCTTTAACCGCTTTATTCACCTCCTTTTTCCTAAACTGCATTAATGTTCTCATCAGTTTTCCACCTTTAATTCACCGAGCTAACCGCCACAAAACGCTCTTTATTCTACCCAGTGCGCAAATAACACCGATGAAAAAGACTCATAAAAACAGAATCCATTTCTTCAACAATTACTAGGCAATTGTGGATTACTTATACAGCCTGCAAGGAATCCAACTTACTATATCGGCTGGAGTATATGGGTCGTGCTGGAAACTCCTACTTTGGTATACAGGATATATTATCTAAAAATTAACAAATATTACTGTCGGACCGTCGATATTAATACTGATATCCGAACCTGGCATCTAGCAACCATTAGATAAAGGCCTGGAATAATGAGTCGTTCCTGACTTCATACGTAGTAATGATTTGAATCATGATTATGAAGCCATATCTGACAGGGTTATTAGCTAATGGTTGTTGCAATTCATAATTAGATTTCACATCTTTTCCCGAATGAATAGACTGCACTATCGAATCACCAGCCATAACCCGGAGGCAATAGTAGTTAAAAGCAGAAATCCCGAAAGGTGACTTTTCGTTGAGTCACTTTTGGTGTATCCAATGTTCGCCGGATTATTGTTGTAGCCAACAGTACGTAGCCAGGTCGGTGTACTAGTATCATTCTGTAGGATATCTGAATGATACTCATCGATGACAGCTGACAAAACCAATCTAAATTCTCCAACGTACAATCTGTCCTCATATGTCAGGCTACCCTCGGCATATCCCTGCAAAGTAAGTTTTGCGGTCCAGCCGTCAAATTCTAAATTGATGGTTGGTTGCGTGAAATTGTCGCTCTGAAAAGGGCCACTGTAGATACGAAATCCCCAAGTGGAACCGTAAGCGCAAGATGTAAAGGTTTTGGCAGAGAAGCCTTTCGAGTCCTGATAGCCTTCTGTTACGGTACCGGACAGATTGTATGGTGAGCTTGTAGTATTGCTGAGGGACCAATTCCAGTTGTTTGTGGCGTTTCCGGTATCATATTGGTAGAAAGGGCTAAGCGACGGCGTTTAATTCATCATTTCTTCAAAGCTTGATTTCTGTATATGCATGACTCACTCGGAAGAAAACAAATAGAAGTCTAAACCAGAGTTGTAGACAATGGCCGAGTTTAGGGATCCTGTGAAGTTGAAATCCAGAGGCCAGAGCGTTAGAAACGCGTTGATCGGATCATCAGCTGAGTTGAAAGGACCGGGCTTCGTGAGCCCTAGTCTTGCAGTGTAGTATGTGGTGAGTGCTGGACAATTAATCTGGATTGAACTTGATACATTATACGGTTCGAAGTCGACTTGTGCGGTAGCATTGTAATACCTGTTGTTGTGATCAGTCTCGTCTCTTCTAGTCGGGCTTCAGAGGACTTACGATCCAATCCATGTATACAGACTAATTAGACTTGCGCTGATGTTACTGGGTCGATAGTAGAGAGAGGCATCGTAACTTGAGTCGGCTTTTACCGTAGTGGCAGCATTGAAGAGAAGCAAGCTCAAGGCCTTGGGGAAAGAACGCATCTTTGCCCAAATCCAAGAAGTGCATCATTTTACATCTTCAAGTCTAGCACGGCGTTGCAGCTCCTATAAATATAGTCTTGTAATTTGGTGGCGTTGCAGACTTGATTTAGTGAAAATGCGGCACAGTCAATGGGATGAATGTGGTGTTGGTAACTCCGTAATGTACGTCTGCGACTCGACCGGAGGACCCTTATTCGTGGCTGCTAAGCCTTGTCCTAGGCTACATAGCGCAATCTGTGGACAACAAGAGGACTCAAATCATTATCGCGTACACTCCCCACTAACCCCTATGGTCCTAGACTCTTGAATAGTGTGCATTCGTTAGCGCTTAGCGAGAATAGGCCTCGTTCTAGTTCAATGTACCTGAACGCTGTTAATCCTTATGGTAGAAAAGCCGCTCTTAAGATACTAAGCTCTTTCTGGTGGATTAATTATCAAGAGGATGATGACGAACTATGCAGATTTACTGGGTCGAGAGGAGCAATAGACGTAGGCTGAATAGGAATTATGTAGAACTGCTGGAGACCTCTGGTTGGGCTCAGGGCATCTCCAGACTCGAGTGAATGATGATGATGAGTCGTTTTTGTCCTACTGGACTTGATCTACTATTACGATATTTATTTGGGTTCCGGTGCGACTGAGAACAGCATAGAAATGAATGTCCATGATAAGTAACAGTTCCTCTGATCAGTCCCGACGCCCTCATGCAAAGACTATAATACATACAATTGCAGAAATATGATGTGGACGCTGCGTTGACCTAAATATGAATAAATATCTATACTATACATGAAACCCGTAATACTCATGCAAAGGAAGAATCGAAGTAATAGTACAAAAGCCTTGAACCCGAACGTAGGCCTAATCTAAAAACTGGCCATCTCAATATAAGTACTGATAAAGTTCAACTTCTTCCCTTCATCAGTATTCATAATCCGGCGAAATTCATCATAACTCAGCTTTGCGCCGCCACCGCGAGCAAGGACCTCGCGTTCTCCTTCGTCTAGAGTTGCCCAGTATGCGAGTTGGCGACGAGTAGGTTTTGGCGGTGGCGCAGGAGTAGCTCGTTTGTGTGATGGAGGAAGTCTAGGGGATTGATGCACTGGAGAGCCGGTGGATGGGGTAGGTTTGAGAACAGGGGAGAATTTGGGTGCTGTTGCTTCTGCTCGGTTGGAGTTGTCTGGTTGTGGGACGGGAAACATTGTTGAGTTGTCGAGGCGAAGGTGGAGAGACGAGGCGGCGGCTGCTGCAGGGCTGGGTATAGGTGCTTCGTTTGGTCGGTTTTGAGGGAGTGTTGGATCTATTTGTTCGACTTGTTCGAATTCTTCGATATCCTCCGTCTCTTCAACTTCTTCTGCTTCTTCGGGTTCCTCAATTTCCGAAGGTCCGTCAACAGTGGCTTCCGCTTCAGCAGCATCAATCACAGTGTAACCAGAGGCATCTAGTAGTTCCTCCAAACTGGCACCCTCATAGTACTTCACGTACTCCAAGTCGCCAGGGAGAAATGTTTCTGGGCCATTCCTTTCTCCGCGTTTGCTCGGGTCTTTGAACCTCTCTATTTCGGCGGCCCATCGAATACGGTCGTCGCGAGTCCTACGGAGCTCCATCACGAGATCCTCCTTGGCCTTGAACAAGACATCCAGGAGCTCATTCATTCCTTCTTTGGTTGCTTGATAAAGAATTTCCTTGCCAATGTCCCTCTCCGGTTCAGGGACCTCGAATCCGCCCCACCGCTCGCCGACTGAGGTGGAGCCGTTCGACCGCACATCGTAATCGTCATCTTCAAAGCGCACTTTTGAAGAAGAGCGTGACCTCAGAGACGGAGGTCGTGAAGACTGCTCCGGATAGATAGATTGATCCTCAGACTCATTCTCATCAGTGTCTTCTTCGAACCCTTCTGGGGCTGTGGCCCCATCTTCTTCGTCTGTGTAAAACTGGCGACGGCGCCAACGCTCATGAATTGCTCTGCTTCGAGCTTCCTCGGCAGTAGAACGTGTAGCGTCGTCTTCTTCATCCTCGGTGTCTTCATTGTCATCTTCCTCCGCAGTCGCTTCAGGTTGGGCTTGGTCGCCTTCCACTTCGACCTGGGCTTCACCCTCAACGTCCACACCACCAGATACCGAAGAAGCAGGGGATACATCAGTAGGGATTCTGGGTAGATCTTGCCTTTGTCTGAATTGTCGGCGAACAGCAGCATCGGCTACAGCAGTATACGGATCACCGTGATCCATACCATCAGGTCGCAAAACACCCACGCCATCCACGACCACCATGTCACCTTCGAGGTTGGTGCGCTTTCCTTCTCCAGTTCTGGGAGTCTCTGCGTTACCGAAATTACCACTGAATGCCGAACTGATAGGACGTGTACCCAGAACTATGTCGCGTGCAGCGGTTCCATCACCGGGGCCAAAATCTTCCTCCCAAGCTTGTACCAAATCAGCACTCAACTCTTTGATAAGTGCATAATAGGCACGGAACATGCGCAAGAAGTCCTTTCTCTCTATGAAGCCATCGCCATCAACATCATAACCTTTGAAGATCCGACACATCTTTTCGTCTATTGCTTTGTTGTTGAAACTGGCAATGCCCTTGGCAAACTCCTCGAAGCCAATGAGATTGTCCCCATTGGTATCATAGAATGCAAACATGCGATCAAATATTAAACTCGGTGGCGGAGGTCGAGAAGATGTATTCGGAATGAAACAGCGATCGAAAGTCTTGCGGTCAATAGCCATGCCTAATCTATTAGGGTCTGCAGGCCATGTGGTATTAGCCAGACACCGGTACTGGTCCCACAATGCGTCGAGCTCCGTGTTTTCAAATGTTGTTTCCTTTGCTAACCGACGAGCCAATACTGGTGGCAGATTCTTCGGAAGGTTCTCGGGTTTACCAGGATACCACACCGGCCGTCCTTGACGTGGTATGCCCATGTACGGTGCCGGAATGCGAACTTTGAGGAATATATGGGTCTTGTTATGTACCTGCTGAGCTTCGCAATTCTCACATAGATCAAAATCAACGCAATTGTCGCATCGATATCGGATCCCTTGGATCGGCATCATACCGCAATTATTGCAGGTTACGCCACGGTGTATGTAGCCATCTTTCTTTGCCTGATCTTCCGCAATATGATACAAGAGATTAAGCAGATTCTGGCCCTCGCGAGCTGGTTCTCCGTCTGCGTTATCGTTGCGCCAGGAAAAGACACTTTCCGTCTCGCCAGCATCTTCCACGATTGGGTTCACTTCTTCAGGCTCTTGAGCTGGCGTATTCGCAGACAACGTAACTCTAGTACCCAGCTGGCGCCGAACACGCAAAGCCTCACCGAATGCGGGGTCTGCATTAAAATTCTCAAGCGCTCGTTGGATTCCAGCATGCGAGATGCCACGCTGACTTAATTCCCGCGTCAGATACTCTCGCTCCGCCGAGCCCTCTGGTATCGTATGACTAGGCGGGAAGTCAAGAGCGAAGAATGACTCCAGAAAAGTATCTTCCATCATATCCCGCATTCGTTCCGCGTGCGATTCCGGCATTCCAACCTCTGCCATGAGTTGATTGCGCGTGACGAGTAACGAGGGGAGTAGACCACTTTCCACCATCCGCCCATCCTCCGTTTCAATTCTGAACGTTCCGTATGCTCCATTCTCTCTCTCAAGCTGTTCCAGATGTGCTATTGCCCTGGAAGACGGGGTGTCGGTCACGTCGGTGGGAACATTTTCTCGACGATTACGACGGAGGACGGCACCTCGACGTTGAAGCTGGGCAGGGCTGCTGGTCGTAGCGGTTGTGTGGGAGTGGTAGTAGAATATGCCGCCTAGTAATGCAACGCCTGCAGCTGCGAAGAGCGCAGGTCGGTATCGGGAGTATTCGTCTAGCATCACACTGACCGCCAGAGACGATGGGTTCGATTTCTATATGGCGTCCACATGGATATCAAGTATTGAATTATAGAGATGATCGATCTTATAACGGTGCGGGCATGTCAGCGCAAGATAGGCGAAGACTTGAAATTCAACTGTAAGAATTAGCTTCGGCCATAAAACAAGAGGTGTATTAATCACCTTGCGACCTCGAGATCAAGCTAGATAGCTAGTTGAATAAGTAGCAATTATTTTCTGATAGATAAATCAAGCACTAGACCAGACGAATCAGGTTGATCCAAATGCTAGGTTGATTAATGTGGAGGTGTTGTTTGTGAAGCTCATGAACAATCCGCCGCACGGAAAGTGCTCTACCTAAGCTCCGAACGCACTATTCCAAATTCGGAATTACTATATTTGTGTCTGGATCAGCAATATTTGCAAATCGATACATCAGTTATTCTATCTAGAATATATATTGACGAAAAAAGTTCATTCTTTGTACATGCAGTCTATATATATAAAGATATGTAACATGGATATGGATCGTCTATACGAAGCACGACACCCCGAACTTGCTTTGCGGTTCGTCGAGTATAATTTTTGGTATCAACTGCCCTTTCACTTCAGAGCTTTGTCTCCTTGATGAAAAACGCACTAACAAGTGCAAAGAGCGTAATACCCATCTGAACAGCAAACGTTATGTTCGTAGACCAACCATAGGCTCTACGAACGACGGCTTGTACATCAATGGGCAAGGTCTTGATAAAGTCGAGAGATTGCCGTACACCATCCACAATGCGATCAATATCCTTGCTGCCGTGGAGAACAAGTTGGAGTCTGTCACGGAGGAGTTGTTGTTCGACGGTAGATGCGAGTGAGAGACCAAGCACGCTACCGAGGGAGCGGAAGAGATATGAGCAGGCGGTCACGACCGCTTGGTCTTCTGAGGAGGCATTTGAGACTATTTTTTGCGGTTAGTAGTTTCTCCTTGCCTAGTATGCAATCTACGGCTACTTACTAAGTCCGATCAATGTTGTAGTGACGCCTATTCCGTTTCCGAAGGCAGATATCATAGCTCCCACAATCATCACCTGATATGCATCGGCAACGGCACCAGAAAAGAGGAATAGAACGAGTGAGCCAGCGAGTAAAAGCGCATATCCAAAGATAGTGAGCCCGTAGTACGTTCCAGTCCGCTTCATCAAGTATCCAGCAGCCAATGAMCCCGACACACCAAGAATAATTTGCGGTAAAAGTCGCACTCCAGCTACACTAGCCGAAACTCCATTCACAGCTTGAAAGTAAAGCGGAATATAGAAAATAGTACCCATGAAACCCGCAAAACTGAAGAAATTGCACGCATAACACGCAAGTAGGTTTTGGTCGAAGATGAGGTGGCCAGGCGCAAATGGCTCGGATGCGACGTAGTTCTCAATCAGGATGAAGGCCACGAACAAGACTACCGAAACGATCACAGAGACATAGGTCTCCGGAATGGTCCAAGAGACGTTGCTTCCTCTATCAAGACCGACAGAGATGCCCAAGACGGCTCCGACGAGAACGGTGGCGCCGAGGAAGTCGATGCGTTTGAGCTTTGCAATCCAGTCTCCTGAGTCGGGGCCAGGGACGTGCAGTAAGAAAGTGACAAATAGGAATGCTAGGAGACAGATGGGCGCCTGCACAATGAATGCCCTGAACGGATTATCAGCAACCTAAGTCTTGGCAGTCGGATACTTTGACTTACCAGCGCCAGCCGATGTAGTCAGCCAATATACCACCTAAGTTCTCGTCAGTATCTCTAATATGTACAGTCTGCCAGAAATTCCTACCTAGCGGTGCACCAATTCCCGATCCAGTGGCGTATATGATGTTGATTATCCCCTGCCATAGGCCTCTATCACGCAAAGGCACTATGTCACTTATGAGAATGCTGACAACAGTCGTCATACCTCCACCCCCAATTCCTTGATAAACCTAGTATGATATTAGTATCCTCCTGTTCCCGGCAGGTAGAAGATCAGAGTATCGTACCCTCGCAGCAATTAACTGATTAATATCCTGCGCCAACCCGCAGAACAAACTTCCCGTCCCAAAGACGGTATAGGCAAATAGCAAACATGCCTTGCGCCCAAAGATATTACACAGTTTGCCGTACAATGGCTGAAAAGAAGTCAAGGTCAGAAAATACGAAGTCGCAATCCAACTTGTCAAGTTGAGGGCCTTTAGATCGCTGCCGATTTTCCCGTAGCTTGCGACGATGATAGTTTGGTCGGCTGCTGCTAGGAAGACCTGGTCGATCATCAATAAATTATGCAATACTCAGGATATTCGAGAGGGACTTACACCAATTGAGATAGCAGGAAGAATATACCTCAATTGCGTAGAAGTAGACGAAGGACCCTTTTGCGCTCCATTTTCCTGCAGAGAATCGTTGGAGACTTGCTCTGGATCTGTGGTGCCATTGGTGTGAGTTTCGTCGCGCAACAGGGGCGTATTCTCAGTTGGATGTGTTTCTGCAGCGGCCATCTTTGCTGCTGAAGATTAAATGACTTTCGGACAAATCCCGACGCTGTGCTCCTGTTTGCTGTGTATATAAATTTCCGAACGAGAGATCTAGGCACATAGTTGTGCAATTGACTGCGTTGGTGGGATGATATGTCACTTACTCGGGCCAATATATTACGAGTGAAAAGCAGCCATGACACAGAAGAAGAAGAAATAAAGTCCCAATCTTGCATCTGCATCGACTAGACTCACTAGTTAATTAATCCAGCTTGCGCAAGCTGATAGCGAAATTATTAATCGGCCAAAGAGATAAAGCTGGCCAATTATGGGGGAGGATTTTAGGGCCCCTCGGCAAGTCGGCATTCTCCGCGAGCGTGTCCATAAAGATTCAGTTGTGAATATTCAAGGCATTTGTTGATCAATCGACGTTCTGATCTGGCTAGGTGAAGTACAGTACATACAATATACATAATGAGAAGTAGTAGGGCATAAAATAAGGGTATTCAACAATTAGAGTCGTAATATTTGCTAGCGCTATGCAATCAGAACCAACCGCAGTCGCTATCATGCAGGTACGTATATAATTCTGCTATTTTTGCATCATCATCATCATCATCGTCATCATGCTGCCTGAGCAGCCTCCGGCATTGGAACAGGACCACCGGGGGAGTCCGGGAAACGTGCCGTCAAGACTTCGACGCCGTCCTCAGTCACAAGAAGGGTGTGTTCAAACTGCGCAGACAAAGAGCCATCCGCCGTAACACTGGTCCAGTCATCCGGCCAGGTCTTATCCTTGTGTGTGCCAATGTTAATCATGGGCTCAATGGTAAAACACATTCCGGGTTTGGCAGCTCCGACCGTCTTGTTCTTGGCGTAGTGAGGAATATTCGGTGCGCAGTGGAAGAGTTGGTTGATCCCATGGCCACAGTAGCTCTTTACAACACTGCAGTTGCGCGCCTTGGCGTGTTTCTCAATGACATTCCCAGGGTCTCGGAATAGCATGCCAGGCTTGACAAGCTCAATCGACTGCTCCAGACATTCTCGGGCTGTTTCCACCACTCTGACGGCATCTGGGTTCGCTTTTGCCTTATCGCCGACGTAGTAGGTTTCATTCAAATCACCGTGGAATCCGCCGTGGTACAGAGTCACGTCAATGTTTACAATATCGCCGTCCTGTAGCGGTCGCTGATCGGGGATACCGTGACAGATGGTTTCGTTTACTGAAGTGCAGACGGATTTCGGGAAATGTACGTAGTTGAGGGGGGAGGGGTATGACTATAGTAACCAAGTCAGCTTCGGTCAAACCAGAGAAAGGGAATTCGTACATCACGTTCAAGGCATGCCTTGTGGACGACCTCATCAATGTAATCCGTTGTAACGCCCGGCTTGATTTCTGCTGCAGCAATATCCAACACTTCTCTAGCCAAACGGCACACTTTCCTCATGCCTTCTTGCTCTTCCTTATTCAAAATCGTAATATTATGTCGACCGACAAACTTCTGCTCGGATCGTGGAATACCATCTCCGGCATAATCGGGGTGCGTAATGGACTCTGGAACGGCTCGGCGTGGTGAAAGGGGATACACTGGCCGAAGGGAGCCGGTAAAAGGAAACGTCGGGAAGGGATTGTATTGACCGGTAGCTGGATCTGGTTCAGAAACGACCTTGGGAGGGAACAAATTGCTGAGGATATTACTCTTGGTTTTGTGGGCTGTCTTGTGCGAGGCCTGATAATTGATGATTTAGCTCGGGGTACAGGGATGAGGAATTGTCACACCAGGATATGTGCGTACCCAACTACGCTTGAAGCAGTCTTGTGAGCAGAAGAAGCTATCGGTGCCCATCTTCAAGCAGGTCGGACACTGTAAGGTTCCCGCATCGTTGGCGCACTCGAGGCCAATGCATTTGCGCGGCGCGACGGCTGCCATGGTGATAATTCCGGGATAGGCGATGGAGATACGGGAGTGAGAGGCGACAAAAGGCAAATTGGACAGAATGCGGTGCAACGTTTGTTGTGCGTTGCTGTCGTTCTGCGATAATCATAAGGTGGACGGTGGTAAAAATGGATAAAAAGATCTGCTGCGGCTTTGGCTCCGGTGGGGAGCGTTTGCCCGATTAGATAAGCTCTGGCGGGGAGTCACCCAGACAATATAGTTATACTTCGACGTCCCGCGCCTCTCCGGAATATTCTCTTTTTCTGACCGTATTACTCTACAATTTGACTTGAAAACTGCCAATGCGTACATAGCATACAGGTAACATGGCAGCTCCTACACGCCAAAAGGTAGTCATAGTGGGCGCCGGACCCGTCGGATCATTGGCCGCTCTCTATGCAGCCTCCCGCGGCGATGATGTCGAGGTTTATGAGCTGCGTGCTGGTAGGCTTCTTCCGCTATGCTCTTCAAGGTGTAAATGCTGATACGAACACATACAGATCTTCGCGATCCCACCACTGTCCCTCTGAACTTTACAAAATCAATCAACTTAGCTCTCTCAGAACGCGGCATCCACTCCATGCACCTTTCCGGCCGCGAGGATGTTGTACATAAGATCATGAGCCAAGCGATACCCATGCATGGTCGAATGATCCACGGCAGAGACCTGACGGGGAATCTGTGGCAGGCTGCTCAAGCCTACGATGTCCACGGACAGGTACGTGCACATGCAATTGACAAGGCAGAGCATCGTGCTGACAAGTTAGGCCATCAACTCGATCGACAGGGCAACCCTAAACAATGCACTTCTCGACGAACTCGAGAAAACACCCAATGTGAAATTATTCTTCAACCACAAACTCACTGGAGCCGACTTCCACTCGCGCAAGGCCTGGTTTGAGCGCCGCATACCCGAAGATGAGCACAAGCCAGATCATCCGCATCCAGATGAAGCCGCAGTCGACTTTGACCGAGCACCCGAAGTCGAGGTAGCATTCGACTTTCTCATCGGTGCTGACGGTGCGCATTCTGCGTCGAGATATCATATGATGAAATATTCGCGAGTGGACTATCAACAAGAGTACATTGACACGCTATGGTGCGAATTCCGAATCGAGCCTACTGAAGAGGGCGACTTTAAGATATCGCCTCATCACTTGCACATCTGGCCTGGCACGGAATTTATGTTTATTGCACTCCCGTCTCCAGACAAGTCATTTACATGCACACTTTTTGCACCGGCGGACCACTATGCTCGTCTCGGAAACACGCCCGAAGCATTGTGCGCGTCGTTTCAACAATACTTTCCCGGCGTGTCTCCCGAGTTGATCTCGCCGGAGGACCTATACCGACAATTCACCACCAACCAACATCTTCCACTAATCAGCATCAAATGTAAACCTCACCACTACAATTCCAGCGTCGTCATAATCGGCGACGCAGCACATGCCGTCCTCCCATTCTACGGTCAAGGCCTAAACGCTGGCATGGAAGACGTTCGAGTTTTGTTCGAGATTCTCGATTCCCACGGCGTATACGACGCCTCCCACGACGCAGATTCTAGAGACGTGGCTCGCAACGAGGCCTTTGAGACCTACACCAAAACACGAGTTGCAGACGCACACGCCATCAACGAGTTATCCAAAGGTAACTTCATCGAAATGCGCGCCGGTGTCAATTCACGCTTGTACAAGTTCCGCAAATTTATCGAAGAGAATCTTGATCGCTACATGCCGCAGCTGGGTTGGCGCACGCAATACTCGCGCGTCAGTTTCAGTAATATGCGCTACTCAGAGATTATGAGGGCCGTTGAGAGACAGCGTCTACTTCTCACTACCACTTTTGGCACGGCGGCTGTCGTGGCGGCTGTCGTGGGACTTGCTATTGGAGGCAAGGCCATGTTGAAGCACCCAGTCCACTTTAATTTGCATCGAGCTGTAGGATATTTTCGGTGATCGTCCTGAATAAATAGAAAGTGGTGGATTGCAGGTTTCGATTCACCATATTGTTACATGTACTATATTACCATATAAAAGTTCTCMTCTTTTTTGATCTTTATATTTGGATTTGTAAGAATGATGTGTGGTATTCAATGACTAATGATGATAGAACGCTCTCAGTTCAAGGAAACAAAATGAAACATTCGCATACATATCTGAGACATAAAACAGATTGCTAACAAATCGGCCGTCGCACCCCTGGCTTAGGGTCACGAGCAAACTAACCAATCTTCTTCTCAATCCTCTTCAAAAACCCATTCACTTTACTATCCATCCGTCCCAATCCAGACTCAATCTTCGTCCCCCTCGCCGACGATTTGGAGTTGTGAGAAGAGTGTTTCGATCCCTTTAGTTCCGCTTCAGTGGGGATATAGATGTGATTGTGAATGTCGTATTCGGTGCTCATGGCGCCGTATTGCTGCTGGACGGGTTGGGAGTAGGAGTAGTTCGAGTAGCCGCCTGCTATGGCAACGCGTGGGTCTTCCGGGGGTGATGCCGTGGGGTCTTGAGTATTGGTCTGAGTCCGAGATTGGGATTGGAGGTAGTCTGCGTATTGCGGATGGTGCGGGTGGTGCGGGTGTTGGTGAGCAATAGAGGCATGTTGTTGCGGGTTGAAGGAATCCTGTGAGAAGAGATGCGCGTTCGGGTTTTGCGGTGGTGCTGCAAAGGTCATGCCGCCTGCTTGGGTGGGCGGTGGACTGGCTACGGGAACGGCGGTGTAACTTGGTGGTCCTAATCCAGCGCTGGGAGGCGGGGAAGTATATCCATATTGTGCTAGAGAAGGATTTGCGTACGCCTGCGGGTGAGAGAAGCTACCAGCAGCAGCATGTCCCGGAAGATACTGTTGAGTTTCGTCCGCCACAGCAGCTGCGACGAGACCAGTACCATCTGCGGCGTCCTCTGGTGGAGGAGTTTCTTCCCTATGTTTGATGGGTTCCGGAGCTGCAGGAGCAGCTGGATTATATGCCAAAGGGGTGAAGTCTGCCTTAGCTGGTTGCGTGGCAGCAGGCTGAGGCTCTGTGCGGGAATCTCGAGTCTTGCCGTTCTGGTAAGCGGGATCTGTAATCGCTACATTTTCCAACTTTTCCACAACCCGGCTCACTGCGGGCTCTGGAGCAGTCTGAGGCTGTTGGGCCTGGCGGTCGGTCTCCAGTTGCTGAGGCGGGAGAACCCGCGCAGCTGCATCCAAGAGTTGATCCGCGTCTTCCACAGTCCAGAAATATATATCCAAAGTATGCAGTCGATAATTGTGTTTACTCTGATCCCTCGGATCCGTAAACGGAAGACGCCATGCGTCCTGATTTCCGACCGGGCTATGCGCCGAAACAGGTGAATTCCCGACTTGCGAACCAACGGTCACAGTTACCAATGTCGGAAATCTAGTCGAATGGACCATGTGAACATGATCCAGAGCTACCACCACAACTTAGTCTGATATACTCGAGCAACATGTTTGTATGTGGTAGCTAACCTCCTTGAAAAGCATCTTGATCGTTTGTACCTGGATTATTCGCAATCTCTAGTCTGGCGCTACCCCGCGCTGCATCGTGGTATACGTAGAGATAGGAGCCTTTATCGAAGCGGTGATAGGTGGGGTTTGGCGTTGGGTTCGTGAAGTAGTAATGGACGTCGACGAAGCTGCGACATGTTAGGTCCTATGCCTTCTCGCAATAAACATGCCTGCACTTACAGCGTCAGTAAACGGTCTTCACCTGGAAATGGCGGCATGGCGCAGTTAGATCAGTAAGTGTTCGCAAGTGACAACAAAAAAGACAGTTCAAATTGCAAAGCACAAAGTGGCTTTACATATATACATTCAAGTCGCCTGAAGGGAGTAGCGGAGCAGACGAGAGACACTTACCTGCGAATCAGTAGCATTACTTCCATCCCGGTAGCACGATTGGGCAGCGTGAGGGGAGTGAGCGGCTAAGGAAGCATGCTGGATGGACGACGAGGCTGCTGCCAATGTGATTTGCTTAAGCTTAAATGACGCTAATAATGCCGGCGCTTGGAGGGTCCCGTGATTGCGGGCTGCTGATTGGGCAATGGATGTTGGCTGTTGTCGGGCCGGCCTAACACTTTTTCCGCGAACTCCGGCCGTACCTGGAGAAAAAACACCATCAAGACATACAGATCAGTGAATACGGAGCTCTCTTCATTTACATCGCCGTTATTGCTGTACTTTGTCAATGTGAGCCATACACCTGTTCCTGCAAAGATTGATTATATCTCCAGCTACAGCAATACTGACACTCGTCTAACAGCTTCAATCACATCTACCACCACTCATATCGTCCGCAACTTCGACACAAGGCCACCGGCCTAAATACTCACCATG
The DNA here is from genome assembly GCF_001896365.1 of Talaromyces amestolkiae. Taxonomy (NCBI): domain Eukaryota; kingdom Fungi; phylum Ascomycota; class Eurotiomycetes; order Eurotiales; family Trichocomaceae; genus Talaromyces; species Talaromyces amestolkiae. The sequence continues at coordinate 241,005 of NW_024468045.1, read as the reverse complement.
TCCCTCTCACAACTCGCACACGTGTGCTCTCACCTCAACAACGTCACCAAAGCTCGTCTGGGCCTCACATCTATCGTCGACACAAAAATGCACCGCAGCCTAATCCTCGCCATGCAACAACAAGGTCTAATCGGCAGCATCGTCCGGGGCGGCCGCTCACCTCCTCCTCCTCATCTCCTTCTCGGCCAACCCACCGCAACATCCGCCACTGATGCTGCCACCGCAGCAGCAAGCGGCGTAATTGAAACCGAACCTGTCACACAAGCCAACGTCGCGTCAAGACGGCTCTGGCTGGGCCTGAAATACTGGCAAAGCGAGCCCGTGCTCGGTAAAATCACACCGGTTAGCAAACCTACAAGACGAATCATTATGGATCTCCCGGCTTTGCGTAGAGTCATTCGCGGGTCAAGAAGTGGTACCGTCGAGGGATTGCGGTCGCCGGGCGAGTGTCTCTTTTTGGCTACGGATCGGGGCATATTAGAGGCCAGACAGTGCGTTGAGAAGAAGATTGGTGGTGTGGTTTTGTGTCGGATTGAGTAGATTGTACTATATCTGCTGAAAATACGTGAGACGTATCTTTGTTGGGGTTTCGTCTCTTTCTGCATCGATGAGGAGTTTGGTTCGTTCTTTTTGTAGAAGTCTTACGTTTGCGACTTCTGATTTCAGAGTTTATATTTATATACCTCGCACTGTATTCTATGTATAATATACAATTTCCTGAATCGGATCTCTTTCCACTACTACACACATCCAATTGAATGGTTTAAAGATTGGAGAATTACTATTGTCTATATGCACTATATACATGTATACCTAGGTATACTTTTATCAAGTCGGTCAATAATCTAAAGTTTATATTGCTTCATCATGCAGGCTAGATCTTGGCCGTCAAACTGACACCCACCAACCTCACCCTCAAAAACGCCATCCCCGTCGTCGCAATCGCAAAACACACTCCCGAAAACACCGCAACAAACGTATAACTCCCATTATCCGCCGCCAGTATCGCTCCAGCCACGGGCGCTCCAATCAACGCACCAATCGACGTAAAAGCCATAAACACACCCATCCTAAATCCGATCTCGTGCATGGGTGAGATGGTAGCAATCAGACTGGGTCCCAAACCGATTACACCGCCAGAACTGAAGCCGAAAAAGGCGGCGAAACAGATTAGCGCGGCGTTGTTGTGGCCGGGGAGCCAGAGGGCGAGGACCAGGATGGCGGAGAGACCGGACATAATGGTCATGACGTTGAAGCGGCCGGATTTGTCGGCGATGTAGTTGGGAAGGGTTCGGCCGATGAGACTGCATGGATTAGCAAAAGACTGTAAAAGGAATAGACAGGAGGTAAATACCTAGCACCGTTCAAAATCGGGACAAGGCCCCAAGCCAAGTACGTGCTCATGCCATATCTGATGGCATCAGTGACAATATAATTGAAGGGGATGAGCATCGCCACTACAAATTATCAGTCTCTGTCCTCTTTCCCTACAGAGCTAAGAGGAAAACTTACAGAACATAAAGAATTCTGAAGCACACAACACCAAAAAGTTGAAGTCTTTCAACGGCGCAATGTATTGCATAATGTGAAAGGGGCGAGGTTTATGTGGCAGAGCCGAGCTGATACATGTATTCGCGATGACGAGCATGCCCAGGATCAGGAATGCGCAAATTCGCATTGTCCAGCCGAAGCCGACTTGGGGCAGGAGGTGTTGCACCATCAGGGGGAAGATGACGCCTCCGAGAGAAGAGCCTGCTACACTGAGGCCGGCGGCGACACCGCGGCGTTTGCGGAAGTATGTTTGTGGCTATATATCAGTTAGCTAGGAATCTACAATATTAGATTTAGGGCAAAGGGGGAAGAGGGGCGTACAGCTGAGAGTGCCGGAGTAAAGATAAAACTTGCGCCGATACCAGAGACGACGGATTGACTGAGAAAGAATTGATAGTAGTCCTTACACAGACTGGTCATCATAAGACCAAAGACATGCGCAACCGATCCTGCGAACAGCGGGACCCGGGGACCGTAGCTATCGAATATCTTGCCTGCCACAGGAGCCATGGCCAACATGAAGAAAACTTCCCTCGTCAGCTCCTCCCATATTCAAAAATGAAGAAAAGGGGAGGCGGAAAGGCGTACATTGCACCGACGTAATCCATGAAACAGTCGAACTCGAATACTCCTTCAGCTGATTCGATTGATACTCATCCTGAAACAAGCCAATACAATTCGTCCAGCCAAAGGATGTGAACAAAGCGGCGGAAGCTCCGAGAACAGATAACCAGGCCTTTGTGCCACCTTCCGGTGCTTCTGGAGGTGCGGCAGCAGCAGGAGGTTGCGCTTCTTCGGACTTTTGCAGGTCGTCGTTTTTGTCGATGGCGTCTTGTGGAACCTGGTGTTTCTCGAGGCTTTCGAGGTCGACCTCTGTGTGGCTTTGGGTATCTGTGTTGTCTGCCATGATGGGTTGCGTAGTCGTATACCTAATATAAATGAGTGTTACTCAGATATCAAAGCAAAATACATGGTACAAAGCGATGAAACTAGGAAATTTGCAGAATTTAAAATAAATCATTACTAAATGAAAGTCTACACAGCTACTTGATTTACTTACCTTAGCTACTCGATTTGCTTCCCCGACTCAAGAAAAGCGCGTTATCTCCGTCCACAACTGGCCGAAAGCTGAGTTCAGCTGCGCGACGTTGTTTTTGAGCTAGACTGCTGGGGTTTAGCAGGCTCGCGAAAATCGGATTTATGCTGGCTTTACTGCTCCGAGCTTGTTATGTCCGCTGTTACGTACTTACTGCTGGCTCCATATGGCGGGAGATCTTCAAAGAACAACTTAATAAAGACTAACAAGGACACTGTTGAAAATGGCCTATTCGCTCGGATGTAATAACAGCCCTAACTTTACCCCTTGTGGAAGTGCCGACCGTTTACTCCGATATGCCCGAGAACAGCCAAGACGGCGCCGACTGCTGTATTCGGTTAGCGTTGCGCGCTTCTTGTGCAATGCTGTCAGCCATTCAGGCTCATCTCGTCAATCAGATGCTAATTATCTGATGCACTGCTGAAGTCTGAAGAATTAATATTAAGAAGAAGAAGGACGATAGTGGTACGGAGCTCTGATCCACCTGAGTGAAGGTCAGCGTGTCTGGCACTTATTGGAGACTTCGGAGTCTTTGTCGAGGCAGTTGGAGTCAGCATTATATTCCTTGACTTTCATAACTCATGGCAATCTATCAATCTTTTAAACAGTGGTTGATCTGGTGTAAATTGGACGACGAGACGTACATACAATTTGGTTCGCTGACTCGTTACAATATCGTTTGCTAATCCACCATCAAGCTAATTCTTTCTCTTCGTTCTACATACATTCTACTTACAACAGGATTCATGATGAATTCCCTGCAGAGATGCAAACCAATTAGGGTTATGGAAGCATTCAGGCGTCAAGGTGTCGAGGCCTCAAGGCATCAAACGTCATGATCTATGACGAACACAATCAGGCAACCACCTTCCTCTTTTATTACTTGAAGGATCCGACCTCCTTCAAATTATCTCTCCAACGCTGAGAAGACCCAACAGCATAGACCCTTGAACAATGGCTAAGACTGGGTTCAACAATCTGCCTCTCGAGACAGTCATCCAGATATTCACCTCCGTTGACAATGACATGGACCGTCTCTGCCTCGCCCTGACATGCCGTTCTCTACTAAACTTTCTCGACAAGAGCAAGGCTCTACAAAGCTCACCCAGATACAGAGGATTCAAAAACATGTCAATCCTCCAAACCGGCAAACTGGAATCTGAGCGGTGGACACTTCTTCGCAAACTCGAGGATTCAAGATGGAGGTGCTGTTTTGGCTGTTTCAAGCTCCATCCAGCCGAAGAATTTTCTGGTCGGGACCTCGTGACGGGCAGTGACAAACGGATGTGTGTTTGTGGACCGCTAGTCGGCACCGTTTGCCTATGTCCCTGTATGGAGATTACGTTTCGAGACAAAATCAAATTGGTGAAGCTGCTTTCAGCAAAACCGGAACGGCAAGACCAGAAACAAAAACAAAATACTTCGAAGACAACGGGTTCAGATTTGAAAGATCTAACAAAGCTTTACACAAATGCTCTTACTTGCCCAAACCGACAGAGACAGACCCATTCAGGACTGCCAGGGCTGGACTCAGCTGCCAGGTGGAACTCTTTCTTGAAAAAGACGGGAACTTGATGGCAGAGACCAGATACGAAATAACCAGCAACGAGAGTCCATCTCAGTACCTCCTCAATCACGACTTGTTGATATGCCCGCATCGACGACTTATCAGCCAAATTTACCAGATCCAACGAGCTCACAACGCGCCTGGTCCTACACGCAAGTCAGTGACGGAGATGAAAATTAATGGGACGTGGTGGAAAAGGTCGCAGTATTCGATCGAGTGTTCAAATTGCACGACTACTATCTGTGAACCAGAATGGACTTTTCAAAAACGGAAGACTGCAAATACAGTCCAAACAGAGAATGTCTTTATTTTTGAAACGAAGAGATGTCTCGGAAAAGCTACGGAACAGGCTGATAAGGTATGGTATCAACAGACTGAGAATAGCAGGCCATGAGGAGAACTTGTCCTGTTTCTCTGTCTTGTCATTATCAATCAAAAGTCCTTCTACTATTATTTTCTAACCAACACTCTCTATACCCACAGGATCATCCCCTCTAACCCCTCTCCACCACTCACTTTGTCTCGCCAGCTCTCCTTCCTCCCCACCCAATAAACTCCAATACTTCCTCAGGAACCACTCCTTTGCCTCCCAACTCCGAGAATCCCACGGCGTACCGGTAGATATATACCCTGTATTTTCCTCTCTATCTCTTTTACCCGCCGGACCCGCATTACCCCAACATACTAACCCCGCAAGCACATCCTGGAAAAACTCATCCTCATCAATCCGGTCTTGCTGTAAAATGTAATTCTTGCGCAGTGTTGGGAAAGGTAAAATGTCAATTTGCGGATGATGCTTGATAGTGATTTGTTCCCTGCCAGGTCTGAGATCTGGTTTGAGTGTGCGGAAGATTTGTTGCACTGTGTTTATCATCATATTGTTCCTTGCTATATCATCCTTCTCCGGGTAGTCTATAACGCTGAAGCGGTAGAAGGGCGAGAGGCTTTCATCAGCGCAGATGATTTCTTCTGTCATACCGACGTGTAGTCCCAGATCTACGAGGGCGGATAGTGTGCAAATTGTGTCGAGGCGGAGATTATTCTGATACGGATCTGTTGTCGTGATCAAAGTAGAAGGCGGTGCTTTAAATCTGAGAACCCTAATCTCGTCGAAACTGAATGGATCAGGTCCTTGGGTTTTAACTTGGAAGTGTGCATTCAGACAGCCGCAATTTATGGTCGTGGTCCAACGTGAATTGTGGCTGGKGCCATGGTTGTGTTTTATGCGGATCAAGAGGCGTGGGTCGACTGCTATTGTAGTATCCCATGTATTTGATCCTGAGCATGTGGTCTTTATTGCGTCTGATGTGTTTAGCCTGGAGGTTGATTGGTCTGGACCACCAATCACAAAATTCCATATCCCCGATGTCAATGATACACCATCTTCAAGCGAGATAGTGTCCCTCAGATCCAAGGTAGAGGGGAGCTCCTTGGGTTGATCACCTGAATAAGAACATTCATGCGAAGTCAGTCCACATGTAGAAGAACTATTGTCATGTTCTGCTGAATGATCCGGTCTAGTTTGAATTGCAGAAGTGCTGACGGTTACGGCTGTGTCTGCAGTCATAGTATCCCATGGCACAGCAATCGCGGCAAACGCCTCGAGCTGATCAAGTCGTTGGCGCAATTTTGCTCCTGAACAGAGAAATTAGTCGAGCTTTCTTCACGGTACTATTTGGTTCTTGAATCCGTCGAATGCTTACGATACTTTCTTTGAGCCTGGATATTCTGTTGCCGTCTCTTCTCCAGGTCTCGACGTACTGGTTGTTTGCGTTTTTCTGTTGTTATATTCTTATCAGATCGGGTTTGCGGTGGCATGTCTGATAAAAAGACAGTCAAGGCTCGATATCTTCGTAGTTGTGTTGTATCCGGATTTTACAGACTACAAAAAGTCAAAGAGAACCCAGTTGGTACAAAGTACAGCTCATTCGCCAGATTTAGCCAGGTGGCAAAAGCTGACAACCGGATGACCGACTAGGATAAAGGAGAGTCTTAATTAAAAGACATATGCATCGCGATCTGTAGACAAACATATGTGCAAGATTCAGATTGAGTACATATCAATAGTAACCACCGTAACTCCATGGCGCTAAGTCCAACCAGGTAAATATGTGACCCGTTCTCCGCCGAATTCGGCCGAAGCGCGGAGATCAACAAGTAGACAGGCAACCCCCTCATAAACTGACTTCGAAAAACGTTTGTGGCCGTAAAAATCTCCTCTAACGGTCTCTGAAAAAATGTCAAGCGAATTACCTGGCGAGCCTCGGCGGAAAAGGGTCCGCAAGGGTACGAAAAGTTGCTGGGAGTGTAAGGCTTCCAGGTCCACATCCGCAACCAGGCGTGAGATTGACATTGAGAAAACAGGCAAACGAAGAAAGGTCAAATGCATTCCATCGAAAGACGTATCGGTGTGTGCTAGCTGCCTCGAGAGGAGCATCTTGTGCCTCAGCCAGGAATATGCAGACGAACCATCACTACAACATGACAGCGAATTGCCGTTGACCCAACGCATAGCAAGGGTCGAATCCTTACTGGAAACCTTACTAGAGCGTATGACGCAGAGCCAAGCAGGTCAATTGACCACCCCATCCGTCCTATCGAAGTCAAATGAATGGCAACCTCTGTCTCAATCGCTGTATAATGAATATGAATCACAGGGCGAGGTTGGCTGCCCGATAGGAAGACATGAGGCTCTACGTCAAAAATTAGCTGCACTTTTGCTTCAATTTCATCAAGATGACGTCGACTTTTTGCTTGCTTCGAGTCATGGATGGTGGCTTATACAGCAGCATATAACACCTTATTCATTTAGCGCAAACGAGAGTGACTTTGAAGAACCGTTCAACATCGCAGCTATCTCAAAGCTCCCTCCGATACCAATCACCAGGACACTTCTTTGTCTCGCAGTTTGTATTCAGCAATTATCTCCCGAAATGAATACACGGAACTTTCGGAGCAAAGCGCCGCTTCAAGAGATGATGCGGAGCATCATGGACTTTGTCGTCCAAAATGTCACCTCGGATGATAGTCTGACTGGAAGTGTTCAAGGTATTGAATGTCTTGCTCTTCAGGCTATATATGAGGTCAATGCTGGCAATCTGCGACGATCATGGGTAACGTTCCGTAAAGCCATCACAATAGCTCACCTTCAAGGCCTGCATAATATGACTGTCAACTCTTCACCAGAAGAGCGAAACGTGATGGAGATAAAACAGCATCATCTATGGTATCATATTGCGAGAGGAGTATTTACTGTTACATGATTTTTGGTGACCCCGGCTAAGATCTACTAGGAGCGCTACTTGTCAACTTTACTCGGCCTACCGTCCAGTACGGGCTCAGCGGCCTTCCCAGCAGATGATGACGACTCCTGGCTTTCGGCGGAAAACGTGTATCACAAACATCTATACTACATATCTGGTCTTATCCTCTTGCGTAACCAGAGCGATGGCACTCATACATTTTCCACAAGTCAGCGAATCGGAGAGCAGCTAATGTCGTTTGCGGAGAAAATGCCTCCAGCTTGGTGGGAAGTGCCCACAAGCATACCCAAAACTCGCTCAAAAGAAGCATTTGCACAGTTCGAGCGCGTTATGTGTCAGATCTGGCATTTCCAACTAGAGATGCTTGTGTATCTGCCCTTTATGCTACGCGCAGCAACTGATCGACGGTACGAGCATTCACACATATCTTGCATGAATGCCAGTCGCAATCTCATCAAGAGATGGATTTCGATACGTGAAAGTAACACTACAATCCTCTATTCCAATCTTCTTGAATTCGAAGCTTTCATAGCAGCAACAACTTTGCTGTTAGGGATTCTAGCTTCGCCGAAAAGTGCAAGTCCAGACGTTCTGAAAGAACGGTGCGATGACTCTCAGCTCGTCCAGACGGTTGTTGAGCATCTTGAAAGACTCAAACGGCAGGGCGCCGGGATGTCTGTTGGTAACCAGAGTATTGATGTGATTCGCACACTCCAACAATTCGTACATAGTCGAACTATTCCCAACAGATTGCGTCTCGAAGTCCCGTTCTTTGGTATTATTATGATTGCAAACAACGGTGCTGTGCAGCCTCTTGAGGGTGAGAGAATTTTTGGGGCGAATCCGAGCAGGGACTCTTCTTTGTCGCGGACTTTGCAAACTACCATGCCTTTACCAAACTTTGAAACAAGTTCAGTGTCAAATTTAACACCTGATTCTGGTTTCCAGCTCCGGGATACGGTTATAACTAAGGAAAGCTATTCTTTATTTGGAATGGGGGATAATGAGCCTGCACTGCAGGCTACTGGTGGTCATTTTCAACTCCCTGAGGCGCCAGGGATGCAGGATATTTTTGACTCCACTGAATGGTTGTTTCAAGAAAGCGATATCATATACTTTAACAGCTTGATGGACACGGACTTGGAGGGCAATTGGACATTCTAGAGCTTTTAAAGATATAAAGATTAAAAGTTTAACCTCGAGGTTTGGCATGATGCGTGGTCTCTGTATACATAACCTATTCCGTAGATTTTATGGCACTAGATTTCTAGCCCATTTACTATTTACCAGAAAAGTTCCGGAATTTTTCTATTGGGGCCATATAGTATCGATCAGCTAACCCTTTTCGATTTGGCCAGATGCTGGATACAAAAAATCGGCCGAATTGACCGAACCATATGCGGACATGCGGCGGAATTGAAGCAACTTTGAAGGGTCTCCTTCTTAACAACGAAGCCCTAGAGGAATATAAAATCCCGTCATCTGCACTTGGAAGACTTCCTTTTTTTTTCCAAGACACAAAACAAACATTCTCCCTCCTGCATCCTTTTCAGAAACCTGTCCAGCAAGTCATAAACCAAGTCTAGAGCATCATGGCTATAATCAAACAAGACACCACGAATATCCTCGCCGCTGCCGAGAAATTTATTCACTCCTATGCAGTCGACCTCAGTTCACCCTCTTTCAAAACATCATCTGAACGTGCCGCAAAAATGGCTACCTACTACCTTCCGACCGTCGTCTCCCTTGTCAACGGAAGCATCACCGAAATTTCCGGACCAGCAGAATTCGGAGCCATTATCCGTACAGCTCTGGACGCATTGGGGGACCTTCCTGAAGTTACAGGACACAAAGTTGACGCTGTCAGCGTGAACAGTGCAATCATCTGGCTTTCGTTGCGGATTAAGGGGGTGGAGATGTCGAATGTCTATTTCTTTAGAAAGATGGAGGACGGTGCTGAGGGTTTTGAGGGCGGTATTTTTGATGGTGAATCGTGGTTGTTGGGTCAACTTGGAAAGCTGTAGTGCAGATGTAACAGGAATATATTTCAATTTGTGAGGTCAGCATCTACCATAGATGTCAATAAATTAACTGGTACTTTTCTGTTTCATTCTTATTTTCCTCACCCTGATCATTATGACTGCGCTTTCTCATTTATCTTTTATGTTTCAAAAATGGAACCTCAGTATGATAGACCATACCAAAATCCTTGATATTCACTGAAGAGTGTACAATACGATATTAGACGTGTCTCTTACCGATTGCTTGATTGATAGATCGTAGGTTGATTATAAGATGTAAGTCAGGCCTTGACAATGTGGCATATTTTGCATATTGAGCGTCAAAAAATAAATGGAAATTTTCATATTCCCTCCTGCAGCTGTGATACGAGTAAGCCTTATGCATGTGCGCATTTCATGCAGCCCCGCTCTGGGCGGACTCACTATTTGACTAGGTTTACTTCCCTCCTCTAGAGCTTAGCGTGATGTGGTAATAAGTCATACTTTCGCTGGAAAAGTCAGGTCTATTCCTCCTTACAGTCGATAGTATCAATATCAACCTTAAAAATACAAGCCCTTTTCGGTATTTCTTCGAGGACCTGATTTCGAACTCGTTTGTTAAGTCCGATACTCATACCATGGACGAGCTAGTTAAAAAGGCCATTCAAAAGGCGGAGGCGTTCAAAAAGCTCCCGAATTCGACGTCATGGAAAGATGACGAACCATGTACCCAACCTTACTACATTTGGATCGAAGAAAGGAAGGAATGGCAAGCAAAGTCATCAAATAGTGACTCGCAGACACATTCTGCTGGTAGCTTCACTTTAGTCTTGTTTAGCTGGAATATTGACTTCATGTTGCCGCTGCCCGACATACGGATGGATGCCGCATTAGCTCATCTGCACGAGCTTACGGGACAGCTCCTCTCGACCCCAAACACGGCCGTTGTCATACATTTACAGGAATGCGTCCCATCTGACCTTGTCAATATCAGCCAGAAACAGTGGATTCGAGACAACTTTTTTCTGACCGATATAAATGCATCTGCCTGGGGGAACGGGGCATACGGCACGACCACGCTAGTTGACCGTCGCTTGAGTTTGTCCTCTTGTTTCCGGGTTCATTATGCCAAAACCCGTATGGAGCGAGATGCACTGTTCGTCGATGTCGCTATGCCCGCTGCTCTCAACAACAACAACAAAGGCAAGATATTACGTTTGTGCAATACGCACCTTGAATCGCTTGCTCTTGAACCACCGTTCCGGCCAGCACAGATGCAAGTCGTAGCTTCACACATGCACATGGAAGATGTCGTGGGGGCAACAGTTATGGGTGACTTCAATGCTATTCAGCCTTTCGATAGTTTGCTTCACTCGGATAACGGCCTGAAGGACGCATACCTCGAACTTGGGGGCCAAGAGAACAGCAATGAGGGCTGTACCTGGGGTCAACAGGCATTACCTGAACTACGGAAACTCTTTGGACTTTCACGAATGGACAAGTTATATTATCGAGGAAGTAACCTAAAGTTGCTTGATTTCCAGAGATTCGGCGCTGGAGTCGAAATTCCTGAGGGGAAGGATGATAGGGGACAACTGCTGTCACTCGGGTTTGAGAAGGCATGGATTACAGACCACTTAGGGATTAAAGCTGTGTTTCACGTCATGGATAATGTTCAGCCGTGAGAAGCATTTCGATATTTGATCTGTCTGTATTCTTGGCAAAGGGGTAGCCTCATTATCACTACAATTGAACTAAATATCATATATCTTTAAATGCAAAGTCATGGCGGTTCTGGACAGACATTTATGGCCTGAAACGACCGAATAACAGTCATCTCATCATCATCATCCTCCTCCTCCCCATGCCAGAAGGTCATGAGCAGACCGCGGAGGGCTCGACTGCATCCATTTTGCACTAAGACAGTGCCTGGCTACAGACTCAGAAGCTTAGTTATCCTCCATATACCGACACGCCTAATAGTGTGACATCGTCTCTTCGCACGATGTTCGTCTAGTTTTGTATTCAGGGAATGATCGATACTCTTATGAAAGCCGAAGAGCCTACTTGGAGATCCAATCTACCTGACTGTTCCTCTAGCGGGCAGTTCCACAATTCCACTCATGTGAAGCATCATACTCTTTCCCAGTATAATGGTTGCTCACACTGAACTCGACCTACGAACATCACAAAAACCAAAGACCGATAACCGTTCTATGTGTCTTCAAATCGAGCTAAGTATTATTTTTTCAAGGCATGGGAGAGTTTCCAGAACAGCAATAAAATAGAGACGAAACGAAGGAAAGGGGAAAAAAAAAAGAAAGGCCCGAGCTGCGATTCGAACGCAGGACCTCACCCATTCTCTAGTGTTATCACTAGATGGAATAACAATATCCCGAAGGGTGCATCGTACCCCTAGACCACACGGGCTCTAACTGATATTTGCCTATCAATGAAATATAAAATCATTGGCTTAATTGCTATGTCCACGTTATCTCGATCTGAAGTTGTTATTGACCGAGATACGAAATTAAATGCACATACTATCTAACAAGATAAGACCTGCTTGTGAAGATGCATTGAAAATATTCTAGATGGTTTTAAACTGTGTTAAGGTTCAAAAAAAAGTTATTAGATTCGACCATCCATAGGGAGATCTACCTAGGTTTTCATTGGAGTACATGGGTAACAATAACGCATATTCAATAGACGAACTTTGAATTTGTAGCGACTCTTATGATTTATTCCTTCCACTCATCTCTGCCCAACTTGACAATTTCATCCATTTCCACAGTCCAATATTTTGCAGGCGCCTTGCCCTCTTCTGCGATACGAGCAGCTGCTACCGCAGCTCTGCCGATGACGGTTTGATCCTGGCCTGCATTATCATAGTCAGTTATCCAATCCCTAGACTATTCATGTCACAGCATCCTGGATCATACCCAAGCTATCTTGAATACCCTGACTTATCTTGTGAAGATTCTCCACGATCTTCTCAAACAGCGGAGCCTTGGACTTTTCCCGGCCAATAATCATACCCGGCCTCAATATGATGGCTTGTTCGAAATCAAGCTCTTTTATGGCATCCTCCACGCCAATCTTCATTTTCGAATAAGGCACCTGGCTTGAGAAGAATTTTCTAGTACCCGCGCTAGAGACAAAAACATATGTCTTCACACCTGCTTCTTTAGCTGCTCGGGCATTCTCAATGCACAAGTCATGGTCAATTTTCCACTGATTCTGAATACCGCCGGCTTCTGCTCTGGTGGTACCGACTGCATTGAAGACTACTGATGGCTTGGGCGACAAGGAAGAAATCATAGCGCTCCATTTTGAGCTGTCGCTTTCCTGGAGCGCTTCCAACTTGGGAGACTGCGCGGATGGAAGTCTTCTTGAGATGGTCTTGATGGATGAGAAACCATCGGTGGCGAGAAGAGTTGCGAGGATTTGAGAACCGACAGCTCCTGTGCTGCCGAACACTGCTGCTGTGGTCATATTTGTTGGTCTTTTTCTTAGTATTGATGGTTTGTGTTGAAAGAAGATAAGGGTCGATGTGGCGAATTATTGGGGTCAATAAGCGATGGCTTTGTTATCGTCTAGGATGGATATATGACAGCGGATATGTACTCGGAAAAATGGTTGAGATCGGCTAGGGTTGTTAGGGTTAAGCACAGCCCCACAATTTGTCTACACGCCTGACGCCTCTCCGCGAGTCTTCATCAACTTTATCAACCATGCTCAATGACTTCATCAGGCAGCTGCCATATAATGCGATGATTACATATCTTATATAAGTTTGCTCGAGACTGCCGCGATTGAGCTAATCGAAAGACTCCCGAGCACAATTGCCTGATTGACGTCCAACAACCTTCATGATTTTCCTTTTATAAGTGACATGGAGCCCCCAGCGCAATCAAATGGCACGATAAAACACAAGCGTAACCGCACTGCGCAGTCATGTGTTCAATGTCGCCAGCGCAAAGTTCGTTGCGACCGAGGATACCCATGCGCTCCTTGTTTGAGATCCAAGAACTCGTTGGAATGCTCCTACGAGAGGCGGCATGCATCGAGCGAGAACTTTTCAATCCTACAGCATCGGACAGGGAGACCAGCTGTTCAAGAGATGCCTCCGTCATCATCAACAATTAACAGAACAGCTGGAGATGCCACTGTTGTCTCTATTCAGCCTGGAGCAGCAGCACACAGCCAAATGTTGATTGAGGATCTTCAAGAACAAGTTCAACAATTGAGAGAAGCAGTATCAAGCAGTGTATATACTACCAGAAATCCAGGTCCATCCGGGCCGCTTGTAGGAGATAACAGAACCGAAGTTCAAACAATCAAGAGTCCGACATCTCATCTACGAAATGCATGGGATAAGACCAAAATCTTCGGCCCCAACAATTGGATTCACACTGCGGAACAGGTAATATTTACTTCATGATTTGGCCCTAGAAAACTCCAGTGCTGATAGCCAGCAGTTCCAAGTCCTTGGGGAGTTAGTCGTATCTGATGTGTCGCTCGCAGAACGATTCAGCGATAGAGCCGAATTGGTTAATCTTCTGAAGGAGTGTATCGGTCTTAGGAAATTGTATAAGAAACACAATTTCGATGACGATCCTCCACTCTCCTCGGATATATCCAGCACCTTTCCTCATAAATCTATTTGTGATGAGCTTGTTCAATGTTATCTGAAAACATTCGAACCTATATACCGAATATTGCACGTACCATCCTTCAAAACCGAGTATGAAAACTTTTGGAGGGTACCTCAGTCAGCTTCAAAACATTTCAAGATGAAAATGGCATTAATATTCGCCATCGGTTCGGCTTTTCATCCGTTCCAGGATGACTGGGCCTATTACGAGAACACCGTGCAGAAATGGGTGTATGCAGCACAATTGTGGCTGGCCGGCCCATCGAATCACGCCAATTTCACCAACGATGGACTTCAAATTGGCTGTCTATTGATATTATCTCGTTTGAGTGGTCCTGCTAGTACCCCCACTTGGATATCGACAGCATCTCTATTGCAGATGGGCATGATGATGGGTTTACACCGCGATTGCATGCTGTTTTCTTCATTGACGCCCTTTCAAGCGGAGATGAGGTGTCGTCTATGGACCACTATCATTGAACTAAGTGTCCAAGCCTTGTTGGATTCCGGCGTACCGCTACCTCTTTCACTAGATGAATTCGACAGCCGTAGTCCAAGCAATATCAACGACCAGGATATCTTTCCAGAGAGCAAGGAGAACACCCGACCTAAAGATGGCCACGTATTTACCGACTCATCAATTCAGATAATACTAAGCAAATCAATCAGTACGAGGCTTGAAATAGCCCGCTTACTGAATGATCCGCTGCGCAAGAATCTCACATTTGACAAAGCCATGAGGCTTGGGCAAGAATTACGTACTGCTTGCCGTGAAATATCGGCGTTTTTTCAAACAAATATTTCCGCACCACAGGGACGGAAGAGTGGTCAAATGGAGTTTCATCGCAGGTTCCTGGATATGTACCTCCATCGGTATTTAGTCTTTCTCTACCGCCCATTTATGATCGAGGCTCGTAAGGACCCTCGATACTACCTTGCGCGTAAGATGTGCGTTGAATCTTGTCTAATCATTGCATCTCACTGCGAGGTTGTCACGGATCCGTCAATCGAGATGAGCGATTACCTCTGCCGGCTTGCTCGTGTAGGCTCTGGGGCATTCAAGGGACCATTTTGCATGGACGTCATCGCGGTATTGGGCCTTGAGCTTGTAATGCAAGTTGAAGAAGAAAATTCAATTCGATTCTCAGGGTTACCGATGACAACAGCAGTTGACCCTCTCGGCGAAATGAACAAAGCCAACCGGGCACCACTAATTCGATGCTTGGAACGCATAAGAGATCATCTAGAACAAATAATTGTTGCTGGAAGGGTTTCGCTCAAACGCTACATTTTTCTCGTGGGAGCTCTCTCGTTAGTTCGTGCTATGGATTGTGGTTTACCGATTCGACAGACTATTATCGAGGATATAACCGCGACGATAAGAAAGTATTATTCCTATCTGAGTAAAAGCGCTTCGAACCAACAACGACCGGAATTTATGGGTGAAATAGCAGTTGATCCTGGTGACATGCCTGATCTTTCCGCGTTCTTTTCTATTGACGACTGGGTATGTGTCTTTCAACTAATGTATGATCAGGTAAACTGCTTACTGACATTCACATTATAGGATCCTTCTAGCATTGTATTTCCAGATTTGTTCAACCTCTTAGAGCCGTCGAGTATGAGGTGGTAGGATCCGAATATATAGCATTACGAAATGTATGATAAAACTTCCCACAAGCAGAATGCGTGGTCTTATGCAATATAGCCAGGGCTATGGTGTGGGCTAAACGTTACAACTCACGACGTTCATGAGAAATGTGCTTATGATTCTAGGAAGTACATTTCAATAAGCAATATACCTAGGTATGTAATAAAAAGTAACGGATATTGTCTACAGAAAGAAAGAATGAGCCTGGCACTGTGTAGCATGTATTCTTCTAGCACATGTTGTTATACTCGAGGTCCATGACATACTACGTCTGAATTATCATTCTGAAACTAGTGTGACCGTGGTATCCTACTCCATGCGTGGTCAAAATCTGGCAGGCACGTATCAATTCTGTGGGATGATAGGAAAAGAAAGCGGCCCCAGCCCCAAAATGAATATTTTACTGACCGGCGAAGACTGATTCAGAGCTATTTGCCGTTACTTAGTACTCTTTCGAAATCTTTGTTACCATTACGTCTAATATGGAATGCATTTGCCGATCAATTTTGGAAGTATACTTAACAATCCACACCCCTGAGTACCGCCAGAGCTAACTTCGAATATCTATTTGCCGCCCTTCTCAACGACAACATACGTTAGCCACATCTCGACACCAATCTCGTACACTTGGCTATCCTGAACAGGGTGCACATCGGTCGAACAAAATTATCGGCAAGGGAGATAAGGTCAGTTACGAGGGTGGGAATCATTTTTTTTTTGTTTAGACCAGCCCGAAGCCAGCCCTTGGTGACTGGTACGCTATCGCCTGACGAGCACATGTAGGAGAAAGTCTTCGTTCCTTTCGGATGATATATGGCGCAAAGTCAAGAAAAGATCGATGTTTCGTTTCTTGCCATACTCAGCGATAGCGCCCCTACTTTTTGGTATCAAAATGATCCTGATATGCTAACGCTTCTTAAGATTACCACTTCTTGCGTGCTATTGCTTCTCCAGCCCCGAAACTGGTAAATTGTTGAGCCAACCCATCGACAGCCAAATTAAGATCATCAATCAGGTACCACCTGATATGCTTGGTAAGTTCTACCACAACTTGGAAAGGTTTCGAGGCGAGATTGGAACTGATGAATGTATGTATCAAATTGCATGAAAGAATCTGACTCGCGTTATCACAGTGGCGTACCCTGATATCTCGGTCAACATAGCCTAACGTGCTAGCGAACTCGTGTATTCATCACCGACCAGGCAAGCCCTGCCAGTGGCTCGCCCTCCATATCTTGAACATGCCGTTAGCCTGTTAGCTAGTAAGGTAAATAAATGTCTGTTAATTCGCAGCTGCTCTCCTAGGCCTTAAAACGACGGCCTGCATTGGAAATCACGTTAGACTAGCAAAATGCGTGATCTTATACAAAGTAATTAGGGTCATGGTATGGCTTAGGTTTTATAAGTATTCCATGTAATATTGAAGACTATCCATCCTCGACCATAGGTATATAACTTTGAACCAGTGGACAATAAGAGGAACAAGTACATTGCTACTGTACTATACAGAAAATATCTCATTGGTTGTTAATCTCTTTCTACCCATGTCATGGTGAGCCAATCATTGGAACGAATTTTAGGGGTTGTGCAACCTTGGGAACACCCAGATGATCTTTCACGGAAAACTTTACTTGCAGTATCTTGATAGCTTCATTCTTGTAAAGACCGTTTTTTGTTGGTTTATTAGCGCAGTCTATCACCTGCGATAAAATATTATGACACTTCCAGACGTCCTCATCACAGGCGGCTGTGGCTTCGTCGGCGCAGCGATCGCCAGAGCCATCTCAGAAAAGCACCCGGAGTGCAAAATCTCCATCCTGGACATCAACGCCCCTGGTCCCAGCCATCGAGTTCCATCTCAAGCTATTTTCGTGAAAGTGGATATCACTTCCACTGCACAAGTCGAAAAAGCTATGCGCCAGATCCGACCCGCTATCGTGATTCACACAGCTGGCATTGTGCCTGTATTAGCGGAGCGGTTTGGTCGGCGGGTGCAAAGCGCGGTATGGAAGCTGAATGTCGAAGGCACAAGGATTATGCTCGACGTCTCGAAGAAATTGGGAGTCAAGGCATTCGTATTTACGAGTAGTTGTTGCGTGCTTATAGATGATATGCGCCTACCATACAGGAATGTTACCGAAGAGTGGCCCACCTCGCAAAATTCACTGATTTATGGCGAATCAAAGGTTTGTATATCCAGATTCATGAATAAGAACTAGCTTGAATATGGTGAGCTGATTTATGAGCTACCGGTTTTGTTTAGGCAGCTGCAGAAGCACTAGTTCTCCAAGCCTCTTGCGCCGAAATGGCGACCTGTGCACTCAGGCCATCTGTCCTAACGGGCCCCGGAGACTACCAACTCCTCCCAGCAATTCACGCTTGCATCGCCAAAGGAGAAACTCCGTGGGTAGTCGGCAGCGGCCTAAACTACTGGGACGTAACTCTAGTTCAAAACGTCGCAGATGCACATGTCCTAGCGGCTGAAAACCTGGTTTCGTCAACCAAAACAGCGGCTGGAGAAGCTTTCTTCATCCAGAACAATGAGCCCATCACTTTTCGAGATTTCTGCCTGACGATATGGAGGAACTTTGGACACTTCCCCCCTTTCACGGTGCATATCCCCGAGTCGCTTGCTTGGCTAGCCGGCTTGATAGCTGAGTATTATACTTGGTTTACCGGGACACCTACAACGCTTAGTAGAGGCAGTGTTCACGACGCATGTCATATGAGATATGCAAGTGGCGAGAAGGCACGGCGTATACTTGGCTATGAAGCTACGCTGGGTCTTGAGGAGGGGATCAGGCTTAGCTGTGAGGTACGTAAATCTTTCTGTGAACGCAATGACAAATAATTGTTGTGGCTTTTTAACTGCTTTGTTGTCTTATGATCTTATCCAAGTGCGGATGAAGTCTGACGATATTTTCCCTTGCCGCTCTTTCCAGGATTATGCTCGTCGACTAGGCATCAAGCTACCCGACGCCCCAGGCTTTCGTAATAGCCCGGGCGCAGACACGAAGAAGCTATTGTGAATAGGAGTAGTAAGTTCTTACTTATCGGCCACTGATGTTCGCTTATTCGGCAGTAATTTCTCCTGGGAGTGTGTGTATCTTGCATGTCTCTGTTACGTGATTATTAACCTTTGATGAACCCGTTGCCCAACCTACTTAATTAGCGTACAGTGAGGCACTTCTACGGACTGTCAAGCTGCAGTGTACATGGTCGGTCAATGTAAGGGCAATGCCTCGATATGTATCAAATTTTACTTACTACTATGTGAATCATCTTTTACTCGCTAGTTAAGCTGTGCAAACGAGAAATCTCATGGTTACAGGCGCTAAGTATTTGCAAGCAAGGGGTTTATACGTGGTCATCAGGATAAGGGTCACCTGGAAAGATTCTGTTGATTGATCTGGTTCCTCTCACAATTGATTAATACGTAGTTAATTGGGAAAAAAGGGGAAGCTAAGTGTGTAGCAAGAATAAAAAATTATTCTCACAGTCCTATTAATTCTTTGCCAGTAAGATTCTCTCTTACTGCCCGTTAAAGAAAGTCAAGTGTAACGAATATTTCCCAAAGCGGCATGTTAGGGCAAGCACGGTCATGCTTTCTTTTGGCCTTCGGGTTGGGCTGAATGGGGTCATACTCGCCGCTGACGTCCATAGCAAAGCAACGATCGAATAAAAATTGAAATCAATGCAAAAACAAAGTCTCCGAGCATTCCGTTTATCACATGAATAATCTCTCCATAATTGAAACGAGGAGGTAAAGGAACTTCTATTAAATCTAGTGTACAGGCCAGAATAGAAGGGATTGGGGGTTGGGCACGCCACGTTGCACGCATTTATGCCCGATGCCCAATGGTCGATTAGTCCAACGCTCGATTCGATGTCCACTTTTGAATATTAACGCAACCAATGGCACTAATGTACTCCACGATCCACTCAAAAGCTCGAGATGTATGTGCTACAGCTTCGGTACATGTGCAGGAGTTACTATGGGGTTGGCTCATGCCCGATTCCATGATAAATACCTTCTTTCTTTCTCCCAGTCTCGCATAGAAATGACGATCTCTTCTCATTTCTGATCAAGTAAAAGCCTTTTATTGGAATAATTTTAATGACAATAGATAAAATGTGGATGGAATGTCTGAGACCTAATATAATAATTGCGTGTGTGGCTTGTTTACGCCCCGGAGTGGTATTGGGACATCTACTATGTAGTAGATCGATGGATTGCCTGTACTAATTACTATTCAGTGTGGTAGTAAACACGATCTCATAATCGCAGCTAACAATTGGCCAATTGCTGCCTTCAATCCAGCCAATGAAGAAAATATCTAGATTACGACTGGCCTTGTGCCACCTATCTCTGGCAGCAATCGATTAGCCCTACCGTGTATCCATGTTCGTCAACCGATGATCCAGAAACATTATATATGAATCTAAGTTCGTTTCATCATCGTCTTTTCAACTAAGTATACAAAATGAAGTGCTGGCAATTGTTGCCACTGACCACCGATGAAGATCGGACATTGTACTCTAGTTAGCACCAGTTCTAACTCTTTCCATCGATCCCGGTCCGGATTGCTGCCCAAACCCACGACCGACTTTGATCGTTCTAACAAACCTTAGATCTGTTAATTAAAACCCTCACCAAACACTGTTCTTGCCTTATCCGTCAGTAATCAGCAAACGCAATCCCGGCGGCCAACTGGGGCAACTACCGGGAACTACCTTTTTCCACAACTAGGTTCATCCCTGATAGAAACGCCCTTCCTGGGGCAGAGGATCCGCCATCAACCCATCTACTTGTGGACTTTACACTCCACTTAGCCCCTTTGATACATTATCATGCCATCGGAGGACCCCCCCCCCCCCCCCCCCCCCCCTCTTTCTCCCAAGATGGCGGTGAAAAACAGAGTGTGAGGACGTTGGACAGCAAAGAGTTCTCGAATATATGTGCCCTACCCTAGGTATTCCCGTGGGTTGCGGCCCACTCGAGTCCTCGAAGAGGATAACGATCACTGCCGCAATTCGCCACCAGTCATAGATGTAAACAAGAAATCATTGTGCATTATTACTGATGGTGGAATCGGCTAGTCAGTGGTAATGGGTCTATGCTCCAGGAATGGACAGATAACCCAAAACACAAAGACTATGAAATTGAAATGTTTTGCAACCACTTATTTAAAGACTGATGACGGACTACCAAATAATCTGCTTGAATTTGCTTCTAAGCACGAGCCTTCACCTATTGAATTCGGTTTATAATACATTGATTGCCTTGCGTTGCTCTGCTTTTGTGTACCACACGTCTGTTCCTACTTCTGTGTTACCTATTCGTTTTTGCTACATGTAGACGGATTTTCTGAACCTTCCAGCTATTTTTTCTCGCCTTATCCCTTTCGCTTCTCTAATGCCTCCAGTTGTTACACCTCGAGTCATGCCACTCTCAATGGGTTTTCACTCCCTTCCAGGAGCAGCAGCGTCCATGGTTGATCCTTATTTTCCTCCCACTCCAGGAATGGATGGGTTCTCTCGACATGGGTAAATTCTTAGTGCTCATATGTCAAATTTGGTGTCAACTAATGCAGACTTCTATAGAACTTCATCTTCATCTTCACAATCTTCATACTTCGGGGGCGCTGCTCCTGCTCCTCTGATCTACCAACAAAGGTGATAACCATACCTTTGAGATCCTTGGTAATGAGCAACCGACTGAGTACTTGTTTTCTTTTAGTGGAAGTCGTGGTTTTCCAAATTCGCGAACCTTTACAGATATGGACGCCAACAATCGACCCATAGCGCAGGGTACTCCAATGGACTATCAGACCTACTATGCCCAGCCAGCCAATTCGTCAAGGAATAGACGCTATTCCAGCGCTTCTGTCGCTCAGGCCCCTATTGGACGATCACCCCACCATGTCTCAGTGCATTCCGAATGGGATCCATCCAGGATCTCTCCAGATGAGTACATGCATGATGTCGACTCTCCTCGATCCTATGATACCCGCGAGTACTTGGTAGAGMCCAGCCGATCTCGTCACAGCGACAAGTTCAGCAAGGCAGGTAGTGTAAAGTATCATTCACAAAGGCGCCCATCCAACCGCGATGAATTCGACGGACCGCACCAACTTCTTGAACCGCCATCGCCAAAGACCATTGCGGCTCAGGAACGGGAGCTGCCCCCGCTCCCTACTAACCTCGATGTCTCAGAGCAAGACCGTATCCTGTGTGAGGTTAATGATCGCCTCTCTCAGTGTGCGTTTGACTTTGTCGCCAAATACCAGTTCCCAATTCCCATTGAACCGGATAAAAGACAGGTGAGGGTACCAGCAGACCGGGAATGGACCGAATGGGTTTATTTGTTGAAAAGATTGGCCACAAAACGCCGGATCCCTGCCCGGGTACTTCATAATGGCCAGATCAAACAGCTTGTCACCGTTTTGGAAAATTCCCTGGAGATGCGTCATGCCGCAAAGCATCAGTCCAGGCCAGTAAAGGATGACAGGAATGTATTGCAACTTATTTCCGCTGGAACCCAGGTTGCTAAGATCCTCAAGGATGCCACTGCCATGGAATATTTGGACCGTCTTTACCAGGAAACCGAACGAAGGATCAAGGAACGACAGAACCGTCGTGTGAAATTTGCCTCTTGAACTTGAACGGGAACCGTCTGGATTGTTTCAACATTGTGGAACATTTCAGACATTGGAACCTTTTACTTCTACCAAGAGGCTGTTATTATGTTTCTGATTCTTGCAAATTTCCTATATCTGCCGCCGTTTTGATACCTCTCTTTTACTGTCTCGTGCTGTTGTTTAACCATTGAACATGCAAAAACTTCATGAGGGGAACGAAGAAGGAACGGTCAGTCATTTCGACCAAAGCCAGTGAAATGACGTCGGACAAGATACCAGTGCAAGATATTCATCTGCATGAACCATTCGCCAATCATCCAACAGACCAGAAGAACAGAACCAGATATCGAAGGAGGACAGACTCATGCATGCATGCATACATGACCCAATTTCAATGTTGATGATTCGACTAGCGATTTAGTCAGACCAATCGACTTCTCCAAACCGACATGGAAGAAATCTCATGTCAACCTGACCTTATGTTATGAGGAGGATAATGATGCCAATAATGAAAGGACTCGCCATTTTCGGCTTATTTTATTTTCGTTTGATTTTTGAACCACAATTGGAGGATCCCAGAATTTCTGTTTTGTTTTTTTTATTTTCATTTACCAGTTACTGCCAGGAGACAACGAACAACATTGCCCTTTGGAATTCCGTCGTTACCTATATCCTGGCGCCGTACGTACAGAGCTAGCATCGATATATGTAAGAATCAGTTTTTGTCATTCACATGCAGGGTCCTACGGAAAGTACTAACTAGGATGAGTATAAATTTCATTACTCTTTGGTACTGGGGCCAGTGTGATTGACTCCAATGATACCCGCCATCCAACTTGACATCTGGAACATTAGAGAAGCAAACTCTGCAGACAGGGCTCCTTACTCGTAAATGTTTTTCTATCTCCGCTTCCAAGGTTTTTTATTCTTTTTTCTCTATCTAACCCAGTTGAATATTTTACCCAATTTAATATTCTTCAGAAGTCTCACGGTGAATACATGCCTATCTGTGAAACAATCAATGAGGCCCGTTCTCTAGAAAAAGAGGCCAGCATATTGGATTACTAGAGGACCTCGAGACCTGAAAAACTTATCGCATGATTCGTCATTTACAATTCTTCTTCATTCATTATTATGATGTGTAACCCTACGTACGACAATGCATCAAGTGGTGATTGGTCACTGCCGAAGCATGTCAACTGGCCGATCTTTGTATGTCCATCGTATTATGGATAATGAACCAGAAGCTACTCTCTTCAATACTCGCCAGTACTTGAAAATTCCAAGTAAGATGAACATAAATCACTCATTTACAAATATTATACACTTAATCGTGCGTCATACTATGACCAGTACATGAGACACTAATCATGATTTAGGGTAGACTCTCCAGGCGATTTTCAGATGGGGACTGGATGACTCGCTTTAATATTGATCAATGTGTACTCAAGATATGACTACTTACAATCGCCTAATCTCTATACTGATTAGAGTCATAAGTACAATATTTCGTCTCTAAGGGTTCAAGACTGAGACATGAGGCGATTCAACTGCGGCAGTGTTCGAGGCTTTCTTTAGCACTCATAATATTCTGAACGAGGGTTATCCTACAATATTCGAAGATAATGGGCTCGCTTATGAATGGTCGACCTCTGATCTTTTCCAACAATTGAAAGATTCAAACTTCCAATTCGAGGCTGTTGACGATCATGAACTCAAGCAAAAGATTATCACTACGCTTCGAAGTCTGGCAGAGACCCTAGAAACGCTCAAGGAACAGCTAGACCAAGCTCACCTGGAAAACTCAATGACGGAGAATGGGTGGGAAAGGGTGTCAGATGGAAATAACGATCTGAAAGATCAAGACATCAAGATCCGAATCCGTATCAAAACTCTTGAGTCCTATATCGAGACGCCTTTGTTTACAGCGAAAACGAGAATGAAGCAAGGTGATTCGAGTCATCTGGCGAAAGTCGAGCTCGGTAACCAGTAGTGGGAGAAGCGATTACGCGAGAGGTCATCACCGGAGATAGAATTTAGGGGAGATCCAAGAGCTGAAAATACTTTTCTCTTTGAAAGGCACATCTACGTAACTATCTGTCAAAGTGGGAGCTTGAAAACTATCACATCAGCCTTGATCCGGCTTATCAAATTTTGTGAGATTAAAATAGATATCCATTGGACCTAGTAATCATTATTTTGACCCGTGAAACTGTGCAAACCGAAGATAGAAACATTTTGGATATCAGTAGGTAAATAGTCCTCTGAACATCTAAGGAGGCCCTACCCAGCCCTCTAAAATTGTCTGATGTCTGTGACCAGTTCATCTGTTATCAAGGTATGACTCAAGAATTTATGGCTCTATTAATTCAATGACTCCTCTCCTTCTTCTAGCGATATATGTAATGATGCTCTTTTCTCTGTCTAGGCGCATCTATCAATCAGCACCATCAAATTTCCATATATCTATATGAATTGACATACTTTGGTACAAGATTAAAATTTCAACGACGCGACAAGTTTGGAGGATGCACAATGAATGGAATCACCATTTTCGACAAGCGTGCACAATTGGCACATCGAAAAGACTGTGAGCGTCTCTTTGAAAGCTTGCGTCAGGAACATAAAGTACAGTTCGACGGGAGAACAGTTTCAAAGAATCGGCCAAGGAGTTCATACAAGAAATGGGGTGGGTGGAGCCGTCAAAGCCAGTGGGCAATGATCTCAGGGATTTGGAAATACGCAACAGAATCAGGAAAACTATCAATACCTTTCTTGAAGAAACTGAGAAGTTCATGATTCGACCGGAGCTTTATAACAAGTAAGAATAGAGTCTATTGTCTCATGAGCTTTTCAATTGTGGTGTGAAGAGCGGAGAGGAGGCGGCCATGGGATTGTATCTATAGGAGATGGAAACGAAGGCCATGACGGACATTAAGAATCTTGATTATATCCTTCCATGCATGATTGTAGTCCTTTCGGTAGGAATATAGAAGTGTAGTCGACTAATCACGACCAAATTTCTAACATGTGTTCAATTCACTACGGCAGGAAACTTCCAGACATGGATCTTGCAACTTAGTCATCTAAATCATGGTGGTGGGTTGACAAAGAGTATTCAAAATGTCTTTCTTTCTGGCTTGTAAGACGCTAGCTAATGTTAAGGCAATGCAACCCAGCTATGTAGGGTAAAACAATCCCAACCACTCTCAAAAAAGAGACGAATCTTAGAGTAGAAGACAGAATGAGGAATGAGCTTGAGCATTAGCTGAAATACACGGACCACATACAGCACGAAGTCGGATAAGAAGCCGATGATATAAAGACGAATGTAAGTACAAGAATCGAAATGAATCCAAAATACAAGCAATAGCAGAGTAATGCAAATTGGTTAATGAGAAGTTGCTAATGTAACAGGGTTGATGGAACGATATGAACGTTCGAAAAAATAAACAGAACAAAACCGCTGAACAGGAGTATCGATGCAAAGTGAAAATTTCTAGGGTGAAAGGTTCAAAAAATAATGAAGTATACAACTTGTGCTTCCCAGAATAGAACACCGGAACAAGATAAACAGGAAAATGGATAGCGAAAAATAAAGAGTCCCTATTTGTGGTGAAGAAAATGAGGTAAGATGAAAAAGATGGCTGGTGTCAAAGCAAAAAGAGAAGTATGAGGAAATATTCAATCAGTTGTCATCTTCAGCTTTAGGCTCTATCTTTTCATCTGCCTTCTCAGCAGCAGGTTCAAGAGGCTCTTCAGCTACAGTTCTCTGCGCTGACTCTTCCGCCTTCTCGACAGCTTCAGCATGTGTGCCCTCTGGAGCGGCCGGCACCGACTCTTCAATGGCCTGTTCTGATTCGGGAATATCAGCTTCAGGGACTTCCTCAGCCTTATCCGAAATCTTTTCTTGAGGCACGGTGACTTCTGCGGCGAGCTCAGAAAAGGCATCTTGTGCGTTGCCGTGAGGTTTTTCAGCTTCCGTTTTGCTTTCTGGAACAGCTTCTCTTATCTCAGTCTCGGGCTCTTCAGGGACTGTTTCCGGAACGGATGCAAGACCATTGTCAGCGAATGCATCTGGATCCTCGGATAGTGTAGATTCGGTCGGTAGATCTTCGGTCACATCCTTGATGCTCGGCTCAGCCAATGACTCGGTTGGAGTAGCTTCTTCTTTTGGTTCCTCGACAATCGCCTCAGCAGATGGTTCTGCTGCAGATCCAAGAGCTGGAGCTATCTCAACTGAATCCGAAGAGGGTTCCACGGCGGAAACTTCAGCTTCCTTTTCGGTCTCTTCCACCGCTGACACTGTCGGTCCCTCAGCTTGATGGCCTTTTCCGACATTGAACTCTTCTTTAATAGCAGTCTGACCTGTTGCCACCTTTTCAATCTTAACTTCTGGTGTCGCAGGCGCTGAGTCCAGAACGGACTTTTCATCTTTCTCCTTCTTATCCTCACCCGTCTTGGCGGGAATGTCCTTCTTTGGGCTCAACTTCACGGCCTTTCCGAGTCTCGGCGGGCTTCTCGGCTCAACCTTGTCATGCATTTTGCTTGCAGAGCTAGCAGTAGGGCGCATCATCCGGGCGAGGAAACTCTCTTCGCCAGGAGCACGCGAGGATGTGGTGCTCATACGAGATCTTGGTCGATCAGGAATGGTATGATTTGCTAGTCGAGATGTATCTGGCCTGAGAGTTGATGGTTTTCGGGAAAGAGGCTTGGCCGGTTCTGCTTTGGGTGAACTTCGTAGGTTTATGTGGCTCTGGGAGCGTCCCAAAGTCCCGGTCCTTGCAGCTGAGGCAGCCGTGGGTGTGACGAGAGACGCAGGAAGGCGCACAGGCCGGGTAGGAGACTTTGAACTAGATTTAGTCTTGGGCGACGGCTGGACAGTAGGCTTTTTGGTAACCTCGTGGGAGGGTGTGCTGGAACGCTCAGCGCGAGCAGCGGGAGCTGAACTTCTGACGGCGGTCGTTCGGGGGCCAGCAGGCTTATCCGAGTGCGCCGTAGGGCGTGTTGTTGTGGTAGCTGACCGTGTAGGTGTAGAGGTAAGTTTCTTTTCTTTTGTAGCTGCACTTTTGGTCGGGTTCTTGTTTGCCGATGATTCTTTCGCAATTGACATTGTGGATGCGCTCTTCTTGATCGCCTTCAAAGGTGCCGCCTGCTTGGTGGATGCAGCAGGTGTGGGCTTGGTCGCTGCTTTCTCAATGATTGCAGGCTCTAGCAATTCAGGTTTGGTCTCCGATTTTGTCTCTGGTTTCGTGTCTGATTTCTCGGTAACATTTGGCGGCTGCATATTGTCCTTCACAGCGAGTGACGCAAGCTTTGCAGTAACACTCTCAACTCTATCGCCTTGGAAAGCAGCAAGTGCGGTACGAATTTTGTGAGGAGACGGGCTAAACGGGGAGGCCGAGGCGGTTTCGAGTTGACCTGTCGGTGACACGGTGGCCGATCTCTGATTCGAGTCCACATCTGTATTGTAACTTTCGGTTCTTCGTAGTGCGCCGGGTGTAGGTGAGCCCTGGCCATTTCGTTCTACAGAGACGAAGCTTGCTCGCACTTTAGACAAAGGTCTATTAGTAGCGTTGTCTTGCGAGTCGGCGGAGGATCGGCCGCGGGAAGGAGACACGTCAGGGTTGTTATTGTTATTATTTGAGTTTTCGAACTTGGCCAAAAGGCTCCGAACGCCGCCAGAAGCTGGAAGAGCGGCCATTGTATGTGACGCACAATATATTGTCGACACGAGGTTGGTGTTTGTCTGGATCAGCGAGGTAACCTCCTACCGTCGCACGGACCGGGGGGGAGCTCGACGAAGGGGTAAAATATGTGGATGGATAGTAAACAATGCAAAGATAACGATGAACAGGAGTGATGCGTATGTCACATACTATCCGTGCGAGAATAGACAAGGGAGATATCCAGGCGCAAAAGGTCCGATACGAACGACGTGTCCACGTTGAGTTGAAACATGGAGGAATATGAAAGAGGGACGCCGTCGCCAGGGGCATCGCGGCTAGACTATTTACTAAGAGTCGGATAATCCACTCCCGTGATCCAGGGGTCTTCCGCGGCAGATCTCCGGCCTTCCCCACTTGGAGAACCATTACCGTCGCACTGGTTCTCTCTTAGTCTATTGTTCATCAAAGAACTACACTAGCTGCGGGAATCAAGGTCATTCAATTGACTGCATTGAGATATACGATGGACATTGATTGTTGTATGGAGAAGTATTGCGTTGGGGGTCCTGAGCACTGAGCATCAGCTGACCCTCCGTACTAACTGGGCTAGTAGTGAACCAATAGTCGAGCTGAATCGGACACTCGGAGGGTCTGGAGGCAAATGACACATCTATTTCGATATTCGGTATCGATGATGGAATAAAAAAATCCCTCAATCATACGTCCGCATGGCAGTCTGGGCGGTGCACACTCGGAGTTCCAGACTGGTATCAGATTCATGCATCCTCAAACTTCACCATATACTTATCCAACAATTCCTTCACCCTGTCGACAGGCAATGCCGGCTGAGCACGTCCTCTGAACCCTGTCAATGGTTCTGCCCGGCACATGGAGTTCAAGATAGCCTCTTCCGTCGCCTCGGAGGTTGCATAGAACAATGAGTCAATCACCTCGTTCTTGAGTGTCTCTACTTGCTGTGTTTCGAGTGGAGGAAGGTAATCGAATCCGCTTGATGATGTAGCCAACTCATTGGGAGAGGTTCCCGTGGAAAGAGCAAGAAATATTTCACCGGAAAAGTTTCGTCCAGCAGCGTGGCCTCCAACCTATCGGCAGTCAAATTCTATTGTCTTAATTTCGAGTTTGAAAGCCTTACCTGCGTGACACCCATTCCTGCGTGTTGTGCGATGCGACGCAATTGGTGTGGAAGTAATGGTGCATCGGTACTATGGGTGGTATCAGCAAGATGCATTCCATTTAAATGGAATTGACGACCATTGCAACTTACATGACAACGATTATAATGCCTGTTGCATATTAGCGCGGATCTGACACCATGACAAAGAGAGAGAAAAAAAAAATTAAAATACTTACTTCCTTCTGCTGCCTTTCCTCCCCTGGGAAACTGCGTCTCCTCTTTTTTCGACGCAGCTCGAGCCCGAGCTTCTTCCCTAACTAAGAACTCTCCAACCGGCACATTTCCAATTCGGAGGTCATCCTTCTGCCCATGATTTGCTTGTACAAGTACACCAAGTGTGTAATCCTTATCAACCCCAGGAACTATTCTGGAACTAGTGCCAGTACCTCCTTTATAGCCATGACACCTCATTGCCGTGCCTCCACCGTAATTTCCCTCCAGAATCTCTGTCTGGGTTTTTGATGCCTCAATGGCGTCGTAGACTGCCTGCTTATCAACGACTGATGCACTGATATTGTTGAGCAGTCCGTCGAAGGTCTCTGCCACAACGGGGATGCTGATCCGGCGCATGGTTTGTTCTTCGTTCTCTCCTGCCAGGACGCCTTGTTCTATTTGCCATAGAAAGAGGGCGTCATATACTTTTCCCACACTGACTGTGTTGGTTAAAGCGATGGGCTGTTTGGACTGATGTAAGCTAACTATTTTCCAAGCTTGGTGGAATGTTATTATACTGCACTGATGAAGCCCCACTCAGTCAAGCCATGGGTGCCTGTCATTTCACCCATTCCATTCAGATCATGAGTCGCTGCATAGCAGGGCAGCAGGCGTGTTTTCTCAATCCCACGGGGAAAAATCACAGTAACCCCGGTGTGTATATCTTGACCTTCGTGGATGGTTTTTTGACCAACAGTGACTCCTGGAATTGAGTTAGTACTTCGCTATTAACTAAAAACTGGACTTAAAAACACCTTCAACATCGAGTAGTGAATTCGTTTTCCCTGTCTTGAACCTTCCGGGGCTGTAGCCCAAGGCTCGAATACGAGGCCGCGAAACCATTGTTCTTAGTCTATGAATTTTTGCTTTGCTGCTGTTATAGAAATGCTTGAATGTGATGATTGTGGAAGATATTCTTTCCCCGAATATATAGTACGTAGTTTGGTCAATGCGGCTGCCTGTAAGCTTGATGTTATCAAGATCGATAACCGTCCTCACTCCACCGTCGGGTCTGATTGTTCAGTTCCAGTTATGCGCACAAACAAATACCAACTTGGATTTTTTGGTAAAGGAGCATGATTGGACGACATTTAATCTATTCTGGTGTAGTATCTTTTAGGGCGGGGTTGGTCCAGATGTCGTGGTTGGCCGGAAATACGACAACGTACGAGCGTGAATATATAATTCTCAATCGACAGCCGATGCCACGGATTCGATAGGCTCTCAAATGTAACGATAGGGTTTGGTTAGGTCGCAAATTCAGCTTCAATCATGCCCTTATTCCAGTCAACTATATACTACGTAGTAGGTACTAATTTCATGACCCTTACTAACTATTTTGTAGGTGTTTCGTGATGAATTGCTCAGCGGGGGGGGACAAAGATTATTTGTGAAGTACAAATTCCGTTCAGCTTCATGAAGTCAAATTCTGTTTACCTATACATCAATCCTCAGTGTGGTCTACCGGTCATGATTGGCGCTTGTCACTGCAATAGCAGCAACCCGCGCTAGAACAGGGTTCGACTCCCTGCTGGGGAGGATTTTATTTTTGTATTTTTTCGAATTTTTTTAACATCTCCTACAAGCTCTGACCACGATTCCTTCGTTTCTCATGTTTCTCTGTCGTTTTTTTGTTGTGTGAGAGGGCATTTCCACAGCAAGGATGTCCTTGCTTTGTTTACTAGACTAATCGGCAGGCGGATATACGATAATCCGACAAAAAAAAGTGCGGGCAAATCTTCCGTGATCGCGACAAGCTCCGAGAACGGACTTCATCCTGAATTCTAGCATTGCACACAACAGGAGCATAACAGCACTACCATGGCTGCCAGAACACTTAGAATAGGTCAATTTCACCCGGATTTATTATATCTGTACACTGGAAGCTAATTGGGTTTCTTTACAGGTCTCATTCCCGGAGACGGTATCGGACGGGAAGTCATTCCGGTATGTGTCACACCCCATGTCGAACAATACAACAATTGGCTATAGTGGTATAGACTGACGTTCTTTTTGCTTCATATAGGCCGGTCGACGACTTTTGGAATCTCTTCCCACCTCATTGGGTCTGAAGTTCTCTTTCGTTGACCTCGATGCTGGCTTCGATACGTTCAAGCAGACCGGTAGTGCGCTACCCGACAAGACGGTCGATACCTTGAAGAAGGAGTGCGATGGTGCTTTGTTCGGTGCAGTTAGGTATAACAAACTCCCCGAAGTTCCCAGGATCGAGCGAGCTAGATAATTGACACTGGACAGCTCCCCAAGTACCAAAGTCGCTGGCTACTCCTCCCCCATCGTCGCCCTCCGCAAGCGCCTCGACCTCTACGCCAATGTCCGCCCCGTTAAGACCACCGCCGGCGGTAGCGCAACCGGCTCCCCCATCGACCTTGTAATCGTCCGCGAAAACACCGAAGATCTGTACGTGAAGGAAGAAAAGACAACCGAAGGCCCCAACGGCAAGGTTGCCGAGGCTATCAAGCGTATCTCGGAACGCGCCTCTTCCCGCATCGCTACCATGGCCGGAGAAATCGCTCTTCGACGACAGAAGATTCGTCAGGTGTCTCCCGGAACATCGCACTTGTCCAAGCCCATGGTTACTATCACCCACAAATCGAATGTCTTGTCTCAGACCGATGGCCTTTTCCGTGAAACTGCCCGCAAGGCCCTCGCAGACTCAAAGTATAGCACTGTCGAGATCGAGGAGCAAATCGTCGATTCTATGGTTTACAAGCTCTTCCGTCAACCTGGTTACTATGATGTCATTGTTGCCCCTAACCTGTACGGTGATATCTTGTCCGACGGTGCTGCCGCGCTTGTCGGTAGCTTGGGTCTCGTTCCCAGTGCCAATGTTGGTGATGGATTCGCTATTGGTGAGCCTTGCCACGGAAGTGCTCCCGATATTGAAGGAAAGGGTATTGCCAACCCCATCGCTACTCTGCGTAGTGTGGCGCTTATGCTTGAGTTCCTTGGTGAGGAGCCTGCTGCCGCCAAGATTTATGCTGCTGTTGATGGCAACCTTGATGAGGGCAAGTATCTTTCTCCCGATCTTGGTGGAAAGGCTACTACCCAGGAAGTTCTTGATGATGTTTTGAAGAGATTGTAATTATAATAGCCCTGTATAGTTAAGGTCTTGAATTGCATGTTAGATAGGTGCTCAAAAGTCAATCTTTCTATAAATTAGGTACAAGTATGAGTGATCGCTTGGTATACAGTGATACAGAATACAGAATAAAAGATATCAACTTATCCGCGTTAGGTAGTCTTCTCCCCCTGATTTGTACTCTTCCTCTTTTCCGACGAGGATCTTGGACCATCCTCTATTCCATCACCAGCAGACGAATCTCGTTCCGTGATCTCCTCTTCTGAGCCTTCCACCAACAGAGTGAACAAAACAACGAGAATCTCCTTGTCTAAATTCTTATTTTTGAGTGTGTATCGTAGTTTGTGCTTTCGCGCGTCGATGTATTTTGCGACATGGAGATGGAATCCAGGGAGACGCAGGGTGAAGTCTGTCATTTAAAAAAAAAGTCAGCAATTAGCCTACTGTTTAAACAGGGGGCTCAACATATGGACATACCGTTAAACCCCAAATAAGGATTCCCAAAATCAACCAAATACTGCCTGCCCTTTTCAAACACAAATTCCTTACGCTTATTCTCATCCAGAAAATGCTTCTTTCTCTGCGCAGTATCACCCGGAATCTGCAACTTCTCTCTCTCAGCCTCTCCACTCCCCTCACCCCCTTCCTCAACAACCGCAATCCGATCATGCCGATTCCCTTCCCCCACTTCTTCACTCAAATCAACCTTCTCCCCAACCCGGAGATAATTCCACGACGCCAAAGCAGGACTATACAAATACGGCTTATCAGCATACGGATCCCCATCCAGACCCGGATCAATCGCCCATTTCACTAGTTTGAGTGCGGTGTTGAAGCCCGGTGGGATACTGTCGCGAATGGGTTGATTGAAGTCGTTGCCGAACATGAGGTCGTTGCCGCTGATGTCTTGCTTGGGGATGAGGATGAAGGAGATGGAGTATTGGTCGGATTCATGGAGGGGGTGGGTGAAGTAGGGACTTGACTTGGGGGAGTCGTTTGGTAGACCTGTTCATACCTTTGGATTTAGGCGTCTTTTTTTGGTTCAGGGAAGAAAGAGGATAGCTTACCGGTGTAGTCTTGGATGCGCACGCAGAGATAGGTCACGGCTTGCTCATTTTCGATGCGTAGAGTCTCGTCAGCATTGACGACTACGACTCTGTGTGTATTGAGGTCGTAGCTTGGTCCTGCAGTTACCCTCAGGCGGTAGTTTGTTGTGCTAGTTCCCATGTTTCTCTTCCCAGATTCGTTAAAAAGGTATCCGAGCATGAATTGATAGATCTCTGAAAATGTTGATCTGTCTTGAGAAAGGTTTGGGGGAAGTATATGATAGACTGAATCTGTCAGATTTATGTCAGAGTATTTGAGATCGTAGATATAAGTGTAGATCTTAATAACATATCAAATTCCAGAAAAGAACAAGAAAATCGCCGCATCAGCGACAAAGGCCAGTGCGGAACAACGACGTCATGCCGCCGATTCCCCCGTACTTTCCGCCGATCGCCCCAAGCTTAAATTTGCACTGCGCCTTGCCTAATCAGGAAGTTCACAAAGATGCCTCTTTAGGAAGTTCGTAGCCCTACTTTGGACTATGGTCATGAGGAGATTAGGAGATCACGAGGTTATGTGTAAATATAGCTTCCATTCTGAGGTAATCGACAAAGCTGACATAGTAAACAAAMCTCCGCCCGTCACACCTGACAATGCAGTTCAAAGAAAGAACAAAGGAAAGTAACAGTGAATGTATACAGAATGTGTGCAGAAAGAAAAGAATGACGCTTCCTAATTGTACAAGTAATAAAAAAGACAGATAAAGCCCCCGAAATCGAGTAAGGGAAAATGTCCACAAGAAAAGAATGGATGAGTACGTGAAACCGATAACGTGTGATTGAGGTGACAGAGTCGTCCATGTAAAACCGATGATGTATCATCATGGTGACCGAGTTTTCTATGTGTCGATAGAGTAGAATTACTCGATGTTCTCGTCCTCTTCTTCGTCAATGGCATTCAAGAAAGCATCGGATCCAGGTGCGACGGTCTGTGATTGCGCAGTCTCAGAGCCCCCAATGCCGCTATCAAGTCCAAGCCCGCTAGACAAAGTGCTACGATCAGAGCCACGGCCCACGCGCACATTTGAACCGAATAGAGTGGCCTTAATCGGCGAGTTCGAGGGAAGGCTAGGTTCGGGCTCGGCCTGCATGTGGCGGGCGCCATTACCCGTGAGAATAGCCTTCGTAACCGCATTCTGTCGGTCGCGCTCACGCTCGACATCGAAGGTCTTTGAAACTTCCGTCATTGCGGTATTAAGAAAGTTCTCGATACGGTTGCGGGCGTTAATATGCGATTCGTTCTGTGTCTCCAACATGTCGTTGAGTAGTCGAGTCTGTTGAAGATCGGCTTGGGKGGACTGAAGCTCCGTCGAAACCCCTGCGTAAAGGGTATTGAGACGCCCAATTTCCTGCTCGCGCTTGGTGTAACGGTCAAGCAGTTTTGAATTCTCTTGAATAAGTTGATCAACCTTCTTGGAAAGGTTCGTGACTTCCTCTTGTTTATCAACCAGCAATTTTTTGAACTCCTCCAGCTTCTTCGCTCGATCGTCCGCAATGTTCGTGATTTTGGTCGCCGCCTCGTTCAATTCGGCGATGCGCTGCTCCGATGTCCGATGCTCTTCCTCCACCTGTGCGCAAATATTCTGGTAGCGGTCGCGTTCTTCTTCTACAAGATTGAGGTTTTGACTGAATCGCGCGATTGCAGTTTCCTTCTCCTCAAGTTCCTCCTCAAGTGCTTGCAAGCGCGATCGAACATGAATCATATCGTTAGCATCTAACGCTCGGCTTTCCTCCAACTTCTTGACTTTATCCTCCTCATCGGCGAGAAGCTCAGAGATGTGGTAATATTCTTCCCGCATGCCCTTGTAGCGGTTGGATAAGTCCTTGAAACGTTGGTACTCGTTCATTAGAGAGATTGAAATTTGCTGAAGATGTTCCTTTAAGGCTGTCAGGATTTCTTTGCCATTGGATTGGGAGGGCAGTCCGTCCTTGGGAGGACAACGCTCGAGCTCCTTCCATGCTAATTTGAAGCTCTCACGCATATCGGCGAGTCTATCGTAGAGGGTGGCACCTGAGAATCCCAGCTGATCAAATTCTTCTTTAGTCGTATCGAGAATAATAGAAACATTAGCCGCTGCTGCAAGAGCGCACTCCAGTTGAGGTACAATTTGCTTCATGAAGTCAGCTGGAGGAGCAGTGTCTTCTGCTTCGGCCTCAGCAGCAGGGTCTGCGTTCAGCTTACGCCACTCGTTGAAGAGATCTTGCTTCTCCTTCCGCGCAGCGGCTAGGTCTTCTGCCATCAGGCGCAGTTCCTCCGAGGACTGATCATTTACGATGGAAACTTGTTGGGTGAATCCCGTGTGGGGAGTAATCGGAGACGTATCCTCTGGGCTCATTGAGTTACCGGTGCTAAAACCACGAGCATCATGAAAGCGGTAGAATGTCGGAGAGTCCGACATGAGCATAGTACCATCCATCGCAAAGTCGCCGACGGGCAAAGTCTCGTAATTGTCGTCGATATTAGTGTTGTTGTGTGCCCCTGATGCCTGTTGGGATTCGTAGACCTCCAACTTTTTCTGAAGAGATTCGATCTCAGCCGTCGCTTTCTTGAGATCCTTCTTCTCGCCCTCAATCCGATGCATTTCCTCGCTAAGACCAGATCGCACGAGTCGACGGCGAGTCCTAGGATCCAGGGCCTGTTTCAAGGGGCTGAACTGGACATTGATGGGCTCATTCCGCACAATTACTGGATCCATCAGTGTATCCGAGAGGAAGACTGGGGCCGACTGTCGACGAACAGACCGCGAAGAAGGTCCACTAAGGCCCGCGAGTCCCATGGCTGGTGTCAGTCCTGTAGTTGTAGGACCAGGTTCAGAATAACGCGTACGCTTCTGTCGAGGCTTAGGCGTCTGAGGCGAGCCATTTGTCTGGCTGTCATCTTGACGCGTTACAGCACCTGCGTCATATGAGCCCCATGAAGTTGAACGATGCTGTGGTTCCGGCGAAGCTGCATGGCCACGCTTCCGGCTAGCCATAGCTCGAGTCTCGGGAGCCATGGTCAAATGAATGTATGCAGACTTGCTACAATAAAAAATGTGTTGATGCTATTGATAAGTCAGTGATTTGTAGACATGTTCATGAAGAATCTCAACATACCGATCTGAAGAATGATTGTGAACTTGTGAGACCGTCTCAAGAAGGTGTTAGTTTCTTATTGTGCGACGCTGTGAAGAGATTGATTTAGCTGGGATGGATAGAGATGACAATTTATTCCAGATCATCAGCTTTCGAACAACAGCAGTGGGAAGGGGAACACCGCGCGTATAAACAAACAAATAGCCCTAACAGGAAATCGCGGTGCCAATTATCAAATCAAACAGTAAAATGAACCAGTTTGGATGGCATCGGGCGTGACAGATATCCCAAGATAGCACCGCAGGGCACACATCCAAGAAATTATAAGGAAAAGACCGTCAACTTCAAGACTGTCGAGACGCGTGCGATGGTACACAAAACAAAGAGCCAATGTTTAGCGGGCAATTCAGATGTATCCAAAATAACCTTACTAGTTTTCGTCCTGCAGCAGGCAGCAATCCTGGCTAACTTTACGCATTCTACAGGAACTGCCGAGTACTGAGTCTCCATATTGCGGTTCTTACAGGAGATACACTACGAAAAAGCACGGGCATTGACCAATTGGGAAAAAGTAAACAAACTCCTCCAGGGGCCTTCTCCACGAACCATGTGGGCCGTGTTCGAGTATCAAAGAAAGGCCAGGCATTGTTAGCCAATCGATTCAAGTGCAGTGTCAAACACATGCCATGCGCTGATGCTAGTGCTCGTTGTCGAAGCTCCTTCAGTCGGTTTGTTTTGCAGGATCGATATACAATTGTTAGGGCTTGAACACGCTGATTGGCTCGAAACGCGTGTTGACGTTTCAGGTTAGTCAGGACAATTACTTTTTACTGAATGAGGAATGGTCAAGTAAGGGCGCGAATCACAAAGAAGATTGAGATAGGCTATACCATAAATAGATTAGTGCACCTTATCGGACAGACAAACAGAGCAAACTGGCGGAACATCCATGATCAGAACCGGCTCTGATCTAGATCTACATCATGTAAGCGTTTCTGGCATCTTCTTCTTTTACATACTTATGAACAGGACTGCTCATTCAGCTTAGCGCCCAATCACTGTCGTTGTCAAGACAGGTTACAATGAGTTTAAGAAGTCTCGTACCGCTTACTTGAGATGAGATCAGCTTATCTTCGATATATTGGATAGATTGGCTAGATTGGATAACGAGTTGAACCGGACAGAAACATTAGAGCTTAATGCTAACCGATACTTGTCGCATTCTCTACTGTACAAAATGTGTCGGCTGACGGATCTGCCTGATGAGCTCCTCCAAGACGTGCTCTCGCTTCTCCCCGCGGTAGACTTAGCATCTATCTCCGCAACCTGCCGCACATTATACCGCCAATCCCAAGATGAAAAGCTATGGCAGCGCCTCGTCAACGCCAACATTCCCAACAAGATTACCAAACCCGGCATATTCAACACTTTTCGAGACCTGTATTCCGCTCATCATCCATACTGGTTTCTGCCGAGAAATAAGGTCTGGTTTTCGGACAATGAGTCTACCGGCACATTAATTATTAGCCGCTATGACAATCGGCGCGGCGTTGTTGAAGCTTTTCGACTCGTGGCTGAGCTGGGGGATGAGATTGCCGTGCCCTGGCAGACTCATCCGGATGTTGAGATTCAGCCGTTCAATCCGCGTCTGCGTCTATGGCTTGATGATCCGGTCATTGAGCTTCGAAATCCTGAGCGGCTGCCTCTTCGGGACAGGCAGTATTCGCGAGATCAGTTCAAGATGACTATGGCAAATCGGACCGCTAGAGTCTGCAGCTCCTTTGCGTTATGTAGAGGAAGTCTTGGCACTACTCCGAGAATCAGAAACGACTTTCTATGGCCACCCGTCACAATTCCCGGCGAAAGATCAGTTCGGAAACATCACGAACTTCTCATTGACGAGACATCAAACACATACAAACACCTTCAAAGAATCCGTGAAAATCCCGACAGAATATCAGAAACGAGCTTCTACCTACTCAAATGGCCACATTTCGGCGTGGGCCAGCCGATTTTACCCAGACAGCCCGTAGATCAAACATGGATATTCTCGACACTTGACCCCACACTATACACCCCAACAAAAGACAAACCTTTTCAAGGGATATGGGTTGGGGATTACAATTTTCACAAATGCGAATTCTTATTGTTTTTGCAGCGAGATCCGGGCGAACCCGCGCCACTGACGAATAATGGCAGACGACATTTACGAGCTATGCTGGGCGGTGCACGACTTTTCGAGGAGACGCATCATAACAACGATGATATCATCAACGATGAAGATGAGGCTGGGATAGCGGCAGCGGAAGAAGAAGTCGTCTTGCTGAACGGCCAATTCGAAGATGCATTTGAGCGCGCAAGTCTGCCTGATACACAACCTAGTAATGAAGCTGAGGAATACAACGGTGTGAGGTTCCAAGGTCGTCTGGAAGGGATCAAACTGACTGGGGACCCAAACATTCCGCGGGGGGAGATATCGTTTGTGGCGGAGGATATTGGCCCGAAAGGGTTGATGGGTGTTTCGCAGGATGAGGAGTTTCGAGGTGCGAGGGTAGTGAAGAGTAAGGGGCATATTGCGTTTCAACATTATACGGACGGTAAGTTACACTCACTGTCTTTTATTATGTCGTAGAGGAACGTTGCTGATGATGTTTAGATCAATGGGTTAATACGCAGTTATTCCTCATATCGCCGGATTATGTGGCTCAGTACTGGGAGCCGATGAATCATATATCGTTCTTCCGCCGCGTGAATATTGATGAATTTACCAAGGTGTGATTGATATGACGTCTGGATAGAATATTGATTTTTGCATTGTATAGCGAAGTAGCATGAATACATATACATTTCCATATTTCTTCAATGACGATTCAAACCTGTGAGATTGTTCAATTGGCTGTATGTATCAATAGTGTAAAATTTCAATGTTCCTGTCCGTGGAATAATCACACACAAAGGCTGTACAAGAGAACTCAGAGAACATGAAATAGGACCTAACGCCGAGGTATATAAGTTCATAGCGGTTTCATGGGGAGGTAGAAGTTAGGTCGTTGCGGATTGGTTATCTCTCAATTGGCTCCTCCGGTCTCTTCAGCGAAATGTTTCTCTTAGACGAGCTCTCGGTTGCGCCACATACTTCTCTGCCATTTGGATTCAAGACGAGCTCATGGAGAATATCGTAGCCGACTTTCGCTCCATTGAATAGACACCAAAAACAAACGAGATCGAATTGGAAAGAGTGGAGGTGGAGAATGTATATAGTTTATCGTCGTCGCTCAAAGTACGAGGTCGATCCCAAGACCGCAACGGACTGATCCATCACCCACTCTCCGACACCCAAATAACTCTCTATCCATCGCTTGATGTCCTTGCTATCGGTAATCTTATCTGCTTGGAGACTGGGGCTGTGCGCTTAGGTCCTAAAGACATCAATCTATCCTTGCTCCCTCAACGTTCTTCACGTTTTTTAACAGGTTGAAAGAAGATTGAGGGAGTCAAGGGTAGACCAATGTTTGGGGCGGACGTGCGAAGATTAGTTCTCTTTTTCTATCGATTCGTTTCGCAGTCATAGTGGTCTCATGGAAGGAGGCTGTAT
Source organism: Talaromyces amestolkiae (assembly GCF_001896365.1). Taxonomy (NCBI): domain Eukaryota; kingdom Fungi; phylum Ascomycota; class Eurotiomycetes; order Eurotiales; family Trichocomaceae; genus Talaromyces; species Talaromyces amestolkiae. The sequence goes on along the minus strand of NW_024468045.1, from coordinate 200,626 downwards.
GGTACATACGTGAGGCCGGTCGATCGCTTTACGCCTGCCAGGAACGCGGAAACTGGGTGCATGTTAGCTTTGATGCAAGAGTCGATAAACTTCGTGTTTCGTGTTTGTACATACTCAATACTGCGTCGAACGCATAATGTGTCAGGCGACCGAGCTATGTCTCCCTGTCAGCGCCATTCGTTTGGTGTTGATTTCGGAGGCGATACGTACAACCATCTTGAATGTATGTGTTTGTATAAATTCTCGATATGTGATGCGAAGGACAGAAGACCGAGATATGTGAAGTACTTCAGGTAGAAGTGTTGCAGATCATCAGCAGCCTACGCGGTCACCGTCACGGGGCAACCAGTCAGGCAGCTCGACCATGTGATTCTGGGTCATGTGATCATGCTGGATCTGGGATGTGTTATCGATAAGCAGAAGAGCTGCAGCCAATCACTTGCAGAACCCCGCCCCCACCTTTTCTACCAGCGTACTTTGATAAGTGTCAAATAGATCTGTCTACCGAGAAAGGACTACCGATATGAAGATGGTATAAATATGGAGATCTACATAAATATGTATACGTTGGTCAATTCGTTCTGTCAAACCAAGACCCTCCCACATAGTAGCCCGGACCCCGATTAGATGAACCCATCCGGTCACTCCGTACGAACGGGGCCGGAGTATAAAAGTCTGATTGGCAGCTGTCGCGATTAAATAGTCCCAAGCAGCCAAGCTCGATGAGCCTGATGGTCTGATACATAATACATGATACATGATACAGTGTACAGTGTACAGTGTGGTCTTTGTATGGAGCTAGCTGATTGTAGAGTTGCACAGTCACCGCGTTGACCGTACACCGGATTCGGGGTGGGTAGCGGAGTACTATCCACCGTTGGATGTCAAGAACTTCATCGAGACTCGAGAGAGCATTGTATGGGAATTTTTTCATCATTAATGTAAGCAATGGCAGTAATTGTAAAGTATGGTCATGTCCATAAATACTATGTAGCATAATAATTGACGGCAGTAATGAAAGAGGTAGGTAGGGGGACATCGGAGATAACTAAAAAAGAAAAAATCCCGCGCTAAGCCCAGTTGGGAGCTGGACCACTGGCATTTTTGGTAGCGCCCACGCTCGTTCTTTCCCCTCAGCAGCAGCTTTTCCTGACCTTATTTTTCTGGCTATCTCCCTTGCTTCTTCTTCTCTCCCATAACTCAACAACTCACCTTACATTCTCCCTCCTGCATACGTTTCCCTCTTGGATAGATTATCTCTGTCCAAGTATTTGCAGCAGTCCCTACCTTCTGTCATCTACTTACTTGCTGAGCTCTTCCTCTCCGAGACCTTCATACACAATGGCTACCAACGCCTTAGACCACCTTTCCAACCGTATGAAGTTGGAATGGTATTCCCAGCTTAATACCGAGATGGCTCCAGAGGGCAACTACCGTCGCACCTCCATCATCTGTACCATTGGTATGAGCGCATTGTGCTTTTTGGTTTTCTCTGATCGCTGCCGATAAGCCGTGCTAACAGGTTTCCCCGCCAGGCCCCAAGACTAACTCCGTCGAGAAGATCAATGAACTCCGCAAAGGTACAAACCACCTACCTAGGTTTTTGATACAAAACTATCGTTGTGAATTGCTTCCTGACATTTTGCCATACAGCTGGTCTCAACGTTGTTCGCATGAACTTTTCTCACGGCTCATACGAGGTTCGTAATTCTCGCGATGTTGATCGTACAAACTGATGCTCACTGTCGTCTAGTACCACCAGTCTGTGATCGACCATGCCCGCGAGGCCGAGCGCACCCAGGCTGGTCGCCCAATTGCCATTGCTCTTGACACCGTAAGTTGCCTTGAGGAATATTGTTGTTCGAAGTTTTGTCTAACGACCGATCGATCACGTATAGAAAGGACCTGAGATCCGTACCGGAAACACCGTTGACGACAAGGACTACCCCATCGCTGCTGGTACAGTGTTCAATGTCACCACCGATGAGCAATATGCTACTGCCAGCGACAACAAGAACATGTATGTCCTTATCCAGCATTGTGACATTTCTAGAGGCCAAACAATGCGTAGTTTGGGCTCACTGTAGACCACCACTAACCATATTCAGGTACGTCGACTACAAGAACATCAGCAAGGTGATCGAGCCCGGCAAGCTCATCTATGTCGATGACGGTATCCTCTCCCTTAAGGTCCTTGAGGTCGTGGACGAAAAGACTGTCCGCGTTCAGTGCCTTAACAACGGTAACATCTCTTCTCGCAAGGGTGTGAACCTTCCCGGTACTGATGTCGATTTGCCCGCTCTTTCCGAGAAGGACAAGAACGATTTGCGCTTCGGTGTTAAGAACAAGGTCGACATGGTCTTTGCTTCGTTCATTCGCCGTGGTGAGGACATTAAGGAGATCCGTAAGGTGCTCGGTGAGGAGGGCAAGGAGATTCAGATCATTGCCAAGATTGAGAACCAACAGGGTGTCAATAACTTTGACGAAATTCTTGACGAGACCGATGGTATCATGGTCGCTCGTGGTGATCTTGGTATCGAGATTCCTGCCCCCAAGGTGTTCATTGCACAGAAGATGATGATCTCCAAGTGTAACTTGAAGGGCAAGCCCGTTATCTGCGCCACCCAGATGTTGGAATCTATGACATACAACCCTCGTCCCACTCGTGCCGAGGTTTCCGACGTTGCCAACGCCGTTCTCGACGGTGCTGACTGTGTGATGTTGTCCGGAGAAACCGCCAAGGGTAACTACCCCAACGAGGCCGTTAGTATGATGCACGAGACTTGCTTGTTGGCCGAGGTTGCTGTTCCTCATTTCAGCATCTTCGACGAGTTGCGCACTCTCTGCCCTCGTCCTGCCGATACTGTCGAGGCTATCGCCATGTCTGCCGTCAGCGCCAGTCTGGAACTGAATGCTGGTGCCATTCTTGTCTTGACCACTAGGTAAGAACTCTCTTTCCCTTGTATTTCGCTCGTTTCAGATCATTGACCTTTTTATCAAACAGTGGTAAGACCGCTCGTCTCCTCGCCAAGTACCGCCCCGTTTGCCCTATCATCATGATCACCCGTAACGAGGCCGCCTCCCGGTATTCGCACTTGTACCGCGGTGTCTACCCCTTTTACTTCCCCGAGAAAAAGCCCGACTTCAACGTCAAGATCTGGCAGGAAGATGTCGACCGTCGTTTGAAGTGGGGTATCCACAACGGTATCAAGCTTGGTGTTATCAAGAAGGGTGCCAGCGTTGTCTGTGTTCAGGGATGGCGCGGTGGTATGGGTCACACCAACACCATTCGTGTGGTTCCTGCCGAGGATGACTTGGGTCTTGAGCAGTAAATGCCTCCCCTCCCTCGACCTGGTTGGTTCCTTCTCGTCATTTCTGTAGCACCAAAAATCGAAAAGAGCCATATTCGACCACCCCCCAAATTGACCGCCAATAAAGAGATTCACGTAGTTCTGGCGTCGCGGACACATCATCTCTGTCCGCGCGAGGAAACAGGCTGGTGCAGGTAATGATGAACATAATGAAAGCTAGCTGCAGCATCGTTCACCTGCTCTCGTCTCTCTTTTCCGAAATATCTTTCGGGTAGAGAGTTTCAAAAACGAAGCAACATCTGGATATAGTTCGCTTTTTGCTTAAATTCTGCTTTTTTGGTTTCTCATCATGTTTTCATGTCTAGAGGATTTATGAATTGTCTCGCTCATTTGCATGCTTCATTTCCGTATTTTCGATTTCCCTTCTTGAATAGATTTCTCGAACCACATTCGGTTTGAAACTTCCTATATAGACAAGTCAGCATGATTTATGTTCGGTTAGTTCTTCTCTTAGAGTTTTTCTCTCTAAGTCAAGACGAGAATGAAATTCAGTTCTCAAATCTCTGCACATGGTGGAAATGCCGACACTTTCAATGTCGGATCAAGCACCGACCAGATGAACTATCAGCCAGTAGCATCACACTGAACTGCATCCGAAGGACCCAACTATGAACAAGACATTTTTCCGACAATCTGTTTTTATTGTCAAATCGAAAGGCATGTGCACAAAACTTCTTACAGGGGCTGGAGAGGACATATATAATACTAATAGCCATGCTCCATTCGGCCATTTTTCAACCGAGGTCCCGAATCACACTACCGGTATGGGGGTTGGTTCCGATATTCGCCGATACTGTATATCTAAATGGGACCTAGCCTGCATGTATTGCCCTAACCTCACTCTCAGTACATCCATTTATGATAGTCTTGGATTTACAGATCTGATTATTCAATCTATGGCTTGTTCACTTTGCTTTGCGATGAAAGGGGKGATGTAGTATACATTAAGGCAAATTCATGCCTAAGGGAAGAGATGATTTATCAGAATTGTAGTAAATGAGATCGAATGTATTCATCTAATATTCATCATGTCGTATGTAATTCTCCCGTCAACGGAGCTAGGTACAATAAGGGTATCGTGGCTATGTATGTAAAATGTATGCTATGCTCTGTCGTAAGGAACGAAATAAAATGATTTATCTGTCGTCGTAAAGTGTAATCCAAACCCCAAAAAGGAATGAGTTTATGCATGTAGCAGAATATCAGAAATCTATTCGCTGTTCGTGTGAACGGTCAGTTCGCTGGTCTCTATCTCGAGCGGTGTCTGCATGTGAGAAAGGTGATTTTCAATACGCCGGTTGTCTGAGAATGTGGAATGGAATTCGTGCCAGCAGCTGATTCAGTGTTAGCAAGACATGTATTGTAGGGATAGAGAGAAGGGGAGCATACTTCGGAGCTTGAAGAACATATCTAGCCATCGCTTGTCGGAATCGACTCTTATACTCCTTCGGACTCGTTACGGTCGGTCTATTCTTGCCGCCACCTGCGAAGCCGCGATCCTTGATCCAGGATTCGAGTTTCTTGTCCCATGTATACGTCCTGATGCAATCAATGATGCCAACGACGAGTTCTTTGCGCGGTTCGTCAATTGCAATCATCAGCGAGTAATCCATGACGTTTTGTCGACCGAGAAATAGTGTGTCGTTCCACACGCTCTGGCTAAGAAGTTTCTTGGAATGCTCGCGAGTGAATAAGGGTGTCTCGTAGATAAAGTCAACCATGTTCTCGTCGAGAAGGACTTCGTCGCGTTCACCGGTGCTTTGGACTTTACGGTTGCGCATTGAGCCCTTGAGATCGAATATGCGAGTTGGCACCCGATCATAAAATAGGTTCTCCATTAGAAGCAAGTACCAATTGAACTCGACCCCGGTAACTGGGTTCTTGATGATGACTTGGTAGAAACCAAACATCTTGGCGATTGCTGAAGGAAGCTCATGGAATAGAGCCTCGGACATGATCTGGAAGTAAGCAGGAGCAAACTTCAAGAAGGCTTGAGTTTCAATCTGTGATAATGATTTGAGCACGAAACGGTCATCAAGTGTCTTCAGGAACAGTGATTTCGTCCTTCCGCCTTTGGAATCCCACTTGGCGCAACGAGAAAGTGACTCGACGATGCGATCTGCCACACCGCATTTCCTACGCAATGCGTCAAATTGCTCGGCATAGAATACCTTGCAGAGCATCTTGGCCTGACCTTCTTGGAATTGGTACTTGAGATGGGTTCCAGTTGGGCGCAGAAGAGCGCTCTCCACCCTAGCCTGGTCCCGCGACTCAACATTGTTGTGTGACCACTCTTCCTTATCGTAGTGTTCCTGAATGCTGGCCAATTTGTTTTTGTAGTCTGAAGAATCTAAAGCAAAGGCGATTAAAGAACTGGGCTCATCTTCGCGAACAATGATATCACAATCCGCAAATACGTGGTCGGATACCTTCAATGGGTAATCGAGTGCTTGCCAGCCACTGGCAGATCGTTCAGCCCAGAAATTAGCCAGCAATTTGACCAAAGTATTCCGTTCATGCTTGGGAAGTTCTTTCAAATCTAGTTCATCTTCCATCTTCATCGATTCCTCAGGAGATCCGGTTAATGTCAAACTTTGATCCTCGTCGCTTTGCGCATCTTCTGCCTCTGAAATGTTTTCGGCTATGGTGTTTGATTCATTCTCTGGGCCAGCTGAGTCTGGGTTCGTAGGAATGTGCTCTTTATCAGTTGTAACTTTGCTCTCAACTGTAGGTTCTTCACCTATCCTGTCGGCCTTACTCTCTGATGACGATCGTCCTGTGTCAGAAATGAGATCTTCGCCTTCGCCTTCTCCGGGTGGTTCTCGCTCTTCAACCGCTTCCCGTACGTTTTTATACACCTCAACAGTCGCTTTAGAGGATATGATGGGATACGCCCGCGAGTGCTTGCTTTTAGCTGCTCTTTGTAACCTCTCACGCTGTCTTTCCCTTTCAAACTCCCTGCTCAGCTGTTCAAAATGCCTTGCTAGACTTGACACACGAGGACTTTTGTTCTTTGGTGTGATCGAGCGAGGAATCAAGGAATGACTACTGGCGGGKTTGTTTTGTTTCAAAGTAGCTAAACCGAATCGATCCGAAAACTTCTTTTCGCCAAATTTCGGTCTTTCATGACCTGAAGGACTAGGAAGAGGACTTTGTTTTTTGCTCGAGCTACTAGAATTCATTTTCAAAAAATTCCGGGACCCGTTAGCCCCTCTTCCTTGCAATGCCTGTAGAGGTTGAGACTGAGTTCGGACTATCGGGGGAGATCTCGCTTTCCCACTAACCCTGGCGCTTTGCTCAGCGAGCCGAGGAATGCCCGAGGAGGAAGGTATCTGCTTAGGGCTGGTGGTAAATTCTGTGGGACTTCTTTTTCTGAGTCCCGAACTCGGGCGACTGACTAATTCGGGAGAGGGTGTCATTCGGCCGGAATCCGGAGGAGATGTGGCAACTCGTGATATTTGAGGAAGATCTATAGAAGATTGGCGGGCAAGCTGAAGATCCTCCGAGATGCTCGTTGGAACTGCAAGATCAAGATGTTCTACTTCTTGACTGGTCAGATCTAAGTTGGGCGCGTTCGCTGGTCCACTATCCGGGATAGGATCCACGGGTTCCGTGACTTCATCCTGCGCCTCAGGCTTCCCGGAGTGCTCTTCTACAACCGAGACAAGTACGTCTTTCGCTTTCTCCGGGGATAGCGTCATGCGCCGCATTGACCTTGGCCGTTCAGCTTCTTCTTCAACTGCAGAGGAATCCTTCTCAGTTGGCGTGGTTGGCGTCTCTTCGGTAGACGTTAGAGAAGTGGCCGAGGCATCCTTGTCGAGGAAGATTTTTTTTAGTTGCAATGAGGCCAAACGTCTGATATCTTTTTCCGAGGGGAAGAAGTTTCTCTCGAAATCCGCAAAAGCAGTATCCCATTCGACAACCTTCTCCTGAACGGCACGAAGAACCTCGTTCAACGGAATGACCTCCCAATAACGGGAATTCATGTATTGCTCTTGTAAGTGCTTAATCAAACCATTGTGATCATCATTTGCCTTTTTCACAAGGATTTCAATCTCCTTCCTGCAATCTTCCACCTTTTCGGGCATGACACTCTCAACATGGATGCTCTTTAGTCGGTTCTTCACGGACAGCATAAACTTGGAGATTCGATGCTCAAACTTGGTGTACACCTCATTTCTCAGGCGCAAGTCGTTATCGACTTTCCAAGTGACCCGTGTGCGAGGCACGATAATGTCGAGTAATGTAATAGGGTCATAATGAATTCGCAAAGCCATGTCCTTGAATCCAAAAAATCGCAAGTAATCGCGATGAATGTCATGCTGACAAACTCCGGCCCGAACTCGGAGATTTCTGCTCCAAAATGACAACTCGAGATATTTTGCAAATGAATACCTCCATGTGTTCGCAGACATAGGAATCACTTGCGTCTCATTGCCACATATCTTACAGCAACTCCACATCAGAATCGTGTCTTGCAGACCACGCAATTTTGAAGGATAGGGCTGCACAAATATACTAATTTGTGCCTCCCCATGAACATACTGTCGGTGATGTTCATGCATGCGGTTCTCGCATCCGTTGGCAGTGCAAACAGCATTGGCTTCAAGGCACAGATCTTCCACGTATTGCCCCAGCGTAAAGTCAGGCTCGAAGACATGGTCATCACTTTCGTGTTCATTGTAGAAATCTAGTGCGAAGATATCGGGACCTGAGCATGGTATAGAGGTGGTGGTGCACACTAGACTGTAAAGAACAACAATATTTTGATGCGCGTATGGATCGAATAGGTTGGAGTTTCCGGAAAGATAGGCTTCCCATTGACGCTTCTGTGTCAGATAGTTGTGCATAGCTCTATCCAATTCCGCTTCATGCACTGCCCGTAGAACCTCTCTTACTTTCGAGGATGCATTATCGGGATTTTGGTGAACGAGCTCGGGTGTAATCAGCACAAATCTCTGAGATTTATTCTTTTCATCGGAGTTTTGAACGATTCTATCGCGCAATCGTGCGAGATAGGATACTCGTCGCTCTAGCTCTCGTGCTCGCATGAGCGGATGAGGGGGCTCGAATTTAACACATGGTGAAGCGGAGAGTAATTTCGTTTGGTGTTTCTCGACTATGTCCTCGTAATAGGTGGGCATTGGCACATCATCAGGCACTTCCACGGTAGCAGCGGTAATGTGATGATGCGCATTAGATGCATCTTTCGCATCTGTTTGAGCGGCATCTTCATGGACAGTAGCAAATTCGATGATAGAAGGAGCCTTAGCACTTGCAGGTTTCTCCCCAGTCATTGTAATTGCATTGCTGAAATCTTCAACCGTAGGCAGTTTTGCGAATTCGTCTCTCATCAGACATGTTTCCAGTTTCAGGTTGTAGACAACGTAGACCATGAACTCTGTAATACGCTTGACTCTCGACAAAATCTCGCTGTTCGCACCACGTAGCACAATGGTACAACCGAGTTCTTTAGCACAGCCGGAAATATACATGTAAGTTTTTCTCCTACCGCCATAGACGTAAGTCTTCAGGTCGAAACTGTCACAGTGTCCTGTATGTGTCGGGATTGTGACTAGCTTATCCATGGAGGTAATTATCCTCGTCTGTGTGCATCTCGACACGGCTTCTAATACAGAGGGCTTGACATTGTAAGCCGTGGCGATATTTGACTTTTCAAGAAGCTCAAGTGCTAATCCAGAGACGCTCTTCTCGACAAGTAGTAAGTTGGGTTGTAGTGCCGCAATTCTGCTAACGAGATTCTCAAGGAACTCTCGTTCTTGGCGGATAACCGGCTCTAAGCTCATGAAATGTTGTTGATGACGGGCGTATTCAATGGCGAATGTTATGATGAGAATCCTTGGTTGAGGGATACTACGTGGCATACTCTTCAAAGCGAGGTTTTTCGTGAAAACCAACCCAGACACGTAAGACGTATCACCGGGACGACCACCAGGTATTTTCTTGAGCTTCACGTAATGGCGAATGTCCATATCATCACCACGCTGCACATCAGGATCAACATCATCAGTAGCTCTGAGGAGGATCGGTAACAGAGCAGTCTCCCAGCTATTGGCGTGCGGTATTGAAGAATCCTCTAGGAGTTGCCGAAGCAACTTTCGAACGTGTTCCAAGCTCAATCGGTTCAACTCAATAGCTGGGGCACTAGAGCCTCTCATAGACGAGCTTCTCGTCATTTTAAAGCCGCTCGTCGATGACGGGTAGACTAGCTGAGAGTTGTTGTGCGTCTGATGGTCATGAAGTAATAGGGGGTTGTCTTTTGATAGTCGCGGCGACGGTCGTTGATGAACGCTACTAGCAATGCTCAGATTACGTCTTCGGGAATTGCGTGGTAAGTTGACTGCCTTGGAGCTGCTAATACTCGCATCATCAGCATCCCGTATAAGTACTGACCCATTAGCAGTACTGCGGTCACTAAAACGGGAGCGACCTTTTTTGACAGCCGCAAGAAGTCCACCAAAAGTAGCTCGTTCATGTTCGCCGCTGCTTTTAGCGAGGTTATTATCAGCAGCAACGCTAAGTAGATTTGGTTGCTCATCACCACTGGAAGCATCATCCGATAAGTATTGAGCGAGATCTGGGTCAATAATATTGTCACGATGGAAAGCTGGTAGCCGGTCTGTGTTATTGACATCTACTAAATGACGACGTTGTTGGAAAGGTGCCCGCTCCTCATGATGAGGTTTAAAGTCACGAAGTTGTTGCCGTGAAAGATGTCTTCTATGCCCTGGGTGAGGTCTTAAACTTGCCGATGATCTCAATGACCTAGACGAAGTTGGGCGAGTCAACGGTCGTTCAGATCCAATCTCTAGGACAGCAGACCGACGATTGCCGTTCTCGTTGACACGCCGTGTTGCAGGAATCGCCATGGTTGGTGTTTTCAACACATGCTCTATGGATTGAGATCTAATCGAAGAGGCGTCATCCTCATCCTCTTTTGAACCATTGGTTAGTGGTCCGTTGAACAAGTCCTTGTTTCCCGGGGTTGGAGATGTTACAGGACTTTGCTCGATATCTGACAAATCGGATGAGTCGTACTCGCGCGAGTTAATCATATCTTCACAAGGCTTGCAGACTCTGACGGAGCTGCCTTGACCAAAGTAAACTCCCGGAATAAGAGATGTACATTTTGAATCGAAAATCTGTCCACAAGTTCGACAATGATGCTTTCGACGGAAAGTAGTAAAAGGCTCTCCGCACAAGAAACAGTCCTTGGCATTTTCATCTCGCATCCAAAATTCCTTGCTCAGCAGTTTGCTTCTCAGTTGATTGAAAGTGCTATTTGGAGTACTCGTGCCCTTGTTTGTAGCTTGTTGACGGTAAGGCTGTGAACTATAACCCATTACAGCCGAGTTGGTGGTAGCTGTTTCACTGGACGATGCTCTGGACATAACATATCCCGGTAAACGACTAGTACTGACCCGGTTGACAAGTTTTTCTTGAGGTCTGTCAGTAGAAAGTTTTGAGGGAACTGGACTTTTCACATTGCGGTCCTCAAGCGAAACAATAGAAGATGTTGTGATCGAAGGGTGTCGGCTATGCGTGGGTAGGCGGTCATCTAACTCGTGTGCCATGATATCACCCGCAGATGTTGGGGCCGTTGACCCATCACCAGTAATAGAGCTCGAAGATGTCGTAGTGGTATTTCCGTGTGCTGTGTTGAATACCTCGTCACTGCTTCCGGCCTGCTTTACGTTTCGAGAACCAGCACCGACAGATGTGTCCAATTCTGTAAGATCTCGTCGATCAAACACCCTCCCTGACTTCTCATTTGCAGACACAGTATTTCCAGAATCTGACTTGATGTACGGGTCCTTCGGGCTCGAGCTCTCTCGATGAACGTTGGGTTGTTTCGCGGTCAAGACAGGAGAGTAAGACCGCCGGCTTGATATGCCATCTACTTGTTCGACTTCATCGAACCGTAGAGAATCATTGTATTGGGTGACAGCTGAATCTATGTTCAGTGGCAAATTCCCGTTGCTTGTTTCAAAGTCCCGGCTACCATCGTGAGGAACGTTCGCATTCAACTCGGTGACTGTTGGGTCTGTCGCCTTGGTGAGTGTTGGTACGGGAGATTTGACTGCGGGAGTGGAAGACAGTGATGTTTTGGACGAAGAAATACTGTTCGGTTTCGACACGAGTTTGCTATTTTTGAAATTCTGAGCTGCGTTGAACGACTCTGTCGCTGGTGACAAAGTTCCCACTGAAGGCGTATGTATTTTGGAAGCATGAGCCGAGCTAGGATTTGAAGCCTGAGCATCATTCACAGCGACCACACTATCTTCGCCGGCTGTTTGTTTGTTGACTATAGACGTGGAGTTTCCTTCGACTCGTCGTCCCGAACTACCGTTATCCTTTGCACCACCCACAGACGCTCGCAGTCGACTATACAATCCACTAAGTCCACTCTGCGAATCATTCGACACATTGTTATTTTCGACAACTGCTAAGGAAGTAGGGGGATTGGCAAATTCGTTGAAGACTGTAAGAGAATCGGATTGATAGGCCGCTGAATGGATCTGATCCAGTGCCTCTGTTAAGGTCTCGCGTTCGGCTTGGGTTGACAAGGAGCTGCGGGAACCTCGTCTCCCTAGAGGCAAGAATATTGACGATGCAGAAGGACTCGGAGGTTCGTTAGCTTTCTTGGAAGCCATCCTGGGCGAGTCTAGTGAAGCCTGTTGAGCAGATGAACGACTCGAGAGGTGAATATCATCCTGCCTCTTTCCGGTCGTGTCTATCGAAGCGTACAGTTATAGAATTTTTCTCGGGGTTCTTTCTCCGTTTGTTGTACCGTATAATAACGCTGAACGGTAGAAACACTGGCGAGAAGTGGTAGTTGTCTAATAGAGAATGAAATTAAGAAACAAAAGTCGCTAGGCGATGATATGATGCGGAGTCACGAAACCCATCAACTGCCCAATTGACATTAGCATGTGATGACGTGGGGTGGCGCGTGACTGCTGTGGCTTGACTCGCGCGGGCACAAACACGCGAAACTGTGGCTGGTGCTGGGTAATGTTGCCTGGTTAGGCTTAGCTTCGGTGCAAAGCGCGTCTGGCCGTTCGGCCAAAAAAGAGTCCATTCAAGACGAAAACATCAAACCAGCTGCCAGCACAAGGGACTGGCTCTGTTTTCTCACTCCGATTTCACTCTAGTGAGTCAGAAGCGTCGCAATTCAATGTGCTTTTGACTGATGGCTTTCTAAATTTGCGCTGCGACCAGCTACTCATAACTCATCCTAGACTCCACGGCTTCGCGTTTACGGTTCTTTTCTCGGGCATATAATCTCAGTCTGGACTTCTCTGAGGTTAGTGTCACTGGATCTTTGTCTGATGGTCAGTCTGATGTCCTGATATTGGAAACACTTCTCTATACAATTTTCTCCCTTTGTAACTGCTATGTTCCTGAGGATTTCACCACTGATTATCTATAATTTACAGTCGATATTCTTGCGTTCGGCTTGCCTTGAATACCACTTGTGCATGACCGATGATAAAACCAACGAATACGAACAAATACAAAGCGGTCACCTCCTAGGACAAACTTGAATCGTTTAAGCTTCAATCGGCGAACACGGAACCCCGTGAATGGAGAAGGCCTCAAATTATGCGAAATACATGTCCCATGGAATGGATGTCTCGCCGTACGACTCAGTGGAAATAACGTATATTCCGATTCACAAGTTACATAACCGTCATGGCTAGAGGCAAGGCCAACGATGTGAATGCTGCCCGGACGTCGTTTGCGGCCGCTGGAAAAGATTATGGCAACAACTCTGGATCAAGATCTTACCGGAAGTTTTCTAGCTTTGATACGCAGGAGCCACTAGCAACTCAATTCTCAGCAAGGCCTCCTTCGAGAGAGTCCATAGCATCTCAAGATGGCGACGTAGGGGGCTATACAGCCGCCTCATCCGAGTCACAAGAGGACCTGGCAACTCAATTTCATCCGCTAAATACCCGCCAGAACAGTTTCAAACCAGCCCCTACTGAAACTATCATGTCGAAACATGCGTATAATAAGTCTATGCTTCTAGGGCTCCTTGACAGAGGTAGTCGACAGAAACCCTTACCAGAGCAGCACTCACAACGATCAGTGGTCGAATCCTCGTCTAGACGCATCAGACAAAACCCCACTACAGGTTCAGTTGCATCCGCCACGCTGAATAATGTGCGGGATGGGAGATCACCTTTCAAAGATAGTATCCATGGCAGTCGACCTAAACCTTCACCAAAGCAACAATCACAACGCTCAGCAAGCGAATCGTCCTCTCGACGCACAAAGCAAACACCTACTCCAGACATAGGCGCATCTACTACGTCGAATAATAGGCGAGATGGACGACCGCCTTCAGAAAAAGTCATCAATGGTTTTCGACAGAAATCATTGCCTGAGCGGCGTCCATCATCCCCTAATTCCACAACTAGCTCAAATTCGGGCACGAATGACGTTATGATACCAGGTGAATCAAAAAATGCTACAAGTTCCTCTCAAAGCCAAAGAAGGTCGATCAGTGAGACACGCTCCTCTCCGAGGTTCAATAAGTCTTCTGAACAAAGGGTTGAAAGAACGGACATGAATTTAGAAAACGAAGTCACCAGCTTTCAGGTTCAACTTCCATCATCTTCAGAGAACACAGCACCTATGACAGAGAACAGCCGTAAATCACTCGATCCTCCAGAGAAACATTCAAATGTGACCCGTACGCGGCTTACTGAACCAGCTCGAAAAGAGAAAAGCTCCCACCGTGATCCATGGTCTGGTATGAAAACGCTACGTCGAAGGGATGTCGTTATTCCTGCAGAGCAGGAAGAGCTTCTTGAACGCAAGGATTGCTGGATCCCTCCGGATATAGGTCAGCCTTATCCACAAGGACATGTGCCCCCGACCTTACTCCGGGAATGGAATACGAAAATGACCCGACTGTTTGCCAACGCTAGGAAGTCGCATGCTTCTAGTCAGAAAGCTGAGCCATCGCGTGAGCAAGAAGATGAACAACCATCTTCGTCAAAATCTATACCAGATGAGAGTGAATCGGAATCGGAAGCTGAAGTCCCATGGTCTCCAAGCCCTCCACGAGATTTGCCAAAATCCGTAGCGCCGCCAGATAGTCCGACTCGACAGGATCATGACCGAGAACTAGCAGATATTACTGAAAAGGATATCAATGGGATTGCGGACCCTATGGATGGAGTAGACCTTGAGACTCAGACGCCCCTATCAGGGTCTCAGGTTGATCAAAGTAACGAATCTACCCACCGCGCCGATATCTCTGTTGATGATAATCAAGGGCACAACTCAAATTTGTCCTTAGAACCTCGTTCTACCGTCCAGTCGCCGTCTGTAGCTTCTCAAAACGAAGCTGTTGAACCGAGTGATGACTCCGACATGGAGACGGCTATTCCTCAGGCTTTACTTGTGAGGTCTCAAGATATTGCCAGCCAAATAGAGTTCTCGGAACCCCCAGCTCCAAGTTCATCTATTGCCAATTCCGCTCCTGCTGGTCAAGTTCAAATACTGGACACACCAGCAGCTGTTTTGAGGCGTGCGGCTGCTAAAAGAGCGGAGAATGCGCTCACTCACTCGCAAGATTGGCCAGCTCAGCAAAGCTCCTCTGAAAGCAATAAATCATCATTGCAACCAATGGCCAGCTCCCTTCATAACACCGAAGGCTCGTCCGGCCAAGAACATCAATCTCAAGATGCCCAAAGACCTCTTGTTGGCGATTCGCAGATTACAAATGGTGATCTACAAGGCTCTAGCCTTTCGTCTCACCAGGACAGTCAACGTCTACTTGAATACATTCCAGAGAGCTCGTTTCGGTCACCCGGCCCGCATACACAAGTACGTTCGCAGCATCACGAGCATAAAGAAAGGGCTGAGATTGACCCCAGTCCGTCGAAGACAATGGAGAACAGAAATGATCTTAAGCGGAAAGCAGCAGAACCCGTTGACCAGGTCACTGAGGAAAGTCCTTCCAAACGGGCTAGAAAGCTCCCCAATAGGACTATTGATGCCAGCAATATACAAAACACGGTTGACGTGTATCACGACACGTCTAATCAAGGCATTCACGAGTATGTGTCTCTGAACAAGGATGCTTTGAGGGTCTACGACATGTTCAAAAGGTCATATCCCAGATATGCGGGTAATTTTGACCATTTCCAGGTCCTGTGCTTCGATCTAGAGTCATTACACCGCCGCGGACTATTGGAAAGGCCTTTGTTTTGGGATGACTTCATAATGAGACATTGGGTCGACTACGGAACGCATGTGCAAAAATGCATTTCCTCCGGCGAGGATTACGAGAGCTATGAAGACTTCTTTTGCCGACATTTCACCAGGCCTTTCTGCCGAAAACGCAATCTTACGCCTCGTACACTCAACATCGTCGTCTCATCTTGGCTCGGCTCTCCTTTACCAAAGTCTGTAACCGTTGAGAAAGGGATGCAAACTATCGACGACAGTCCAGTGAGTGCCTCCGTCACCCGTCATCCAACGTTGGTTGCAGAACAGGTATCCAATTCCACGTTGGAGAAACCAAACACACAATTAGCCACGTCTGATGTCATCGTAGAAGCCGACCGTCCGCACCAAGCGAATATTGGCGTTAAGTTGAGTGCATCTCCAAAGAAGCGCTCAATTGTAGTTGGCGGCGGCATACAAGTTGACCTCCAACCACCTACTCCTTCCCACGAACTTGATGGAGAACCAGAACATATGCGAGATGAAGGCAGGGCGGTAGCAGAAACGCCGCCTCATGCTGCCATCGTCGATGATGATATAGACCACGAGATGAGAGAAAGTAGTCCAGAAGATTCCACTTCCGAGTACCACGACACAGCTAGTGTCGAACTCGGACTCGAAACGATGGAAGAAGTTCTCATTTCTCATCAAGACGATGAGCATGAAAACAATCCCAATACCGCTGAAGCAAGATTCGAACAGATATCAAGAATGCGCCGAGACGACGTTCAAGCCATTCAAGCACTTTTCACAACAGACATCCCGCTTTCCCCCGAAGAAGAAGATGCGAATACACCACTCAAGACGTGGATTCGTGACGATTACAACATCGTATCCGAGCGGCGGCGACGAGGCGGCTACGAAGTTCCTCTTGATAAGAATGGGAACATCGTCATTGAGGAGTTTCCAAGGGTGATAGATGATGGAAACGAAGAGAGAGTATTACCGCCATCTAGAAGGTGGCTTTGGCCTCGTCAAAGCAGGAATATTACTTGATTGGGAAACCACGAGCGTGTCGTTATGTATCTATTATGATATTACTAGGAGCTGTATATACCCCGTACATATTTTCATCTACCTTGAATAATCCATAATCCTGGTTTGATTGACCTGTTAAAAGAGTCGTTGAAATCTTAAACACAGTCTTCTTTTCGACTTGACCGGGGTTTCTGATAATGATTGGCAAGTCAAAAAAAAACTCTCAGTGCCAGTGTTGCTTGCTAATCATGAGGATTGGGAGATATGTGGCCAAATCAGTTCTCCCATCAGTGAAAAGATGCCAAACGTATAGAAAATCTCCGAATTCATTCAGAAGATCGTTGATTGCTTAAGTCACCCCAGCGCCATAGAGAATCTTAGCGATTGCTGCGTGCGATTGCAAGGAGTATAGAGCTTCGGATCTCTATATCCTCATCTAACGACTTCTTAAAATTCACCAGTCTATTAGCTGGCAAATAAAAATTAATTATTGCGCTAAGTCTTTCGACTCTTGTGATCTTGTGAACATTTTACTCGGCCCCCTCTACTGGTCAGCATGAATTCGAAATTCTTCTCCGGTAGATCTGCATAGCGTTCACCGTTGTTTCTAGTACTAATCTTAGTTCGATAACTACATATTCCATATGATTAGACATTTAAATTACGTTCTTGGGTTCATTGATGGATTGGGGGCTGATGACACGCTGAAGATCAGTGTGTAAGGCAACGAGAGTGGTACATTCACTAGTTTCTACAATAGCTATGTCCAAGAAGAGATTGGAGGAGGATGAACTTACTTGGAAGTAGTACCAACTTAAACAAATGCTTAGCCAGAGCAACGAGGTTATCCTCATTCTCCTCGATATATCTGCATACGACTTTGCTGCCTCGGTCTGGAAGGTGATTAATGAAACCATTCAAGATACTGACCATTTTATCCTTCTCTGAGGAAGGTTGAAGTTGAGAGGTTTTCTCCCGGACTGCGCTTTGTAGTAATTCTAAAGAGCAATCAAAATGAGAGCTTGCTATTTCACTCAAGGCTAGGCTTAGTGGAGAGTCTACCAGTTCGCTTATTTCCTGGTCCATATCCGTGTCCATGTGACGATGTTGGACGAGAGTGCTCCCTTGACACTGATTGTTTGTGTTTGAAATGATTCAGGGACGAGCTAGCTATATTATCTGAAATCCAGCTCAGCTGAGAGTTTGCCCGCTCGCCCATTTTAACATTGACGTTCTTGTTGTGGCCTGGTGAAATGCAGAGATGTTTCCGTTGGTGCCTGGTTGTTATACGCCCTGGAGGTTTAGTGCTTGGCCAAGGTGACGATAAGAAATTGAGTAGGCGAAAATCACAACCTAGAAGCCTAACATTTGCCTGTTACGAAATCGTATCAATACAGAATCTTGATTGATATGATAATGGCAAGGCCTTTCGTCGATTATGGACAAATTCATCCACTATACAAGCACAAAAATTGAAAATAGTCCAAGTTTCACTCTTAATACGCCAGCGCTGAGATAGTTACATAAGAATCCAACAAATTAACCTGCAAAATCGAATGCTCATCATTAGAAAACATACAAGAATTGATCTCATCATTCACCATAGTATTCTTCGCGCATCACAGCACATGTTTGGCAGCGACAATTAGCATGATCATTGCTGTGTCCAGCGTAGGAAACTCTGTTGTAGTCATAGCTTTCTCCAGCATAAGGATAGCCTCGATAGTAATTCGAATATGCATATGCTGCTGGATATCCATAACCCTCATAACCCTGACCACCTGCCTTCGGCTTCTCATACTGGTCTTGATAAGCCTTATAATATGATCTCATTGCATCCATTCTGCTGTCTTCACTGGGGTACTGCTGCACAGGTTGACCCTTGGCTTTACTCTTAGACTGTGAAGGGTCGTGCGATGAATGTTTTCGATGATCTCGGTCTCGAGTTTTATCTTCAAATTTGACATGTGGTGATGAGGTAGGCTCTTCTTGTGCGACTTGATCTTGCTTGCTTTCTTTAACTTTCTCATGCACTTTTCGAGGCCGAAGACTGCCTCGGTGTGGCTTCTTGACCGATGGTAATGGTGCTTTGGTCACCTCGCGGTCTACCCTAACGTAGTCGGGATCTTCTTCGCTCAAGTCGCTCTCTTCCTGGTCCTCGTGATGTTTGTGCTGTCTTCTATTCAGACTTAATTCCAAGTCATCAGCTCGCTCTTCCAGGGCTTGCGGCTGGCGTTTCTTGGGGCGATACTTCCTGGCAGTTGGACTTTCATCGAGCGAGTACATCTCATCTGGAAGAGCTGCCAGTGAGATCTCTTCCAAGTGGCGTGCCATATGTGCCGCAAACTCGAACCATGTCTTCCAGTTTTTTCGTCGACAAATACCACAAGGGAACGAGTTGAATGGAGCAAGAATAAATTTCTCGGTGTCTAGGGTTGCGGCGGTGCGTTCGGCATCACTCAGGTCCCAATGATTATAGACCAGATGCTCCACAAATGCATTGCGCGTGGAGGTTCGATCCGTGCTGTTGATCTCGGAGTCGCAATAGAGACAATACCGTTTCAGCCCTGGAAAATGACTGGTCAAGACATGCTCTGCCCACAGGTGATAATACTCGAATGATTGGTCGCACAATGGGTGGATACAGATATATGCTTTCAAATCCGCATAGACATGTATCCTGCGCATCCTTAGTAAAATGTCATATAATATGCAGGACATATGGCTTACATCCATGCTTCATGGCCTCTGAGAGTAACAATTTTCTTGCACAGTGCGCACTTGAACGGTGCTTCAAGCCGTACTTGCCATGGTGCTGGAGGCATGTAGACATTGCTCTCTTTCCGTCTCGGAATCTTCGAACCATTGTTGTTGGGACTCCAATCGTCGCCATAATGAAATGGTATTGGAACATAAATTTGCTCGTTCGACTCGTCGAATGTAACGACGCTGTTGAAACCTGACACTCTCACATGTGTTTTAGCGGGCTGCTCGGCCTTGGGCACAGTGGAGTGCTCGTTCAGTCGACGACGATTGCTGAGATTAAGTTGTCCCAGTTTCTTTGCGAGTGTTTCATCAGCATTTTTATATCTATGATCGTGTCAGCAACCTCTAAACCATCAGGGAGGATTGTGAATATTCTATGTTTGCGTACTGATCAAAGATGTCGTTGACAAAGGCTTGAACTTCTAACGAAGAATGGCCATCCACTTCCACAATGTCTGCTACTTCAGGATCAGCCTATAATCAAGCTAAACCAGAGAGACTCGCGCTTGAGTTACTCATCACTCCTCTGACAAAAACCAGATAATTATTGGCGGCACAATATATTGGTCCTGAATCGGTCGTTATGGGCGACTATCCAAAATTCCATCAAGATAATACTATCATGCAATCCGGGGCGCCAGAAAACAAGAAAAGGTGGGGGTAGTGCATCTTTGCAACGTAAATGCTCAGCCCTGTGGCCGGCGCGGATTGCAATTGGTGGCCTCGAAGATACGAGTTCGGAGGATAATATTCATTGGGTTGATATTTCTGTGTTGATGAACTTGACGAGATGGAATAATTCAAGTCGTTTCGGATGTTTTTTAAAGCAAAGAATTACCTTCCTCATGCCCAACATTGCCGGGATGTACATTTTAGGAAGGTGCTGCCTATTCGGGAAATTCACAGGTACTTGCGCGTAAAATCTTCTCATGCCACCAATCGTCCATAGATTCTCATAGATGAAGACATGGCTTTCTTGGCTCACGTTTTAAGTTTTGAATGTTATAATGTAGGCAAGTCTCAGGACTCAGTCTATTATCCATGGCTCACCTTATCAATCCATCTTATCTCAGTCGCCAGTGGTTGCTTGGACTCTGCTGCCGCTTCCACGCTTCTCTTGTCTAGTCGCATATCGTTAGGAATTTCCAGTGGCCGCTTCATCGTGCGCGACGAGTATGTGCTAGGATCTGCTCAGTCCATCGTGAGGCGCTGTTCTTCGCAATGCTACGTCTTTGAGCCACCGCGTCGCTGTAATTCATGGTATTCGCGATGCAGCAATTCTTTTGCTCGGAGGATGCCCTGCGAGGCAGTAATCGAGAGGGTGTGACACAAGTCAAGATCAAGATATGACATCAATTAGGGGCTATATATGTCAGAAATACTAAGTACTGCACACTAAATATCTATACGTATGACTAAATCGCCATGCCTTGGAGCGTCTCCCATGTCACACGCCGCCTGCCGCATTTCGCGTGCTTGGCGCCTAGGCAGACGGGCACCTATCCCTCTTCTTTGCGTGGAGCCGCTGGCGCTGGACAATCTCCTTCTGGTTTCGAAATCTCTTCCACTTTCTGTGAAAGTCGTAGCATACGATGCAGCACCGCCTGCCCTCGATATTGTACCGCGGCCCCCTCAGTTCGACAAAGGGAATGTGGCAGCTCTGGCACGCGGATACGGCCCTCATGGCTTGCTGGACTCTCTGGTTTTCCAATTCCTCTGCAGTTTTAAATCGTCCATGGGTGCGGAAGAACGTGCCACAGGCATCACAGCACCACTTGCCGTCTTTGGATCGTTTGTATCGCGCACCCCGCAGGTCACAATTGCACACTTCACACGACGTGACGTCTGGCGCTTCTCGTCGTCGTCGACGCCCATCGAGCTCCTCACTGGTTGGGAATCGTCCTTTGTCTTGGCTGAACCTGGAGCAGGGATGGCAGCACCACTTGCCATTCATGTAGCGCCTGTGGATGTAGCCCTCGCTCTCCATGACAATCTCTGAGAACAAATCGCCGCAGACCTGGCAGGAATCGTGAATTGCCCCAGTCGCAAGGTGGGCCGCTCGAAGCCGCATCTGTTCGATTTCCTCTGGCGTGGGCAGCCTTCGTTTTGAATTCCTGAAGCTTCTACAACTGTTGCAGAGATAGCCTCGTCTAGGGTCCTTGGAGTCAAACGGGCGTCGGGTCGTTTTTTCGCCCCTTGGTAGATGGTGACTCGGATAGGTCATCTCCTGGCATGAAACGCATGGTAGATCGAGATGCGACCAGGGATGTGGCATTCCCTGGTACACAGACAGCGCCATATTCAATCCGAATAACGGCGAGGCGATCCCTAATGATTTCGAAAGGCCATAGAGTGAGTCGTACAGAGTCCTCGGATTCCACCGGGTGGCATATCCTGGGAACCTCACTGTCCGGAATAGTATCATGAACAGGCTTTCCATCAATATAAGATATTTGGTCTCCAGGCTGTCGTCGAAAGTTGCCAACGTCTTGTAGCATGGCGCGTCAACGGCATGAAGCGCATGCTGGTAGTGTCGCGACGGGCGATGGACCTCCGGCAGCCGTCCCTTTGACTTCGCTTCGGCAACGATCTCTTCATGGGCTTCGATGCGATCTGCAATGCATTGAGAGTAGCCAACGTACCCCATCACTCTCAACTCCCCTTGATATTCGCGCCGAAACAGATGCATGTACACGCCCCTACTGCTAACTGCTCTGGCATCAGGAAGACATACAAGATCGTCAACAGACCAATGCTTCCCTTCGAAGAGGGCCTGTACTGGCCGGGGTATCGCTTGGAGATATGTGTTTAGCACCCTGTCAGTATCTGATTCCACCTCACTCAAGAGAGCCAGGAAAGCTCCGGTATTTGGTCCACCGTCGCAGCCTGGGCCCCATGCAATAAGACTCTCGAGCATGCTGCGCATTGTATGGGAGAAGGGCTGTCCCTGAGAATTAAGGCGGCCATACGACGATACTTGTATCGTTGTATGTGCTTCAGATGGGTCTACGAGGACCCTGAATGACTCCACCGACTGGCGGTCTCCTACCATCTCATCCTCGACAATCCCATCCCCCCTGGGCTCGTCGACATCATCGAAAACCAAGCCTTCCTGAGTATAGCGAACTAGGAAGAGATCCTCGATATCATCGATCAAGCCGCTCTCGGCGACATCGGCTGATGGGTCGGCTTCTGGAGGGTCGGAGGAGTCTCTCTCGACATATGGTGAGTCGTCGCTGCTGACTTGCTCAACCTGTAGAACAGGAATCGTGGCCAACGTGCTGTCGTCGTGGAGGCCGTCTGACACTGCATACGAAACGGTGACTGAGGCCATTGCCAACAAACTTGATTTGACTATCGCCTTCAACTGAGTTACATGAAATACTGTCTCTAATAAGGCTGACGACTTGTGCATTTACGATAGTGGGTCGTGACTTCTTTTCCAGACCGTGCCTTCCCTTTTAGGATGCGCCTTCCCCATGGGGCCTCACCCGCCTTCCAAGTCGCTCCTTCCTCCACAGCCGTATTTCTAAAAGACCATGCCTACCCGCCATTTGCGCGCACTCAATGCTCTTCTAGCGCCCTTAGGCCTTCGCCCACCATCGTGTGTATTCCTATCAGGGCGAACTTGTATGTTTCAGGCTCGAGAAGAGCCTCAGTAGACATGCGCCTCACTTTGTGACAAAGGTCGAGACATTCATCGCCATGGGCCGCCAATTGAGTGCGGTATAGAGAGCCAATGCTACTTTAGAGGGTGCAGTGTCAGGGAAGGCAGCCATCACTGGCGCTGGTGGCTAGGTGAGATGGCGTGACTTACCAACCATGCCGGACGTTAACATTTCAATTTTCTCAATCCGTGATGCAGCCTATACCATGTAGCACTTATCCAGTAATTTGACATCGCCCATCGGCACGGTGTGGACTAGGAAGTAGAAGCCATTGCGTTGCCATACTTATCTAGGATAGGCATGGCGAGACGTTCGAGCAAAAACCTCGATGTCTCCTGGGGTGTTCTAGTCAACCCAGCGAAAAAGCCGAAGAAACGATCCAGTGAAGTTGTGACATGGTGTGACCTAGAGCCTTATGTGAGAACGGTGGTGTGGCTAAAGTTGATTCTATTTAGCTAGTCTAGTAACCCGCTCGTCAAGTACGCGTGATCGTGTGCGACGGTCGGTCGCACGTGACTGCGTATGAGTGCGATCGTTGCTAACTAATGCTATCTAGATAAGGCTAACTAAAGTAACGTGAAAAAGTCCCTCGGTTCAAAAATGAGAGCACTGTCCGCAGTGGTGATATCGTGAGCGAGGTAATACATGAGAGCAGGGCGCTACATGATAACGAAACCAGCCGAAACAAGCCTGAAGCAGGATGAGTACACAGAGCAAAGCACTGGTAGCAGAAGCGAATTGCAAGAGAAAGACGATAGATGATCATGACAAGCAACGAGTAAGCAAAGCAGTGACGGCACGCCAGAGAAAGTCTCGGCGGTGGAAGCGATTCGGCCTCCCCGTCGCTGCAAATACTATAAACTGCTTCGTCGCCGGTGGCATGGAGACCCACGAGCGAGGTTAGTCGTCAGCTGCCGACGCGCGACGACGCTTCTTCTTGCGTCGCTCAAACTCTTGTAACCCGTTGTTGTAGATACGGTCAATGACGTCGCGATGAGTGGCGCCTGAAGCCGTGTCGTTAGTGGCGTCCAACACCTCGTCTGGATCCGCGTCCTCAGTCCAATGCACTTGACGGACGTGAACCTGCGCGAGGTGGAACATTGCGAGTTCCCATCGTTCCCGCAAGGGTACCCATGCCGTGACCTGAGTACGCCACGTTGCCAAGGCCGTGACGTTGCGTTGTTCAGCCTCTTGCAGTTTCTGACTCGCGATCTGCCGAAGCTGAGCTTCAGGAGCATTGCAACGCACGATGGGATAGTTTCCTTGCCATGATAGTCGCTTCCCTTTATGGTCAAATTGGAAAGAACCCTTCCCATTCGGCGTCTTTCGGGGCATAGCCTTGATTGTCATTCCCGCTTCGACGTCTGGATCTCCATGCAGGGTTACTCCCGCGTCCCAGGGCTCAGCCTGACTAGGTTGAGGCAAGGGTGGTAGTGGGGGACATGCCGGGAAGGCGAACGGGAGTGAGTTGAGCAGCCAGAAACGGAGAGTAGGGCGAAGAAAGTAATATCCGTCTGGTTCATTCTGGTCCTTGATGAAGTGAGTGAATAGCTGTCGCGGACGAGAGACGTTCGTTGGTTTCTTCCACAGGCTGGAGAGGTCTAGGCCTTCCGGGTTCTCCACAATGTGTTTTACCAAGTCTGAAACGAACGACGTCTCGAGCGCTGCGGACAACTCGTAGAACGCAATCTTGTGTTGGACGATGTAGGTCAGGGCTGAGGGAACGTCGGTTATCGCCTTGAGGTCTTTGAGGACCTTCGAGCGTGATCGCGTCAATGTGTTGGTCGTCAGCGGTAGTGGTGGAGTCACGGTGTTTGCCGGATTGGCGGGKGGTACGCATCCCTCGGGAATCTGCAAGAATGAGACGTCGATTGATTGTTCTCTGCCTAGCTTGAGGAGCTCGTCGGTCACGGACTTCAACTCCTTGTCGGCAAACACGGCGAACATCTCGCCGTACGAAGCTCGGTGAAGAAGGATCAGGTTGATGATCACTGTCGTCGAAAAGTCCCACATATTCTCGATCACTGCATCGCGTTCCTCTGCTGACAGGGTCGCTTCGCTGTCGTCCCTAATTGAGTCCTTCCAATATGTGATCGCGCTTTTCTCAGCCGCGTTGAGAGATGTGGTGAGAGCGAAGTCAATCTGTCGAAGCTCGTCCGCAGTGAAGGTTGTCGTTAACTCAGTGCGTGAGATGTTGTTACGTATGATTGCCTCTGCTGCCTCCTCGGGTGTCTTTGGAAGGCTGTCGATTAGTGTTTTACGGAGCAACGCGTCGTTGTTACCGGCGTTTGTATCAGTTAGCGGTTCCTCGTTGCCGTTGGTAATGGCGTTGGTAGGCGGTTGGGCTCTCTCGTTGTTGTTGTTGTTGGGCTCGACCAGTGGTTGCACTGTACCTTGGCTGCTGTCGCTTGTGAAGGTGGGTGACTGGGCTTGCTTGTCGCTGCTGCTGTCGTTGGCTGGTTGGACTTCCTTGTAGAAGAAGGCGATGTCCAGTCGGTAGTCAAACTTCCCCTTCTGAAGCCAGTCCTTGACATTGGTGACAGTTTCGCTATCCAGTGCAGAGGCTAATTCGCCTTTCGTGATCTGATAAAGGAGAACGTAGTTGATTATCTTCGACAGTTTGAACTGTCGAAGATCCTCCAGCAACTCTTGTCGTCTCTCTGGCGCGATGCTCACTGCGTCCTTCCTGACGGCATAACGCCAGTAGCTAAGAGTTTGGCGGTCGATAGAGTTGTGATGCTCCGTGACTGCTCTGTCAATTTTGCAGACCTCGTCAGCACTGTATTCCTCTGCTAGCTCAACATGAGCAATGTCGTGGGTACGAATGCTGTGTACGATCTCCTTCATGGACCGACCGTGCAACTCTGCTAGGAGCTTTTCACGCTCTGTTGGTGTTGGGGGTTCCTCAGCTTCCTCGACGCCGAAGAAGCTTATGTCCACCTGCTCTCGTGTGGCGTAGTCCTTAAGAGCTGTAACTAACTTGAGCCATTCTTTATGAGAACCGTAGAACGATACCTTTACCAAGTTCCAGGTTATCTTGTACTTGACGATAATCTCTGGCCATTGCTCGTACTCGTTGTCTTCAAGAGCTTTGAGACCCTCGATCTCAGGGTCTTCATGAGAAGGTTCCCGCAGCCTGCGCTCGCGGCCAAGGGAGGCCATCATGACGTTACGTGGTGATGGTCGTGAGGCGTCTATGAGGTGACGTAGATGAGAGTAAAAGGACGGAGTTAAGTGAGACACGTAGAGGATAAATATGGCGAAGTGAAGTGAGAGATTGGGGTACTTAAGTCGCGTTTGCTACGCCCTGGTGGTCGACCAATCAGGTAAGTAGTGATCAACAACAATAGGGTAACGAAGACGGCAGTGACGCGCGTGACATACATTGATAGCTAGCTGGTCTAGTGTTATTGTGATGAGTGGGGTTGGGTTGTTAGAGAGAAGCCTTGTAGTTGTCAAGAAACTCTTAGCAACCATCAAGGTCAGTTTCTCTCAACCAACAGTCATCCTCAGGGCCGTAACCGATGTAGCGGACGCGGTACCTCGTGACGAGTTGTGAGCTTCGTACACTTGTGGGTACTTGGTTATGATTAATGATTTGGGACACTTCCCTCAATTTGTTGCCTTCCACGTCCACGGCGACTTCCTCAGTCTCGGCGTTGTCTCGGTAGCTCGGTGGGCAAGGTTCGAGATGTGCCACCGATTGGACTCGGTACATATTACTTTTCAGGAAGGTCAAGCTCGTACGCCAGACGTTCGACGCGTTTGACGAGCGTATATGGTCCGACGTACTAATGGCATAGCTCGGGGCTGAGCTTCGTGTGTCTATCAACTGGAATTTCGTATCCCGATTGAGTCGTATGGGAACCGTTATCACCGGGCGTGAAGCAGATCCACTCATGACCTCTATTGAAGGTCTTTTAACGTCTATTGCTGCAAGCTTGACGCATTCACGGGTGTCGATTCTGGTAGAGAAGTCTTGACATCGCTCAAGCTCAGGATTGAGCAGGTTCGCTGGATAGGCAAGCTCCACGCCGTACATGAGCTCGTGTGGTGATATCTTCATTGGCGACTAAAGATTACACCAATGTAGGCTACGATGTCACCAATCTGATCCAGTCCGGAGCGTCAGGTTCCGCGTTAGCGGATGGTAGTCGAGACAACGCGTCCGCGACGATGTTGGCTTTTCCGGGCTTGTGGATCAATTCGACATGAAAGCATTGAATATATTGTGACGCGAGCACCAGACGTAGGTTGGACTTCTCCGAGGATGTGGCCCGTGAACTGGTCTGCATGGCGATCATCAGGGTGATTGAGTGATCAATGTAGATGATAGGCGCCTTCTTGGCTGCCTTGATGAGGTGCTTGGTCTTGCGCAGCACCAATACCAAACAGGCGGCTTCTTTTTCTGTGGCCCAGTACTTCTTTTTCAGAATAAGATATATGAGGAGACATATATTAGTGTATAACACCTTCATTAAATTAGCACTGTAGTGTTAAAGTGGGATATCCGCTCCACAAATTAGTCAGCATATTATCATCCATATGATTGGTTGATTTCTACAGCATTGCTGCAACGTTCTGAAGTTTCCAAATCTACATCAACAGGCACGAAATTTTCTTAGCGTATTATTCCAATTCAGTAATAAGGGGAGCTCCCCATCTTGAAATATCGAATTTATTGGATACAATTGTCTACGAAGGTGCTCCCGATTCCTATACAGTCAGCATACGGACTGATATGCCACACCTCATCAGTTGTGGCGCCGAAAGCAGTTCCATAGTCGCCTCAAGGATCTGACGTGCATCTGCAATGCTTGTCTGATAGACTTCCTCGATATGATGCCGTGCTAAGCGGAATATGACCCACTCCCACTTATGTCGCTCTCCAGCCCAGTTACTGAGTTCGCGTTTCCATACAACCTCAGCCTATGAAGTTGTCTCCTCTACTACACTCAATTTCTCCTCAGCCATGGTCATGAGACTGGCGTCTGAATACCGCGAGAGAACAGTGAGCTTGGACAGTAATACAAAGACAAGAAAGTTGTTCGTAGTTGATATCGTGCTTTGGATAAGTTATCGAGAACCTCATCGCACATGAATCCATGATGTAAAATTTCCCTCGCCTGTTATAGTATCTTTATAGAATAGGAAGACGCGTAGATTGAAGTGCAGCCGTCATGTCAGCCGTTCAAAAGGAATCCGAGGGTGAATCGTCTCATAGCCTGACATCGTGCCTCGTCGGACAAGTTGTCCAACATCTAGTAATGACTGGCATGTCACTGAGGCTGCAGTCTGCAGGGACGGGAGAGGACATGGGACAGACAAGAAAGGCTCCTGGATGAATGAAGGCAATATCTGAGGCGTGCAGCTGGGCTGCTAGGGTCTCACCTAGTACTGCGCTAGGCCCAATCTGGCCGCTAGCGTCAAACTGGGGGATCCCGCCACTCCATATTTGGCTATATTGAGCACGTGACTTCGTGACAACCTCGTGTGTGAGAAATGCGTCATCTTCCGTCGGTCTACCTTCTCCATCTACGGTCTGTACCGTCCCATACTTGCCCTTTCTTACTGAGATGATCATTACGTCGACAAGTCCTATGGGTAGCACATCCCAACTATGGGTGTCACCGGACTCTGGACTGTAGTCCAGCCCTGCGCTCGTCCCGTCAAACTCGAAACTCTCAACCGCAAACGACTCGCCGTCGACGCGTCGATCTGGATATATCAGTTTCTCAAAGCCGTTAGAGATAAAGAGGGAAATGCACTTAGGAACGCGCATGTCGTCGGATTCTTTCATCGAATATGTAAACTTCTCTTCTTTGGCATTAAGCCCGTGTTTGTGTTCGATGGCGGGGCGCCGGTTCTCAAACGTCAGACTATCGCGGCACGAAAGAAGAGACGTGAGGGGAGGAGAGAGGATGCGGTGAGGACGGCTGGGAAGTTGCTGGCGATACAAATTCAGCGACGGGCAGAAGAAGAACAAGCTAAGCGCGCCGCGGGGGATGAAGATGTGGAAGAACAAGAGCCGTTGGGAGCGCCCAATTATGTCGATGAAATACTCATGACGCCACAAGAGAGGATGCGAAATCGGAAATTTCGAAAGCAGGATCAGTATCATTTACCTGATCTTGAGACCGATTTGAGCCAAATGGGAGCGCCGGAGGATCCCCGAATTATGTCTCAGGAGGAGCTGGAAGAATATGCGCGACAATTTCACAATGGCGAAGATATCAATTTGTACGACTTTTCGAAAATCGACTTTGATAGTATGTTCTTCATGAGCTTACCAGCGACCGATCGTTACAACATCCTCAATGCGGCCCGAATTCGCAGCCGTCTACGTATGGGTTACTCTAAAGAACAGCTTGATTCGATGTTCCCTGATCGAATGGCATTTTCAAAGTTCCAGATCGAACGGGTCAAAGAGCGCAATGATCTTACTCAACGATTGATGAATCTTAATGGCATGAATGGTGCAGATGTTGCTTTCGACTTTAACTCCGGTAGACGTATTGCAGGAGAACGCGGAAAAGAGTATGTTTTAGTCAAGAATCCTGACGTTGAGGGTGGATGGGCACTTGGTGTTGTGGGCAACAAAGAAGGTTCGGCCGTTGATCGACCAATTGATGTTGATGAGTACGGCCTACCTGATGTCCTTCCAGCGAAGGATGATGCCTTTGAAGATGTGCCTATCGAAGGTTTAAATAGGCTTCCTAAGCTACCATTTTTGCAAAAGGGCGTGTTTGATGAGTCTGTAAGACGAGCAGATATGGGTCGAAGAAACGGACTTTCTACGGCACGTCAAGTCCAAGGAGAAGATGAAGATGAAGATGCTTTGTTCTTTTCAGCACCTGGAGACACCGATGATTTATTTGCAGACAACGAGGATGAAGAGCTTCAGAAAGCGATAGCCATGTCTCTAGAACCGCATCAGGAAGATCACGCAGGAAAGGCCTTTCCTGTGGAATCGAAGCCGACTACTGCTTTTGATTTTGAACCAGAGCTTACCCCGGAAAGTGATGACGAAGACATGGATTTTGCAGCAGCTTTGGCGCGATCCAAACAAAGTCGACCAGAGCCCAAGCCCAACTCTGCAAGACCAGAGGTTGCACCTGAATACAAGTTTAGTGGACCACTGCCATTTGAGTCTCTCAAAATCAACAAACGAGCGAAAGAGGAACTACCACAACCTGCTCCGCTCGACGACGAGGCAGGAGGCTTTGAGAAGCCGACTGAAAGTAAACAAAGCAAAGCAAAGAAGAAAGCCGCTGCTCTTCCGCCGTGGTTCAGCAAAGAAGATGGAATTAAGCAAGACTTTATTGCTGATGAGACTGAAGAGGAGCCTGAAAAGAAATCCTACGATGATGTTATTTTCAGTCAGGCAGCGGACTTGAAGCGACGATCGTCGCCCGATATCATTGATCTTGAAGAAACATCAAATACTAAACAGGTGATTGATCTTGAGTCTGATGTCGAAGCTGAGGAAGGAATTGCTTTAGATGTTGAGCCAATTCCGGAAGAAAAGCCAGTATTAATGAACGATATTGCTGAGGATGTTCGCGCAAACCCTCCAAACCCACCTGTTGAAATTACGGTACCTCACGTACCTCCCAAGGAGGATTCTGTAACGGATGCTTCCGAGAAAGCGGTTTCTGACTGGGAACCTACAGATGATGAGCGAGATGCTCCTTTACAGACGGAGATGATGAACAGCGTTGCCTCTCCAGCCAAGGGATCGACGATAAAGCCAAAGTCACCTTCGCCAGAGTTGGAAGATGAGTTTGAGGATGTTCCGCTCCCGCCCACTGCAGAAGAGTTCCCAAACAATTCGGTGTCGACAGAACACGATGCCGCATTATTTGAAGATCAAGATCATACTGTAGTCGGCAATGATGACTACTCTGATCCCGAAGAGGAAGATCTCATGCTGCAGCTCGCGGCCGAGACAGAAGAACATGCGCGCTTTGTTTCTGAATTTAACAACAAGACTCAGATTGAGAATGCCCGGGATTTCGAGCAAGAACTAAAACAGCTACGGAACCAACAAAAGAAAGACCGAAGGGATGCGGATGAAGTATCTCAGATCATGGTGTCGGAATGTCAACAGCTGCTCCGTCTATTTGGCCTACCATATATTACTGCACCTATGGAAGCAGAGGCACAATGTGCTGAGTTGGTGACTTTGGGGCTGGTTGATGGGATTGTCACAGACGATAGCGATACATTCCTGTTTGGAGGCACACGAATTTACAAGAACATGTTCAATCAGAGCAAATTTGTGGAATGCTTCCTTTCGAGCGACTTGGAGAAGGAGTACGCTTTGGACCGAGTCAAACTAATCCAGTTTGCTCATCTTCTCGGAAGTGATTACACCGAAGGCATTCCCGGCGTGGGCCCAGTCACTGCTCTAGAGATCATCACCGAGTTCGATAACCTCGAAGAATTTCGCGACTGGTGGATGCAGGTCCAAATGGGAATGGACATACCAAATGACCCTCATCAGGGGTTCCGTAAAAAGTTCAAAAAGATGGCGACCAAGATCTTTCTGCCGCCGTCGTTTCCTGATCGACACATCGATGAAGCCTATATCCAGCCCGAGGTCGACAATGACCCGTCCGAGTTCCAATGGGGTGTGCCCGACCTCAACGGGCTACGAAGTTTTCTGATGGCGACTATTGGGTGGTCTCAAGAACGCACCGATGAGGTGTTGATTCCTGTGATTCGCGACATGAATAAGCGCGAACAGGAAGGTACGCAGTCCAACATCACCCGATTCATGGCCGGTGCACTTGGCGCCGGAGCGTTTGCGCCGAGAGTGCGGGCCGAGGGTAAGAGTCGGATGGATAAAGCATTTGGTCGATTGCGGTCTGAAGCCGAGAGTCGCAAACGCGGTCCGCCTCGCGTAGATGAGGCTGCACAATCTGAGGAAGAGGATTCTGGTTCGTCGCGCAAGAAGCGCAAGAGAAAGAGCCAGAAGAAGTGATTGGTCAATTGTATATATGCACGCCTACATAGTACGTAGTAACGATGAGACGGTACAAATGGCACGTTCCTGAAAATCAAGTAGTGCGTACGAAGAAGGAAACAAGTCACGGAGCAGACACGGAGATGCAACGATCAAGCGCAAATCGCAGATGCAAACTCAATCGAGCACCAGCACCAATCACCTCTCCACCACAGGGAGACTAGTACTACAGACTAAAGGCTTAAAGTAGGCGATCATATTCTCTTTTGGGTTGAGAGAGAGAGAACTATACAAATCAGGAAGGAAGCTTGGTGATTCAACGAGGAAGGCGCGAAGGGGGTTCTGCCCGAAAGGGGAAGGTGCCAAAGGGGGCTGTGCATTTTGAGGCGATTTCTACTACTATGTAGGATGTAGTATGCCCGATTGTGGCTTCTGCGCTGACACCGGTCGATGACGTACTATGATACTATGCAGTGCGTTACCCGAGCAATGCCCTCAGTGATGACGCAATCACTTGGAACTTTTTGTACCGCGTACAGAGAACGACGTAGGAGAGGATTCACCGTGTAGAATGACTCTCTCGATAGCTGTCGAAGCAATGGGATGGAGAGAATTGACAAGTTGTGTTCCTGCAGATGCATGTAATAAAAATAAGCATCGTAGGGAGGCTG
Source organism: Talaromyces amestolkiae (assembly GCF_001896365.1). NCBI lineage: Eukaryota > Fungi > Ascomycota > Eurotiomycetes > Eurotiales > Trichocomaceae > Talaromyces > Talaromyces amestolkiae. The sequence continues at coordinate 167,937 of NW_024468045.1, read as the reverse complement.
ATCGTACCCATCGTTCGCCGTTCTCCATTCCTTCAGATCTTACTATGTGTGTAGTGTGGTACTATGTATGGAGACCGAGAATGTGCCAATAGCACAGCATCGATCAGGCAGATGAAACATATTGTGTGTGTTTGAGATAGACGGTCCGTATTGACGGTCTGTAAGGATATGGGGATGAGCTAGACACAGCCAATCACCGTGCACGATTGACACAACGACGTCACTGCACGAACAGCTGCTGACGGAGCTAAGCTAGTCTCCTCGACTGTTTATAACACAGGCACGGTCATCGACAATTTATTCATTTTTTCATTATTCCTCCACAGAACGAAAAAAATTTATACACCCTCATCTTGTAATTATCCCAGCGAATTGCGTTGTGTTGCGTTGTCAGGTATGTCCCCGCTGGCTGTTCTCAGCTGTTACTTTTCCGTCGCTGCCCGCTTGTAGTCACATCCACGTCACCGCCCAACTTTTCTTTTGACCGTAGAGATTTATCTTACACTACTCTCCAGAGATAAAGAAGTGCTAATTGACACAGACAGAGACAGACACTCGGTTATTCATACCTCGACAGTCACCATGCATCGCACCTACTCTATGCGCCAGTCGCGAGCCCCGACTGCCTCGCAAATCGAGAACCCTCCCCCACCACCATCTAGCACCAAGACTGGCCGACTATTTGGTCGCAACAACTTTGGTACGTTTCCTACATTGTCTCTTGTCACCATATATCGCTATAATCGCACCCAATTGAACCGCAGAGAACTCGAAAACGTACAACCAATAAGAGAAGCTAACAATGCTCCGTCTAGGCCATGCCTTCCGCAAGAACGCCGCAGGTGCCTTTGGCCCCGACCTCGCCAAGAAGCTCTCCCAGCTCGTCAAGATGGAAAAGAACGTCATGAGGAGTATGGAATTGGTTGGTCGGGAGAGGATGGAGGTTGCCGTATGTATCCTTTCTGCAAACAAGTTGACAATTTGCTAATTAGCACAGCAACAACTCTCAATCTGGGGCGAAGCCGGTGATGATGACGTTTCCGATGTCACCGACAAGCTCGGAGTTTTGATTTACGAGATTGGTGAACTGGAGGATCAATTCGTTGACCGATACGACCAGTATCGTCTTACGATTAAGAGTATCCGCAATATCGAGGCTTCCGTGCAGCCCAGCAGAGACCGTATGTCTACCAAACCTGGGAGATGAAAAATGACTAACGGGGTATAGGCAAGCAAAAAATCACCGACGAGATTGCAAAATTAAAGTACAAGGACCCCAACTCTCCACGCATCGTCGTTCTCGAGCAGGAATTGGTCCGCGCGGAAGCCGAGTCTCTTGTCGCCGAAGCTCAATTGTCCAACATTACCCGCGAGAAGCTCAAGGCCGCATTCACCTACCAATTCGACGCTCTTCGCGAACACTGCGAGAAGATTGCCATTATCGCTGGATACGGAAAGCACCTCCTCGAGCTCATTGACGACACTCCCGTTACACCCGGTGAGACCCGCCAGGCATACGACGGCTACGACGCCAGCAAGGCTATCATCCAGGACTGCGAGGACGCACTCACCAACTGGGTCACCTCCGACGCCGCTGTTCGCTCAAACCTGTCGACCCGATCACGCACATTGTCGCAGCGACGCAGAAACAATATCAAGCGTGGCGTTGAGGATGGCGAGGAGCTCAAGGATCACGACTCCTGGGTTCCGGCCGACCAGCACGCTGGTTACCATGAAGACGATGTGAGCGAAGACGGTATCCCAGAGGACGACGGCAGCATTGTGCACAGCGGTGCCAATGGCGAAATCCGCGGCCGTGCCGAAGAGCGCGAGCCTGTCGCCGCTTGATCGTCAACAGATAATATATCCGAGTCGTGTCTATAGCTTGCGATCTATACCGTTTCCTTTGATTCTTATGTGATGGGCGGGGTTGAGAATATCAACACCAGAAGGCGTTTCGTTTTGGACGTACCCATTTTTTATTCTATATTTTTCTCACCCTTTGTTGATGAAATTAATGCTTTCTGTACTGCACTACAGGTGACATGTACTGGCTGTACGATTTATTGATTGATTGTCTCAAGACCTGTCACGATTATCGATTGTCTGTCTTGTCTGGCCCGATTATCTGTCATTGCTTTCTTCGCTTCCCTTCACTCTAATTATTAATAATATGAGAAGTTATCTTTCACCATGTAGGTCTACGGGGATGATGTGAACTGAGCAGAAGTAATCATCCATGAGCCAACCCGACAACCATCTAGCATTCAATCAAATTCGTAACCGTCGTTATCTGATGATAGTGACAAAGGAAATGATGAAACCCCAGCAAACCCTCAACAAGCAAGCAACGAACTCCATTCCATTTCATCCGTTCCGAATAGCGACACACGAGAGGAGACACACGAAGGAAACTAGAGGACTAAAACAGAAGAAAAAAAAGAATCGATCATTGATCATCATGATCAGTTCCCACGCCAACAGTCGGCGTCGGTTTCGGTTTAATCGGCTTTCTCCCGGACGACGCCGTATTCGCCTCGGACTTTTTCGAAGCAGACTGTTGCGTCACGGTCGTGGACGACGAAGTCGACGACACTCCACTGCTTTCTTGTTGCTGCTGAAGCTCCAACTTCTCCAGATCCGAAGGCTGCAACGCCGCCAGTCTCGATAGCAGATTCTCATTCTTCTCGGTCAGCAGATTCTTCAGCCACCGATTCTCCATCTCCAGCTGCGTGACGCGCGTCTCAAGTGCCGCTTTGACTTCTGTCGCTTCGTGCACGGCACGCTCTAGGGCTTGTTCGCGCTGTTTCTTTTTCACGCGAAAGCGTGCGCTGGCGGCTGTGTTGCGGCGTCGTTTGTCTTCTTCGACGGCTAGGCGGTTCTGTTCTTCGATGCTGAGAGCGCGCGCCAGGCGCTCGCCGGGTGGAATTGTGCTGTATTTATTGTTGCCGATTTGACCGTTGGGTGGACTGATGGAGCTGGATATGTCGGATGGGGTGCGGTCTCCGCCGCCAGGGCCGGAGGGCCCGCTTGCGCCAGAGCGAGATGGGTAGCTACCTTCTTCGACGGAGTAGGAATGATTTCCGGGGTAGAGGGAGCTGGCCATGTATGGGACGTCATGTTCTGGGGCGTGGTAGTTGATGTGTTTGTCACCTCCTGTTCATATTAGCTATCGTCTATGATGACATGTTTGAAAGCACGGACTGAAAGCATGGATTGAAAGAATCGATTGAAAACATAGCAAAAGAACAATGGAGGACAGAGGAGAAGATGAAGGTATAGATTGATTGATTCACTCGTAGCATACATGAAGCCCATCATTTAGGAAGGGCATAATGCTATATCATACGGAGATAGAGAGGGTCGTCTTACCGTGATAAGGATATCCACGCATCGCCGGATCTATACGGTCATCATCAATGCTATCGTACGAGCTGACCGAGATCCCACCCAGCCCCTCGGTCTGATCATAATCCACTGGTGGCAGTGGAAACCGCTGAGTCTCAGTGTCCGTATCAAACGAATAATGTCTTCTCTCAGGACCTGGAACAGATGGATAATGCTGCTGCTGAGTCGTAGGTGGTACAGGCGGATGTTGACCAGCCGGAGTGAGATAATTGAAATGCTGTAGCCGGACAGAGCTGAGCGAAGCTTGAGAAGTTGGAATTGGCGGTGGATGAAGCTGATGTGGCTGCGGCTTCTGCTGATGATCCTCTGCCATGACGGATACCGCAAAACACAAAAACTTTATGATCCGAATATTATAAAAGAAGAAATCGGACAATTGTCTATTCTATAGATGGTTGTGCGAGAATTGGCACGAGACACTCTCTTCTCCAAACGTGGTAAGAGTGCGTAATCACGTTATTCCCCGGCCGTCTGTCGACATGTATATTATGATTCAAACCCACCGTCGATCCTGATCACGATACCGTACCGCCCGAATATATTAAGAGGGGGGTTGGAACTAGCAACACCAGGGTAGGGTCTAGGTACCTGACAAAGCGATAAAATATGAAAAATAAGGGAAAAGGAGCGAAAAAGAGCAAAAGTGATGCTCCCAGGTTGCGACGGCGGTTTGTCCATTCATGTCGCTCGACACAACAGCTGCCCCCAAGGCTAGGCTGTTTTTGGCGATTGACAATTTTTATGGAGAAATGTCGTGATTTTGGGCCGGACAAAGCCAATCGGGCTTCGAGTAATAACCTTATCTTACCGTATCCAACCGGTATTGGGGGGGGGGGTTGTATAATACCGTCTATGTATCTATGGCTTTCTTGATGTCATGTCTGCCATGTACCTCCATGTACCTTTGGTCTGTACTATAATGCCAGGCCGTATGTGGTATGTGGTAAGTGGTATGTGGTAATCGCGGCTGAACAATATTCATTTTGTTAGCTAATTGATTGGTATCGTCCCTGGTGATTTATACCACGTACCTGACCGTTTATACGTCCTATCTATATTACACATGGTAGTGTTACGAGGCAAGCCATTTACGTCCTTCCACGGTTCGCCTGAGCCAGTATCTCGGCGACATCCTCAACTTCCTTCCCTCTTTGTCTTTGCCCGATTTTCTCTTCTCCCAACACCGTCTCCTCTGCAACGCGTCTGTAGATCTCTGCAAAGGAGTCGAAAACATCGCTTCCAAGCCCACCCCAATGTCCCTCGGAATCAAACGCTTCGCCAATTGCGCGCATCTCTTCGACCCATCTGTACGCTTTGGGAGGCATCGCTACTGCTCCATTTGTAGCTAGCGCGCCCGTCTTGGGCGAGTACTCGTTGAGATGTTGCAGCAGCTCGGGTAAGACTCCCTCGGATTGTGCGGTTGTGAATGACAATAGCGACAGAGCGGTGAGGCCCTTGGTGAGTGATGCAAAGGACAGTTTGAGCGCGGATGCAGAGCCGATTTTGGGGCCGACTATCTTCATGTTGAGTGTTGAAAGTAGTGATGGAAACGTAGATGGTAGACCCTCCACAGGACCCGAGATGACAATACTAGGTCTCTTCCATTTCTGATCAGTCTCGGTGTACACCGGAGGACCGCCTATGATCCCCCCATCTAGGAATTGGACAGTCGCTTCTTTCTGTTCAGGTACTGAGAGGCTAGCAAATAAATCGTCAATCTCCCGCATGAGTCGGGGAGCAGTTGCATTCAAATCGAAAAAGTAAACTTTCGGCGAGCCGCTCGCGCGTAGTTGTGCCCTCTTGGAAAGAGTGTCTGGTAGTTGCAACGCTTCAAAAATCCGTCGCGCTGTCGCTAGAGAATCTCGCGGCGGCACCACGGACAAGATGTAATCAGACTGAATTACAAGATCTTGGTCTGTGGGCAGCGCTTCAATGGAGGCTGCTTTGATGCGGTCTAGAGTATCTTGACTGGTTCAATCAGCTATTTGTCACATCGGTGGATACATGAATATACATACCTCCTCCCAGCTCCAACGGTAACAATTCGATACGCATTCGCTTTCAATAACCGCGCAATTCCCATCCCCATGTCCCCGATCGAGAGTATACCCACCGACACCGTCATCGTATCCGGGATTGCGCAAATAATAATTAGCAAGTCTGTAATATTATGACAGTATGAAACAGTCGAGACTGGACAGGATGATAATCCTTGCGGGCAAACCTAGAAGATGCGTGTATTGATTCATGCGGGGTACTGAATAGAACATTAAAGAAAAGATAGACTAATCGGCTGCTTACATGCCTGCGTGCTAGTACGACACTCTAACGATTCTCTACTGCTGTACGACATACGACATACTATGGTATTGGCTAGTGATAAGATGATCCCGTTAACGGTAATTCCGTGTATCGTGCCTAATCGATCAGTGTGGCGAAAATGCCCTTAATCATGCATGGAGGCAGATAGCCCTACGATAGCTATGTGAGAGGTCCAAACACCCTTTAGGTGCGTGCTTGGTATCGAGAACATTGCAATTATGCGCGATACTGGTGTATGCCCATCTTGTAAATAACTTGATAATGCATCAAAATCAAGGCGTGGATCATCCATCAACGTCCTCGTTACATATATCCTACGCTCTCTCCACCTAACTCCCCTGTTGGCATAAATAATCTTTGTGTTGTTTCTGCCATACGTTTCCGCCTTTGTATCAGATTGCTACATACACAAAGGCAGGTTTGATGTTTGATACAACTCTTTGACTAAATTGCAGCATGTGAGAGTTGCAAGAAATTGATATTATTAGAAAGGAAGTATTGGTATGTGGCCCACAAGCATAAATAGGTAGGGTTTCCCACAGCTAGTACAGAAATTAGTTAGATAATACAATCATGCAATATTTCTTCCCTTCTTACAAAACTTTCCACGTCAACATCCCCTAATCTCAACCCGCATTCGACACCTCCACATCCATGGATATATTTACGACCCCATTTGTCCTCTACAAACCTTGAGTCTCACAAGTCAATTCGATTTATTCACGCAATGCACGAGTCTCTAAGCGGCTTGTTATTGCACAGATTTTTCTTGATGTAAGAAGAGGAACTCGCAAGCCTGATCGACAAGTCTGGAAGGCACTTCATCTAGAAGAAAAATCTCAAACAATGCCTTAATCCGATCGACATACTATGGCATTGTTTGGTGATCAGCCACCATTCGACGATCCTGTGCGTTGCCTAATTGAGCAGGTGGTGTGACGAAATAGCCCTAATCACTCGTGGACGACATCCATCCAGTCCTTAAGGATGCCTCATTAGAAAAATTGTACATGAGGAACCTCGAGAAAAACTTAAGTTCGATAGAAAGAGGATGGAGAGGAGAAAGTAGAAATAATTTTAGTGTTGAAGACAATAGTATACGCATACTAATTTTGCCCCTTTTCGAGCACCTAAATCGAGATTCCTGGACTGTCTTCAATTTTTATAGATTGGAACTTAGATTCCGCATAAGGAGTGACCAATTAAATACTGCTCTAATATGAAATCGAACCGGGTTCATTTTCTAAGTTTACAGTTCTTTGTTCGCATTTATATGTCAAAAATGGTCGAAAGTTAGTTTGACTCGCCACTATCATCATCGACTCAGCTAGAATCAAAAGACGCTTTGAAACATGTTCCCTTTCTTTGAATGAATGACTTTTCTGGATATATATATCCTGTCAATTAATTTTCATTGTTTGACTCGATTACTTCCGTCCTGAAGACCAAGACCTTTGCAACCTCAACTGTCAACTACTTGAAAATGTTTACAACGCAGGAGCCTTCAAACCGCGACTTATCAATGATGAATAGCGAGGTATTGCCTTTAAAATACCACCGAAATCTTTGTGATGAACGAAACAAGTGCAGGAGTGGCCCCTCCACCGCCCGGTGTCACACCGGATATCAATTCTCGTCCATGGCTACTCAACGCGAATCGAGTCGCAGTCGGAGTGGGCGTGACGCTTTGTACGTTGTCGCTCTTGATGCGACTGTATACCAAGGTGTGTATAAGTCGAAAATTTTGGTGGGATGATGGTTAGTTTTCACCAATTACGCTGAGATGGACTTCTACGTTGACTGGTCGCCTCTAGTGTTGATCATCTTTGCTTGGGTATGTGAAGAATGTGTCGGGAAAACAGCGACGACAACAGTAGTGACTAAATAGAGAAAAGGCATTCGTTATCGGGGCTCAAGCAATCATTCTATGTAAGAGCTCTGTCAGCAGCATCATGACCCTCACTAATCTCGTGGATATAGATGGCTATGCCAACGCAGGATTCGCAATCCATATCTGGAACATGACAGTACCTATTCTCGGTGCTTATCGAAAGGTATCATCCAGCCAGCCTCATTATAAGTGGAGACCTTCTCTGAAATAAAAATCAGACCCTCCTTGCATTGGCCGTTATATACGTCGTGGCGCTTGCACTCGCCAAACTAGCCATAATCATGCTCTACTATCGCCTCCTCAAATCATTACGTACGTGGAAATACGTCCTCTGGGTTCTCGCCGGCTGCATCTGTATCTCTAGCACAGCTCTGGTGTTGGCTGTCATCCTTGCCTGTCACCCGATCCAGGAAGGATGGAGTGACAGTCTATCAAACACGAATGCCTGCAGTCGCCGACCTGGTATCCAGCTCGGAACGGCGATCGCGAATGTGGTCAGCGATGTGATGCTGATACTGGTCCCGATTGCGTCCTTGTGGAGACTACATATTCCATGGTTACAGAAGATTGGGGTTATATGTTTGTGTGGGATTGGCTGTTTGTTAGTCCATGTTCAATTTGTTCTATGCCTTTGAGGAATATTACTAACAATTTTGGCGCGTTCTGTTAGTACTGTGATCATCAGCATTGCCCGATTAGTAACTTTGATCCCCTTTTCCGAGTCAAATGATCAACCGCACCAGCTTGGTCTCACATGTCTTCTCATGTCAGTGAGAACGTGCTACCCAATCACTTCCCCCTCTTCTAATTTATCAATTCACTAACTCAATTTAAATCCACAGAGTCATAGAGCTCAACCTCGTCATCCTATGCGGCTCTCTTTCCTACCTTCGCCAATTCCTACGCTACCATGCTCCATGCCTAATGCGCAGAGACGACCATCTGGGGCACCACATTATCCTCTCAGCGCACTCATTACCTCATGCAAGAACACCTAAGCTGAGGCCCGTTACATTGGAGATGGTACAACAAAACGATGTCGAGCTGGCCACGAATGATTTTTGTGATACTCATAATCCGGGGTCCTTGGAATTTCATGATGAGTGGATAAGGGATGCTTAAACACGCCAATATGCGGTTATAAGTTCAAATGTCCAAGAAGAGCATTAATTACAGATCGACATCCTGTGCTGGCTGCTTCGGCTGATTGAATTGCATGAAAGAGATTTCTAAACTACAGTACTGTTGCACCTGAGAACTAGGTTTCATTCAAATCATTATGGCATCAAATGATTTGTATATTATTTGTTTAAATCCATGTGATCACATCGAGGTATCTCGATACCAGGCCTTACCTCCGCGTGTTCACATGGGGTCCTGGGGTAAGTAGACAACATAGTTTACCAAAAGCCGACCCAACTAGTGTACGATTAGTCGACGCGTACTATTTTTATAAGAAATAGTCACCTATGCATTTGCTCAGTTATCAGGCTGATTCGCATGTGAAAGGTGTTGAGGTGGTCTCCGATATTGTTGGGGTAGCGCCGATGATTGGTGGCAGGTTCGAAGGATGATAGATCCGCATATCCTCAACGGTAATAATCAAGCTATAATCTCGATTGAAAGGCCAGAACTCATTTCAGTCAGTAAAGCCGAAACCCTCCCCCGCATATTCTCCTTCTGCCGGGTACGTCGCCCATGAAGACGCGAATTCGGCTGGATGATTATACACCCATGCATTCGATGCGTTTCCCATGTTTCCATAACCATGTTCCGCGCCAGCGAAATGTGCATGACCTAGAGAATGCGGCAAAAACGACGGATTGGACGGTTCCTGCATACCTGCAGCGACAAACGAGCTAATCTCAACCGAATCCTGAATACTATTTTTGGCATTCGACGATGAAATCAAATGCTCTATCCTCGCAAACAGGTCTCGCGCGACACTAGCCGCACTACAGGCTATACCGAGATATTTCCCGATAATATCAAAGACATCGATGGCGGTAATCAGTGCGTCCTTGGCTGGCATCGTTAGTGGTCCGTTCGGAAACGCGAATATGAACCCTATCAATGTGATGGTAGCGTTCCATTGCCATTGAAATGTTTCATGAAATCCCGCTAGAAAGTTCGACTCTTTCAATACTTGGTATACTATATTCGTTATCGTGATGGCATGATTCACACTCAAAACGGCATTCCCATGGGCAAGCGGCGTGTTGTTGTTGTTGTTCTGCGGGAAAGAACCGAAGCAGATAAAAGCGCGATATACGTTCATGGAGAGAGTGTGGAATAGCAATTCGAGGAACAGTCGTTGCCGGCTCATGCCTAGTGGTATACTCTCCTTAAGATTGAGCGCTGATCGATCTGTTGATAGTGGTTGGCCGCTGTTGAGTCGCTTCGTTTTTAATGGTTCTGGCAGGTCTTGTCGCCATGTATGAAAATTCAGTGCGGCTGCTGATGTGACTGCCTCTGCTACCATTTCTAGTGCTGCAGGGTTGTCGTAGATGCTATTACTGCTGCTGTCTTGGCCAAGGGCTTCGGAGCATTTTCTCTGAAATGTGGCATAGACCGTTCGGCCAGCGAGCATGAGCTGAATAAAATGTTTGTTTGCCGTAAACCGGTTTGTGCCCTGATGCGTATACGGGTCTTCTTGATGACGATCAGGAGGGGGACAGGGGATCTGCGACATGGTCACCGCCAGCGGCCGACCAAGATCTAGCGTCATCTTGAGTTCTAACGCGTACACCGTCCACCATAATCTCTTGCGAAACTCGGCTTGTTGATCCGATACGCTTTCCGGCGGGTTCCAATGAAGACCTAGTATTATACCGGTCCGGACAGCCATTGCCAAATGACCATGAGCGGCGTTGTGGAAAGAGGCATTTGAGAGATATATCACAGAGAAGAAATGGCATTGTAGTGTCGTGATGGACGGTCCTTCGAGCTCGTCCGTTAGTAAGAGTTGACAGCGCCGATAGAACTTCCGGCCTGTGATGGCCGCGTCGATATTGACGATTCCCTCTATACTATTTCGCATCGCTGCATAGTCACGGGGCATGAGTGCGTCAGCGTACTGCATTGACAAAGCAAGTACAATATCGACAAGCGGAGATGACTCTCTCAACGTTGGTGACGTCCACAATGACTGGTAGTGTTGCATGAATCCGGCATGATCTATAACCGGATAATAGACATTGTAAGACGGGAAGAATAAGTGTAGGAAATATTCTTCCTGGGCTTTTGACAAATATACTTCTGTCAGCGACACATCTGAATTTAGGGAGTTCTTTAACGACTGTGCTTCTGGGTACATTTGCATCAGTCCGTCGGGTGTAAGCTGATTAGGAGATATGCCAAGATAAGAGCTCAGGCGGCCAATGAAATAGAATGAAGATGAGCGGCCGTAACAATGTCGCTGCTCAGGATGAGCAGTTTGTACATGAATGGACTCTAAGTGTTTTCCGCGCCGTCCGCTATATAATGACATCTGATTCAAATGCGGAGACACAGATGGCATCGGCTCAGTCTTGACTTTCGCCTCATGACTTTCGCGGCTGGGATCGTCATCAACAGCAATATCGCCATCATCCTGAATGTTGGACTTTGCTATCTCAACCTGCTTCTCAAGATCTCTGATCCGATCCTGCAGGACCGCAATGCGACTATGCCCGCATTAGCATCCCAACACTTTCAACGTTTGAAAAGAAGAGAAAAGAAAATACCTAATAGCCTCGTTACAATTCTGCGCCGCATTCGCGCCTCTGATATTACAGGTCCGCCCTTTAGCCTGACAGTTCTTGCATGGATAGCGGCTGTCGCATTTGATGCGGAGACTGCGACACCAATCACATGCCCTAGAGACTTGCTGTCTTTTCGGAAGGGGCTTTGATATAGGCTCTGTGAAGATGAATTGAGATTGTTTCTTGGGAGCAGGAGATGATGATGTCGTTGGTTTCATTTTCGCTTCGCTTCGGCGAGGGCGCTTGGACATTAGCCGACGGAGTGCCCACCCATCAGCTCAGTGAGAATCAAGATAACACTAAGGACATGATGAGTCTATCTTATATGGCAGGAGATAAATGCGAATCATCGTCTCAATATGCAGAGATATGTATGTAGAAAGGAAAGATGTTTGGACAAAGTTACTCTTCTTAGTGTGTCTTGAACTTCAAGTGATTTACGACCTCTGATTGGCTACTGACTACTGGCGCACGCACTCCGACAGAAACCTAAACACACGTGCAGTAAGTTCCATGACTAATATTGTCGCAAGATTGTTTGCATTGATGACTCTTCTTATTGGATCTGGGCTATGTACTAAGAGAGTCGAGACATTGATATGTGAAAGTGTACATTTGTGATAGTAGACTCGCATGTTCTTTCAAGGCAGGTTGTTTGCTTGCTTGGTGCAAGGCATCGTGCGGGTGACTGTAGTTCGGTGCATTGGCCAATGATAGCAATCCAAAAAACAGTGCCCATTGCGATCCATGGTAAATGCGGTGATTTCATTCGTTAGACCGGTATTCGGTCGCTTTCAGTTGATGCTTCATGGACTGTTAATGGTGCAGTTCGAGACGACTTAGTCGTTCAAGGCCTGCATAGCGAGCCGTTTGGGATTTCTGAGCCCATGCGGAACCCCCGTTGCTAGTCGAGTACTTGCATTGAGCCGTGGAGTAGGAAAGATAGTGAACGACTCTTGTTATTCAGCCGTTATTGTTCCACATGTACTCATGTAGCACGTCATTGGCCATATTCTGATCGTACTTTCCTTGCATAGAAATGTTGCCCATAAAATCAGGCACGGCCTCCTGTCCCCAGAATTCGTCCGGCACCGGTGCCGTCATATATGACGGGAAATCATATTGGTACAGATTGTTATACATCTGCGAGTATGCATTTGTCATTTGTATGTCTGGGTCTGACATGGGGATCATGTATGGCAAGGCACCGTCCTGTAGAAACACATTCCCGAATCCCGCCGGAAAGGTCCCATCAGCGACTGGATCGCTAGAGAATGGTACTGACGAAGCGAGGTCAGGGCCTACAATATCGTTCGCCTGCTCAATGACAGGCGCCGTTTGCTCTCTTGGCACCGATGAGACTGTTTCTCCCTTTCTCCTATTTCCGGCTGAAATATTGACCTCTTTCAATGCTTTATCGATTATTTTTTTCGCCGTACGCTCGATGATCGCGCTCATCCTAGCCATGAACTTGACCGATTTAGAACGTCCGTGCATCGAAGCCAGCGTGGAAAAATAATTCGTTGCAAGATTTAACATGCCTAGATTTTCTTCAATGGACCCGGTTTCAGGCATGAGAGGCTCCTCGACGATATGCGTGAACAAAATCGATGATGCGTAGAAAAGGAAATCCAAAAGTGCCCTAATCTTGAATGAGCCTATTGAAACAAACGCAAAATTGAAACGTGACTCACCAACTGAATCCAACATCCCTCCATGGTAGTCGATCTAGCAATTTCAAAGAGTCTCGTGCAGCATGCAAACATATCAAGCTGTGATGTCGAGAGGTCGCCGAAACGTGTTTAATTGCATCGCGCTTAGGATACGTTCGTTTCAGCCCAGCAATTTCAAACAATAGCGGCATGCGATTGATCAAAATGATTGAATTGAGGTAGCTTAATTTCTCGGAAATATGAGCGACAATCTTGACCTCCTCCTCTCTATTCAGGTCTGTCGAGTCTTTAGACTCGGGTGGCGTATACGAGAGACACGAGTAGTCTCGCTTCCATTCACGTAATTGGTCGCTTAACTTGCTGACCGTCTTGCAGACCTCGGGAAATGATTTGTAAAATGCTTTGGTAGCGTACAGCTCGCGGTAGATGGAAGAGACGAGAACGGCATGAGTGCACGATGAGCGGAACAACTTGATGCTCCACACACATCCGTTTTGAAGATCGTTAAAAGCCTGTGGATCTTCCCCAGGTAAGTCGACATCGGAGTCGTCCGGATGTTGCAAATATCCTCTCCCGGTCTTGATGCCAATTCTAGAGATTGTGAGCATGAGTAACGACATAACGAACATGTTGGCTCACCCTTGATCCATGATAAAGATGCACCACCACACTCGCCTCCTAGTCTCTAAATCGGAAGCACTAATATTGGGGCTTAGATTTCGCCTGTGCAAACCTAAAGCTTGGGCCGACTTCATAGCAGCAGTAATTAGGGGAATTGCCAGCTGAAGATGGCCATTGACCCGGGCAAAGATTGCCTATCATTCATCGTTAGTAGAATTGCGGTACTCACAGATGGTGTCTTTTACTCACCATAACCAGCAGAGCCTGTATACCAAGAACATCATTAGGCCGCAAAGACAGCTCTGTATACACGGCGGCCGCATTTTTCCAATATAGCCAAGCTCTTTCTGTATCCTTTTCAGGACGCGGGCCACGGTCATCCTTGTATCTAAAGCTGAGAGCCAACAGAGCGTTGATACTCGCCCATCTACCGACATCAGTACACTTTTGCTGAGTATACTGCCACTCCACCATTTCCATGAACGTCTCCTCGTGAATAATGGGAAATATGCAGTTGATGGTGCTGAAATAGTTCCGCAGCAGAGAAAAAACTTCAGATCGAGGAGGGAGCGCCTTGTAAACCCGGCATTCAAACAGATCGGTGTATATGTTGACGGGTAAAGGTGAAAAGTTAATAGATGACCAGCAAGGCTGTTCTAGTAGGCCATGGGGAAAATCTTGCACGCCTGATTTCTCTCGAACAAATCGAATTCCTTCTTCGGACAGAATGTGGAAACTCGACGAAGAGCCTTACAACGTCAACTTTGACGTATATTCAGATCTTTAGATATCTTACCGAAAAATATGCCCTCTCGGCCTCGGCCTCTCTTTAGGATGACCGCTTGGCTAGGACTTTCAATGCTACCACTGGACGCAGACTGCGGAGTTGTAACCGATTCAAAACTCTTCCTTTCTTCCGGTGATGCCGATGAGTTATCACTGCTCAAGTGTTTACTGCTATCACAATCATCAACATCGGACTGGACCTCATCATCATCATCATCATCATCATCATCATCATCATCATCATCATCGACCGGTTCGCTATCAAGTACGCTTTTGCCAGGATCGATGCCAGCAGATCGCAGTATATCCTCCATTCGTCGAATATCGGCTTCTAAAGTTCTCGTTTTTTGTGATCTGCGCAAAATGTCCATCGTTTTAGCATGCGCTTATTCCATCACCATCATCACCATGCAGCCAGAACTTTAGGTACCTTTTCATGGACTCGACTTTGGTCTTTCTAGAACGACTACTACAATTTGTGCCGTGCATTAAACATTGCGTGCATACGGGAACAGCGACTTCAAAGATACATCGAGATCTCCTTTGGCGACAGGAATCGCAGATCTAATGATTGTGTCAGCGTCCCTCTATTCACCATTTGATAATAGAGCGATTTACTCCTCGGTGACCAGATTGCCTTGTTACTTTTGTATTGTCCTGCTCATTCCAATCATGACGGAGGTGCGATCGTGCCCCTACATGGGGGTCTTGGGTGTTGTTGCCGTACATTGTTGTTATTGTCGGGTTGTTTTCGTTTCCATTTGTTTGTCAACAATGTACCTCGGTCTGCCTTCCCTCACCGCCGCCGTCAGCACGCCTCACAGAAGTGTCTTTCTTTTTCGATCGTAAAATCGTGTACACGGTGCAATCGGACGCAAGTCGAACGGAGGTGGTATCCGGCAGGCGACGTTGAAGTTATTCCTGAAGGCACGTTTACTACGTAAGAGCAGAGCGAAGCGGCTGGAGTGGAGCAAACACCAAAGCGCAGCCTTAGAGCAGGTGCCACTTACAGTCTAGCGGGCTAAGAGGGTCGCACTAAAACCATTAGCCCGAGTTTAACAGCTTAATTCTCTGCATTATTAAGCGTACGTACGGCCTGATATCTCTCCGATCCTGTCGTCCTCCTTCACTTTCAGTCACTTTGAGAGAACAATGCTTTTCCTGACTGCGCCTCGCTCGTTTGATGAGTTTGCAACCGATCTTTGTTGCCGCGTGGACGTGGACAGCGACTTGCCTCTTCATGGGAGGGGACCACGGAGTCGGATATACACGCTATCTCCGATTCGATGGAGCTGAAGCCAGTCGCCTAATTGCAGCATCAGACCACGAGAAGCAAGAAGAAATATCGAGTCAGGAGATGTTCTGAGCCTCTCGATCATGGTCTCAACGACATCAGCGCTTTGTCTAGACTCTAGAGTGGCATAGCTTGGTGGTACATACTGGTCACTTTGCTGCGGATCCATTGAAGTTCCGGGTTCCGGACCATATTAATCCCAAAATGGTTAGCGTGTATTACTAGATCTACAAACCCTACTATGTAGGTCTGGGTAGTCCACGAGTAACCATGCAACTTATGTACGTATGTCGCTCAGTAGTATAAGCTTCTAGACGTCTGATGATATACTGAGTACTGAAAATTAGCACCTGCCAGGCGCGAATTACGATTGTGGTAGCGTTACTACTACTGCTAGATCGAAGACAAAAGAATATACATATGTATTACCTAGTAGTGTATCCCCATGCTCCGGACTCCGATGATGTACTATACCGCATAAGGCTTAGTTTACGCGATATCAACATCCATGGGTTCCAACGCGGATATATCATACCAATTCCTTCTAGAAACGACCCATTCGCATGCATTTTTATGCGTGCGTGTACCTTTACTCTACGTAGATGTACCATTGCATTATCAATACGCACATAGCCGCGTTCGTCCTACTCTTTCGCCTCACACTACACATATAGTAAATGAGAGGGATTCGTGGATATCAATGGTCCGTGCTGATCAGCGGAGATCCGCGTTTGTCGGAGGAATGCTTATACGACGTATCCGAGGTCCTAATTTCCTCCTTCGGATACTCAGCTAGCGTGCTTGGCCAGCTTCCTGCCCGCGATCCTGGCTAAAGGGGATGTGATATTAAAATTAATTGGTGCTACGTAAGATTCAAGATCTACTTGACAATAACTATGTGCATTTGGGTTGCCCTGTGAAGATGAATGAAACGGACAAATAAACAATACTCATTGTTTTTTAAAAATTAATTGCTCGCTTAACAGATGCGCCGTCATAAACCTGCTCCGGGGTAGTCCGATAACAATACACAACACTCCTAGGAAAACACTTTCAACGCCAGTTCTTGTACTGATTTGCCCCAACTGCCCTGTCCTAGATCAACCGCAAGACCAGAAGTCGCGTCAGCTCCTTTGCCTTTGTAGCCCAACTTTCGTAAAATGACATCTCGCATTTGTGCGTCGGACAGGGTCTTCTTCCGCGAGCCTTCTTCAGAAAAACCGTATACCTTGCTTACAGCAACATCCGTATACAATCGCAACTGCTCAACAACGACGTCAGAATCGGTTTCCTTCACACCATCCACTCTAGGCATCAGTCGAAAGTCAACGTCAATTCGAGCCTGTTTCGGTCCTTCTCCAGGATCAAACGTTCCGATGAGGATACATCTGGCGCGTGAAATCACACCGACATCGGTAGTATCTGTAACTGCAGTCTTGGTGACACCATGAAAGTTGAGGGCGCGAGTCTCTTCTTCGATCCGGTATGTCAAGTCCCAAGCATTAGAGAGAAATCTGAAGACCTGACTCAGAGGAGTTGAAGGCGGTATCGCCTTGACTGCACTGAGTAGATGGGACAAGATAAGCGACTTTGCAGGCGGAAGACTATACTGCCCCCCTTTAGGTGAGTTATATGCAAGCTCAAAGGAGGCCGAGCTTTTGTCTTCGTTTGTCTCGACTGACTTGAACAACTTCGGGTAGAATTTCACCACGAGCTCGTCTTTGTACCTCAAAGTCATTCCAGGCCCTGAGGACTCTTGTGCATGCATAGCTGAGACAATAGMCCAGCCAGTCTGGACCTCCAACAATTGCACAGAATCTAGTAGAAAAATTAGTTTTACAAGGTTTATAGATGAACAAATAAGGCTTCACTTACCCTTGAGAGCATTCACCTCTTTGATACTCCAGCCCCTACACTCCTCTCGTACTCTTTCCGCTTCACGAATCTGCTCCAAGAACTCAGTCTTCAGCTCGGCCCCTGCTTCGATAGTGTCGTTCTTGTTTTGTAGATCTTCCTGCATTTCTTCCGATTCTCTCTTCTTGCGTTCAATCTCGGCTTCGACTTTGGCGAGACGTTCACGAGCCATTCGCAGTTCGTTCGGATCAATATTTTCCATCTCGTCTACAATTTCTTGCATTCTCGACGCCTCAGAGTCCAGCACGGTACGCTTTTCGACAAGCTGGGGGACGACGCTTTGCAAGATAGCCTCCTGTTCTGACAGCAGAGAGTCATCGGCACGCATCTCTTCTACGTGACGGTCTAACCCTTCCTTGAGCCCTTCAAGCAACTTCATTCGCCATTCATACCACATGGCCTTGCTGAGGAGTCTAGCGTGCGTTTTCACATTGCGGAATTGATTGTCCATAAGAAGTCGAATGTCGGGTCGAGCAGTCACATATTCGCGGAATAACGGAGGATTGTCTGCCAAGGTCTCTTCTTCAATAGAGTGAATTATTTGACGCCCCTCAGAAATATATGACTTCAGTTCGCGGCATGACTAGGCAGTGTAAACTCAGTAATTGTTTCATGGTGCTCGCGTAGAAGAAAATACTCACATGCTGATACAGTTCAAGCATTGGTACAGTGCAGAAGCCTGCTGCAACACAATCCTCCAAGCTGATGCTTCCTTTTTCTACTGAACGAGAACCTGCGCGGTCGGCCATCCTATCATTCCCTGCAACGGTAGTATGCCTTCGTTTAGTAGTGGTCAGTTCCATAAAATGGATGTTGGTTAGATTCAAGAAATCCTGCAGCTGAATAGGCTCCCAATCGGAATCTTCGCCAGCGGCGTCGTGAGCTTCATCAATGATAGGTTCTCCTTCCATTTCCTGTTCTTGCGTCACTTCATCCTGTCCGTGCAAACTTCCAGCAGGACTCTTGAGCTTCAGTGGACTTTCCATCCTAGTAGGAGGTGGTCCTCGTGGAGTAAAGCTACCTTGTTTGACAGGCGAAAGTTCGAAAGACTTGCCCATTGAACCACGAGTCATACGGCGCACCGTCTCATCTTTAGATGGAGGCGCAGGAAGTTTGATCGGCTTGACAGGGCTCTCATTAGCGGCACGTATTCGTTTAGGGGATTCATCTTCCTCGTCGTCATCAAGCTCAGCTGGACGCTTTCCCAATAGGCCCCTCGCGGCACCAACATGCAAGCTCTTTCGGGCCTTTCTCTTCTTGGGCGTCAAGCTTGATATGAGGTCTCTCAAATTTGACGTAGGATCTAGATCGGATACCTGTAGGGCGGATGAGTTTCTTTCTTCTCTTTGTTCCTCTTCCTCCCTCTCTCGGTCGACTTCCTTGTGAATCCTGATAGGATCTTCAAAGCGAATTCGCTTGGGTGATTGCTCCTGGGGAACGAATTCCTGCGCATCTTCGCCTATCGAGCGTCGACGATCAAGTATTTCAGCTACTTTTGGAGAACCGAGGCCTTCTTTATCAATGCCTAGTCCGGAAGACTGCCTTGGATGGGGTCGTAAAATAAAAGCTGGAGTTGAGTCTCCATTTGCACTGGCTTCAAAAAGGCTTCGACGTCCGGGCGATTGTGACCTCGATGCTGACGCTTTGATCTCTGCCCGAAAAAGCTTCTTGGGAGATGCGCTTCTGAACGATCTATTGCTAGAGGGTGGGGTTTTTCCAGGAGTCGTGGGACGAGGGGGCTGAGGTGTCGCTTGCTTTGACGGCGTGCGAGGCTTGTTCTTGTTAGGGGTGACTTGTCGTGATGGTGACAGGTGGATCCCAGGCGATGCAGAACCTTTCCTTGTGCGACGTGAACGAACACTAGCAAGGCTAGGACTTCCAGTTTCAGAGGCGATCGGAGCGATGTGATGGGCCGGTAAGGGTTTGGGAGGAGATACTGGCACCTGAACTTGAAAAGGCGAACTAGCCAGCTGCCCAGAGTCGGACTCCAATTCCATAAGCTGTTTCGCCTGAGCTTTGTCGGAGGTAGCTAGTCCCGGCGGAAGAATTCTACCTACTGCTGCAGTGATATCCATACCAGCAGTATGTCCGTCTTGAGATCCTGTTCTCTCCTCCATGATAGGTGACAAGATCCCCCCAACCGCGCCAGTAAATTCCATATCCATTCCTGCATCATCTTCTCCATCATCACTGCCCCATTCAGAGAAATCGCGACTGGCGTCCTCCCGACCTTGGGGCTCGGCAACTATACCGTCGCTGGATTTTCCGGTGCTGGGTACATGCTTGCTAAGGACTCCACCAACAACAGACGTAAACTCCATTGTCATTTCTTCGTTCTCTTCCATGTTGCTGTCAATGTCTGATTTTGCAGGTGATTGCTGCTGTTCGATGCCCCCAACAACTTTGGTCAGCTCCATCGTTTGCTCATCGTAATTTGTCTGCTCGCTTATCGATTTTCTAGGGTTTCGGCTGTTCTGAGAGTTGCCGAGAATTTGCCCGACAGCAGTCGTAATCTCCATGCTCAGCTCCTCATTATAATTCTCCTCAATGTCATCACTTGCATTATCGTGTTCGTAAGGATTTAGTTGTGGATATGAGATGACATTCTCTTGGTCGTGAATCGCGCTCATATCTTCCATATCAAAGCTTATTCTTTGTCCCTTTTGAATCCACGGCTTGAATGCACCGGTTATTTCTTGGTCCGCGATTTCCATCGACACATCATCATCCTCTTCAATACCGGCGCCTGAGGTCCCAGCTTCTCGTGCTGCTTGTCGCAACGCTTCATTCAAGCGCTCACTTGAACTCGTAGCATCATCCATAGGCGCTGTGCCACTCGTCCGAGCGGTAATTTCATCTAAACTCATTGCTGTACTTTCGGCATCAAAATCCTCGCTATCAGAGTCTGCATCATCCACATCCTTGACCGGGCTCTGCGTGCCATCACTGCCGCCAACAGAGCTACCACTAAATGGGCTTGAGGATAATTCGCTGGGTTGTTGATGTAGTCCAGGTTGTATGGGGGAGAACGCAGCATCCGGATCTTCCTCTTCTGCTTCTTCTGCTACTTCTGCTTTCGGTGCTTCAGTAGGTGCCTGGTTGGTAGAGTTTACCGAGGAGGATGCACGTCTGGTCGAATTGGCGGCAGATGACGATGTTGAGTCTTCTATAAGTTCTACAACATTCCATGTATGTAGTGTAGCTTCCGGCGCGAACGACACTCTGCGACTAGCTAGTAAATGTCAGTCACAACACTCGCCAACGCAGTAACCATCACTCACCCATAGATTTCCGACGAGCTGCTCGCTGTTCCAGAATCGCCTTCTTCTCGCGCTCCTTTCGTTCTTTTTCCTCCCGTTCTTTCGCATCACGAATGGCCGACGAAGCATTGAATCCGTCGAATGGGTTGTCTAGTTGTTCTGTTCCCGTCACAGGGGCTTTCGCTGGTGTAGAGAAATCGATCAGCATCCCCTCGTCAGCTTGCGATGATTTCGCCGCGTCTTTCTGTCGGCGCGACTCGTCAAACGCTGGGATGTTACGGATCGGTGATACCGGTATGGTCGGCTTGAGAATGGATTTGAGAGGAATTGCCATGGTAGACTGAAGTATTCACATGTTAGTAAGTCGTACCAAAACTACTTTGCTCATGGTGTGAGGATTGATGCGCCTTCGTACCTTTCGTCGATTGCCACTCATTGACTGAAGGGCGTCTAAACCTCCAGGCCCCAGACTCTTACTACGAGACTTCTTGTCCCTCGTCGGACCTCTTCCTTCGGTAGCGAATCGCTTCATTGCGGCAATATCGGTTGTAACATTTTCTTGGTCCATGCCCCTCTGCACATGGGCTATTGAGCGACGAGAGCGTGGACGCACGCTCCCCGCCTGGTCGCGCGACGCCATTGTTGCTGCGGTGAAAATGAATACTCGGAGTATCAGTATAATGACATACTTTGTTTGTTGATATCCTCTCCTGAGTCGCGTGACTGAAGTGGCTGCGAGATAGTGGTTGCATCAACAGCGAACTTGAATGTATACAAAGCAGGCGCGTCTGGAAGCAACGGCGCTGACCGCCTTCGGAGACCCGCGCCTGCCCGCTCTGATGTAAACAAACTCCCAAAATGGCTAAAAGCCCTAGCCGAAGTACGCTATTCTTTATCTGGCTTAGCGCCCCCATCGCACACTTCCCACACTGAATATCCGAAAAGGTGACCCTACCAAATCGTCTGGGCTCCGCACAAAATCTTCCTTCAATTTCGACATCCCTCGCGACGACACTCACCCGACTCGACAACTCCCGAAATTCAACAGTGTCGGACTGAATTATCGCAACCATGGCGACCGAGTTGACCGTCCAGTCTGAGCGCGCTTTCCAGAAGCAGCCTCACATTTTCGCCAACGGCAAGACCAAGGCCAAGAGCAAGAGAGTTGGAAAGGGTGGCCGAAGATGGTACAAGGACGTCGGTCTTGGTTTCCGTACCCCCAAGAACGCCATTGAGGGCAGCTACATTGGTATGAACGAACTCGACAAGATTTCTACGTGGAGAATTGGGGGTTTGGGTGTTGAAAGGGAGTCTTGAATCCGTGGTCTACACAAAGGAATACATGAGATTTTGAGTATTTGAAAAAGGCGGAATTACAAATATACGGTCACTTCAAATCACTACTCTTCATCTCAAAAAGTCGCCAATTTGTGTTGGAAGCAGATATTCAAGATTTTCATCGGACCTACCAACTCTCATGAATTCACGTTATTCTGATACAGCGAATACTAACCACAACTCTACAGACAAGAAGTGCCCCTTCACTGGTCTCGTCTCCATCCGTGGTCGTATCTTGACCGGTACCGTTGTTTCCACCAAGATGCACCGTACTCTCATTATCCGCCGTGAATATCTCCACTACGTCCCCAAGTACGACCGTTACGAGAAGCGCCACAAGAACTTGGCCGCTCACGTTTCCCCTGCTTTCCGTGTTGAAGAAGGTGACCAGGTCACCGTTGGCCAGTGCCGTCCTCTCAGCAAGACTGTACGTGACCCTTTTGGAGTTTGGCTACTGTTGTCGAAATTGTCTTTTTCTCGGGCTTTTGACTGCACACAATAATTTCTTGCATCTCGAACCAGCAATTATCCGTTATAATCATACTAACATTGACATTTCAGGTCCGATTCAACGTCCTCCGTGTCCTCCCCCGCACTGGCAAGGCTGTCAAGGCTTTCAGCAAGTTCTAAAAAATCTTTTATAAATCCAACAATTGCGGTGTAATGGGTTTTTTTGTGGGGTATCTTTTTTCACGACCATCAATGCTAGGAAAACATGGAGGGAAAAAGAAGGGGAAATGAAATGGAAATAGGTAGCGGAGGAAGTTTGAGAAATTCGCTTCTTCATCGCATAGCTTGGCTACGAGAAACAAAATAGAATTCCCCCATTTTTCATCATTGTATGAATGGACATTTGGCGAACCACTTTCTGTGCTCAGGTGTTTCTTTTCCCTCTTTTTGCCCAAGAACTGTATTTCCAACCTATGATCGATTATCTGGTTGCTGGTATAAGTAAATGATCTTGTTCACATCTATGCATTCAACAATGAATTAGCAGTTCGTTGTTGTTCACCTTTTCTGCATCTTTCAGTAACTATTATTGAAGTTCGACAATGCTTGAAAGCACTATGTTGCAACTCCGCTCGACAGTGCGGAGGGAAATTACAGTACTATGATCCAGCTGTATGATGAAACTTGATCTTCTTCCATTGATGCTAGTTACGAAAGTATTGCTTAGAACAGGATATCGAGAGCCTGTTTTTGCGAAAGAAATACATGCTTTTTTGATCTTTTCCCAGCGACACGGAGAACGAAACTTGGCCAGGCGCTGTCCAGCATAACGAATGAAAATGGAGAATGACACAGAACTAGAACGAAAGCATTCTGATCCAGCTCCTCGAAGCTGACTGAGGCTATGGGTAACCAGGATTTAGAACAAATTCAAGGGAAAAACTCGAAGACTATATGTACCACTCATCCTAGGGCATGCACGAATAATGCTCCACTGCCAACCATCGGACGCCAGCTCAAAATCACTGGAGGGGAACCAGTCTCATCTATTGACTGCCGACTTGATGTAGTGAATCCCAAAAAGTTGGCCAGTCATAACCTAATACCCGGTTGATATGTGCGCGTTCTTGAGAGAAGCGATGGTGCGCGACTGGGGTTTGTGCGCTGATAGTTGATTCACTGCTCTGACTATAGCTCCTAGTATGGTTACTAGTAGGAGTTGTAGGCATTTCTGTTTTGATCTGCATAGTTTCCCCATCAACATCATCATTATCATCTGGAGAGCTCGAGGCGGGTAACACATTTTCAACGGACTCTGCGATGGGTGTAGTGAGGCGTTGCGTCTCAGGAACCATAACCCATGATTCAGATTCTGGTTTAAAGACTGATATTCTGCAGGTCGGTGTTGTCGTTGCAATCACTGGAGATGATCGATTGACTGTATCATGTTGATGGTCAAAGAATCCCTCAGCATCGTCGTCAATACTGAAACGGTCCATAGATTGTCTAATATCGTGTGCAACATCTTCCTGCTGTGGATAATCGACTATAACGTAGTCTTGAGAGTCAACATTATGGGCAACTTCCTGGGTAACATTATCAGAAGTACTTCTATCCTGGCTTTGAATGATTGTTTCCTGACTGTGAAACGTGTTCTCAGGCACATGAACAGGTGACGATGGCGCCATGGTGGTGTCAAATCCGTGTTTCACGCCTCGAGTAAATTCAGCCGTATCCTCCGCGACTGTAAATGACCAAGACATATTCAAGGACTTGGAAACATCTTCCAAGTAGACGGGGTGTAAACGAATGATGCGTAGGAACTTGCCAACAGTCTTTCCAATTGCAAAGTCACTCTCGAAGGTCTCCAATGCCAAACGGTTATGAAGTTGGCTTTTACAGTTTGGAGAGGCGGAGATGGTATCCAGCTGGAAAGCAGCTTTAATATCAGAATGCGAATTTGCGATCTGAATAAATTCGTCAGCCCTAATCGATGAGATAATCGCTGGTCGACAGATAGTTCCCCAGACAACATATTCCTTGGCTCCTCGGTAACCAGGCGTGTAGATGTTGTATTGCTTCATTAAATCCTTCATATAAAAGATATTTTGAGATTCGATCTGGGTTGAGTCAATAATTGAAACAATGGCGTTTTGGCCTCTGGTAAGCGCACGATGGACCGCTACAAGCGGGTCAGTCGACGTGGAGATAAATGGCGAAGGGATCTTGCGTGGCCTCACATGGATCTCCAACCATGTGGGAAATTCCTCAGCTCGTTCATCTGGAGTGGGAATATTTCCAATCTCATTAAGAAAAGCATTCGCGATATAGCCAGAGCGATGATTGATTCCCATGGAATCATCGTTCGAAAAACGCCAGAGTATGTTCGGCACTTGGGTGGGTCGAGTTGGTTGCTTTTTATTGCTAGCCAGAGCAAAAGATCTGATTCTTGAAACCACCTCTGTTGGAACTGGCATTTTTGACGTTATGTCTGTTGGGATCGCCTCGGAGGCTTGACTCGCTTGTGGTGTCTGGCTTGATGATATCAGGGTTGTTTGAGGATCTTGATCGATAATAGGACTGTGTAAGATGGTGTTCTGAAAAGGAGCCCCGGGTATCTCATTTATCCTGGTGTCTGATGACATTCGAGGAGTATGCAACAGTGGAATTACCGGACGTCCTTGAGGAGTCTGAACAAGGTCTCGTGCTCTTGCCACGAGGCCAATATGCAGAAATTGACAAGCATTTCTGATTATTTGCATGAAATGATGGTATATTGAGGGACCTTGGTCAAAGCTCACATCATAGTGCACCGCACGCCAATCTTTATGACCTCGTCTTCTCATATCTTCCCATTGAGTGTTGAGCGTTCTTGTAGGCAACCCATCAGGAAAGCCTTCAGCGCGGATTTTGTTGGCGTATATATGACTGAAGATCTTGGCAATCTCGTTGTACTTCAGATCAAAGAACCTTCTCGCGCAACACAGAACAAGTCGCTCTTCCTGCGTCCATCTATGTTGTGGACGTCTATACATGGGATTGATAGCAATAAGTCGAGGACGTGGAACCATATTGACAACGATAGCTCAAGAGGAAAATAGTACAAGAACGGGATTGACAGAACGGTTAGCTTGACAATCAAGCTTCAAGGAATGTCGGGGTTCTAGTATGAATTGGCTAGATGGGAGAGATGATGGAGAGAGCATTCGACAAAAGATGAGATGAGATGAGGCCTTCGAAGATGATCCTTCGTGGGAGCTAGGTGACTGGCAATTGATGATGAAATAATACTAGAGTAAGGAGGGGAGAGAAGGAAATTGGGAAAGAGAGGTGTGAGGATAAACAAGAAGAGGGGGAAGAGAGTTGAGAAAGTAGGAAGGTGGAATAGACGAAGAGGTGTCATGAGCAAATGAGCAAACGAAATGAGAGCCGGGCAGCAAGGAATCAAAGCCATTATGCCAGCCACTCCGAGCTCAGATCAAGGTGACTGTCACGAGTATTCACGCCCAGGTGACTATTCGAGCCACCAACCATGATCAGATCTCGGTCAATCCTTGGGTTCGTTGCACGTTCTGGTGAATATTCGAGAATATAGCAGTACAAAGGCTTATTGGTGAGATATCTATCAGCAGTAGTGACTTGATTTAAGCTTCTTATGGACATTTCTGAATTTGCTCAGGGGTAGGTAGCTAGGTACATGAGCCATCCTGCGTGATGACGTCCTGTTGAACAGGACAACGACATCCCACAGTAGATCAGGACAAGAGCCGAACGAGGATAAGATGGATCAATAATATCAACAAGTTAAACCACTGTTCACTTGGGAAACGTAGAGCCACACAAGTAGTCGATATGTACTAATCAATAAAATTTAGATAGTCCGGATAAGTTGAGAGCGGATGAAAGAGCGGACGCGGCGCCAAGAGATTTCGGAGGGTCGCAGATCCAACGGAGCATATCTCCAGCCAGCTACGTACCATCTTTAATTCAACTTCAGCTGATCCCTTCTCACCCGGCATTCGCAACCTCCTTCTGGCACACGAGCGACTCATACTATTGCGCTCTTTATTGTCGTCTGAACTTCGATTGCGATTTCAACCGATCGTTCCGCCGTACCTCTGGGCAGAGGGGCCGCCTCATCAATTACGACACGCCCAACGACGTATTCAGCCATGGCGGCTTGTGCTAGCCACTCAAGCTAAAATCCCACCTGTCTCGATCTTTATCCGACTTACAGAGTTGGACGTACGAATTGGGTATTTCGACAACTCTGCAATAAACATAATATACGCGTCGACTCTCCACTCCACCTTAAGGAGGCGTCTGAACAATGACACACAACTTCGAAAAGTCGGTCAAGGGGGCCACCAAGATCAAGGTACATCAAGCTCAACACCACTAGCATACTTCGTACAAGCTTTGTCTAATTGATTCATGTGCAGCTCGCGCCTCCGAAATCAAAGTACATCGAACACATCCTAGTAGCAACACGTAGCGGAGAGGCCGGCGTCGGTGAAATCTTTCGAACCTTACAATTCCGATTGCGCGATTCAACATGGACGATTGTTTTCAAGTCTCTTATTGTTCTGCATTTGATGATACGGGAAGGAGCAGAGAATGCGACACTTGAATATCTTGCAGATAATCCCCGCAAGGTCGCAATAAGCAGCTTTTCAGAAGGCAAGTCGGGCCGCGACCGAGGAGGGAGCGCTTATGTTACCGTGCTAACATCGGTGCAGTTCAAGCGCAAGGACATAATATCCGGCGATATTCGGATTACCTTATCACTCGCGCCAAAGCATTTGCCGATACCAAGATCGACCATGTACGAAGCGGGCAAGGCCGATTAAAGAAGTTGACCGTCAACAAGGGTTTGTTGAGAGAAACAGAAGTCGTGCAGAGGCAGATCAAGGCATTGCTCAAGTGTGACGTATGTCTATCCTCCGCTGATATCCTCGGGTTGTGTACTGACCGACTACCAGCTTCTAACGGACGAAGTCGAGAATGAGATCACGTTAACGGCATTCCGGCTTCTGACCATGGACTTGTTAGCTCTCTACTCCGTTATGAACGAAGGGACGATCAATGTGCTAGGTATTGGCTCAGCTTTCGTTGCAAAGTTCAATGCTAATGTTTGACTAGAACATTATTTTGAAATGTCCCGCCCTGATAGCGAGCGTGCCTTACAGATATATAAGACTTTCAGCGCCCAGACAGAGGAAGTGGTTAAATTCCTTGGTGTCGCTCGACACTTTGAATATGCTACGCGACTTGAAATTCCAAATCTCAAACATGCTTCAACGGATCTCACGCAATTACTCGAGGACGATTTGAAAGATCCAGATTTCGACCAGAGGCGCAGAGAGTATCAATTGCAAAGAGGCGTAAAGACAGCAGGTCGAGCTGGTCCCGGCTCCGCTGGCGGCAGGTCGCCCGTGTTGAGCAAAAGAGAACCCATTTCCAGTTCTTCTAACAGGCCTCAAACAGCACCAGCGCCTAAGACGGAGACCAAAGCTCCAGCACCAGATCTTATCGACTTTTTTGACAGCATTGAGCCTAAACAGCAACAGACCATGATCCCGCAGATACCTCAGCAACAAGCGCAGCCAAATTTCCAACAAGCCGGATTTGGGCAGCAAATGTTCCAGGCGCAACCAACTGGCTTTCCAAATCAACAGGGAATCTTTGCGCAGCCGGTGCAACCGGCGCAACCAGCTCAACCGGGTTTTATTCAGCAGCCGACTGGGTTTGCAGGGGGTTTCAATCAACCCAACACGAATCCGTTCAATCAGATGCAAGCGCAGCCTACACCACAGCAACTACAACCTCAAGCCACAGGAGCCGGATTTGGTGGATACGGACCTCAATCTTATGGCTTTCAGAATACGTTGTCAGCTATCCCGCAGGAAGGAGTTGCGATATTCCCTCAACAACAGCCGGTGGCGAATGGAATCCAGCCACAGACTACGAATCCCTTCCGAGCATCCATGTTGGTCACAAATCAAACTGGTACGGCCGGTGGCTTTAATCAGCCAGTACAAGTCACTCAACCATTGACTCGCCAAAACACCAATCCCTTCGCTAAAAGATTATCCACTCTTCCACTATCAAATCCCCCTCCAATGCCCTCATTCCAACCAACCCAACCTCCCGTACAGTCACTACAACCACAACGCACAGGAACCAATCCATTCGCAAAACAATCGCCATCTCCTCAACCCAACCCGCAGCAGCAAACCCTTCAACCTCTTCAACCCAACCCGACGGGCAGCACTAATCCCTTCCGTCAAAGCGCTTTCATCAACCAGCAGACAGGTCAGGGATGGCACGTCGGTGGACAACAGGGTACAATGGGTGGTCTTGAGCAGATGGGAACAGTGCCAAAGTTTCCTCGACCGGGAATGGCATAATCGCCTAGTTACCAAAAAGAAGTAGTACATAGTGGCGCCAGTTTTTTTCTTCAACATGATGGGATATTGAAAGCTAATTTGTTCTGTGTCGTCATCTGCTATTGATTAGCGCATGCATTTCATCGCTCCCTTCGCCATGTGTTTTTTTATTCTGTTTAATTTCTAATGTGTATACTTCATTGCTCTTCTCAGAGTATTTTAGACAAATACATACTTGCAACCGCCATCCATACTTCAGCGCTTATGCAATAGATAACCATGTTTCCCGTACATTATTCTTCAAGCCACTGCTCCCAAGGAACGACCACCGCGCCCTGCGCCTTCAACTCCTCTTCAACATCAGCCTCCAATTGCCTCGCACTCTTCCCAGCATCATCATAAGTTGAATGCGCTCCTTGCAAAAGAATCACGTTGAACCCCGCCGCGAGCGCGCCCAGCGATGTCTCGCGAACGCAGTATTCGCTCTGGATGCCACACATTACCAGTGTAGTGGTTCCCTGCGCACGGAGTTGGTCATTTAGGTCAGGGTTGGATTCGAATGTGTTACCTGATCGATTTGTCAGACATGTTTCATGAGGAAGGGTCGGACATACATGTATTTTTACTAATCAACCTCTCATTCCCCCGCGGCGAAAAGACAAGCTTCCAAGGCTCTGTGCCTCGCACCAGATCTCCAGACTCAGGACTCTCTTCGTGCTGTACGACGTATATGTCTGGTCCTCGTTCAGGTGAAGCATTTCCGCGCACAGTCTTGAGAATCGTTTCGGCGGCTTGCCGGATGCGAGATGCA
The DNA here is from genome assembly GCF_001896365.1 of Talaromyces amestolkiae. Lineage (NCBI taxonomy): Eukaryota > Fungi > Ascomycota > Eurotiomycetes > Eurotiales > Trichocomaceae > Talaromyces > Talaromyces amestolkiae. The sequence continues at coordinate 138,037 of NW_024468045.1, read as the reverse complement.
GCTGGAATCTCGGTAGTGGAATTGGCAAGGCCGTTTTGGATGTCGATTACAAAGAGGGCGGTGCGAGACATTTTGATTATTTACATATCAACGATGTATGATCAGAGTGTCGTGCATTCATGAGCTTGAAGTTCTAAACATACAGGTATCTCCAGGCAACAATCGGATTTAGACGAATCACCTCATTACGTAAATGCGGAGTATACAACCCTAACGCCAATAGATCCGCCAGCCCTACAATTGATTCCTTTTGTTCATCATGCTAGAATAGAGTACAGAACATAGCATATCATGTTATATCTCGGAATTGGTATTCAAATCGATCAACTGGCATCGAGGAGATGCCTCACGGCTATACCTTCCTATCTAGGCAGGTGATACGCCTATGATAAGGTTGGCGATTTGCGGAGAACCTTCATCGTCCTTCAAATTCGTGTATAATTACTCTCTCATCTCCTCTTCAAATCTGAAGTAAACAATCTGTGGTTTCTGATCAAAATGTCGGAAATGCCCAAAACATGGCTCATCGTCGGCGCTTCTCGCGGCATTGGTCTCGAGTTTGTCCGCCAGATTGTCGCTCTTGGTCACCATGTCATTGCGACAGTACGCAATCCAAACTCAGATATTGATACGCTGGTACAAAGTGCGCCAGGAAAAGTACGGGTTTTGACGTGTGATGTTTCTCGTGAGGAGAGTATCAATGTATGCTTCTTATCTGTGTGGACAAATGAAAGAAATGATAGACTGAAAGCACCGGGGTAGAGCTTTATTGAGCAGTTCGTTCAGACCGAAGAACGAAAGATAGATTATGCGGTCATCAATGCTGGTGTATTGAAATATCCGAATGTAAGATTCTTCCTGCCTTTGATTAATACCTAATCATCGAACTAATCCATTTCAGCGAACCCTTGAGATGTAAGGCTCGTCATCTTCAAGATCGGTCATGGACGAGTCTGACTAGGTGTATAGGACATTTAGTCACTTTGCAACCCACCTCCACACGAACACCATTGGTCCCATAATCGTAGCGCAGAAACTGCTACAACTCAGCAATGTTGCCATTAGCACCGTGGCTTTTATGTCGAGCGACTCGGGCTCGACGACGCGATTTCTTGCTTTTGAGGATGGGTGGGCATTAACCCTTTCTTTGTTGAACCAAAAGAACAAGTATCATACTGATTGTAATAGATTTGCTGCATATTCCGCATCGAAAGCGGGCCTAAATCAAGCTCTGCGGGTATGTCAAATACCCCTTCAGACTATATGCGATCGAATCGGCTAATATATGATAAGCACATGGCCGAGGAATTAAAACGCAAAAAAAGCAAAACAGTTATAATAGCATTGCATCCGGGAGAGGTGTTGACGTAAGTATTCTTCGACTGGCTACTAAGGTAGAAGGACACATGCAATGGATGCTAAAGGCTTGCAACAGGGACATGAGCAAAATCGATATTGCCTGGGAGATCGACGGCGGACAAATAACGGCTGAAGAGTCGGTGGTTGCCATGATCGATGTGATACAGAGCAAAAGTATTGAACATACCGGGACATTTTGGACGTGGAAGAATGAGGTTAGTTCAATGTTGGACTGTCGGCAAAAACGCTGGTTGGTTCACTGACAATACTTGTGCAGGAATACCCGTGGTGATTATATTTTACTGCTGTGAAACCATTAATTTCTACGGCGGGAGATATAGCACATATCAAGTATAGACTGTAACGGTAGATGTAGATGCATATTTTTAGCATCTCAAACATTCAGCATCTTTGGTGCAATGATGAAGCATCAGTATGATTGGTCGACGTGGCAATTTGAACCCTGTTTCATAATGCTGATTTTCTACATACATAGTACGTACTCCGTAGTATAATTCTTTCCTATCCTATCGACGCCCCACAGTTCGGAGTCGAGAAAAACGGTGAAACGACAAGCATTTACGGGGCTCCATGTCTACAGCAGGCAGCGCCAAATAGAAATACGGCGTATACGAGAAGATCCCTTAGGGCTTAGTCAAGGCAGCGAGGCACGAACGGAAACGGGCCTGATTGGGTTAGTGCCGGTCTCTGAGCGACTTTGGTCTTCCTTTCCATGTCTCGATTCCATGACTACCATGTATACTATGTAGTATGAACACTGCACTTCTGGCAAATGCATCACAGCTGAAGAAAGATTTGTCAACCGTCGCGGAGATTCAATGCACATGGTGCTAGCATGTGCTAAGCCACGCTTCAGATCGCGCATTCGACATAGCGATGACACAGCCGCCTTCCTATCACTGGCTGCATTATCATTATGATTAAGCACTAACAGGCTAGTTATAGCCAGGTTCTGAATCTCGACTGCTCCGATGTCATAGGAAAAGGAGAAAATTCATTTGTCACGGCTCAATTCGCGATTAGCTCCGCTCACAAATTACTATTGACTGCCTAAAGACTAACCTCAGGTCGCTAATAATTCAAATCACGGCCGCCACCAAATTTCAAGAGGAGCCATATCCACCATCGCAGGAATTTTGTCCTCGCAACTACAAACTAGCACACGCAGTCCCACGCAGACTTCTCGGCATTTCGCCTCTGTTATCGCAGATCGTCCATTAGCATTGGGTTTCTTGCTCGTCTGAAGTCCGTGAAGTTCAGATCAGACTGGCTACTCCGGATGGACGCCAAGACGGGCTCGGTCGCATCCGACGACAGTCTGCGTGCTGCCCACCCAAAACAACATTCATACGAACAAGTCTTTTCGACCTTTCCCACGTCTCAGCAGCCTCGATTCGTTCAGTGTAAGTATTTGATTCTTCATGCGAAAGGCCTGGGCTAAGTAGCGTCACCAGCGATATCACCGACTCAAGATGAACCCCCCGCAAACAAAGATAACGCCGATGATAAGGATAAAATGTCGCAACCACAACAGGCAAAAGCCGGTAAATCGCCTCTGTTCTGGGTCAATTCAGATCCCCAGACGGTGCAGAAGGGCTCCAGGGAGGAAACACTTAAGCGCATTCGATCGCATGTGATGTCCGAGCACAACCGCAAGAAACGATTAGAGAATACACGACGGTACAATAAGAGCAAGACATGGAAGAACCTCGCATATCGACCGGAACCGATTGCGACGTCTAAACTCTCTCGTGCGCTTGAGTCCTCGATGTCGTCGCCGTCCTCGTCGTCAGCCTCCGATAGATCTAGTTCCAAGAGCTCCTCGTCTCCGGAAATTCGAGAAACCTCGCCACCGGACAGTCTGAAGACGTCAAGAAGTACCGGATCATTGGCATCAGAGACGTCTATAGCATTTTCGACTGGCCAAGACTCGACGCTGGACTATACGCAAGATTCGCCGCAAGATCAACAATTATCTATCATCAGTAGGCACGAATCACATAGTGTACCTACTGCGCCTTTTGTAGGTACGGACGATCTACTAGATCCGTTTCAAGCGACACAAATACGGCTGTCCGAGGCGCAATATCAACACTTCAAATATTGTATGTTCCGGTCTAGTCGTTACGCAATTCTATAAACGTAGACACTAACTATTGCAGTCCTGTACGACCTGGTCCCGCAAGCAGCACCATTTATAAAACACGGCGTCGCAAAGTTGCGCAGACACTGGGTCTCTCTTGCACAGTCAAGTCCATCTGTGTTATATTCTTGTATCACCTCGGCAGTTACGAATAAGTCATTGATGACTGGGGATTTCTTCGCAGATCCGGCCACGCAGCGGAGTAGTTCTTTGATCCTCGACCGACTGCGGAATCGGGGGGAGACGATCAGCTTGATCAATCGAGATCTATCGTCTGTGTCGTCGGCAACGAGTGATGCGTGCATTTCCGCTGTTTCCATGCTGATATCTGTGGAGGTATGTTGCCCTAACATGCGTTACTACTCTCTCTAATTGTCAAAAGGTTACGGGGAGCAATCCACAAGATATAGCGCCTCATCTCAATGGGCTACGAAAGATGGTCGCTTTGCGCAGAAATTTTGCAGACATAAATCCATCGGTACGATCGCAAGTCGAATGGTTCGTTTTGGCTCATGTTGAAATTAGTATAAACACTGACTCGTTGAAGGAACGATATTCGATCCGCATGCAAGACCATGACCAAACCCATCTTCCCATTCATCCGCTACACCATGCCATCCCACACTCCACGAGAAGTCAGCGTCGAAAACGCAGGCAACCTGGCCTCTACATTGCGCCTCCTCGCCCGTATACCGGGTGTATTCGGCGTCGAAATGTCCCGCACAATCGACGACTTGACGTCTCTAACTCTATACGCCGAAATCTTCAAACTCCAACCTGAACTCGCCGCAAGACTATTCGACGAAGAAATAGAAGAATACTTCAACAACGAAGTCCTCTACACAGAATACTGCCTCGTCAACGACCGCTGGATCACAACACCCCTTAATAATACCGACAACAACACCACCTCACCAGACAGACTCCGCGGCGACGACACAATCGAAGGCGCCGTCCGCCTCGCCAGCCTCTTATTCCACAACACAACAATATGGCCCTTCTATCCCGCCATCGCCCCTTTATTTCCCGTACCAATATTCTGCCTCGAGACAGCGCTCCGCAACGGCATCGCAGCGGGGACATACACCTACCTCCCGGACCTTTTGATCTGGCTCCTCTTCATCGGCGCAAGTGCCGGCAAATATCTCCCCACGACGCGGGGCTGGTTCATGTCCGAACTCTCCAAAGCCGTGGACGCATACAACAACACCTCCTCCTCTTCCACCACGACGGCGACGAAAAATAACGACTTTTATATAGATAATAACAACGAATACGAAATCGGCCCGTCGCAACCGCTGCTGGGCTCAGTCAACGATTTTCGGGATGTATTGAGCGGGTATTTCTATGTTGATCGATGCTACGCGGCCGATGTGTCGGAGATATGGAATGCCTTAATGGTTGATAGATCAGTAAGTCGACATTGAAGACCTGACAGATTATGATATAAGAAATGTTTATGTTGTATATATGTATATATATATTATTTATGTGGCGATAGCTAGTTTATATCCGCTCCTTCCCTGCACATGTGTATAAAATGTATATGATTTACGTGACTTTAATTGTCTCAAGGGACTATTCATTGTATTAACTAGTACTTGCATTAAGAGCTGAGCATTACGAGTGGTATCATCCACAAAACCAATCATCAAATATCATAGTATCGATGAGCCACATGAACCAAGAGGATGTTTCGATGTTTCAAAAAGAAGAAACAGAGGACGGTGCGAGAGGGTATCTGAGGGATAGAAAAAGAAACATGTAGTGCTTGCAAAGTTTCCTCTCCCATTTTTTTTGTGTGTATCGTTGAGAATTGAGCATGTCATCGCGCGTAGAAGTCTTCATATCTAGTAACTCGACGGCCGAGACTAAGAGATTAGACAGTATCACGAGCAGCCTTGGCACGACGCTCGCGTCCCTTCTCGGACCAGGGGAAGTGAGCAACAGGGATGATGAAGAAGCTGTTGCTAGAATCGGCGATACCGGCCAGGGCATTGTACCAGGCCAGGAATGCAGCGAGGAGGGCAAAGAAGCCGCCTGCCTTGATGATGCTGGGGGTGGGCGCACCATCAGTGCGGACAAGGTAGCCGATACCGAGCAAGAGGAAGGCCATGTCCAGGGAGAAGAAGAGGGAGAAGAAAGCCACGGTAGAGCGGAGGGTGCAGATAAGCAAGATGAAGGTGAAGATGAACCAGCCCTGTGGATGTCAGTTGGTCATACGAAATCACGAGTATTTAGAATCGGGACGAAGAACATACCATCAAGAAGAGACCCATAGAGTCGAAGAACATGGCAGGGCTTCCATTGTCGGCAGTCTCAAGCGCGCCCTGAATGTCGAAGCCGCCAGGAGTCAAGACGATAGCAAAGGCAATCCAGAAACCACCATAAGAAGACAGAGCGGTGGCACCAAAGGTGTTTCCAACAGCCATTTCCCTATCGCACGTCAGAAGAAGTCAGATATAAGAGACGGGTTAGGCGTTGACATACCACATGCCAGCAAGCAACTGGACAAGACCACCATAACCAAAAGCAAGGCCAACGACGATATTAGGCGAAGAGATGTCGCGGGTACCCATGTTGATGCATCCAAGGACAAAAGTAGTCAAGGCGAAAGCGCTCAAACCAAGAGGCGCAGGATTGGCAATCTTGCGGTCGGTCACGGGGCGGTACAAACCAGGCTGGAATTCACCACCAAAGGCTGGGAGACGAGCCTCGAGGGTGTTGACCTGAGCAAGAGGGCCGTATCCAAAGCGGGCAGCGGCGCGAGCTACTTCGTGCTCCTCGCGCGACATTTGAGGGTGGGCGGTGCCGCCATTAGTGGCGGTACCGGCGGTGTCGTAGTTGGTAGCCTCCTTGTCGAGAGCAGGGGCGTTGGCAGTCGTCGCGTCTGGTACTGATGCCATTGTGTCTGTCTGTATCGTTAGACGATGCAATGATTGAGCCAATGCGATTGAAGTAATGCGATTGAGTATCTTGCGACTCGGAAGATGAACAGGAGAAGTGCAGAGGGGGGGAAGGTGAAGAGTTTTCAGACAGATGGAGCAAAATGGAGAAGGGAGAAGATCAGCAGAAATAAAGCTTCGGTGAGGCAGCTTCCTTTTACGGAAGTTTGCCTAGGAGGCAGCTGCGGGTCACACTGGCGCGTTCGTTGAAGCTTGCATACACGTTCGGCGCCTCCCAAACCGAAGTCCGACCTCTTTTTTTTCCTTTATGATTCCGGGGTCGAAAGAAAACAGTATACGAACCTTGAATCTAATGATGATTTGTAATAGTTTAAATGTTTTGCTGAAATGGAGACAACCGTCTAATCCGCCCGTCTAATGTCGAAGCAGGAGGTAGAAGTAGTTGGAAATGAGACGTGTGAAACAAAATAAAGGGCGTAATACAGCTGAAGAGCGCAGACCCCCAAATATATATTCTAGTCGTGAGTTTCTAATGCCTAGAAAAACTAACGACCGACGCAGCTAGTCACAGAATAAATAGTCCCAATTAATAATACGTACTACGTAGTTTCAGCCGTGCGAAACGAGATGCGTAGCTACTTCTTTTGTCCGGCTTGCTCGGGGATCTGGGGATGGAGACTGGAACCGGCGCGGGGACATGGAGCATGGGGAGAAAATTGGGCAATCCCTTCTCCGTTCTCCTTTTCGTGCCATCGACGACTCTGTGCTCTGTAAGCACTGAGGGGCAGCTGGGATTTGAGATAACCCAATTGCTTGCATGACATGGGTTCATCCCATTAATTAGCCTACGGTAGCCAGTCAGGGAGCTGCAGAGGTGGTCGGTCGCGGAAATGAGGGGAAAGAGTTGTGCAGCAACCTGGAAGACATTGTGCTGGAGATGCTGCTTGACGGGGGAGTGATTGGTGGGATTACAGCGACCACACAGTACAGTCACCACAATGTACATCCTGACGTGTAAGCATGCGGAGGAATTTTAGAGCTGTTACGTATGTGCATGGCAATTCAAGAAACAATTTAAGCAGCAGCGCTAGCCCGACACGGGAAGAGGGTGGGGCCCTCATGGAGACATGGGCTGCTGCACGTACGGACTTTCTGGGGTAGCCCCTTGCATCCGCCAATCATAGGCCGATATTCCCGATATGACAATCCGAATACGGCTTAGTCGCCTCCAATCTGCTGTGCGTATTTTATACTTCATACCGTGTAATTTTACTGTATTTTATTGTGCTGCTTGGACGTCATACCACTCGACTCCTAGAGCACGGTATTATGCATGCCGATCTCTAGGTTCGTCACATTTTCAGGTCTGATCAGTACTGATGTTCCCAAGACCATGGCTTGACACTGAACGAGTCCAACATTTGGGAGAATTTGAATCCATCGATTTAAGTCTAAGTTTATCGTGGCATGGCATGATGTATCCCGGTCGCTGACACCAACCCCAAAACTAAACTAATACCGACGCCGCCGTACAACGATGCAGATCTGGCCCTGTCTGCAGTAACTAGGAAGCTCGCGGATAAACGGATATTTACCACATACGACGGACTGTACTATTTGTGCTAGCCCTCTTTGGGACATACACCGAACGATCAGACCTGCCATGGGGGCTTACTAAGTATTAGCTTGACTCAGATGTCAAAAATTACGTGATAGTTTGAACTTTATACTGCATATGAATTTGTTCGAGACTTAAGAGTTGAGCTAGAAGAATTCGTATTGTTCTCGTAACGAGATACAGTTTAGAGTCACGGGATATGCTTTGTATTCAGCCAATTCGGCCGATCAGGTCCACTTCTTTATTCTGTGTAGGACAGATCCCAACAAAGTACTACGAACGCTCAATGATTCCTCGTCTATTATAGTACGAGTAACACTGCATATGCACTCTAATCTAGTCTACTTAGATAGAATTGAAACACACACACATATTACTTCAAATCAATTCGGCGGCTGAAATCAACCTACCAAAATAGGCTGAATGGCCGTCCCGCCAAGCTTTTTCCTTGCTCTTTTCTTTTTTTCTTCGGCTTTTTTTTTAGGCTTTTCACGTGTTACCAAACTTACACCATACGTATGTACATACGTTAGCGTGTGTGTAAGTGTAAGTTAGTCTCAAGTTCTAGTCTTGAGAATATCCACCGCACTACTACATAGTATGTAAGGGTATGGAGCTGGTGAGGACCCTGCCAAGACTCGTGATTCTGCTCATCAAAACAGAAAAATCGAGCGGTTTCAGATAGATTTTTTGCAAGGATCGCTAGAATAGGGACTACTTGCTTTGTTTCAGAATCACTTGACTTCAATAATTTCTCGTGAGGCTTGTGCTATCAAATTTGGTAGTCTTGTCTGTACTAACCATACCTGATTCTTTCATCCCAGAAGTATCGTATGTTCCACATCCAACCACCGCTTCTTCTTCGGTAAGTGGTAAGAACCATCTCAGGCATGTACGGAGCACGTATTCGGTCCGGCGGAGCGGAAATTAAACCTTTTTTTTCACCCTGTCGCAGTGTCTCATCCTTTGTTCACAACATTCTCCGTAGAAGGAATTGAGGAAGAGAAGCCGAGTCGCAAATGCCGATACTCCTACGGATACGTGCGTAGGAGCCAGATCGCGATGCCGAATCCACATCGCTAATCCAGCCCCTATCCACAGTCCAGTTTCAGTATGGTTTGTATCTATCGGTTATACCTCATTCACGTAAGGTTCGGAATGAGTTCCGTCGTCCCGTACTTCGTAGGACTAACATCGTACTGTACATACGTACCATACCTGGCGTTGGCGTTGGCGAATTCCTAGAGCCGCACATAATCAACATTCAGCCTGTTTTCAAGTACTGGCTAGCAGCTCCAGTGGCTAATACTGTAATATGTGGAGAACTCTACGGAGCAGTTGCTGATCTCTGGTTCGGTCCTGCGGAACCCAGTGTTTGAACCTCTACCATTTCGGCAATTGGAGCTCCCCATTCTCATACAATCCTCATGATCTTATGACCGTTTACCCCGGTTATCGCTCTGGATTCCCCGGATTCGTTGGATCTCTACGGAGTGGATATGGGGGCGATGAGCTTCGTGATTTGGCGAGTGTGCTTTTTTCGCTGTTTGGGCAAGGGACCGGACGAATGGATAGTTGATGTATTGGATCGAGGGAGAGGAATGCTGGGATGGTGATCCCTTCTAGCCTCTAGGGGCTTGAGCGTGTGTCTAGCTAGGCGAGAACTGCATGTGGACATAAGCTAGCAAATCAATGCCATGATGGTTGCAGGGAGACAGTACCTGCATTGCATGGATGTCGAGTAACAAAATTCAATTCTTACCGTCGTATCAACCTAATAGCCATAGTACATATCAACACAGGTTGTGAATGGACTTTTTCAAGTGCATGACATTGAGAGTCGGGTATAAACTTGACATATACATAACGCTACTCAAGACTCGACAGTACAGATATCAACGTTCTAATTTCCTCGCCGTCATCTCCAACTGCGCATTGAAAGCCTTGACCTGACTCAACAATCCGCCATACGACCCGTCAGCGGCCGAACTCACATTCTCCGAGACGCTGCGAAGTAGAAATTCGAGACCTGCTACACCACTGCCTTCGTATACTCCGTCCTCGTCGTCTACCCTATTGCGATTTCGATCAAGCGTTAGGTCGAGGTTGTGCAGTGTGTTGTTGATAGCGTTGCGAGACTAGACAATGAATCAGTATTGTGAGAACATGATATCAAAACGAGAGACTGACCATCTTCGCATTCTCCTCCTCACCATGTTTCCGTCGCACAGCATCCATGCGTAGCGTAATATCATGTCTCTGCTGGCGTACTTCCAGTAGCCGATTCCGCATCTCAGCAGCCTCACGCCTCGCCTTTTTCAGCTGCACTCCCAGTGAGAAGTTGCTATCCAGTAACTCGCTGAGCTCAAATAGTCGGCCCTCCAATTGCGTCCCGTACGCTTCGATGGTTTTGCGTTGGCGCGCATATTCAGACCTTTTGGCTTGATTGGATGCGTCGTTGGCGATGTTGTTGTCTAGTGTTGTTAAATGTTTGTCTAGTATCTCCTTGCAGATCTGAGACAAGACGTCGGCTGCGTTGACGCCGTTGCGGCTGGGGAACTCTTTGCCTACGGCCTCGAGTTCGTCGGATGAGTCCTGCTCATCGTCGGACGGGTCTGAAGTTGCATGCGTAGAGTCCAGAGTGTGAGTGTTTGCGAGACGGTGGACGGTGATTGCTACGGTACCTTCGCGTCGGCGTGGTTCTTGACCATCATCTTGTTCTCGCCGTCGCGTGGTACGTTGTCCACTAGTCGTTGTGTCCTCCGTAGCAGCGGCCGATGGTCTTCCACGGCGTCGCTTTGCTGGTTGATCTGGCTCGGTACTCGCTTCAGCTCTCGTCTCTGTAGTTTCTGTAGCTGCTGCTTCTGGCTGAGGCTCTTGTCCCTTGCCGAGGGATGGACGACCCCTGCGTCGGGAACTTTCGCCGAATTCAGGTGGTTCTTTTCTCCTTGCTTGATCTTTTGACTTCTGGGTCTTTCCAGCGCGCTCATGCGTTTCATCAACACTGGGACTTTCATCAGGTTCGACTTCTCTATTCTTCCCTTTGCGTTTGTCTCTGGTTTGCACCGTAGCTTCCTCTTCCTGAACCTCCTCGGCTTCAACGACCTCTGCTGTTGACGGTCTGCCCCGCTTCCTTCTGCCTCGTGGAGCCTTTTGTGTTGGTTCGTTGTCTTGTTCTTCATCTTGCTGTTCTTGTTCGAGTTGAGGGTGCTCTGGTCCCTGACGTCTGCGTCCACGTTTGGTCGAGCTTGATTCTGGTACACTGTCTTTCTGTGCAGGTTCTGGCTCAGTTCCCGCTGTTTCAGGTCGCTCTAGCTCTTTGCGCCTTCTTCCGCGTTTCGAAGAGCTTGACTCTGTTACCGTATTTGCCTGTTCTAGTTCATCGGCTTCCGGCTCAGTTTCTGCCATTGGCTGCCTTTCTAAGCCTCGTCTGCTTCTTGCCCTTGACACCCTCTGCTGACCGTCTTGGTTGCTGGCATTTTCATCGGGAGGATCCGACCCGTTGACTTGAATTTGCCTGCTTGAAAGCCTTCTTGTTTGATCGGCGGTTTGTTCTGGACTTGCGATTCCATTTTCTTGTAACCTTGCCGTCTTGGGTCTTCCTCTTCTACTGGCCTTTGCGACTGCTTGAGGTTGGGCATCCTGCTCAACAATCTTCTCCGGTAGATCCGCAACTCCAGCCACATCTATTGTGGGTGCGTCTGGGAGTTCTTCACTCTCATCAACGCCGTTCTGCTCATCGTTATGCGTACTATCTTCACGTATAGCCACGGGCGACGGGTTCACGATCGGTTCGAATTCTGTAGCCGGGCGAATTATATCATCATTCTTTGTACCTAAAACTATCAGTAAATTGTAGTCGTAGGCTTGCTGCTTATCTTACTGATCCTCCTCCGCTTACTACTGCGGCCTTGCTCCTGTTCTTTGGTTGTGTTATTCGGTGTTGAAACTCTCTCAATCGAGACCCTGTTCGACCTGCGCGGCGATTCGGTGGGAGTTATACTATTGCGCAGTATCCTTGTCGGCGTCTCTCGTGTTGGCTGTTCAGTGCCCGGCGCTGTCGCGTTTGGAAGCGCAGTATCGACTACTGACTCAGCAGCATTTGTATTTTCAGGAACACTTTCAAGTTGTTGTGAAATTGAGAGTGCTGGAACACCACCAGTTGGCGATCCGAATGAAAATCCAAAATCGACCGCTTGAATTTTGCGTGTACTGTAAAATAGATAGTTCGTCAGTTGTTTTGGTCCATAGTCGCGTGCGGGGAGAAACATACCCAGCACCGCGCTGGCGCATCTGCAGACGCTCTTGTCGATCTGTAGGAACAGAAATTAGCAGAAGGTTAGTTACTCAAAAATTGGAAGCTATCTTACTGGATGCCATATTGTGCCACTGCTCCGAGTAGGAGCTGTCGCGCAATTCACGCGCTTGTCGAGAGATGAGATCAGACGCGGGCCGTTGAAGGTCTTAGTTAGGGATTACCATTTATGGCCTAGTGTGGACAGCTCCGGATTCTGTCCGCATTTTGACTTCGACGTCGACTTGCAATCATCAAAGACGACCATTCATCTACATACGTGCGATTGATCGATACTCAGAAATTGATCTGTTCGAGTGTGTTCATAGAGTCCGATATCACAATGGGCTGGTTCTGGGGCTCGAGCGGACCAGAGGATCCGACGAAAAAACTCGATCCGGAGCTTCAAGACTACCTCAAGAAAGAAAGACCAACTACATATAAGACGACCGTCGAACCCTCCAGAGAAACTCTCACTCAACCTACACAAACACCCTCACAATCGACAAATACCACAGAAGACAAATCAGCAGTCCCCGCAGCGTCTCTATACCCCGACGGACGATATGCACATCTTTGGAAAACCTACAAGCCTCTGGCCGAAGTCGAGGCCGCAGACAATTCGACCACGGCACAACGAGTGATTGAAAAATTCAAACATCGGAAAGACTCGGTCCATTCGGCGGCTATGGAGAACTGTGCAATTGAACATGAGGGTCTGACGACTTGCTTTAACAAGGGCGATTGGTTCACGATGGTCAAGGCTAGAGCAACCATGTGCTCGGATGAGAATAGGAAATTTTCGCGATGCTATACCACGCAAGCCGTACGTTTTAATCTTTCACACATGATCTACATGTGCTGACTTTCATAGAAATTCCTACAAGCCCTTGGCTACGCTAGTTCATTTGAATACGACGAAGAAAAAGAGGAGCGTATCCAGATGCACGCTGATAAGCTCTATCACCAAATGCTTGACTACGAAAGCCGAGTCGCAGAAGCCCGAGCGGCGGGACAGGAACCTCCCCCGATCACATCTCTATTCAACCCAGACGCCAAACCAGTTTCATCAAGCGATAAGATAATACCGGGAGTGGACCAGCTTCCCGAAGGAATTAAATTACCGGAAACGTTGGACAAACTCAGTCCGCATGAGAGAGAGCTGGAGATCCAGTCTATGAAGGCTGAGCTTGAGCAAAAGAAGCTGTATTCGGAAGAGGCGGCGCCGTATATCAAAGCTCAGCAAGAAGCGCAAACGAAGCGGCAGGAGAGGGCTAAGAGTTGGTTTGGTGAGACGATTGGAAAGTACATTACATGAAGTTGTTAGTGCTTCTATTTCTGCTGTATATTATTCAAGATACTCCTAATGAACTTTCGATTGATGACCGGAGATTCTGCCTCAGCATGTATACTTCGTATCTTCCCTTGCTGTCGCAAGAGTCAATGTTGCGATCGATTGTGTAGAGATTGCATCTATCATGTGACTCCTCTTTACCCCTTGGTGATTGTAAAGCGACAGGTCGAGACGAAGTGTAATGGAGGCATCGATTGTCCACGCATGTCCGACCCAAGATAAAGTGATACATCAGCACACTAATGCCACACACGGGACAGCCACGATGCCAATCAGCCGATAAGAACAGAGATGCACGTGACTGATGCGTTGGCAGAGGAAGGTTAAGTCGATGGTTGAGATCAGAGATAGCCTCTCGAACTTCTCCCCTACCATTCATTGCCTGCGATATGCTCCGTACAACCAGGGCCTATAATCTCGTCACGAAGACATGCGCGCAATCAGCTTCTTCTCGTATACCTAGTCTACTAGGTAGTAAAACACTCTGCCTGCCTGTGAATTGATTATGTGCAAGCGACGTGATTGGCTCAGCCGTCTGAACGCGCGTTAATTCGCGACAACGCGTGGAACTAATTAATACATGTAATTTACATTAATTTACACAGCTCTTCTCCTTACTGCTGGCTGATCCTAGCAATGGTACCGTATCCAATGGTTTCGTAACCGAACGCGGAATATATGCTACGGCCGTCCGATCACACCCTCTGCGACGATACACTGACTGATCCCATTGTCAATGATCATTGATTCTGTCCCGGTTGCAGTCAAAGAGATTGTTGTATCATTGTGGATTCTTCCGTATCACTCCCTGTCCCTTCCGGAATCGATCGTTGGTCAAGTTGTCTGGGTTACAGCTTATCAGACTAGGCGTATCGGTGGCTCTCCTGGCGGCTGGCTTGACTTCTCAGACGACCAACCAGACTTCATTCCTTTTACGTACGACCGAGCTTCTCAAATTAGTCTCACCTTACAACTCTGCCATTGTCTCTTGAGCTGAATGACTTTCGAACTTCCAACAAAAGGACATCGACTCTAGGCATCTACATTGAACAGTTTATTGGGACAATTCAAGCAGTGCTCTGCGGAGCACTGTACTAACCTTCCATCATGAAAGCTGCTCCGTTGCTGATTGCCTGGCACAACGAGAACGCCCCCATTTATTCAGTACATTTCGATCCGCATGTCAAGGGGCGATTTGCAACCGCTGGAAAGTGAGTTCATCTATAACTTTATAGCATTTAGTCTTGTTACTGACCATCACCCCGCTGTAGTGATAATAATGTCCGAGTACGTCGTACCTCTATCTACCATCGTCGCATTCTCTGACCATAACAGATCTGGAAACTCGAAAGTACCGGGGAGGAACGAAAAGTCACATATTTGAGCACATTGATAAAGCACACCCAAGCTGTGAATGTGGTTCGATTTTCGCCAAAGGGTGGGTCTATAGTCAGAGGGATATAAACAAGTACTGACAGGTTGCAGGTGAAATGCTCGCTTCAGCAGGAGACGACGGAAATGTCTTGCTCTGGGTACCGTCAGAATTATCCATGACACCGCTTGGAGAGGATCATTCGGACGATAAGGAAACATGGCGAGTGAAGCATATGTGCCGGTCCTCGGGAGCTGAAATCTACGATTTGGCTTGGTCACCAGATGGTGTATTTATCATTACCGGCAGTATGGACAACGTTACTCGGATCTACAATGCTCAAACAGGTTGGTCAAGCTCAGTAGTCTGGATGTCAAGAAGCTCACAACAATTAGGACAAATGGTTCGACAGATCGCTGAACACTCACACTATGTTCAGGGTGTGGCTTGGGATCCGCTCAACGAGTTTGTTGCGACGCAATCTTCTGACCGATCCGTGCATATCTATAGTTTAAAAACCAAAGACGGACAGTTCTCTTTGACCACGCACGGCAAATTCTTGAAAATGGATCTTCCTGCTCGCCGAATCCCAGCAAGCAGTCCTGCTCCGACTGACACCAAGACTCAACCCATTACCAATGGTTTGTCGATTGCATCGCCAGCACCGTCCACACCAGGTACTCCAAAAACAATGACTTTGCCGATGGATCCCCCTCCAGTGTCTCATAGTCGGCGATCCTCCTTTGGGTCTTCTCCTTCGATTCGCCGGTCAGCTTCACCGGCTCCGTCACTACCATTACCTGCTGTCAAGCCAATAGAAGTGTCGTCGCCAAGCTTATTTGGAGGCCTGGGAGTCAGAAATGCAAATCTCTATGCAAACGAATCTTTTACATCTTTCTTCCGTCGGTTGACGTTCACTCCTGATGGTAGCTTGTTATTTACGCCGGCGGGTCAGTTCAAAACGACGCAGGGATCTACCAGCGACTCAAGCAAGACAAATGAAGAAGTCATCAACACAGTTTATATCTACACTAGGGCTGGATTCAACAAACCACCAATTGCACACTTGCCTGGTCACAAGAAGCCGTCAGTTGCAGTGAGATGTTCCCCAATATATTACACACTCCGCCAAGGATCTCGGCCTACTACCCACATTACGCTTGATACGTCTTCTGGGGATGACAGCTTTCCAGCGCTGCCAGATCCTGTTGTGAGTACAAATATCACGAGTCATCCGTCAATGGAACCACCGCCACCTTCCGGTGATCAATCAAAACCCTTGGCATCTCCTAAAGCCGAAAACGAGCCATCTAGTTCCGCGTTTGCTCTGCCCTACCGTCTTGTCTACGCGGTAGCCACGCAGGACGCGGTGCTGATATATGATACACAACAGCAGACGCCATTGTGTGTTGTGAATAACCTTCATTTTGCTACATTTACAGATTTAAGCTGGTAAGTCATTCGAGTTATTGATGATTACTCCTTGCTAATTGATATAGGTCATCCGACGGCTTAACGCTTATTATGAGTTCATCTGATGGATTCTGCTCGACTCTTTCATTTGCCCCGGGAGAGTTAGGACAAGTCTATACACATCCCGCTTCTTCATCAAATCCAGCAACACATCACCATACTCTGTCGACAGGTTCGTCATCAAACAACACACCTCTACCCACACCCACAAATACTGCGTCGCCTTCTTTGACCAGACCGACCCCAGTACCTGCTCCTGGGCCGATCGGCTCGGGTCGCGCCGCCAGCCCTGCACGATCATCTTCGGCCTCTTCTATCCAGACACTTCAAACATCACAATCAGGCAATGTTGTCAACAACCCAACACCGACTCTCGGCACTGTACCACTTGTGACTGCTACCAATTCATTGCCTCTGACTMCCCCGCCTCAAACTCCATTGCCAGGTGTATCACATAGTGCTACCAGTTCGTTCAGTAGTACTGTCCTGGGTAAGCGCGATATTGGAGCAGCCAGCGAATCTGAAAAGGAAGACAGCAAGCGAGAAACTGTCGAGACTGAAAAGCCAGCAAAGAAGCGACGGATCGCGCCTACACTGGTGTCGAAGGATTCAGCAAGCTTTGCCATTGAGGCTGAAAAGAAGACCGAAGTGGCACAGTCTGAGAACATCGAGCCTGCTCTACCTGCTGACAAAGTCGATCAAGCGGCCGCTCAATAGAGTGTGATAATATGCATACCACCGTCTTTATGAAGCATGATGCAATGGAGTTGTGGGTGTTGTTCGTCAGTTCGGAAAGGCTTTTTCTATACTTTTAGGCACGTTACTTCTTTTTCTTTTCGCCTTGGTGTCACTACCATACAGTCCTCTAGGGGTTTAATGTTTTCGAGATACATGTATGAATAGACTTGATGAATTCAATTATGATATAGTCAAATGGCCATGTTATATACTAGTATATAGTATCTAATCTATGTACATCACGAGACCGCCTAAACAATGCATGCTATATAGGAGCTAATGAACAACCAGCCCTTAGACTCTAGATCAAGCCTTGACATTCACAGCAAATCCCTCACTAAACGGATAATCCGTATACCCTCTGGCCTCCTTCGCATTATAAAACGTCTCCCTGTTATACGGCGTAAACTCAAGCCCCTTCTTTAACCTAAACGGCAAATCTGGATTCGCAATGAACGGCCTTCCGAATGCAAGAATCACTGGATGATTCTTATACCGCGTGTCAACTGCCTCCTTTGCATTATCGGCTTTGTAGCCTCCCGCCAACACCAAGGGTGACGCATCGGCGTATGCGTCGATGAAGAACTGGAGTGATCCAGTGGGATTCTCGACATCCGTGTTTCCGTTGATTCGCGGTTCGACAAGATGCACATACGCAATACGCAATTTAGCGAATTCCCGTGCGAGATAGGAGAAAGTCTCCTCGCGTTCGCCGTCCGGCATGCCCATACCCTGGAACGTGCTAAAGGGGCTGAATCTGATTGCCGTACGATCCGCGCCTACCGCTTCAATGACTGCTTTCGCAACTTCTAGCGCAAAGCGGGATCTGTTCTCGACACTACCGCCCCATTGATCCGTGCGCTGGTTGGCGGTCGTTTGGATGAATTGATCAATTAAATACCCATTTGCGCCGTGAATCTCGACGCCATCGAAGCCCGCACGCTCAACTGCATTCTTGGCCGCGGTGGCATAGTCCTTGATGTATTGCTGAATTTCGTCTTCTGTAAGCGCGCGAGGCGTTTCGTGGCCCTCGCCCAGAGAGACGGCGCTACTGCTCACGACGTCGAATTTCTCGCCGCCGGGTTGAGCTCTCATGGCATTGGGGTCTGTGGTTCGCCCCAACGCCCATAATTGCGAATAGATGTAAGACCCCTTTTCGTGTACGGCGTCGGTGACTTGTTTCCATGCTGCAATTTGCTCGTCTGACCAGATACCGGGTGCGTAGGTGTATGCGCCGGCCTGCGGGGAGATGAGGGTTGCTTCTGAGATGAGTAATGTGCCTGGTTCGGAGGCGCGTTGGGAGTAGTACTCTTTTACGAGCGGTACGATGGGCGCGTGCGTGGTTTCGTCGTTGCGGAAGCGGGTTAGGGGTGCGAGGGCGATGCGGTGTGAGAGTTGCACACGGCCGACTTTGAGGGGGGTGAATAGGGTTGTCATGTTTGCTCTATAAATTTTCTATGTTCAATGTTCGCGATGAATATGGGGTTGTGGAGGATGTCTGAGACGATTGAGCTACGTCTTGCCAGGGGCAGACCAGGTATTTATACTATTACAATTTCATGGAAATCATATTAAAATTCCAAACTTTATCATGATTAAACAGACTTGATTAATAATAATATCCATCGTCAACTTGGTTAGGATCTTAAATCAAAGAAGACCCTGGAAAAGCATCCATCTGACTGGGACGGCAACTAAACCCTTTCTAGCAAAAGTGCTTCGGGGAGAATATCTTTTTCTGCTTGGTCATCATCTTTTTTTTTGTCAGCGCCACTGTTCTCATAGGCTCAGATTCCATGTTGCACAACAAGTTTCCGGGATTTGCTGCGAAAAGCAGAAAATTGCTCCGATCGATCGAAAAATTCGTCATGATTCTGTGGGTTTCTATTTCAATGTGGCTTCGGTGATGTAACCAGGCCCACTGCATCCGAGGCTTGAAATCGCACTCCTGAACGTTTTATATCGTTCTAACCGATGTATTATTTGATTATCTATCCTGCCTACCGCATTAGGAAAGTGGCACACTATATTCGTATATGTATCACCATGCATGAATCAATCAAATCGCCAAACCAGCCAATCCATTAATCAATGTCTCATTATCATCCAGAACAGTCGCTGCTGCCGTAATCGCCTGAGTACCCATCGTGACACTAATGACATGCTCGACACTACCTTCCCGCTCAATTCGATTTGCCCATCTAAATAGAGTCTCGCCGCCGCGAGAGTTGCCCGCAACGAACAGAAAGCCCGGCGTGGCATTGATTCGTTGTAGAGCCAGTTCCGCGGTAGTCGCTTTCGTCACGTTTGTAGGTTCCACGGTCACCGCGCCGTCTGTCAGAACGGCACGGATAGGGATGTTCCCGCGTGAACCGTTGATTTGATCGCTCAACTCAGCTGCTTGGCGGATAGCAAGCTCCTTGTCGACGGCAGCTTTGTAGTTAAAGGTAAGTGAGAAGCGTCGTTCTTCGATTGAGGTGCCCTCTGTGCGTTCTTGAAAGTATTCCATGAACTTCTGGATGCCCCGGCGCCAGTCTCGAGTGTCGCTCTCGTTAAGTAATTGCTGCCATTCGGATTGTCCAGGCTCTCGTAGGAACGCCCCATTTTCAGCGATGAGTCCGATCTGCGGGGACTCGGCTAGTAATAGTTCAAGTTGTTTCGGTGTACGTGAACTTGTAACAAAGACAACGTTCTTCGGGTCTGAGGAAAGCGTTGCCATCATTGAGAGTACTTTCCCATTCGGACTGACTGAGAAATCATCTCGTTCCCTTAACGACGGGAATATTGCTTGATCTTCAAGAATAAATACTCTGCTGCTTGATTTGTTGTACTTTTCTCGAACACTGTCCATGGATAAAGATGAAATAGTATGAACCTCCCGTGATGACTGCATTCCGTAAGCTTGTCGAAGGGCTTTCAGATATGTATCGCACCACATGGAAGCAGTGTGTCTCGCCATTCGGTCCGATAGAAAATGCCAATTCTTCTCTTTATCTTTGGCTGACATGAGTAGAGCACGATTGATCGCATCCGCGCATTGCACATAGTCCCATGGGTTGACAAGCAACTCATGACCGCTCCAGATAGAAGCGCTTCCTGTAAACTCACTCAAAATGAGTGATCCATACTTCTGAGGAATACCCGAAGTACCATCTTGACAAACAACAAAGTCGTGTCCTGAAAGATTCATGCCTTCACGAAGACTGGTGATGATGAAGATTTCGGCAACAGACATCAAGGCAAGGAATTGAGCGAACGAAATGTCTTGCTTTAGTAAGACGAGCGGTTGGTGGGTTAGTGTCGAGTATTTCGAGTTGATTCTCATCGCAATCTTCGTTATCTGGGTTTCGAGATCTGTCAAGTCAGGCGCAGATGACGATGCAACTTGGACCAGGACGACCTATTCAAGTTAGTTTTGCACAATGTGTCAGGAGGAGTAGTGAAATACATACGTTATCTCGCCATTCTGGATATCTCTTCAAAAATTTTTCGTAAGAAAGAAGCTTCTGTTTGACACCACCTGCAGCATCCAATCGATCTCTCCCGACAATCAAATGCTTTCCTTGGTATCGCTCGCGAATCTTTGATACCCACTCTTTCACCTCGGGTTGTAGTCTCTGGGTATTCATAAGATTCAAGTCAATGCCCATCGGAAAAGCCTTGACAGGCAGTAATCGGTCAGGGAGATGAACGCCTTCCGCAGAGACCTCCAACCGTAGGATGCGGCTGCAAGTATGCAGAAAGTGATACACATATTCGGCAGTTTGCAAACCAATTATATTGGCTCCAAGCAGGCCTTCCAATAAGGTTTTTCTCGCGGTCAGGCACCGGAAGATCTCAGAGGAAGGGAATGCGGTATGCATGAAGAATCCTATCTCAGCCTCAGGCAGTTTATCCCTCAGCATCCGAGGAAGTAACATGAGATGATAATCGTGAATCCATATACGGTCACCTGGTTTCCACTGAGCGGCAATCGTAGCTGCAAAGATCTCGTTGAGTTTGACGTATTGTTTCCAAGAGTGATCATCGTACTCCTTGTGGCGAGGACTTTCTTGCATTTGATAGTGAAAAGCTGGATAGAGGACATTTCGACAAAAGTGAAAGTAATGTCCTTCAAACTCACTGTCTCCCACAAATACCGCAAGAGAATCGAATTCCTCTTTCAATTGCAAAGCAATGTTGTCGCGTGTGTGTTCTTTAAGTGAGTCTGTCGGCATACCCAGCGTTCCTATCCATACTGCTTTATCCACAATTCCAGCTTTAGCAGCAGCGTCGATGGCGTTCCGGAGACCGCCATTGCCCTGAACAGCTGACTTTACCACCCAATCATCAGATAACAACACTCGCGGCGTGGCTGGTTCCTCTGACTCGAGATCAGCGGCCTTTCGATCTACATACGGACCTGTAGAACTAGGACGGCTGAGAATCGACGAATCTGGTGGATTTGTTGCTTTTGACATGGGCTGATTGAATTTTCTACTGGAACCCCACGACTCTACTGGGACCTCGGTAGGCGCTGGCCCTTTCGGTTCATCTGAGGCTGAGTCTAGGGCATAGAATGGTTTGAAAATCTTCTCGTGCTCTGTGGTTGCACCAGGGGTCATTGAAAGCACTTTTGGCAGTGTTTCTTGATGAAGCTCTGCTAGTCGTCCTTCCACCTCGTTGGGAGGGGGGTTCGAGCCATCGAAATCACCTTGGCCATGCCGAATGCCGGCGGCCTCGAAATCTATGGTGTATGGAAGGAAACTAGACTGTTAGCTTTAATTCGACCATGGCTAGTTGATGCTTACAGAGAAGCTACGTAGAGAGGCATGGGCGCAATCGCTCTTGCTATTGATCAAGCAATTCCACGGTATCAACAATTATGGACAGTCTCATGCAAATAGAGTCAAGCATGAAGTAAGTGTGGTGGTCGCGGATAGGTGTTGGTTAAGTCGAGGGATGAGGGATTTTTGCAGGTTCTTGTTCCACCTTCGGAAAATCACATCGTTTCAACTGTAAGGAGACTGATATTATCCGCGACACTCGAGGTGAATGCAAGTGATACTTCACATTACATCAACAGCTGAGGCCGAGAAAGGAATAGAATGTTCTGGCGATAGCTAAAAAGGGCATTCCGAGTAATGGAGTCCTTGGAATGGCAGGKGAAGCTCTGGCGGGAGATGCCCCGCAGCCAATCATTGGCTGAGTTGGAGTCTGTGCCAAAAGAGACAAAATCAAGGAAGATCCTTTAGGCTGGGATTATGGCCCGATTTCTTTCGTTGCATGCTTGGATAGAACATCGCCGATTCCTTTTCAAGACTCAGCCCGGTCCAGACTGCCGTGGCAGGCCGAAATCCTGGATATGAAGCTTTTCGACGCCGTTCGGCTTTTTTCTAGGCTCCAGCAGACGTCACCTGATTGGTCAACTGGGCATATCCTTTGTTGACGATGGTGTCAGAGACGCACTTTTGACAGAAAGTGGGAAAGCGGGTATCATTTACGAGAATGTACCAGCACGATAGAGTAGAAAATCGAAGAAGAATGAATAGAGACAGGTGGTGATGGTCACATAATGGACGTAGTAAGGTTGGAGGCTCCACCCGCTAAAAAGGAAGGCCTCCTGCTCCCCGCCAACGAAAAGCTCGGCTTCCTTGCCCATGACATAAGCCTGTCTGACATCAGTTGTTCACCAAGAAGTCTCACTTTGTTTCGTTTGACAGTTTTTTGCGATTTGTTTCTTCTGTTCTTCTGTTCTTTCCTGTGAGAGTCTCACTCTGGCGTTTAGTTTACAAAGTCAACCGGTGAAGATAAAAAGCGCAGAGATAAGAGACATTGTTTTGGTATCGGCATCAACATGTCGCCCGCGCCTACTGTGGCCGCACCTGCCGAAGGTGGACGGCTGCTGCTCGTATCAAACCGACTGCCCATCACAATTCGACGCTCAGAAGGTGGAAAATATGAATTCTCCATGTCCTCTGGAGGTTTGGTGACTGGTTTAAGCGGTCTGGCAAAGACCACGACATTCCAATGGTACGGCTGGCCTGGTCTAGAAGTACCAGAGGACGAAATCGAGACCGTGAAATCAAGACTGAAAGAAGATTATGGCGCAACGCCAGTGTTTATCGACGACCAGCTTGCGGATCGCCATTACAACGGGTTTTCAAGTGCGTCAACACTTTTGTATTGGTATTCGAGGATGATCCGACTAACCTCAAACGACAGATTCTATACTATGGCCTCTACTTCATTACCATCCCGGTGAGATAGTCTTTGATGAATCTGCCTGGGTGGCATACAAAGAGGCCAATGCACTCTTTGCGAATACTATCGCGGATGAGGCTCAAGATGGTGACATGATCTGGGTCCACGATTATCATCTCATGCTCCTGCCTCAGCTTTTGCGAGAACGTTTACGGGCTCAAGGCAAGAAAAATATCAGAATTGGCTTCTTCTTGCATACGCCGTTCCCGAGTAGCGAAATATACCGAGTCTTGCCTGTTCGGGCTGATCTCCTCAAGGGAGTTCTTTACTGCGACCTCATCGGATTTCACACTTTTGACTACGCGCGCCATTTCCTGAGTGCTTGCACTCATATTTTGTACGTTGATAAGCTTACCTGTCGCATTTCACCTACATGAAAACTTACTTATAATGACAGAAACCTTAACACAACCCCAGGCAGCGTCCGCTTCGAAAACCAATCCGTAGCAGTGGGTGCATTTCCAATTGGTATTGATCCCGAAAAATTCCTCGAAGGTCTCAAAAACCCCAAAGTGCAAAACCGAATCGCAAGTCTAGAGTCGAAATTCCAGGGAATGAAATTGATGGTCAGCGTGGACCGTTTGGATTATATCAAAGGAATTCCGCAGAAGCTGCACGCTTTGGAAGTCTTCTTGTCGAATCATCCGGAATGGGTGGGCAAAGTAGTGTTGGTGCAAGTGGCAGTTCCTAGTCGGCAAGATGTGGAAGAGTATCAGAACTTGCGGGCCGTGGTGAATGAATTGGTGGGACGGATTAACGGCAGGKTTGGTAAGTCGAGAATAAGTCATATGCGAAGACAAAATGTCTGACGGGAACAGGAACCGTGGACTACATGCCCATCCACTTCATGCACAAATCAGTCAACTTTGAAGAACTCCTCGCTCTCTACGCAGTCTCCGACGCATGTATCGTCTCCTCTACACGCGACGGCATGAACCTGGTCTCGTTTGAGTACATCGCAAGCCAACAAAAACGTCAAGGGGTCTTGATTCTCTCTGAGTTTGCTGGTGCCGCTCAAAGCCTGAACGGAAGTTTGGTCGTCAACCCATGGAATACAGAAGATTTGGCCAAGGCATATCACCAAGCTGTTTCCATGGAACCTGAGCAACGGGCCGCGAAGTATCAGAAGTTGTGGAAGTATATTTCAAAGTATACGAGGTTGGTATCTGTGACTTTCTTTCGGGTTTCGTTTCACTGACTGTGATATAGCGCGTTTTGGGGACAATCCTTTGTCGCCGAGTTGTCTCGTTGCGTGGCTCATGAATAATGACAATTTAAATAGATGGATGCGTCGAATAGATAAATGTGGCAAGGACTTGAGAAGGATGTTTTTAGCGACGACCTTGATGATGGACGAGGTTTACGAAGAGACGTAGCCAGATGTTATACATTTTTTTCATTTCCACTTAGCACAATACATGCAGCAGATATCCGTTTGTTTCGACGTAATGTCATCTCCTTCTTTAATGCAATTATTAATTAATTAAATCAAAATTGTATGGTTGGTTTGAGTTGAGAAGCCTCTAATAGGGTAAAATCTTGAGGACTAATGAAGACAGCAAATCAGCTTATTGCTTATTTCATGATATCTGCAGAATCCGATTGGATCCAGTCAACCTTATTTCCCTCCCCTTCCGAGACATCGTTTGGTATCTGATATGGTGATCGTACGTGGTACTAGGTTGGAAATTCCAGGAAAATCTTGCTGATGACGAGGTAGATAGTTCATCAACTACGTAACAATGCGCTTCATAGGCGCAATATTAGAAAACCCCTGCATATAATGCCGGAGGTTCACGTAAACCCTTAAAAGTACCCATATACCAGCGTGGATGTTGTGTCACCTCTGTACAGAGAGACTCGCCTCGTTCACGCAAGTACATAGTATATATCGACTCTAACCTGATCAGGAATATGCGCCAAGTCAACAATATGGCTCGCGCAATGCCAAGACTACTCCCCACTTTTTTTCCGCTCAGCTTGCGCGTCTCCGCCACTTCTCCATAATCCTTCACGTACACCACCAACCAGTACTTACGCGTACGTTGGTGACTTGACCATCCGTCGGAGCATCGAAAAGGATTCGGAATATCTTCATTTCAGCGAGATAACCTCCCCGAAACAAGCCCCTGCGATTGGCGGGGAGATGACCATTCAGTGTCGCATACCCTAACGCTTTGTACTTGTGTGTCGAACCCCTTGATGCTACAGATGAGTGGTATAAGAATAGTCTTGACGTGCTACATACACTAGGATCTTTGTAGGAGCGCTACGTAGACGACCAACGTAAGTTGCACTCTATAGAGTACGTACGACGGCTAAGCGGTGGCAGACGTTTCGTTTATCGCGCATGCAGGACAACCTCACTTGCATCCTCACAGATAGTGTGTATTTCTGCTGCGAACCACGTACGCAGTAAGATGCTTATTGTATATTGGCCGCGTCAGATAGGTCGATAGATTCCGGACGTGTTCTTGGCTCTTCGATATGATCATGGCGTCGATGAACACGTCAGGTCAGGCTTCTGAACAATCAATGATATGGAGATAAGATTCGCATACCGCCTATTGTTCGAATGCAGCCTAGCTTGAAAGTGCCAGTCAAATTCGGTGCGTA
This sequence comes from Talaromyces amestolkiae, assembly GCF_001896365.1. Lineage (NCBI taxonomy): Eukaryota > Fungi > Ascomycota > Eurotiomycetes > Eurotiales > Trichocomaceae > Talaromyces > Talaromyces amestolkiae. The sequence continues at coordinate 111,900 of NW_024468045.1, read as the reverse complement.
TGTATCAGATTGACAGATTCAAGTCAAGTGTATGAGGCTGTGGGATAGGGTATACGCGGCCCAGGTGCTGGTACCCGCCCTCATTGGCCAGGACATCTCCATGCTGACGACGCTCCCACCAGCCAGCTTGCGTGTTCAGCGTCCCCTAAATTTGCTCCGTATCTTTTTCCCTGTAACACGTATTCTTCGCTTATCCTGATGGCGTTTTTTGATTAATAAAAATAAGGATGTTCAGATGATCGGTCTTACCAAGGATCGCGACATTTGCTGCGTAGGTCTATGTGTAAGCTGTGTAAAGTGTAAGCAGGGCCTGGATTGTTCCGTCTGCGTGGGATGCCAAGACTCATCTGATGTGCAGTGGGCTTGGCAACAATTAGATGTTGGCCTAACAATTCCTGTACACAGCACCGACTTTGCTAATTCGACTCATAGCCATGATTATCCAGTCAATATTTAATAATTTCCAGTCACTTGTCTGTCACCGTCTCATATATAAACTCTCCGGCCGGGCAGAATCTAAAATTAGGCTGAGCCCGCTGGTCACTGCCGATCTTGGCGCAGCCCTAACAGGAAAAGCGTCGAACGTCGAGGCGTCGTAATGAGTCTGACTTCAGCACCCGCGCTTTGCCGTATCCGGTTAGCATCGACCAAATGACCCATCCAGCCCGCCAATCCACGTTGGGGTTTACGTCTGCTTCGTTCTCCCTCCGAGTCCCCATACTCTCGCTCTCTTCTCTTCTTCTCTGTAATTCCTGTTATCCTTTTTGCTCCAACGCTTTTGACTTTCAACAACTACGACGACGACATTCGGTGTTGCGCGTTCTGCTCGTCAGCATCGATTCCCTCTTGTGTACACATAAGACTTGCGCACCCGACCTAAGACATTCGCTCCCTCACCTTGCCAGCAGAACCCCTAGCGCCAACGAGTGGCGCCGCAGACGTCCGCTCGGTCGTGAATCTTGCCCTCTCGCTTTGCGGCACGACGATATAGAGAGACTGCAAAGGAATAAAGGAGAAACACATTGGATCAACGGATCACAATCGGAAAGGAGTAGAGATTTGTATAAGGCGGCAGTCAGAAGGAACTCAACAATGTCCAGATCACAACGACCTACCGGGTCGACAATGGCCGATTTCGATGCAACAGAACTATCCAAGGACTTTGAAAACTTGATGCGAAGTAAACGATTCAATGACTTCCAGGAACAATATTCGCAGTCCAGATCCCGAACGGCTTCTCCAGCCCCTTCGCAATCCGCACTCTCCTCAGACTCGACACAGACGACATCGACGATAAACCGACGACTACCTATTATGCCCCGCCGTCCACACGATAGCGCTTCAGTGAAATTCTGTAATTTGCTACATGTTTTGTCGGTGACTCCGACCAAGTATGAGAATCCGGGCTTGTTGGATGATGCTTTGACCGTCATTCCACTCGATCGCTTGTACTCAGAGGCAGAGAACGAAAGTCAAATACACAAAGCTCGATACGCCAGTATGGGCAAGAAGCCGCAGTGGGGATACCAAGATTTTGTCATCCGCTCGCTTCTCAAGTAAGTGAAGAGTGCAAGTATATGCATGTGCTTGACTAATTGTTTTAGATGGTTCAAAAAGTCATTCTTCACCTGGGTCAACAATCCTCAATGCTCCAAATGCCTTATGCCGACAATCGCTCACGGAATGGTTCCTCCTACCCCGGATGAGACAGCTCGTGGCGCAACACGGGTCGAGGGGTACAAGTGTTCGGGCTGTGGAGCGATAGAACGGTTCCCGCGGTATTCGGATGTCTGGCAGTTGCTGCAGACTCGATGCGGTCGCGGTGGTGAATGGGCCAATTGCTTTACGATGCTTTGCCGAGCTTTGGGTAGTCGAGTGCGTTGGGTGTGGAACTCAGAGGACTACGTCTGGACCGAAGTATATTCTGAACACCAACGGAGATGGGTACATGTCGATGCTTGCGAGGGTGTCTGGGACCAGCCGCGACTTTACACCGAAGGTATGTTTCAGTCATCTACAAATCACTGAGTGAGATCTGACCACGTATACAGGCTGGAATCGCAAACTCTCATATTGCATTGCATTCTCTATTGACGGCGCAACTGATGTGACACGACGATATGTTCGAAGTTCTTCGAAACACGGGGCGCCACGAAACCGAGTTGCAGAAGACGTACTGTTGTGGGCGATATATGAGATACGCAGATTGCGACGTGAAAAACTTTCCGAACAAGACCACCGACGGTTGAGGAAAGAGGACGAAAGAGAAGAGCGAGAGCTCCGCATGTTTACGACCTCGGCCCTTGCAGCAGAGATCACCTCTCTATTCCCAGGCTCACGACGATCGGCTCGGGGCGACGAGCAGAAGACGCCGTTAACCCAAGACGAAGCTGCAGCACAATGGATCAATGGCAGACCGCAGAACGAAAATGAAAGTCAAGGGCCGGATTCTCAGCGGGATTTTGATCGCCGGTGACCAAACAACAATTTCTGTTGAATAATTATCACGATGACACCTCATCCACTATTCGAACCGAGTCAACTAATCTCGACGTCACGTCGCCCTGCATCAGAGGAGCGAAATAGAATCTCTCCGTGCGTTGCCTACCATCAATAGCAGCGCATCTCACCAAACAACGTCCACCCTTGGCTTGCTGCCGACTCACTCGACTCGACCAGTCCTCTCTCTATATACCTTTTCTTCCATATTCATTTCTATATTCACTTCTTGTGTATACTTGAAAGCTCCGGCTTTCTTTTTCTGTTCATACCCTTCGTCCTCACCGGGCATTTTTGATAACGTCTCACGTCTTTTTCTTTTTCTCAAGACATTCATGACAAACTTCGGACTGGCTCTTTTCCATTCTCACTACTTATATAACATCATTGGCGGCGTTTATCCTCTGCAAGGAGAGAGTGATGGGTTCTACAGGACTTTTGCTTTAGGGCTTGATGCATTGGGGTTTTTTGGTTATATGACATGGGATTCAATCAACTTTCTTTTTTTTCTCTTCTTTATAGCTATGGCAATGGAAGGCAAGAGGCGCACGTCATACATTGATAGAGAAACCCATATCTTTTCTCTATTTTTACTTCTTAACGGGACGCGCATGACCGGCATGGGATTTGCTCATCTGATTTATGTGATTAGATATTGCATGACATATTCAATATAAATGCTCATCATTCTTTACTCTTTTATTTTAGGGTATCATCAATACATTAATCTTGCAAACATACACAAACAATCCGAAATCGATCGAACGTGGCGTTCTAATCACGATACTCCTCGCTCGCCTCCTGCCCACCACTACTATTCGAGGAGGTACTTCCATTATTCTTACGCACGAACTTCAGGTCCGACAGACCATAGAACACAATCGAACCCAGACCCAACACGGCCGACAACACGGTAAACGTCATCGCAACAATACCCCTCGTCGTAAATCCATCAGGGATCCAGCCGGGCTGCACATTCTGGCCTGCGAGATCGGTATAATCGTTTGTGTTACCCGCTGCATTCCCTTCTGATTTTACGCCTGCAGCGGCGCAGGCGGCCAGGTGGTCAGATGGGAGAGTCATTTGTTGCTGGAGTTGGGTGGGTGCTTCGATGAATACCATCCCCAAACCCTGCGCAAGATGCCAGTCGATGTGGCAGTGGAAGATCCAGACGCCTGGATTATCGGCCACAAACCGGATGACGAAGTGGCCCTGGGGTGGCAGGACGAGCACATCTCGTCTTGCAGGGTAGGTAGGGAATGCGGAGTGATTTGATGGATCGTAAGGGACGGGATCGCTGTCGGCGAGTTCGTAGAAGTCGGCGCCATAGCCGGGGTAGCGCGTCAACACCTGAAAGTTGTGGCCGTGTAAGTGGAAGGGATGAGAGCCTTTGTCGTTGTTGTTGAGGATGATTTCGACGACGTCGTTATGACCCAGAATCATTGGGTGGGTAAACTCGCCGTAGACGGTTGGATCGGTGACCTGGTCCCCTGAAGACAAGACGGTGTAGAGAGTAGGCACCTTTGGCGCGGTGTAACTGATGTTGTTGAGGAAAGCGTAGCCGTTTCCATTGTCGAGGTTCTCCATGACGACATCCAGCTGGATTGACAGCGTCGGGTTTTCCAGTAATGGCATATGGTCGTAGGGGACAAGTGTGCTGTCGTCGTATGGGACAAGGTCCGATGACACGGCGATCATGATATTGGCCTGTGGATGGTCCGCCGAAGCATCGTACTGGAGCCAATTGGTATTATTGAGACGTAGATTCGAGGGAATAGTGTCAAGCAGCGTCGAATCTACGACAGTGACAATCGGGTAGTTCTTATCAGTCGTATTTTTCGTCGTCAACAATACCGAATAACGCTGCGCAACTGAGATATACAAAGTATCGGCCTCGGTAGGTTCGGTGTAAACGCCATCAATCTCGACGATTGTAAAGGTGTGATCTTCAATATAAAAGTATTGTGCGACGAAAGCGCCGGTATTTATCAATCGGAGCAGATACGTCGTATTGGGTTTGACGGTGAGGCTGAGATCGTGAGTGTCGTTGAACAGGAAGGAATTCGGAATTGGTTCGGATCCCGTCGGATGGTAGACGCTCATGAATTTGGGCTTGATGTCCTCCATCATGTCGTGGTACCAGTCCGACAAAGTGACCGCAAATTCCTCCTCATATTGGCCGGCGAAATAGGATGTGTTGTCGTGGACAATTAACGCTTGGCGGTAACCGTCCGGATAGCAGTATTCCTACCGAGACTCGTCAGTCGTGCAATTTCTCTGAGCCATTAGTTCTACTTACTGTGTGGCAGTGATACCAGTACGTGCCTTGCTGGTTGACTGTGAAATTATATGTAAAGCTCGATCCCGGCGGAATGGGACACTGGGTCACCATCGAAGCGCCATCCATATCATTCGTCCCATTTTGAAACATGCCATGAAAATGGATGCTTGTACTCTTGTCGCCCAGCCCATTGTACATATTAACAATCAGCTGGTCGCCCTTGTCTACCTCGATGATCGGCAGCGGCCATTGGCCATTGATACCCACGACTTTGCGGTCCGCCAGCCCATCCGGGTTGGCAGTTACCCAAGTAACGTTGAAGTCATAGACGACTTCTTTGGCAGCCGCAAATTCCCCAATTGCGAACAGCAGGAAGACGAGAAGGTGCAACATGTTGGGCAGCAGCTACACAATCTCTTGAGCTGTCATCCGCTCTCGTGGTGGGAGTGCAACTTATACGGATGGAGGGAGTGCCATGCGCGAAATATCTCGCCTGATCACGATTACCGAGCTGGCTTCGGGATCTGGTGCAGTGAGTGCAGTGAGGTAAGTGCAGTGACACGTAGCGAATCACGAGCTGGCGATGACCGACTTGCACCCGGCAACATCCATATCAGATCCGTCTCAGGCGCGAATCTTTCGACAGACGATCCAATGCGAAGAGACAAATCCCAACACGAGGGTGCCTGACGAATGAAAAATTTGCATCAGATAGGACGATGCTCCACTGGCAATTATCTGATGGAGGCGGCTGATTGACGGACTGGCCATACAAGGTTCCTTAGCGTGGGGTTAGTAAGGGACTGAGCGTACACTAGACCCGACACAGCGAAGCCGCCAGATCAGATAAGATGTCACCTGATGCCCGATTGGCGAGGGTTTTTGCCCGGCTTTCCCCTGCTGTCACTTTTAACATTCCTCTTCATGCTCCCTGGTGCCGCTCCCTGGGCCTTCTCTTTTCTACGTTTCTCCTAGTATTGTCAACATGGGGTCGTCCAAGGTCTTTGCCGTTCAGGTCTTCTTCATCGTTTTCCGTGAGTGCCTTGAGGCCTCCATCATCATCTCAGTGTTGCTCTCCTTTCTGAAACAAAGTTTGGGCGAACCACACCATGATCACACCTTATATAAACGATTAGTCCGACAAGTCTGGTACGGATCATTCGCAGGCATACTCATCTGTCTCATTATTGGAGGCGCCTTTGTGGGCGTCTTTTACGGGCTCGGCCATAACATCTGGACGAACGCGGAGAAGCTATGGGAGGGTATATTCTACCTGATTGCGTGCATCATTGTCACCGCGATGGGACTGGCTCTTTTACGCATCAACAAGAGCAAGGAGCAGTGGCGTATTAAGATTGCCAAGTCGTTGGTCGAACAGAGCAAGAATACGAAAAAGTCCAGATTGTTTGGCAATTGGGCACGGCGTTATGCCATGTTCTTGCTCCCGTTCATCACCACTCTGCGAGAGGGCGTTGAGGGCGTTGTTTTTGTTAGTGGTGTCTCGCTGGGCTACCCGGCTACTGCGTTCCCGTTGCCCGTCGTGACAGGCATCATTGCGGGATTGGGGTGCGGCTTTTTGATCTATCGCGGTGGTAACGCCATGTCTATCCAGCTTTTCCTCATCGCCTCGACATGTGTTCTTTACTTGATTGCTGCCGGCATGTTCTCCAAAGTGGTTTGGGATCTTCAGTATTATAGCTTCCAGAAGGCTGTGGGCTCCGACGTTGCCGAGGCAGGAAGTGGTCCAGGATCATACAACATTCTCGAAACTGTTTGGCACGTCAACTGCTGCAACGCAGAGACGGACAATGGCTGGGATGTGTTCAACTCTATTCTGGGATGGGAGAATACGGGTACCTACGGGTCGGTCATTGCGTATAACGTGTACTGGATCTTTATCATGCTTACTGTCGGATACATGCTATGGGAGGAACGGTCGGGCAAGCGTTCGCTCCGTGAGCGTATCCTTATGGTATTGGTCAAGGTGCCTGGCTTGAAGGGATATGCCAAGGCAAAGCTCGATGTGCTGCAAGAGAATCCAGAGGATATTGTGCGTCAGGTGCACAGTGGGATGTTTCATGACGGCGTGGTCGAGCAGACTGTGGAAATGAAGTGAGCATGTCAACTGCTGAATAAAAGTTATGTATATAGAAAATAGGGTTACTGGCGCTGGATTGCGTTCCTAATATTAGACATCATGATAATGACCTCGTTTAAGTCCATCATAGTTATTTCTTACGACGTGAGATAATCTAAATCATGAAATTGTTTTTGTTTCCCGCAAATCTATCTCGTCGCGGAAGGTGGGGCGACAAGAACATTTTGCAGGCGACATGCGGGACTGACATTTCCTCTACGTAGCACGGTCCATACATATAGGAAGGCAGTTAGATAATATTTGTTTTCTCGGAGTTACTTCGCCGAAAAATATTGATCAGTACAGAAGATTGCAACCCATGTTGCGTGCCACTCAATGTCGTGTTCAGCAGAGGTTGGTATCAAAACTTTTTTTTCTTGCAAGAATGTACTGACGGTTCACTTTATAGCACTACGATGGCTGCTTCCCAGTCACTGCTTTGAAAGAGATCTATATCGACTCTTCAGAGTATCTTCTCAAAGGCCAAGGACCTTATGTCTCTGTGATCGATGTCACAAGCGGGGAGACTATACACAAACTCAGGGTTTTCAGACGAAACAATGTCCACGGATTCATGATTGATGAGCTGCGATGCAAAGAGCAAGATACTATTAGTGTGCTCGCATGGGGCGGGCCTTCCTTGCGAGCTATTCAGATACAGCAAGATGAGAAACTTCGACTTCGGATCGTTTGCAGGACGCTTGAGCATGCTGCTCCCGACTGGATATATGATATCTGTCCAGCGCATATTGAAGATAATTCGAGTCTGGCTTACTTGATCACGGGCCACAACTCTGTGTTGTCTATCAAGTTGAAGGAAGTCAAAGATTCAAAGTACTTCAACGCTATACAATTGAGACGCTTGATCAGTGGTGTCAAGTCTACACTCTATTCTGCCGATATAGTGGTCCTCTCCTCTTCCCATATCCTCATAGCAGCTGGTACCGTCTTCGGTGAGATTATCGTCTGGTCTTGTTTCAGAGGCACAGATGCAAATACGCCTATTGTGACATCTTCAATTCACCACTTTTTCACCGGCCATGACGGCTCAATCTTCGGAGTCAGCATTTCCGACGAACTACGACTAACCAAAGCTGGGAAAGAGCATCGAGTGAGGCTTCTCGCAAGCTGCAGTGATGATCGTACGGTGCGAATTTGGGATATTTCTGATTGCACCCATACCACTGCCACGGATCGCGCGGCATACGTGACGGATGGGTTTGACTTGCGGAGCACAGGCTTCGGAAGTACTGCACCCCAGAACATATCAAGTGGCTCGGAGTCAGCTGTTGCCAAGGGCTGGGGTCATAGCTCTCGTGTATGGGGTGTTTACTTTCTACCTGTCAGAGGAGACTGCACAACAACGGTCAATCTCATCTCGAAGGGCGAGGATGCTACAAGCCAATTGTGGCGGCTGGACTCAACATATTCAAAATCGGATGAAAGTCTTCAATACGAGTTGAGCAATATCTCGTCTCTAAGTCAGCATGCAGGGAAGCATATTTGGTCATTAGCGTTTTCTAAAGGAGATGGCGATTCACAGTTACTATACACGGGTGGTAATGACGGTGCAGTCAGGACATACGAGTTGACTCATATAGAGAGGTCTGACGATAAGAAAAAATTACCTACCGAGTTATCGCCTTACTGTCCGCGGACGTTACTGAAAGCGGAATACTCCAAGGTCGACACTGGCAGTATTGCGCCGCGAAGCTTTGATTTCGTGTCGAAAGATACTCTTGTCGTGGTTAATGCAAGTGGTCTTGTACAGTTGGGGACTTTTACGAACGCTCCTGGCACAATCAAACCGCAGGTACAGTGGGAAACGCTGTCAACAGAGGAGGACTTGCGCTCTCTTTCTACAATATCTTCCCTTCCAAGCTGTGGTCTTGCAGTAATTGGTGGCTCAACAGGAACGTTGCGTCTATACAACCATTCCACCAAGCAATTGACGGATTTCGTACAAGTCCCTCGCCGTCCTGTGAAAATTGTCATGTTAGACGCCGAGGTCGATGATGTAACAGGCCTCCCACGAAGCTTCAAATTCCTTGTGGGATATCCCCAGCATGAAGAGGCACACTTATTTAATGTTGAAATGACAGCAGACGGATATGATGTGACAAAAACGAATTTGGTAATACCACCATCATTTGCAATCGCTACGGCGTCTTACGTCTGCCAGGGCAAATGCCTTGCTGTTGGTGGTAAAATGGGCCAACTTCTGTTATATTGCCTAGACTCGGACAAAGAAAAGCTCGAGTACTCATATGCTATGTGGCGAGCTCATGGAAGAGAATTTGTGAACTTTGTCCAATCTATGGATGATGAGACTTCCGATACGGGATATGTTTTGACCGGTGGCGGAGATGGCCATTACTGCGTCTGGCGTTTATACATGCAGTCAGATGGTGATGGAAAATGGAGTTTACAACAAATCCACCGCTCATCAGCGCCATTATCAAAAATAGAAGGCGCTTATTTCGATGACCAAACTGGTCAATTTATTCTCTACGGTTTCCGGGGCGTTGCTTTTGTCCTGTGGAATGAGACTACGCAGACTCAAATCTTAACACTTGATTGCGGTGGTGTCAATCGAGTATGGAAGTTCATGCACAATCCCGTCAACCTAGGAGCGGGTACGATAGTCTGGATCCAAGCACGAGCGTTGCACGCCGTTGTTGCGGATTCAGTCCTACATCGTCCTTTGCAAATGGGCAGTCATGGGCGCGAGCAAAAGACTTTAGCGGTATCTAAAGCAGGCAACCATGAAGGTCCACTTATAGCTAGCGGGGGCGAAGATACAATGATACGTATTTCAGTGCCGTTGCCAAGATCAAAAGACAAAAGCAGCACGTGGAACTCTGTGCAGTGTTTGCGTATTATGAGCGCCCACGTTAGTGGCTTGCAACAAATCAAATGGTCGGATGACGGTCGATTCTTGTTCTCGAGCGCCGGAAGAGAGGAATTCATGGCATGGAGACTGCGATCTGTGCCGAGATTTGGTGCCTCAGCATTGTTGGAAGCGGCATGTCCACGAGAGGAGCTGGATATAGAGCTTCGCGTGACTAGTTTTGACGTGCTTCGTATGGAGTCATCGGCTGATGAGGATAAATTTTTGATGGCTCTTGTATATTCGAATTCTACCATCAAGGTGAGCCTCCTGCTTTTTTATGATAAACTTGGCTTACACGAACAGATATTTTCCTATATAAGCTCGATGGGCGCACATACATATGAGCTCCTTGGAAGAGGGACCTATTCCACGAACTGCTTAACGGAGGTCCATTTCATGGTTCGAGAGTCCAAAGTCTTCCTGGTTACAGGAGCCACGGATGGATATATCGCTGTCTGGCCTGTGGACTGGATAACGCCCAAGGAATCTGGGCGATTCTCTGTGAACATGACCTCCGACGTCCAACCACTGAAATGGGAATTGCATCATGCCGTCCATACCAGCAGCATAAAAACCTTGGAACACGAGGAAATCCTTCCAGGTTACCAGATGCTCCTAAGCGGCGGTGATGATAATTCTTTAGCAGTCACGCTCGTCAAGCTGGATGACGTTCGCGTAGTCAGCAGCGTATGTGTTGCGAACGCGCATGCATCTGCGATCACGGCAGTCAAAATCTTGAGCTGTCGCACAGACACCGCTACCACGATAGAAGTCGCATCGTCAGGTAACGATCAGCGAGTTAAGTTGTGGTCTGTTGTTGTTGATCTAGAGAATACTCGGTCGCAAGTGCTTCGCATTTCGCTGCAGACAGATCGGTACAGTCCTGTGGCGGATATTGCAGCAATGGATGACATGGAAATTATCGATACTGCGGGCACTACGAGGAGGGTGTTGGTTCTGGGAGGTGTTGGGATGGAGATATTGACCATCTAGAAATAATAGAAAATAGTACAGCCTCAGGCAGGAAGGCAGCAAGGCAGCCAGGCATCGAGCCAAGGATCGACACGTCGGCCAGTACGTAAGCAGGAAGACTAGACCGTAAAGAGTAAAGGCAATGAACATCGCATGGAGTTCCAGAAGAGGAGAATGCTGCGATGACGTTGGTGTTTCACTTGCAGAATGTCAGTGCCTGGAGTCCTCAAGGCGAGAAATTGACTTTGTACTTCCGATAGCTTTACTCTGTACGGAGTACGGAAAACACGCAAATTAAATCACAGCCTCAGTGCGTGGCATTCGCTCCCACGTAAGCCCTGTGTAGCTACCAACTTAACGATGCAAAAATAGAAACACAGAAAAAATTAAGGCTGGGCCAGGTTGAGGCTGGGTGAGGGTGGTGGAGCCTTGCGTAGCATGTACTAACACTTGACTGGATGTTGGCCGCTCAGCCACGCTTCCTCCGCCAGTCACAATACTTTCTACACGCGGCTGGATGGAGACCGTAATCTCAGCACTGACCTGGCTTTGTTTATTTAAGACTCTGTCTGCCAGCGTCATTCTTCTCTCTCTTTCACATTCATCTTGCATTCGTTCATCGATTGTGTACTCTTCATTGCATTTGCGTCGACCTTCGCTATTTGTAACAACTACAAATAAACCGCCAACATGACCTCCATCGGTCGCATCGCGTGTATCCTCTTCCCATATGCCGCTACGGTCGGGGCACTGATATCACTTATCTTCGTCGGTATCGGCTGCACGAATTCCAAATCCACCACCGAAAATGATCTCTACTTCTTCAGAGTGCGTTTCCCCGCCCATTTCCGATCAATGAATCATACTAACAACTACAGGCCGATATGAGCAACCTCACTAGCTCAGGAGGCAGCTCCCTCGCTGACCAAGCTGCCAGCGCACTCGGCGATCTCACCAACCTCGGCAGCTCGTCCCTTGAAACTGCCCTCGCCGAAGCCATCGCCGCCAACACCATCCGCGACTTCTACGACATCGGTCTTTGGGGCTATTGCGCGGGCAAAAAGACCAGCGCCGGCGAGTACAAAGTCGACTACTGCTCCAAGCCCAAAGCCGAGTTCTCATTCGACCCCGTTGACGTGTGGGGATTGAACAGTACCAGCGCTGCCGGTGCCGTGGACGATATCCTGCCCACCAACCTCCATAAGGCATTGAATACGTACAAGTCTGTCTCGAAATGGATGTTTATCGCCTATATCATCGCGTTTGGCGCTACCGCTGTGGAATTGATTGTTGGTCTGTTCGCGATCTGCAGTCGTCTCGGTAGTCTGGTGACCAGTCTCATCTCGGGTGTTGCATTCCTTTTCACTGCCGCCGCCTCAATCACTGCAACCGCCATGTTCGCTGTGTTCCTAGGCACATTCAACACTGAATTGAAACAGTACGGCATGCACGGCTCAATGGGTAAAAACATCTATGTGGCTACATGGATTGCGACTGCGTTTGCGCTCGGCGGCACATTTTTCTGGCTCTTTAGCTCCTGCTGCTGTGCCGCGCGATCCCCTTACCACGGTGGACGCGGAAACCGTGGCCGCGTTATGGCCGAAAAGGCACCGTATACCTATGAGCGTGTGAGCAGTCCGTATGCCGGTAATGCAGCGCCTGCTGGTCCTGCGGCTCCTTATTCTCAGCAGCATAATGTGCCCATGCAGACGTTCCGACAGGATGCGTATGAGCCTTTCCGTCATGTATAGACTAGTTGGAACTATTTCGTTTTTTGTGTGTTTTTGCATATGTGGTTGAAATCTTATGACCTAACGATTGGGGATGGCTATGAACTATGCGGATTTGTTTTGGTTTGATCTACGATGATAAATTCGATACCCAATGAATTTGCTATATTTCAATATTCACGATTACCTTATCAAATCGTATTTTTGTTCGTGTCTCATGTAATGCCATGTATGCATCGTAAAATGTACGAAAACTTTTAAGCTAGAATGAGCAATGCAATGTAGAGTTCCAAATGCTCCAAATAGGAGGAAGGGATGTGTACGTACGTACATAGTTCGGAATGGAATAACTATTTTCCTGCTGTTGCTCAACTCAAGTTGAACCTCCGATGAACCACAAGCATCCTTGTTGTTACTCCCAATCACTAATCATGGAAACATCAGGTGAAAGGCTGTGCTATCGGCGCTTAGTTCTTGTCAGTGTCAATAACTGACATGTCCAAGCAGGAAAATTGGAATGATTTAGTCTTTCAGAGCCTTCTATCTACATTCTCGTCCAGCAATTGATTTCACAACTACTTTGTGGTACATTGTCAATTCAGCCTCACCATTTCCCTTCTCTTCTCCAAGATGGCATGGAACCATACTACTTATGTCCATCGGTCAGACCCATATCCGACAGCGAACGGATTCTGCATCTGCTCAATGATCACATGTGCAATACGCATAACCTATTATCTTTTTCCCTGAAGCTCGTCAAATTATTCACCGTCTTCAAGCGTGCCGGCACGTGTACAGGAACTACAGCCTTGTTCGATAAACCTGCTTGCTTCGTTGGCAAGATACCGCCTTAACCAATGACTGATTTTGTCCCTCCACCCCAAGTTCTTGCTGCTCTAAAGTCATGCTGCAAATCACACATCATGTTGCAGGATATATTGCGGATATACCGGAATCTCTATGCTTTATCATTTGTTGCGGTGAGCGTGTAGATGCATCTGTCCCAAAAAGAGGAAGACAGAGACACGAAAAGGGGGCTTCAATTGAGGCCGTTGATATCCGCTCTATGTCCATACGCATTGCATCGGCTCGGGTCACGGCGGTCATGACCTTTGGGGCCATTAGGTTTTTTTGTGCGTGCAGGAATGTGAAAGAAAGTGTGGGGAATGCGTTTGATCCTGTGTTAGAGCTCTGATCGAGTTCAGGTCACTCCGCGTTCTTTATTCCCTGCATAGTCGTTGACCTTTTCCTCCCCCTTTTTCTCTTTAAATACCCCTCCACATTTGTCCCTCTTTGTTCTACTTCTATCATGAAACTTACGTTTTCAACACTAATACTCAGTCAACAATAAGCTGATGCGGACAATCTTCGTTCCCTCGTCTCATCTAGGTCCTCACCATTATCTCTAATCTGACCATCATATATCTCATCCGCCATGTCATCCTCCGCAACAGATAAGCACAAAGGGGCCCATTTAAACACCAGAAATCCAAAGAATCCACTCCAGCATCTGAATCTAAAGTCTTCGTCTTCTTCTGCTTCTTCTACTTCTGCTTCACTCTCTGTTTCTACTCCTGCATCGTCGCTACGGTCAGACTCGCCACCGCCGCAGTTGACAAGACCAATGCCTCCCTTTACGATCGAGATTCAGTGTGTACAACACGCATCTGATACCCAAAGTAAAATTATGCCTGTGACGATTATTGTACCGAGCCAATCGAAGCTTGTCTTATCATTAGAGAATCTCACTGATCAGCAATCCAGTGCAGTGCAAAAGTCTAGCGAACCGGCGAAGGAGGAGAGGAGAAGCGATGAAGCGCAGACCTTGTTAGATGCCGAAATAAAGAGACTCGAGGAGAAGGTTGAGCGCTTATCAAAGAGAAATGACGAATTGCAGGAACGCAATTCCGAAGGAGGGCGGGAACAATCTCAAGTTGCCAATACAAACAGAGCTCTTCGAGAAGGCATAAATGACGCGACTTCTATTTTAACGAATCTTCTTGATAAATATGCTTTTCGGAGATATGTTTTTATGGAGTGGCATAAGAAGAAAGCATCCAAGAAAGGGGGTGACACGGATGGGGAGTTGATGGAAGACCTAAATGAAGTGTCCTTAATGATTGAAAAGGATTACTCGTCGATGCGGCGGGAGAATGAACAACTAAAGAAGCGATCGAAGGAGCAGGGGGATTCATACCGGCAACAAGGCGAAGAACTCAATGAATGCCGACAGCAAGTCAAAAACCTTGAAGCCAAAAATCGAACACTGGAAGATCAAGCTGCTCGAGGACGGGCTGCCCGAGCTGCCCGAGCCGAACGAGAAAAAGCTGAACGAGAGCGAGCTTTACAACAACAAATCACACAGCTCGAACGCGAAAAGCAAGACCAAGTCGCAGGCGAACGAGAGATTAGAGAACAAGCCGAAGAACAAGCCCGCGAACGAGCTGCCGAAGTACAAAATTCCCGCCAAGAAATTACACAGCTCCAAGGTCGAATTCAAACAATGGTTGATCAAGTCGCCCGCGAAGGAGAGCTTCGGAACCAAGCTGAAGAACGAGCCCAAGAACGAATCACACAGCTCGACCGTGAAAAGCAAGAATTGAGTGACCAACTTACCTTGGAACAAGAGACCCGTGAAAACGTCCAAGCTTGGAATGGTATTCTTACCCAAGATGCCAACATTTTAAGAACACAGGTGGAAACCCTTCGGAACCAGCTGACCGAAACTCAACAGCGGAATAATGCCTTGGACACACAGAGGCAAGGTGATATTGAACTAATACTGGCTATTCTTGACACGCAACAGCTCCGAGAGAACTTTCTGATTCACCAACACAACGAAGCCTTACTACAACACGCTATCACGAGGGAGGCTGGTGAACAACTTGTACAGGCTGTCGGAGATACGGACAATCTCCACGAGGAAGAAATAGGTTTTCTTCTTTATCAAATAGCCGAAATGGATGACGCGTCCTGTTCAGAGGCAGACCTTCAGAGAGTCATTAAAGCGCTCAACCGACACTCCCGATCAAGCAACAGGCCCCGTTTTAGATGGACGCGAAACAGACGGACGCGGCAATTAGAGTGTGTGACGATTTCCCCTTGACTTAGCTCTACATTGCAAAAGGCATTCACTGACATTTTGCCAGGTACATGACACTAAATGGTCAGTGGAGACAACTGCAAGTCAAATTTTCAATTCTCCGACATTGACATTGGGCTTAAGTCAACAGTGCGCAATGTTTCCGCCTTTTTTTGAAACAATAGATTGTCATTATGTGTCTCCTATATCATGTCATACATCTTCTATGTTAGTCTTCTGCTAGACTCTAGCTTTGCAGACCTAAAAGTTGAATCTTTGGAATTGAATACCCTCGCTGACAGATGCGCTCTTAGCTTAATAACGATGTTCAAATTATAATCTCATGGAATAATCTCATGAAACAGCTGGAGATGAGAAAATTTCTAGACTGATCGCAAGTGTACTGCTGGATATTGCCCAAGTCGACCAAAGTACATGAACCAAGGCACATGTTACGATAGTTATGGGACTAAAGATTATGGATAAGCACTATACGTAGTAAGGTTGAGGCCCTCAGTACGGTACCGCCAGGGCTGCCACAAGTACAAACAGAAACACAGCCTTCAGAAAGGTCGTCAATTATGTACAATGTCCTTGAGATGCTCAATTATTAATAACTCAAACCCATCAGTCGCATGACAATTCATTGACATCGGCAGGGCAATACAAGTTGCCAACATCCTAGTGGGGTTCAACACAAAAAAATGGACTCCGATTAGCTCAGAGTCAAGTTAGACGAGAGGCTCAATGGCTCAACAACGAGAGACCGCTCAAATACCTAACCGTAGAATATAGGATGTATCCCAGCGATATTACCCGATACAACGTTGATGTAGCCAACCGAACTTGTGCAATGCGCATCTTCCTTGAACCTTCAACGCCAAGGCGCGATGTGAAGTGGCCATTGTAGAGCGTATCTGGATAGCGATGGATTTGCCTGATTAGGTTGATTGTACCGAGCTCGAATTTAAAAATAAGAGCAATGTATCCACAAGCCAAAATGTACTCTGTACTGACTGTAAGTTTGTTAGTACTTGATTTGCTCATCTCTCTAGAAAATATCGAATTTGCCGCTGTGGTACAGAGGGAGTACAAGTGGCTTAGTGCAGAATAAAGTTATCGAGTCCGCTAAGCTCAGCCTCATATGGGGCCAGCTCGTGTTTGCAAGTCTTGAGCCCCTTTTGGCCTGCTCCGCCCGTGTTACAGGATGAGATACTCTGATACTGTATTGGAAATACTAGTATATTCTTCTCGAGCATTACATAATAAGTGATGATTACTCTTTGATTTCTTTCTACAGACGCATTCGTCAGCATCCCGCCAATCAGCATGGGGCGATCCGACCCGAGTTTCAAGTCGTGGCTCACCGTAATTTACCCAGTAATTTACGGAATATATACCCGGATGGTCAGCGGTTAGCCCGGGTTACCCCGTGAAAACCCTGGGGCGTAGCGTATTTTAAGTAATGTTGGTGTAAGGTCAGCCTAAAATAGACAAAGACCAAGATTTGATTCGTCTGCGTCATTTCATGCAAGCAAGTTAGCGCTGCCTGCTCGTCTCATATATTCTCGCGTGTCCTTTCATTCATTCATCCTTTCTTTCACAACACCTCGACGATATACCACCAAGACAAATCTCGACATCACATCATCAATCATCATGTCGCTACGCAGCTTCGCCCTTCTGGGTCTGGCTGCCGGCGCCCTTGCTGCCGAGCCCAGGGTGCTGCACATGCCAATGGCCCGCAACCCAAATGCCAATCGTCTCGCCAAACGAGGCGCGGCCTCTGTTACCGTCACAAATGCCATGAGCGAAGGCATTTACTTTGTGAACGCGACGGTTGGAACACCCGGTCAGCTAGTGCAGTTGGTCTTGGATACTGGTAGTAGTGATGTCTGGTTCTTCGGTGCTAATTCGTGCAATACGACGACTTCTGATTGTCTGGGCGGAGAATGTACGTTTTTTTTCTTTTCATTCCTTACATTCCGATGCCATGTGGTTACTTGGCACGTGAGTTTTGAAGATAGCTAACCGTCGATCATTAGATGACCCCTCAAAATCTTCCACTGTCGAGATCGCCCAACCTAAAGGAACATTTTCCATTCAATATGGCACCCCCGGCTCGAATGTCACTGGCAACTATATCAAAGACGCATTCAGTGTTGGCGAAGCCAACGTGACAAACCTCACCATGGCTTACGCTACCTACGCGGCATATGTTCCTACCGGTGTGATGGGTATTGGATTCGACACCAACGAGGCCATCACAGCGGAGAAAAACGGCCAGCCCTACCCGAACTTCGTCGATGTGCTTAAGTCGGAAAATGTTATCAGCACCAAGGCGTACAGTTTGTGGTTGAACGATCTCGATGCAAGCACTGGAAGTTGTCTGTTTGGTGGCTACGATACCAAGAAATTCTCCGGTAACCTCTTGACGGTGCCTATTCAGCCCGACGAGTCATCCGGTGAGCTGACCAGTATGACTGTCGCATGGACTGCGCTCGGAGTTACAACCAAGTCTGGATCACAGACAATCACTTCCTCATCTTTCAAATCACCCGCGTTGCTCGACTCGGGTACCACAGTGAGTATCGTGCCGAATGATATTTACGACGCATTGGTCCAGTTTTTCGATGCAACGGAGGACCAAGCAGGTGACGCGATTGTCCAATGCTCCCTTCTTGATAACTCGGGCACTCTTGACTTTACATTTGGTGGATCTGACGGTCCAGTCGTCAAGGTGCCTTTCTCTGAGTTTGCACTGCCTGCAACTACCTCCACTGGCGCGCAAGCGACCTTTAACGATGGGTCATTGGCGTGTTTTCTTGGTCTACAAGGAACCGGCTCCGACCCAACAACACAGTTGCCCGTTATTCTCGGCGACACATTCCTTCGCTCTGCTTATGTGGTGTACGATCTCGACAACAAGCAAATCTCTCTCGCGCAAACTATCTTTAACGCGACAGACAGCAACGTCGTTGAAATCACCTCCGCCAGCCCTATTGCCAGTGTTGTGAGCGGCGTCTCAGTCGCCCAGACCGCAACTGGTAACCCCAACCAAATTGGCGGCCCTACTGCTACCGCCGTCCCGACCGGTTCTAGCACCTCAACCGGCTCAGGCAGCTCAGGCGGTTCTGATCTTTCCGGCAGCAGCCTCACCGTCTCTCTTACTCCTGCCACGTCGACTGGCTCTTCATCCTCATCTAGCTCCGGTCAAAAATCTTCGGCTAACCCCGCTGCTATGCCGGACTTTATGAGCACTGCTCTCGTTGCGGGGGCATCCATGTTGCTCGGAGGTGTTTTCTTCGTCCTTCATTAGATATGCTGGACAGTTGATGATTTACGGCTCTTATATGCAATAAGGTGTACATTTCGCTTGGTTTTTTTCGGCTTGACAATATCTTTTTTCTGCCATGCATTCTGAATATACAATAAATGTCTTAGTGGATAGATTGAATGTACATATCATTAATACAGCTTGATCATAAGAATCGTTGATTTAGTATATGCAATATGTTAGGAGAAAGTTTTACTTTGAAGTGTCCCAACTCGTCTTCCCAGAATGCAGATACTCCTGCCCTTTCTTCAAAACCTCACTATTCTCTCGCCCCAGCCACTCCGGCTCCAACGCCTGGATTCTATCTTCAATCTCGTAACTCTTCCCCCCACCAACCCAAACAATCTTTCCCGAAAACGGCAACACAGCACCTTCATGCCGTTTACTTTCTGACCGATTCGCAGTTGCGCAAATGAGGATCGCGTTTGCGACGTCTTCGGCTTCGTTAGAGGGCAGGCCGAGGTTGTACCACCCTTGTTCGATGCCAGTAACCATTCTCGTTTCTACATAATTAGCTTTTCCCATTATAATTTCTTTGAAGGGGGGGAGGGAGAAAAGGACATACTGGTCATCCATGGACAAACCGTATTAATCCTGATTCCTTCCTTCGCCGCCTGCAACGCCAATCCTCTCATCAACCCAATTACGCCATGCTTACTGGCCGTATATGTCGTGAGGCCTTCACATTCTTTGAAACCCGCTATACTCGACACGAGGACTATATCCCCTTTGTGTGCTGATGAGTTTTTGCGTAGGTAATGTAAGCCCAGCCTAGCGGTGTATAAGGGCCCCTTGAGATTAACGTCGATTTCGGCGAGATTCGGCGCTGAGAGGATTGCGTCGTCGGATTCGTGCAATGGAAGGAATGGATCCTTGTGGATTGCGATTGCGGCATTGGCGATTACGATGTCGATGCGCTTGTGGAGGTTGTATGCTGTTTGGAAGAGGTGCAGTTGGTTGGCGTAGTTTGATGTGTCGCAGTGGACGAAGTGTACTCTCTCTTCTGTATCCTTGCTGTTTAGAGTCGAGACGAGTTTTGTGGCGAGTGTGTCGTCGACGTCGCCGAAGATGATTTTTGCGCCGGCCGCTGTATGGAGTCAGTCTGGTAGAGAATGGAGTTGAGGTTTGAGGAACGGACAATGAAGTTGTTGCACGACACTCTGGCCTACTCCTTGTGCGCCGCCAGTGAGTACGACGACGAGGCCATTCAGACTAGATGAGAACAAGGACTGGTTTGGGGTTATGAGAGACATGTTGGCGATTGTTTTGTTCGTTTCTTCGCGCATACAGTCCCAGACGGAACAGAAGAACCTCACCTCCCCCTCTTAAGAGAGATGAGAAGTCTCAGGCCCCACATACCAGTCTTCATATTGAATTCGAGCAAAGTATTCAGTCTCGAACCAGTAGAACCGTGAATGTCGCATCTCCTCCCCGCGCTCTGGGAATCCCCCGCATCCCCCTTGTATAGCCCTAAATTTGTAATTACAAGGGCGTTCTGATTTTCAGCAATTTTCAATTTTTGTAATTACACAACGCCTTCCCTAGGGTCAAACGAAGTAGGTTCCTGCTCAAGTCTCTACGTAGAACATTGATTTCTTATATGCCAACGCGTCAAAATGCCTCCTGGTCTCGGAAGGATCTGACTCGAAGATCGTGGCGCTCAGGTAGATCGGTCAATGTGTTGTAATACAAAGGAATCTGATGCCCGTGACGCCTCGCGGGAAAATCAAGCAAGAGCCACGCATACTCCAGGTGATGAGCCATGTGTTGACATTCACTGGAGATTCTCGATCTTCGAAGGTAAATATGATTGGAGATGCGGGGTGTTTCTATCATAATACTGCCGGGCGGTGAGGGCCTAATGAGGCGATCAATGAAGAGATCGTGGGGCTTCGCCCGAACACCCTTCATGAGGTCAGCTCATAACAATAGCTCTCTGTAGCTTTCAGCTACTTTATATATAACTGCGTAGCTTCTTGTTAGATTCTAATTAGGAAAATATAAGGATAAGGAGATCTTTCTCATCATAGCTCCTAGAGCTTACTGTAGGGCTTCCGGTAAGGAGCCGCAGCAGCAGCTGAACCAACCCGTAGTCAATGCAATGACATAGGGCGGTTGGACCATCCTTGCTACGAACTCTATGCTTCGTGATATGGGATTTATGAACTAATAACTATAAATAGATATATCTGCATCCTTGGATTCAGTAGAAAATCATTATCACTTCTACCTCAGTTTAGGGTTACAACTCTAGAGAAAGGTTAGCGTGCTATTGTATAATGAGTTGCTGGAAACTTTACTCAATCGAGTCAATCCTATAAAGGGCTAAACAGACTGAAAAGTATCGTCAATTTGCTGACCCGCGAAAAATTCAAAACCCCATGTACTCCAGTCATTTATGAAGACACTGCTAGAGTTCTCTGGCATCTCTCCTGCACCCAACTCCTCGTGGCGTATCAGCTCATGATGACTATCTGTCACTGTTTGTCCACTTGGTCGCAAGAAGTCGTTGCCGGCGTTATTGTGTATATTCGTCATTGGAGTCATTGGAGGAGGCTGTTCTAGTGCCCATGTAGCCACATCGCTACGTTCGTCTTCGTCGACACCGTTATAATGGGATCTAGAAAAAGATCCATACTGTTCGATCATCTTTTCCAAATAGACGATGTCGCTCTTGTGTGGCGAGTAACGGTTCCCGGATGTGACTTGACTGTATATTTTTTGAGTCTGCCGGGCTAATTGGAGCTAACAAGGAGCAACACAAGGTTTTTAGTAAGCACTGGATGATTAAAGGATAGAGGTTAAAGAGACTATAGGGTCGAAGAAGTGAACTCACCCAAACCTTTCCCAAAGGCCACATTTTACAAAAATCGCTAAGATACTCTAGATCATGTCGCGAGAGTCGAGGGGCATCAATAGTTTCACTTGACCTGGGATGCACCCACGGAAATGCGGCGAGGTAGGCATTCATGCTTACTGCAGATAAAGCACTATAGCCCACAATTGGGGTCATGAAAAGGACATTCGCGGCCTTTAACTCCACCAAAAGGGTTGATATCTGCGCGGCTGCATTGAATAAAACCGCTAAATACTCACTCCACCACCCTGGGGGCGCTTCTCTGACCAGCAGGGGGGGTTCGACTGGCCCTTTCATATCCACGTTTAGGGGAATAAACGGTATATACTCCCTATGAAGAATGACCACGCTATGAAGCACTGAACTCAGTATTCGTCTCCTTAAGGACGGGCTTAGAACCAGATTAGACATACGTTAGGTAGTAGATCACGTTTATAAAGGCAAAATGCTCCCCCTGACCCCTACGGACATATAAGCTGAGAGGTGTCTCGGGATATTTCAGTCGAATATGCAGAGCATCCCTCCACTTATCCAACTCCGTCTTGATTCGATACCATGTGGAGCCCGGTTCCCAGGGACAGGTCCCAAGAACAGGTACCTGCCGGCGCCCTCCGTCGGCTATCCACTTACACGCTTGTGACCAAATATCGAGACTTCGTATCGTGACCGTGTAGTAGTCAGCAATGGTAAATCTCCTAGTCACATCCGTCAAATTCCTGTCCAGAAGCTGATCGTACATCAAGTACTCAGATGGTGTTATTCCAAGATCAAAGTCATCTTCACTCGCAGGTAGGTGTATTGTCATTGCAGTCATGCCCAGCATCGTTGGGCGGTTCTTACCGCAACTCATTGTGCGATCCATGATGAAACAGGCCCAAAGTGTTCGTCGCTGGATTTCACGCTTCCATACCATCTCCCGCGTTAGCGTAGTTTGAAGCGCATGACCTTCAGACGTTAATGCCATATCTGAAGAGGCCTCTAAGCCCTGAACCATGCGAATGGCCATGCCTAGAATATAGTACATCAATTGTTAGAGTGCCGTTTTATATGTAAACTCTGTTTGGGTGTTTGAGCTGAGGGATGCTTGCCAGTATACATCCACGCGGAGAAGCTGTTCCCTTCTCCCCATCCATATTGCGCAATTAAAAGGAGACAATGGATAATATCAATCTCCGGCTCTTGCGTAATTTGCGGCCATAGGTTCTGCTGGACGAAGGCGGCAAAGTGCTGGCTGGTCGCTTGCCGATTGTTGTGTTTGTTCGATAACGAGGGAATGAACCTGGCACACAATGCAAAGATAGCGGCCAGCTTCAAAACGGGTGTTCGACTTCGCGAAACTCGTAGTTGGTCCAGGAAATTGGCAATATGTATGAAGTTGAGTTCGGGAAACTTGTGTTTGAATGTCTCGACCGCTTCGGTCACAGCGTGGTCTGGTATGTGGTGAAAAAGCGGTTCATCAGAGTAGGAGTTTGACTGCGAACAGGCGGGACTGGCCTGTAGTGCAGCGCGTGACGTGGGCGTTGCTGCTGGATTATCAGTGACTTCTGGTGAAGCAACATGACGTTCTACTGCCACGAAGGCTTGTCTGCGTCTACTTGACTTTGGAGGAAGCTCCTCCAATATGCATTGGTCACGTGAGCGACCTGCCCGGAGACAAAGCCGACAAGGATTTTCGCCATCATGTTGTGAACATTTGACTTTAGATCTCCTGTTTGCATGATCCCCTTTAGCAAAATAGGGACTCAAAGGTTAGAAGTGTCTCATACCGGCACCAATAGCACGAAGGCCTAGATCTCATGTCGTCTTGGGTCGTAAGGTCCCACGCTGCTAATCAGGAGTTTTGGAGTATAGCATGCGTGCTCGAAAGTGCTAGGGAGTGGCATCTCGAGATCTGATGCGGGGAGATGCTCACTAGTTAACTTACAGTCGTCCATCATAACTTAATCAACCACCGAGTGGTCAACTTCGCAACTACCTGTCACCCCTCATTACCGCTATCCTATATGCGGAGTAAGAAACCCAAAAAACCACTATTAGGCATGTCTTGGGCCTGATTCGATTGGTGGTCCACAATCGTAGTTATATCAGCGAACAAACCCCGTTACTAAAGTAGTTAGCGCCTACCACACCTGCACCATATTTTGCTCGCTGCACAGATGCTTTCTGCTTTGAACTTACAACTAGGACTTCTCGTGTGAGCAGAACTTCCACCTTTCCTACAGGTGATGTGCGCAACTCCATTGATCCCTCCCTGATGTGGTTAGCATATCTTCACTCGGTTTTACATTCAGCTCCGTACCATCTTAGTTGGATACATCGCTTCCGATTCCCACAATCCCAACAGTCCTCTTTGATCTGGTCCGAGCGTACCATCATAGTTTAGTCCGTCGGGATACGTAAGCATTCCGATCATTGCGAAGCTTCCGAGCTTCGGAATGATCACAGTTGATAGCTACAGTTTGCTGTAGTGGCCTTTCTTTCTTTCTTTCTCGCAATGAGGACTTTTTGCCCGCCGAGAACGTGTTTTGCGACACGCTCTCCGTGGTCATAGCCAGACAACTCGTTTAAATGTACCTTTGAATCGCGATCAACCGTTCCTGGCGACTTTTGGCGGCATAGTACCTGATTAGTCTAGGTCTTTACATAAGTTTTATGCTATATATCGGCAGTGATTAAATGGTGCTTCCGTCAGTATAACTAAAGGGCTGCCTCCTAAATCATTTGTACCTTTGGTCTCATAACACCCTCCGAGTATCCTCTAGTATCAGCGCCGACCACATTGACTCAGACCGAACTGGAAGCAGGAACAGCATGCACATCCAAGCCGATGCCACTCTTCTCGAGGTTCGAAAACGATATGTTGAAAATAATCCCAAATCCCACGCGGTCCATCAACAGGCTCTTAGCTACCTTCCCGGAGGTAATACCAGGACAGTGCTTTATTCGCCACCGTTTCCTTTGAGTATGGTGTCGGGAACCTCTTTTACGGTTACGGATGAAGATGGACACATGTACCGGTTCCTTTCATTTTTGTGAGCCTGCCAATTTATACTGACTCGAACATGCTAGATACACGGACCTCGTTGGAGAGTTCTCAGCAGGTCTTTATGGCCATTCTGAACCTACCATTCAAGAAGCCCTTAGATCGACCGTGGAGAGTATAGGCCTGAATCTTGGTGCGCATACGAAATACGAGGTCGAATTTGCTTCTCTCCTCTGTTCCAGGTTTGGATTTGATCGTGTACGATTTTGCAACTCAGGGACAGAAGCGAACATCCATGCAATAATGGCAGCACGTTATTTCACAGGGAAAAGAAAAGTCGTAGCTTTCACTGGGGGATACCACGGCGGAGTTCTGACCTTTCACGATAAGCCTGCGGTGAACACAATCAATGACACGGATTTCGTAGTCATTGAATACAATAACACCGCAGCCGCGATCCGTGCAATTGAGGGCGATCCGGATGTGGGCACAGTGCTTGTCGAAGCAATGCAAGGTGCCGCAGGATGCATTTTGGGAACGGAGGAATTTTTGTATGCTCTGCAGGCGTCTACGCGAAAGGTAAAACATCAGAGGATTTCCAGCCCAAAGTCAGTTCAACTGCTAAGTATTGTGACTTAAATTTGCAGATGGGCGCTGTACTGATTATAGATGAAGTTCTGACGTCACGGCTCTCTCCTGGCGGGCTTCAAAGCACCCTGGGCTTACAGCCTGACATTACTACACTGGGAAAATACCTGGGAGGAGGTCTCGCCTTTGGGGCATTAGGCGGGAGGAAAGACATTATGGACGTCTTCGATCCCCGTATCTCGAGGTCCCTCCCGCACTCAGGGACATTCAACAACAACACCCTAACGATGCGAGCCGGTTATACTGGGTTGTCGTGCGTCTACACACCCGATAAAGCAGTCACCCTCAATCGCACCGGTGAAGTACTACTCAGCCGTCTCCAGGAGATTTGCAAGGGGACGCAGTGCTGTTGGACCGGGCGCGGATCGCTTCTTGCATCACACTTCACACAGACTGGGTCGACGGATATCCGGTCCATTGCCGATCTCCCCGAGAACGAGTACTTGAAGGAGCTTTTCTGGCTTGAAATGATGGAGAACAACTTCTGGACCACGAGGAGAGGGTCGATTGCAATCATTCTTGGGACTCCTCAATCTGAACTAGATCGCTTCCTTGCCTGTGTCGAGCAATTTCTGCTACGACACAGAGATTTAGTTGCCCTGCCCAGACGCCATAATCATGCAAGCAAATTTTGATAGTTAGTATCCATGATTAAGCTATTTTCTCTCATCTTGTCACATCGACTCCCGATTACTGTATAGAATGTGATGAGTTAGTCAATAGAAATAAAATTGAATGATGAAAGACATTCTTGGTGTCAAACACACCTGGGCACCATTCAAGACCATGCACCACCAATTTACGGTTCCCGAACAATCTCCCGGTAAGCGCGATCTCGCTCTGTAGAATGTCGATGTAGATTTTGCGCCTCTCTCCCCCTAAAGGGCCGTCGTATGAATTCGAGAAGTATGACCGCAAGCTCTATGCCTTTAGCGTTGGTCCCAGCGACCAGTGGAGTTTTTTTGCTCGCCATATTGGAATTCAACCATCTTAGGACAGGAAACCCGTCTATTACCGGGGAAGCATGCCAACCATGGCCTCTGCACGGATGGAGAAGCCCTCCATTCATGAAAAACAAATGGATCTTGCCTTAGCAGCGGGATGAGAATGGTTTGTACTCGAATCATAAGGATTTTGGTTGACCAACTCTTGGCTAGTCTAAAACACTATGCAGCTTTCTAGGGCATGACGTGATTTTAATCTAGGAACACTGGAGCACTCGATTCGAACTATCGATTGCGAGCTTTTAAAGTCTAATCGATGGCTGTTTCACAMTTCTATACTAAGAAAAGGGAAGAGTCACTAGTATCAGATTCCAAGCCAAAGTACTGAAATATCCGCAATGAATGTGCACTATTGCAAGTCGTTGTATTATACCTATTCCTTTGCCTAGCAGGTAAAGATATTGAAAACCGAATCATTCCATCAGTTCAATTATGGGCCCCTCAAAGTGTTTGCGGGCATGCACAAACCAGTTGCCGACGCAGATCAGCACTGCTATAAAGACCACGACAACGGCGTAGTCTATGCGGAAGGTCCACGTTAGTGTTTTTCMCAACGGAAAGCCCCTTAGGTGAGAAGGGAGGGGGGGTGGGGGGGTGTCATGGCTTAACGTACTCATTGACGATGGTGTCACTGGAAGACCTGGGGGGAACATGAAAAAGATGCAAATAAATATCGTCCAGGAAAGGGAAAGAATGTAGCAAAAATAGCCGACCGGATCTGAGAGACGGAACGATCTGTCGTGCGGCAAGTATATTTCCGATCGTCTTTGCCATAATAGTAGAGCGATGGGAATCCCAAAGGAAATCTGTATGAGCTGAGCCGCAACCGACAAAAACGAATTGAAGGCTAGTGTGAGGAGAAAGAGTCAGCTTCTACAGTGATTTGAGGAGCTGCATAAAGAATCCCCTTAGACGTACCGACGGTTGAGGCTAAGTATAAACAACCCAGAAGCCCTACGACAACCCCGTTCGCAATCAGGGAGCAGACTGGGACTTCCAGCTTGGGATGTACTTTGGCTAAATAGCGCGAACCGAAGAATGCGTTGTCTCTTCCAAGTGCCCAAGTGAGGCGGGAGCTTGTTTGTGCGGTCGCGATACAGACAAGCACGTCGATCGCGAGGAGAAGGGCGACAAAAGCAGTTGCGACGCTAGTAGAACGCGTGGCTTGGATCCACAACTCATAGATTGGAAGCCTAGCAGAGAGACACCTATGGTTAAGTCCAATTTTCCAGTTTCTTGGGAAGTCAAGGTGAGTAGACTGTACCTAGTCGGAGTTGACACGATGAGGTCGATATCCTGTATACAATACACCATGGCAATAACAAAGGGCAAAGCCGTGATGATTCCCATGCCAACAGTGTAGCAAATGGCTCGCGGTACTGCTGTCTTTGGTTTCAGACTTTCCTCCACCAAGTGCATGGTCGAGTCGAGACCTCCAAAGGAAAATGCAGGGGTCACGAGCCCGGTGATAAAGCAGATACTGTCGGACCAACCAGTCGGGTTAGTGAACTGTGTCCACACGATTTCGCTAGGTTGCTTTGTCTCAGCTCGAGCGAGACAAACGATAGGAATGACTAGGACGCCGACAATAGAGAGCAGAACTGCGGGAAATATTAGCTACCGAGAAACTAATGCAGATGGATCTAGGCTACTTGAGATAGCCGGGGGGTTACTGACAAGCAATATTATAAATGCCAGGGGACTTTTTAACCAAATAGACGTTGTAAAAAGTGGCCACGATATTCGTCGCTTGAAATATCATAAAGTAGTGCCAAGGTTGTGGTTCAAAGCTCGGGTGATATTGAAGCACAAGTGCAAGGACAACCTCCGTGGTGATAAGGTATGTACCCGCCATTATGGAGAACCAAGCGCAAAGAGAAGCCACGCCACTGATGTAAGAGAGTAATTTGCTCCATCTGGGCGGAGCAACTATAGAAGCGAAGTGATACTGGCCACCAGCTGTTGGATAGACACTGATCAACTCGGCTAGGCTTAAGCCCGTACAGAGGTATGGTACCGCAACGACAACAGAGCCATAGAGCAAAGTGACTGTGCCCCCCTGAACGATGGCGATGAGTGACGACAGCGACAGAGCTGCCCAAGAGCTACTCAAACTGAAACCGAAGCAGATCAGGGTGATAACATTCATATCACGGCGGAGGTCGGATGGCCGGAGATGAACAATGGCCCGGGGTTCTTCGACCACGATGCTGCCATTGTAATCCGTCCCAGGATCCTGGCTCTGGTCATCCGATTTCTTCATGTTGCCTTTGATTTCCGCATGTGCTGTCTCCATGACTGAATTTGGAGCTCTTGTTTAACAATTGCAATCGTGGATGCTGCCATTGGGGAATTCAATGCAGAGATATACCCGACCAGATATGTGACAGAAGGTCTGTTCTGGTCTGTGTTGCGGAAGTCTCTAACCACCGCGTGGTGGGCATATCTCAATAGAACCTAGATTTATGGGGCACCGGAATCGAAAATGCGGGGAAACCAGAAAGATAAGATAGACTTATCGCATGACTAGAGATGTTTGGCATGTACTGATAGGCATGCAGGTGTCGAGAGATAGAAAAGATAGCCATGAAACCTCGAGGCACTCGGCATGTTCGGATTGCCTCAATATGTTCTGGTGCGGCCACAGATCCTTGTCATGATGTATGTTACGTCCGATTTTAGGCTACGCAGAATTCATACCTAGTTCGTCATCACATCAATTTTGCCGACGAGGGGCCGGGCTGACTCCAGAGAGAGTCTGGTCTCTCGCTCATGACTAGTAATGCAGTGGCTGCCTTTTTCGCCGAAACCGTCGTCGGCGCCACAGCGGGCTGCGCCTCTGCTCCTCGAGGATACTTTACTGCAGTGCGAGAGTTGTGCGACAAGTACGGAATCCTCCTCGTACTCGACGAAATAATGTGTGGTACGGGTCACACTGGATCTTATTTTGCGTTCGAGCAGGAAAATATACGGCCTGACATTGTCACGGTGGGAAAGGGCCTCTGAGGCGGCTATGCGCCAGTAGCAGGTGTGCTGATCAGCAAAAAGGTCATTGACGTACTCCGTCGAGGTACAGCCGGGTTCAACCACGGTCATACATACCAGGCGCATCCTGTGTCGTGTGCTACAGCTCTCGCGGTGCAGAGGATTATACGTCGGGACAAGTTCGTTAAGCGATGTGCAGTGATGGGTCTGCAGCTGGAGGCATTGTTACGGTCCACGTTCCACATCTGCAAGTATGTGGGTGAAATTCGAGGCCGCGGTTTGTTCCAAGCGATTGATTTGTAGCCCCGATTGAAAGAGCAAAAAACCCCTCGAACCGAGTCTCCTTTTCGCGACGAGGGTTCAACGGGCTGCCTTCAATAGAGGCGTGGCGGTCTACTGGTCCGGCAACGGCCGAGGGCTCAGAGTCGGACCATGTACTCATTGCACCTCCGTATACCATTAGTGAGGGGGAGATGAAGATCATTGGGAATGTGCTTGAAGAAGCATATGATGAGGTCGAGGGGCAGGTAAATTTGCTTTGAAATGTGGAATATCGTGAAGAATATACCCCAATTAAAAAGGGTTAATATGGACCTATGTAAACTCTTCCTTAAAAACAATACATACACTCTTGGAGAAGCTAAATAGAGAGATAATTCAATTGTTTTGAATGTAGTGGAGAGTTCTGCTTTCGATATCGATCGTTGGTTTCTAAATTTGCTGCTGTAATCGTCMACTTACAGTTGGCCGAGAGGTGAGTGGTAAAATGAATGGAAGAGATATACCAAACTCTCTTTAGCCCTGACGGTGTGTCTCGTTCAGTCGAGTCAGGACCATCATTAAGCACTTTCTAATAAATTCGTCCTATACTCGTGTAGTAATCATTAGGACCTCATTGTCATTGTATCTTATACTGAGAATAGCAATCAGGATGCTTAGAGATTGGAAACCGAAAGGTAGTAGTAGGATCTCAAAAAAATGTTTAACTGTAGCACTACGAATATTCAATTCTATGAATGATACTAGTAATAACGGCTGTGAAGTTTCGGTGGACAATTTTGCGACTCAATCTAAGACTCGCAATGGAAAAATTGTCCAAAAATCGTATTGGGATGCCCCTACCTCTTGTTAAGAGCGAACAGCACGGAACTCGCCAGAAAAATCATTGCACAAGAGACCGTCATACCCCCGAGGTACAAGTTGCTCTTTTTGACCTTCGAACGCTTCGCATCGTAATAAGACCAATGTGACCAGGCAGGAAATAGACATCGCCTCCAGAAGTCTAGAGGCGTCCACGGATAAAGTGCTGTGTTCCATCCCTTGGAGTTCTCGAACCACTGGACAAAGATGGCCGGTTAGAAAACTTGCTTCAGTGAACATACAAGAAAAAGGGGTTTGTCGCCTTAGCCATTGAAGCAGGGTAGTGAGACAGTGGGTGGCAAGATAAGGAGAAGAAGGAGGTGGATGACTGGAACAGACAATAAATGGAATATGGAGATACCGCTGGTACTTACGTTGTGGCATGTCCCCTTGTGCCATACAAGCTTTCGAAGGGCCTCTTGAATTCTCATCACGTAGTTCGTCTCGGCCTCTTCTTTCACAGCGACACTCTGTGCTTTTCCTTGAAGCACTGGCTTCAGGACTCGGAGTGCGTGATATATTTGGCTAGAAAAGCATCATCTATCAGTGATCTGCGTAATTACCGCTTTATACAAGGATGATAAAAACCTACTTCTCCATCGGCATAACAGCAGATGTATGACCAGTTCCCGAGTTCGGTCCCAAAATGAAGAACAAGTTTGGAAAAGGCGCCACAGCTGTTCCATTGTACGCTCCAGGTCCGCCGTATTTTTGCCAGTAGTCTGCTAGATCGCAATTATCCTTTCCAACGACTACGCCCCTGGGGAACGGGGCGTGAATATTGAAGCCATTGGCGACGACGACAACGTCAGCCTCGATAACACCATCGTCAGTGCGGATCCCGGTCGAAGTGAATTCACGGATGGGACTGTTTGTCAAAGTAACTCTAGAGTCGTGAAGAGCTTGGAGGTATCCTGAATCGTAAATTCGTCTCTTACAACCAATCTCAAAGTCGGGAATGAGAATATCGTGGTATTTAGGAGGCGCTGCGGAACGCATGTATCCCTCGACAAATTTCCTCCTCTTCTCGCGAAGTCGGGCACCTTTAGAAGTCATCTGAAACGTCGGAAGCTCTCGTTCGGCATAAAGGAATATGTGGAACCGATGCATCTGTAGAGCAAAAGGTATATTCCTGAAGCACCATTGCATGAACTTGTTGTAATGAAAATCCAATGAAGGGTAGATCCACTGTTTGCTTCGTACAATATTCACGACACTGGCAACCTTTTCTGTTCTTATGAGAGCTGGAACGATCTGCGTGCCAGTACAGCCATTGCCAATGACGATAACCCGTTTTCCCTCGAGACTGACGTTGTGATTCCATTGTGCTGAGTGGAAGATCTCGCCTTGGAAAGTCTCCTGCTTGGGGAAGGCAATTGGGTTGGGAACCACCAGGGCACCACCGCAATTGAAGAGGATTTGGCAGACGTGTTTCAACTGTTGCTTGGTGCGAAGGTCTCGAAGCCAGAGAGTCCATCGCTGAGTGGACTCGCTCCAAACAAACTTCTCGACCTCGACCTCGAAACGCATTCGCTCCCCAAGTTGATATTTGTCGGTTACTCCATCCAAGTAAACTTTGAGCTCCTTTTGGCCCGGCAAAAGCTTGGTCCACTGCGGGTTCTGTTCAAAGCTGTACGAGTACAACGCGGATGGTACGTCGCAAGCACAACCTGACACAAAATATATGAGTCCATGCATCGAACAAAGCGATTCCAGTGCACAGCATGATCAACTCACCAGGATAGCTGTTGGCAAACCATGTTCCGCCGGATGAGGCTCGTCTTTCAAAAAACTGAATATCGGTGATCCCGTACCATCTATACAAACTGGCACCGAGACCGATAGCGGAGAAGCCAGCTCCTATGCACGCAATACGAGAGTATGTAGTTGCGCCAGGAGACACGTCACCTAACAAATCGGCGGCCTGCTTTTCCATCGCTATGTATCTTGGCTGAGATAAAGAGCGAGAGCAATGCGAACGTTTTGGACTCTGATGCTTTTTGGAGTCTTAGGAGAGAGTAAGAAAGTTCTGATAGTTTTGCTAGGTGTTGCAGGTGTTCGGCGTCTCTTAATAAGTACCGTACATAAGGTGCCTTTTTTGTTACTTGCCCCCAATAAGGTTATTTGCTAAGAGTCGGCGCTTATCTCTGGCTCGCCTCCAGAGCGATAAAAAAAAACTGCCGCAGTTTTGAAGCCGAAAATTTGATGCACAGTCCTCCGTGCTCGAGCGAAAATTGACCGTCGTTTAGCTAAATCTCCTTCCGGTGGAGCGTCTTTGCGTTCGGGGTTGATATCGGGTCATTGCGAGCATTCCGACAAGTCCTTATTGCGAGGAAATTCCCCCCCGCGATATTTCTTTTTGGCTTCGGAAATCAACATCGGCAGGTCGCAATCCTCTGATTTGATGATTTTGATCGTTGGAGGGGTCAGAAGAGGCCCGTGTCTGTTGATAGCAATGATGATTTAGAGATAGCAATCAGAACAACGCTGCTGAGCCAGTCCATAAAAATCACAGTGCGGGGTTTTGGAGTGTGAAGGACCATTGAAAATATCTCTCAAATCCAGGTCATAGCTTCAATTCTTTAGTAAACTGTCAGACTATAATCGAACTAACAAGCTCAAAGACGTTATCGAAATGCCTTCCCTACAAGGCAAAGTGGTGAGTTCGAAGCCGACCTCACGGACATTGCCCTCATCACAGCCTACGTTCACACAAGGGTGGTGGTAGTAGTCCTAGTTGCGAAGAAGGCAAAATTAACTAACCTGTTAGATCACTGTTACCGGAGCCGCCTCTGGCATGGGGTTGGCTATAGCACAACTGCTCTCGAGCCGGGGCGCGATACTTTCACTTGCAGACCTTAACGAATCTGGCCTGGAAAAAGCAATGAAAACACTTTCTGGGAATGGGCATATTTACGCTGTTGTCGACGTACGCAAGAGTGATATAGTTGATAGTTGGATCGAAAGAACAGTTCAGGAATTGGGCCGGCTTGACGGGGCGGTGAATTTCGCCGGCGTTGCTACCGGTGCCAAACTCCTCGATACGACAGAAAGTGAGTGGGATTTGAACATGAATGTGAACGCAAAGGGAATTTTCAACTGCCTTAAGGCTCAAATCAAGCGAATTCAATCTGCAGGAAGTATTGTAAGTTCACTTGTTTCTGTGACGGCGATCTCCTGAACTACAGCTGGACCTGACGTTTTTGGATTGATTGGTCTTTCACATTGTAGGTAACTGCTGCAAGTATCGATGGGCAGATAGGGTGGCCAATGCTTTCTGCCTATTGTGCTAGTAAACACGCTGTTATCGGCTTGATGAGGGCTGCAGCAAAGGAGCACCCACACCTTCGGTTGAATTGCGTCGCGCCAGGTAGGTTCAATCTGGATGGTAGTCTACTTGACTTGAAAATCTTTTTTTATTGACTTCTTGTAGGTTGCGTTGACACTCCAATGGCTGGCGACGACGAAATTTGCGCGTCCGAGATAGCTTGCCAGACTATCAAGCGTAAAGCAAAACCCATCGAAATTGCGAACATGGTTGCTTTTCTCTTGAGTGATGAAGCAACGTTCATCACTGGAGCAGTCTACAACGTGGACGGAGGTTGGCTATGTTGAATTCGACGGGAAGATGGATTCCTTGCCTCAAATGCGATCGGAGATGGCCCCTCTAAACAGACTGCGTCAGCTCCATTCGATTCTTGACGGCTGTGTTGCCGGTTTCAGGGTGAAATAGTAGCGACGGCTGTTTGCCATGTTTTGTGTAAAGTATTTGACGGTCTACCCATTAAAACATTTAAGCCTGGAGGAATCAATTTAAGAATGTCACCTTCAAGTTCGAACTTCATAGGTCTCACGGCATGATAAATTTTTAAAATGGCGTCACGAGCTGCACCTCACATTTTCTAACTGGTTGATATGTATTTTCTTCTAACTCCGCTACACAGATACTGCTTCAATGCATCGTTTTGGAGGGAATGTCCCCTAAAGCTCAGATCGAGTTCCTGCGGGTCTGTAATATACTATTTGAAGCTAAAAATCTTTCTAGGTATACTGTACATCTCTTCCAGCCTGCCTTTATACCGTCCAGCATCGTTGTACTCTTTTTTGTCACACCACACAGTGTGTCAGTTCCTACCACCCAGTCCTCTGCCCCCTACTACATTTGGCCCCTTTCAGAACTCTTTCACTCTCTCTTAATCCCGGCATAGTAGCAGAAGATTTCGGCCTGCTAATGCTGCAGATAATTATTCATATGCCACTACACTATCTACATATACTATAAACCCATGATGCCCCTCAGACACCCGCTCTACGACCCCTCTGGAAGGACTCACACCTTCGTCCTTCCAAGATCACTCTCAATAACAATTGCATACACAGAATTCTTCCTCACGCCGCCAAACTTGCTGTCCACGGAAACTTGTCCCACTATACCACTAATGATTCTCGCGCTTCCACATGGTCACTGTGAGCCGAGTCCATCAACCGCTGAAACCGAGAGCCTTCGAACCTGATCCACCCCTTAGACTAGGCATAAAATATGAAAAGACATGGCCTTTACCCCAGAGAACTGCCCGTCCAGTCAGTATTACTGTCCATTTCGCCTTCGGTCATCGATCCAGGCTTAACTCTACGTTTCCATAAGGAATTGACCCTATAGTCATCTGAATTCTATCATATAAGACACAAAGTGTGTCACATTTGAAAGGTTATTTAAGTTTTATAAGTTTGATAGGGGCTTGGTAAAGATGAGGTACTCTCATATGTCGTCATTTTCGGCACAACAGGGATTCTTCTATCGAAGCAGAATATTCTTTGATACCTAACCCTTGCAGACTTCTACCCTCTCTTCGATCTTCATAAAGACAGTATAATTCACGAGGACCGCTTAGACTTTGGCAGACTTCCCATAGCAAGGCCCGAGTCTGGACTTCTATTAGTTATGAAACACTCGAAGTTAACAGGAACGTGTCACCTACCAACTACGATCTCCTGACCTGTCATAGAAGTGTTCTTGGCTATGCTGACAAATTGATATGCGCAATCCTCCAAGTTGGTCTAAAAAATTTAACACCCTTGTAAGCCGAATGAGAGGTACAGGTTGCATACCTCGCGTTTAAGAGCAGCCTGTTCTTTCAACCCAGCAATTGCTTCCTCAGGGTATTTGTTACCCTAGTGGAGATAATGTGAGGATTCAAAGTTAACGACGCGAATACAAACCTTAGGAAAACATACCCAGTCAGTCAAAAGTAGTCCCGGCAAAACTGCATTCACACGGATCTCAGGTCCCAAGATGAAGGCAAAATGCTTCATCAGGTGCAAAGCTGCGGCTTTCGTCACGGAATAGGCGATGCTGCTTCCTCCCGTCACATGGCCCTGCAAGATTTTAGAGAAATGTTTCACTCAAAAGTAGCAAAAGATTTGACGTACTGCTATGGATGAAGTAATGATATAGACACCTCCATCTGGGTTGTTTTTCAAAATCGGACTAGCTGTTTGCATAAGTTGCAAATGTGCCAGAACATTTACCGTCCAGCACTGTTGAGTTAATATCATCATCGACTGTGAAAATAGCGGTACAGACCTTAGTCCACTCCTCATGAGACAAATCATAAATATCACCAGGTCGAGCGAACCTGGTCCATCCGGCGTTTCCAATGATGATATCCAGTCCAGTGAGATTATCAACAGTCTCCTTAACAATACGCTCATTATCCGAGGCAACTTCGGCATCCTAAATACGCAGAAATAAACGGCTGCTGCCTGTTAAATTATAGTTCAACATACATACTCCTTGAATGATACACGTTTTGACCGAGTACTTCCGTCGGATGTCGTCGGCCACCCGCTGGGCAGCGTCGGCATTGGATATGTAATTGACAGCAACATTACATCCTTCTGCAGCAAATTTCTCGCAAATGGCGGCCCCAAGTCCTCTGTTGCAGAAGTAAGCTTTGTATATCGGTAAGTCAATGGAAATATGTCATACCTCGACCCTCCGGTCACGAGCACGTTCCGACCTTTCAGTGCGTAGGGCATCTTCAGCGCGAAATAGGATTAATTTGTTTCTTATTCTAAAGAAATCCAGGACCGGAAATAGTAACCCGATGTAAAAGTTCTCAGAAAGCTATGATCGACAGTATCTTAGTACAGTGATGTGAATTTAAAAGACTCCAAGTCCGATGCAAAGTAGAAGATATTTGGTGCTAGTGTCTTACCTTTCCTGCACCCCGCATCCCGATCGGGAAACGGCTAGCCCCTTAAGACAAGGCAAGTAAGAAATCACGGGCTCATTCATTGATGATTACTGACTTTCATGGGTCATCTGGTTACTGACTTTTTCAACAGTGATAAATCTCAGGATTGGGCTCGTTGATCAAGTCTAGATCTACAGCCATGTATGTCATAGCTGATAATAGATGTTATGCTAACATGCCGATATACTCGTCTTAGTTTGGTATAATTGCGAGAATTGCGATTTAGACATCCCGAAACCCACTTTAGGGTACCAGTTAGAGACGACAGATTTTCAGGATAGACCCGCTTTTGATTTGATATGAATTGTTGGCATTGCTATCTACCGAAAGCCCACTTTAGCCATGCAGGGTAGATAGACTTGACCACGAAGCTCAGCAATGGCAAATCTTGCAGGCTGAAAAGGCGGGATCAAGCGGGGGATATCTTGCACTCAACCATGTGGATTGTCGGACTTTCCGATTGAACCAACAACTAAGCTACGGAAATTACGGACTGTTAGGAAGTGGCAGAGCCGTGGCTTAGCATGAGCAATATAGAAAATAGAATCGATCCCGCTTGGAATGCGTTCTCATTTCGCATCGGTTCCAGCTGTAGTACAGAAATGACCCTCTTGTTAAGCTTCTTGGGCACAAGCTGGGACTCTACTACAGCGCATAGTCATACTGTGGGGGGTATTCCTGCTCTTCCTTATATGTTATCCAAGGGATTAGTCGAGGTTACGAAGTGCAATGTACCAAATTCCGGCAACAGCAATGCAGCAAGATCATTATTGGGTATTGTTCCTTTGGACACCCATCCAGATGAGGTTCAGCAGCGCTCCCT
The DNA here is from genome assembly GCF_001896365.1 of Talaromyces amestolkiae. NCBI lineage: Eukaryota > Fungi > Ascomycota > Eurotiomycetes > Eurotiales > Trichocomaceae > Talaromyces > Talaromyces amestolkiae. The sequence goes on along the minus strand of NW_024468045.1, from coordinate 74,272 downwards.
GGAGCAACCTGGGAAAATGAGGTTGGAAGAGTTTAGATCTTCACGCAGTTTGATCTCATTTCTCTCCGAGTTTGGAGACATGGTTATGCTGCGGGAAATGCTAGAGACAGGTGAAGATAAGGAGTATGAACACAAAAGGTCTCGCAATAGGTGAGATAATCCTCTTTACTACGCTTCATCAGAGGATGTCGTGGAGCTTCTGATATAATTTGGGCGAGACATTGGTCTATTCACCATTATCGACCAAAATGGTGCTGTAACTCATGCTAGCATTACGGTGGGTGGTGAATCAAGTAATACGCTCCTCTTACCGCAAATGATCGAAAATTGGCCTCTCTTGACAGAGCAAACTCTTTTGCAATATACGGCCGAGAGGGGATTTGAACGGTTGGCAAAAATTGCTGTCGGACAGGCAAGTCATGCTGTCGACCAAATGAACTCGAGAGGACAAATTTCATTTTTCCTTGCGACTCAAGGACATATCAATCATCGTGGCCGGCAAGCGGTTATGAAGTACCTGCATGAAGCACACGCAAACCCAAATACGCCAGTCATTGACGGCAATACACCATTGCATCACGCAGCGGTGACACCGTTCAATGATGAGATTATTCAGTTTCTATCATCGATGAGTGAGGTCAAATTAGAAATTAAAAGTCACATGGGGCATACACCGCTTGCTTCAGCCGTCCTGAAAAACCGACTGGGATACGTCCAAATCCTTCTTGTTGCTGGGGCTGATCCCATGTCACTCTTGCGGGACAGTAGCACCATGTTCATAAGCAAGGTAATATGGGAATTTTCTTACTCCTATTCAATGATCCGAGGTGTGAACATGATGCTGTTGACCGCGATGAGCGTACAGCACTCTCATGGTGCGCCACAGTTGGCGACGAGGTAGCAGCTAAGATGATGTCAAAAATTCTCCAATCAGAGACAGTGGACCCTAATTTGCGAGATTTTGAGGGTTGCACAACCTTGGAGAGGGAAATATGTGGTGCTCAACCTGCAATGGTAATGGTGCTAAGTATATCCACCCCGTCCCTGGATCTCAAAAACAGATTGGGAAAAACCCTGTTTGGATTGGCGGTTGCTCGTTGTCGCGAGCAGAATTGCCTCCAGTTTCAAGAAATAGCCAGAATATTTCTTGTATCAGGACATTTCAAGCCTCGCTGGAAGAGGGGACATCGCTATCCATTGCTAGAGCTTTGTGAATCATATGGTTCGAGGGAAATGACACATATGATAAGAACATTCCTAGAAGGCGGTGATTCAGGCCCACCAGGAATAGAATATCATGTTCCAATGTACTACTTTCATTAGATGAGGAGGGAAGTTTAAGTATATCAGACCTAGAAGTTGGAAAATTAGTCAGAAAAAAACTATGATCCATTTGCCCTTAACATCTCCCTGCAAATGATGATAAACAACTCATCACATTCTGTCTAGATCACCTTTCTGTGATCAAGGCTCGACTTGACGCACTTCGACTGGATTACAACATGGACATAGAAAGTCTTGAGCCATGCCCTAAGATTGCCGGATTTGGTCATTTGCACAATGACTATATGATGGTTAGCCCTAGCCCTAGCCCTAAACAGCCGCATTGATCTACCTCACTTCAAGAATTGCCTTTTTTGAATTCACCTTTTACGGCCACTGATAAATAGTGAGACAAAAAATTTTTTTTCAAGAAAATCGAGGTACCCCGAACAAAATTTCGACTATGAAAAGCCAAAAGTGCCTAGGTACCGTAGGAATCGTCGAGCGCACGTGGCTTTGCCACGGATTCGGAATACTTTTAGGCGGCGCAATATGAGGGAATTGTTTCTACCACCCAGGATATTAACCAGATTTTCACCAGCAAACTGCAACAATAGTCTCTCTAAAGTTTGGTCAAATTTATACCGCATTGCTTGATTTCTGTTACCAAATTAATTGTCACAAATGAGCGTTTTATTTTGAGTATCTGCCTAGATGGCGAGACTAGGTAGTACGGTGTGTTGGCTGGTACGATACGGAACGCAACTGACTTGGTGGTACATTACTCTCAGCATTCAGGAGAAATCTATAACTATTTGTTGCCTCATTGTTCATTAGGTAATGGGTTGGTTCGCTTCACCTGGTATGAGCCAAAGATCATCATTCCTCAATCATGGAGACCGACTAGGTCTTGTACATGGTAGTGGCTTTGAAAAAGACTGAGCTGTCTTTTTAGTAAAAAGTTGGGTAGATGGACTTCCATGGATCTGCGGCAACGTACCCCAGAATCGTCTCGTGTCACGACCGCCAAGCTCCATAGCATACCAGCCAGTGGACTTTCACGTATTACACGCGTCATTCCATCAGTTTGGACTGACTGCCTAATGCAAAGACACCTCTGAATAAGACATGTAACCTTGAAAACATCCCAGTATGGTTTTCACACACACACATTGTTAGTCAGTTTGTAGGCAAGGGTATGCCGAGCATACCAGCTTACAGCCCATGAGATGAAGGTATATGAGGCATTTACGAATGCCATTTGTTCTATGATTCTTGCAGAAGACTCATAGATAACCTGAGCGTAGCCTAGTATCAATCCGTCCAGACGGACTGTCGGCAGACTACTTTGTGGCTGTTCCTGACCGACTCTTATCTACGATTTAGCTTATAATCTCTTGCTTCACTCGAAATCAGAAATCAGAAATCAAATATCTGATTTAAACTCCATGGCTCTCAGTTACTATTCTACAGTGAAAGTGTTCTCCGGATATTCCAAAATTCACATGGAAGATGACAAACAGAAGCTCTTGACTCCAACTGGTATGGACTCGTCTCATCCACCGAGAAGGAGCTCAAAAAGCTCGTCAATTACAAAAGAAGACTATATTCAACGATATACTCGGCTACAAGATGGCAACCATGAGCACGGCCTTCCTTCGTCTTATCAACCGCGAAGAAGCAGTCGGGGCACTCTGAATGGTGATCCGGATATGAATCGTCCCTTTGACACCGTTTTATCAACATCATATTCTTTGCTCAGGAGGTTGAGCGCGAAAACCCAACAGGACGAACAAACAATCTCAGCAAAATACAGTTATCACCAGGATCTTCTCAAAGACCCTTCGGACGATATCAGGATATGTCTAGTACAAGAAAAAGCCACATTAAAAAAACTATACGCCATCAAGATTTTTGTCCGCCCCGTGCAAAACAATGCCTTGAAATCATATACAGGACGAGTAACAACCGAGTTCTGCATTGCACACTCCTTACAACATCCTAACGTTGTCCGCGTCATGGAACTATTACCCAACGAAGCTGGCGATCTGTGCCAGGTCATGGAATACTGCGACGCAGGCAGTCTTCTCGACCTTTTAGAGCAAGTCAACAAAATCTCACACGACGAAGCAGACTGCTTCACGAAACAACTTCTACATGCAACGCAATACATCCACAGTGTTGGTGTGTCGCATCGAAACCTAAAGCCCGAAAACATACTTTTGACGCGGCAGGGGACTCTGAAAATTACAGATTTTGGCTGTGCGGAATGTTTTAGATTACCATGGGCGAAGGCGGCGACGCCTCCAAAAACTCTTTCGGTGATTCAGACTAGTCAGCAACAGGACTTGAAAGGGACGATTGCATATATGGCGCCAGAACAGTTTAGGAAGACGGCATTTGATCCTGTGGCGGGAGACATGTGGGCTGTCGGGATCGTGTATTTTGCCATGAGATCTGGCCGACTACCCTGGAAAAGAGCTACAGAGGAAGATTCTTTGTACCGCACATATTCAAGGGAATTGGAGAATGGACGGGGGAACAGATACATGGACCTTGTAGCGGGAGTGAGTCAAAGCGTGTGCACGAGAGAAAGAGAGATGATGAAGCTGACACCTCGGGTTCAGGAAATTCGCCGAGATACACTCTATTCAATATTGCAGCCAAATCCTCAATGTAGGTTTACAGCTACGCAAGCTCTGGACTCGGACTGGATCAGAGGTATCAAGCTATGTGCAGCCGCCAGCGAGAATCATACGGACGATTGACCAACACGACTAAATCAACCAAGTCGATAATAATCCTCCGATTAGTCTCCAGATTGAGGGGTCTTCATGTGTCTCTCTTCACAACCCTCCGATGATCTTTTCGTATTCAATATAATCAATAAAAAGACGAATTACGTACACGTTTTTCTGTGTGCAGTCAGCGGTGAGTATATCCTATCACTTTGCAGTAGTATTTGATTATTTCCTTGCGTATAGTAGTAGTCAGTGAAAATCGGAGGGAAGCGACGGTGGAGTTTCCCCAGCTGAGATAGCTTATCCCTTTTTTTTTATATGAGAGATTAATTTGGAGCAACCACAGTGCACGGCGGCGTTCCCGCTCCGCTATCAACGCAAACCCTAACCTCACCACGAGGGATTTTTTTCTACCAGTCGCGACTTATCTTTTTCACGCATGGCATATCACTTTTCCATGTGGTCCACTGCATGCAACTCAAACGGTTAGGCAATGGAAATTCAGAGGGAAAAGAAAAAAACGTACTGTTACCGTACAGACAGCCCAATCCGGCGAATCATTGTGTGGCGTTGCTTGCGGATTCTTGGATTCGGTATCATAGTCATTCTCAAAGAACACCTCGGATCCATTCGTACTGTCTCGCTAATTGCGCGGATGGCACGTTGATGTTCTTTTTTCTAAAGAGATGGCGAAAATATTTTCTTTTTGAGGGTTTTTGTACGGCATGTACCTTCCTGTTATGGTCTACCTTACACACCCTCCGGCCTACATAAGGCCTTGAGAGACTGCATATGCCCAAAACTTGAACATTCGATTTTTCCCTTACCTTACCTTTTGCCTTAGCTTGCCCATAGGCTTGACTTTTTTCCTACGCGCACAGCATCATCTCGCTTGCCCGTCGCCATCTTCGTTGGCACCGAAAGTCTTGCACTGGGTGAGGAAATGGACAACAAGCCATTGGAAGTCGAAAAAGATAGTGAAGCTACCGATGTCGAAGCAAATCGTGCTGGTCGCATCACTTTCCTCCCGGATGAAAGAGACCATGTCAGCCGACCCCGAACACAAGACAGAGGGAGTCGCAGTCGCCGCCGTTCTCTAAGCCGATCTTCTATTAACAGCACCCGCTCTCGCTCCGTTTCCGAGGTCCCCATCGAATTTCGACGTCTGAGTTATCAGCTCTCAGAATCTCAGAGAACTCGTGTTGTGGACGATGATGAAGACGAAGAGGAACCTCATCTCGAGCCTGTCGATCGCAGCACCAGCAAAAAAGACACAAAAGTCGACAACACTGATGAGGCCTTTGCGAATCTCGAGTTTCACAGTCTGCCTCCTGAGCTCCTATGCAAGCAGCTCGGTGTCAGTGATGCAGATGGCCTCTCACCCTCCGCGGCCGCAGAGCGTCTTGCCCGTGACGGTCCCAACGCTCTTCCTCACCGACGTGAAAACTACCTCCTCAAACTCCTGACTTACGTCTTCGGCGGATTCTGCTCCGTCCTCTGGATCGGCGTTATAATCTTCTTCATCTGCTGGCGCCCACTCGGCGATCCAAATCCTCAACCCTACAATCTCGGTCTCGCTATCCTCGTCCTCATCGTTATTTTCTTGCAGGCGTCCTTTTCCGCCTTCCAAGATTGGTCGACTGCCAGAACAATGAAGGCCATTTTGGACCTTCTTCCTGCCGAAGCTCTCGTCGTGCGATCTGGACAGTCCGTTCGTGTCCCATCGTCCAGTCTAGTGGTGGGCGATATAGTCAAAATAAGCATCGGCAATAAAGYCCCCGCCGATATGCGTCTGCTTACCACCTCTGGCGACGTACGATTCGATCGATCCATGTTGACCGGTGAATCTGAAGAAGTCGAAGGAGTCACCAACCTGACCGATGAGAATTTCCTCGAAACCCGTAATGTCGCCATGATGGGAACTTTAGTTACAAATGGTACAGCCACTGGAGTTGTTGTACTGACAGGCAAGAACTCAGTCATGGGCCACATTGCACTTACTACAACATCAGTCAAGAGCCAACCTACCCTCATTCAACTCGAGATCAGCCGCTTTGTCAGGATCATTGTCTGTATGACTATCTTCCTTGCTGCTTTGCTGTTGTGTACTTGGGCCGGCTGGCTGCGCAAGGATCATGCCGCTTTTATGAATGTCATTGCAATGCTGGACGATGTCATGGGTTGCGTGGTCGCGTTTATCCCTGAAGGTATGCCGGTGGGCGTTGCTCTGACGTTGATGATGATTGCTCGGCGCATGAAGAACAACAACATCCTACCCAAGGGTCTGTCAACGGTTGAGACACTTGGATGTGTCAATGTCATCTGTTCCGATAAGACGGGAACATTGACTGAGAACCGCATGACGGTCGTCACAGTTGCGTTTGTGGATGAGCGTATGTCTGCAGATGATGCTGCTGTTGCTTATAGAAGCTCAAATACAGAGCCAATCCGCGAACTGCTGAAAGCCGCTGCTATCTGCAACGATGGCACCTTTGAAGCCTCGACTCTCAACATGCCAGCAAAGGACCGCCTCGTTCAGGGCAATGCCACCGACGGCGCATCACTCAAATTCGTCGATACGGTCGAAGATGGTTCATGCCAGAGATTCAGAGATATCAGCCCCCGCGTATTCGCCGTTCCTTTCAATTCGTCCAACAAATGGATGCTCACACTCCACAAATCTGAGTCCACCAACGAAAAGGGACACGAAAACCAGATTGAGCAGATCGACCGACCAAACTATCTGCTGCTTGTTAAGGGTGCATCGGACATCCTCTTACCGCATTGCACACATTACTGGTCCTACAAGCAAAATAGCATTCAGACTCTCGACGACGACGCCAAATTCCAACTCGCAACTCTGCAAGAGAAGATGTCTCGCAACGCCGAACGAGTTATCATGCTCTGTCAACGAACAATCACACCCAGCGAAACTCTAGGCTCAAATGCCTTTAGCGACGAAATTCGTGAAGATGGACTTTCAGACTTGACGCTTATCGGTTTACTAGGTATCGTTGATCCGCCACGTAAAGAGACTGCATCAACCGTGGCATCTTGTCGTCGGGCTGGTATCCGTTTCCTCATGGTCACTGGAGATCTTGGTCTTACCGGAGCAGCGATCGCGAGAGACGTTGGTATTTTCTCCGGGTCCGCGGATCCAGATACTATCCACACAATTCTCAGCAAACGAGATGATGTCCAGGAGAGCAGCAGCACCGACGTCAACAGTGACTGGTCCCAGACGAGCCTCCTGCTTGAAGGCCCGTCTCTTTCTCAGCTCACGGATGCCGACTGGGACATTATCTGCGGCTACCAAGAGATCGTCTTCGGTCGTACGATGCCCGAACAGAAACTGCGCATTGTCAATGAATTCCGCTCACGCAACTACGTCGTCGCTGTCACCGGTGATGGAGTCAACGATGCACCCGCCATGCGAGCCGCAGACGTCGGCATCGCGGTCGTCTCAGGTAGTGACGTCGCCTTGGAAGCAGCCGATCTCGTGCTCATGGACAAATTCGACTCGATCGTCGAAGCCATCCGCCTCGGTCGCCTCGTATTCCAAAACTTGCAAAAAGTCATCAGTTACCTCTTGCCTGCTGGATCATGGTCCGAGATCTGGCCCGTGTTGATGAACGTGTATTTCGGTGTTCCGCTTCCACTCTCTTCATTCCTCATGATTATCATCTGCGTCTTCACCGATCTGTTCCTGTCGCTCTCCCTAATCATGGAACAAGAAGAATTCGACCTCCTCGACCTTCCACCCCGCGATCATCGCAAAGACCATTTGATTAACATCAAAGTCTACATCCAAAGCTACCTCTTCATCGGCGTCATGGAGACAATCGCAGCACACGCCATGTTCTTCCTCTATTTCTACAAACACGCCGGCATCCCCTTCCACGCCCTCGTCTTCGCATTCGAGTCCTACTCCGACGGGTTTTATGGCTACACCGCCGACGAATTGACATACTTCAACACCGTAGGCCAAAGCGTCTACTTCATCACCTTACTCTTCTTGCAATGGGGCAATATCCTCAGTGTACGGAATAAGCGTCTCTCAATCCTTCAAGCTGACCCTATACGCAAGGAGCGTCGCAATCCGTGGTTGTTGGCTAGTGCTATCATCAGTCTTGCGATTGCGATCTTTGTCACCGAGGAGCCTGGCTTGCAGCAGATCTTTGCGACGGCGTCGGCGCCGATTGAGTTTTGGCTTTATCCGATTCCGATGGCGTTGGGCATCTTGATGATGGATGAGATTAGGAAGTTGGTTGTGAGGATTTGGCCAGGAGGTTGGCTTGCGAAGATTGCGTGGTGATCTCATTCACTTCCCAGAGTGGGGATTAATTTTTTTGGTTGAAGGATAAGACGAGATTAAAGAGATAGACCTAGATAGTACATAGGGTCACGAATTTATGATATCTTTCCTCAAAGTCGAACATGTACAGAATTCACCAACATGATTGTAGCTCATTGTGCCTCCGGCCAACAGCTCACGATACCCTTATTATCCCCATCAACAGTCAAGACCACACTAGCTCCATACTCCAATGGATTTCCTTCCCAAACCACAAAGTCGGAATTCCTTTCTGCACCTTCAAAGCCAAGGATATCGTCAATCTTGCTTGAGAATAATTCTACAGCTTCCTCGTCGCCGAGACCGGCTTCTTTAGCGATTGCGGCTGCTTCAATGGGCAGGTTCGCAAGGTGCCAGTCGACTGTTAGCAAGGCAATGTCAGTAAGAAGTAGTCAATTAAATTCACGAAGCAGAGAACGTACATTCAGGGAGCATTGCAAGCGCAAAGGTGACATTTGACTCCTTCAGAACTTGCACGGCAGAAATGGTCAATGGCGGGCCAACAAGGAGATCTTTGCTTTCCCATGCCACTGGTGCTGAGTGAGCAGCAGTGAAGATTAAGGGAAGCCCAGCAGCGGCGATTTCATCGGCGACCTGACATCGTACAATTTAGTTTTGCTTCAATGTGTCAACTGGGAAAGGACTCACGCTTGGAGCCTCAGCAGCGCCATACACCACCAAGTTGGCTTTGGGGTAATCTTTCTTGATCTTGATGATCTGAAGAATGTCGTACTAAGCGCTGTTAACCTCATAGTCAATACATTTGGATCCAACTTGTAGTACCTTATTGTCAGTATGGACGACAACGGCGATCTTGCCATCAGCAGCCTTGCCATATAACGTATCCTTGGCTTTGTTTTCCGACAGGATTCTGCGCAAGGCGCTAACCGACTTGGATACTGTCGGAGTTTGAGATGAACCTATGACTGAAGTTAGTCCTGCCCAGGCACGAAACATTGAGACTTGGCGTACCCTTCGCTTTCTGCCCAACTACAAAATGCAAAGCGACATCATCCTTGTAAATCCCTCCATTGAGAACATTGCTGCCCTCGGCTATCTTGAATCCAGTGCTGACACCCCTCAAAAACCCTTTGGAGTACGGATATGTAATTGAACGAGTGACGCCACCAATTCGTGCGCGATCAAAGGCTTTCCCTTCGAAATGAATGCCATATTTGGCGTAAACGGCCGACTCAGGGTCGTATATGTTGGCATTAGAATCACCGACTCCATCAGAAGTGCTTTTTTCTGATTCTATTTCGATGATACCCAGTCCGCTGGATACAGTGGTCAAACCGGGTAGGACGTGCCCATTGCGGAGAGAGATGACTTTGTCGAATGATTTTGTCGAGACACATTGGTCGTGTTGTCCTAGGCAATCGATTTTGCCATTTGCAAGAACCATTGTCAAATTACCTTCCGAGGACTGCTTGATATGTGTATTTTCCAGGTAAGAAGTGCTGATACCGGTAATGAGCACAGTGATATCTTGCTTCGATTCCGAACAAAAGGCTTCGACATCTTCGGGTGCAGCTTCTGCACGCATTTCAGGCTTCTGAACTCTTGCAGGCTCTGATCGCTCGAGCTTTTCTTCTAACGTAGGTCTGCCGTCAATGTATACCTGTAGCGGTGATGCGCCGGCTGATAACGGATGGGCATTCCAAACAACCAAATCTGCGTCATAACCGGGCTTTGTGTAGCCAACACGATGATCCACTTCGAGAGATCTCGCGGGGACACTGGTAACAGATTGTAACGCAAGGATCTCCGGAAGACCAAATGCATGCGCAGTGGCGGCTTGGGTTCTATGCTTCTTTTAGCAACTTATACACAACCTTGACTTGAGCTTCAACTCACAAGAGATATTTCGCATTAGTGTTAGGCTCCACATGGTCCTATCGTTGATCAGAAAACAGTTACATTTCGATAGACATGGCAACTCACCGATTTAAAGGCCAATGGCACGCCATGCTCAGCCAGGATTTTGCCGGCTTGCAAGTTCCCTTCATATCCTTCCACTTTGTATAGACTAAATTCGGCAAAAGTTGCGACTGTGATGTTCCTGTCTTTTGTTAGTCGTGCCACTTTCCTAAAAAGAATACTCAACGTACTGCCCACTATTCTTGATCAACTCGGGCACTTTCCAAGCGCTCAATGCATGGTGGAATGCCTGAATGTGGAAGCCAAATTCCTTGCTATGAAGAAGCATATCCTCAAAGTCTTCCGGCTCATAGCAATGCACATTAATGTTAATTTTCCCTCTCAACATGGCAATAGTGGAATCAAATTCAAGCTCCTCCGGTAGCCCTCCCTTCCCAGCCGGGCCATCAGCAAGTAGGCTTGCGGCGGCAGAAGTATCTCTATTCTGTCTCGCAGTCGTAGCAGCAGCACACCATGCGTCTTGATTCTCCCGCAGATCTTTTGCTCGCGCCATATGCTGACGGAATTTCCATGCATTGCCCATCCTGGTATGGTGGTACACTCTGCGCGGGTTCTCGCCACAAGCCATCTTCAAATATCGGCGTCGATCCTGTTTAGGAATACCGTGCTCAAGAAGCATATCTTCGACAACTTCTTCGCCGTGCTCCCCAGCTCGGAGCAAGTTTTTAACGGGGAAGGCTTCACCACCCATGATGTTTGCTGAGCCAGGTAGAATTAGCGACGTGGTCACGCCGCCGGATGCAATGATAGTAGTGGCGATGTCATACGGCTTCAAGGAATCGAGAGATCGAACCATGGGTGTCAAAGGTCCCGTCTCGGGGTTGACTTCATTCTCGTCAGCAGAGACACTGAGAATGGGCCAATTATAAGCCAGATGATGCGAGTGCATGTCTACTAGGCCTGGCGTAACAAATTCGCCATTGTAATGACGAACGATTGTGTTAGAATCAATTTCAATCTCATTGGCACTGGTAGGTGAAATAGACCTAACGACGCCCTCTTTGAAGATGATATCCACTGGCTTCGCAGAGATGCTATCTCCGTCGAAAAGAGTCACATTCCGCAACACTGTGGTTTGCGACTGGCCAGACACAGCGTTCCATCGTGGATTACTACGATTTGCAGGCACCGGGAACGAGTAAGATAACGATGGCTTGTTGTACTCTTCGCATTTCGCCAGGTGTTCATCTAATCGATCCCATTGAGATTGAGCGAGCTGCGGATCGCCGTGAAACTCAACAATGTACTTGGATTGGGGTGGATGGTAGGATGTGAACCAGAGGAAGCCTATCACGATAAGAGCAGGAAGGAGTAGACGGCCGACGCGAAACCCGCGACGACGACGAAAGGGCGTTGTCCCGACAGTGTTTAATCCTTTCATTTTTATACAATATGAAGTTCAGAACATGAATCTAGGAGACGTTTAATGGCAGCAGGTATTTATACCCTTGCAGCTGCCTGTTGGTCAATTGAAGCTAAGAGCGTGGGGAATTGACGTGCTTATCTCGTGCTTAGTTAGGAAGCTCAATAATCATCGGAGTTCGGAGTAGCGCAGATCTCAGTTGTAGCTGGATAGAAATTATCTATCTACGGTGAAGGTGGAAGACATTGTTGGAAAGGCCACGTACAAAAGCTAGACTACGTCGCACAGCATGACGCTGGAAAGAACACGCACATTGGCATGGGAAAGATCGTATCAAATGATGGCTCACGGATGTCGTACGAATTCACCGACGAGATAAAGCTGCGATTACGAAGAAATCATTCCAGCGACCCCTTTACGAACTAAAAATAAGACACAATGAGGCATCGAATCGAAGGCGGTATTCAGCTTTTCAAATTCGTCGAATCCAAGCTACATACACGAGAAATTCCGCATACAAATGATGCCCGCCGGAAGGAGAAGCTCGTGAACAATGATCATATTTTGGGAACGTTTCTTTTCCGTAGAAAAGAAAAATCATCGAGATGCAATCAAGCCATTTTTGAAATCATTAACAAACACCCGAACCCAATGTAAAACCGCGCCAAATTGATGTCGTTCAACATTTACTCGTTGATTTCGCGGAGACGGCGGAGGGTAGAGCGAGCAGCGGAGGCGGCGGGGGTGCTAGACAAAGATTAGTCGGGTTGATGAAGAGACTGTGTTGTCGTAGAACTCACGAGAGAGTGTAAGCACCACCGGTGATGGTCTTCTTGCAGCCGGAGCAGTTCCAGATACCGACAGAGTGACGGCGGACGGTGTTACGACCGCAGAAGGTGCTATGCAAATATTAGCATTCGGATCGTCAAAACCGCCCTGCTATTTGTTGTATTCGACGTACCAGGTGTATCGGGCGTGCTGAGCAACTTCGAGACGCTTAAGCTGCTTACGGAGAGAGGCACCGTATCTGACACCGTACTTTCCGGTAATACCGACCTCTGGAGTATGAGTTAGCAGGTTGTTCGAGTGAATCCGTTGCGGTGACAAAAGGAAGGATTTCATCAATCAACGTTCATATCGGTCGCTTGACGAAATTTGACGATGGTGAATCGAGGCGAGATCGGAAAGTCTTACTGGTAGTTCTCTTGGCCATTTTGACTAGCTGTAAAGTCGAAAAAAATCAGTATTGTGTTTAGCGATGTGTATGTGTGTGGATGGTGAAGTTTTGGTATTTCTCGTCGGTCACAATCACGCAACCACGCAGAGAAATTCAATCGACCGGGGAAAAGCGAGGAGAATAGTTCGGGCGACACGGAATATCAGATCTTGAGTATAGAGACGTACCTGTGAACTTGATGTCGGCTAAAGACAGGTTGTTGGTTGCTGAGACTTGACGGTGAGTGTGGATAGCCTTGAATTTGGCGACTGTGCGGTGGTGAGCCGGTCGAACCTTTTTCCGGCTGCTTCCGTGGTGCTTTCGCTTAGAGAAGGTCACGGGATGACATGTAGATTATTGGTGGATAAACGACCCACACTGCTCTTCCATTTTCTCTCCATACTACTACGATGTATAGAGCATACTCCATAGCCCGGCCGTTACTCCGTCATCCGAACCCATTTCTCGTCCAGGCTCGTCCAGGCTCGTCGAAGTTCGTCCACTCTCACCCGGCTAGAGCCTAGACATGGATTACTGGTGAGTGCATCAGAGTCTTGGTATCTTTACACTCATTGAGAGCATCTGGCCAAATTCTCCGCGGTGGCCAAGTCTGGCTGATTTTATCCTACTGGCTGATTAATCTGCAGGTCAGCAACCTAAGTTAATTAATTTCACTACGCACGTTCCAACTTCCCAGCTTGCGAGGATTAATCACGCATCGCATGATACGTAACAACTTATTAAGGAGGCTCGTGATTTCGCTTAAACCCTGGGATGAGCTATAAGAGCCAGTGTATGGTCAATAGCGACATTGTTCGTTCGGGAAGATTGCTGAGTTCATCACGCTTGATTGTTGTGCTGGAGCTATATCCTGGACGGACATTCCACCTGAGTAGGGAACTTATTGCAGTGCATAAACAATAGACAGTCGATATTCAATCATCCACATTGCCTATTCTAACGAGAAAACGGTAGAAGAACAGAACGTGGGAAATGCTTGCAGAGATTCAGACCGGGGTCCAGAATGAATTTGCGGGGAAAGAACGGCCAGTGAGACAGTCAGTAGTCGGGACTCCCGTCACTCCGCAATTGCTCACAACGGCCAGCCAGCCAGATCCATGCTCTCACAACTACCGATCCCTGTATGCCTCCTAACATTTTCGTACTTTGTCAATCTCGTTCTGTACACTACACTGCCATGCTGCCTTCCCTTTCCCTGCTATCTGCCTATCTAATTGCTTTTGATATGCGATAGACACAACCAGTAGCTCTTCACGCTTGGTGACCCCCGTACCAGCACCGGGTTTTCCCGTCGAGAACTGAGCATTCACCTTCAGCACTTCTAATCCTCGGCACTCTCCTTTCGCCCCTTGACTGCTTTCGGGCAGATCCAGGTCCAGAATGTCAGCCGAAGAAACAACAAATGCAGCCATGGACGAGCTGATGGACCAAGACGATCAAAGCGTCGCTCCGGAGACGACCCCGCCCAACGGCGTCAAGAAACGATGGCGCCGGAATCGCGTCGCTTGCGATGCCTGCCACACTCGTCGCGTAAGATGCGACCGCGCTTTCCCATGCTCCAGATGCGTCGCAAGCCAGACACAGTGCGAACTCACTCGTGAGAGACGCAAAAGAGGTCGCATACCTCGTAATGACTCGTCGCGCAGAGAGAGTACTTTTGCGCGCGAGACAACGGGAATAGCTGACGAGAAGAAACCTTTTACGGGAAGAAGGTCGACCACTACACAGCAGACCGATTTTATCAGCATGGTCACGGATCCCATGCCCACCGAAAAAATGGGACAGCCAACCAATTTCCCTCGTTCTGCTCCTACGTCGCCCGATCATGTGCTTCACGCGTCTGCTCAAAGCAGTGGTGAGCACCTGTCTCGCCGAGATACTTTACAACCTTCGCCGAGAGAGACAGTAGGAGGAGGAGACAGAGCGGTTGAGGATTGGATGTCAGGCTCAAACGGGTTCCCTCAAGGGCCATATCCTTATCCAATGTTTGGAAATATGGCATTCTCGGATGGTTTCTTTGATATCCCTTTCGGGATGATGGGCTTGAACAACTTGAATGGGTATCAATTGTCGAGATCTGTATCTCGACAACAACGGAAAAATGAGCAACCAGGAAAGCCAGCAGAAGCTCCGCTAAAGTACCCAGTGCTAGCGCCGTTGATGCCTTTTCTCGAACCGTATCTGTCGCGCAACCTGGTCTATGATCTCCTTGATCTTTATTTTACAAGTGCATTTTCAACGGCCATGCATCCTGTGTGTCACCACATCCATTGCTATGTTGTGCGAAAAGCATCTTTTCTCAGTCACGACAATCCACGAAATACAAGTCCTGCCTTGCTTGCAAGCATGCTCTGGGTTGCCGCACTTGATGATAGAGCTTTTTCATTATCAATCTCCCCGCCAAAGCGGAAGAAGCTCTGTCAATTTCTGTGCGCATTGACTGTGCGACTCTTGAGGCCACTCATTCATGTCTCGTTCAAAGATGACGAAGCTCTGCCTATTATCGATCACGAAAACAGCTTCTCTCTTGGCGGGCACGACCGCACTCATTCGTTCGAAGAAGGTGGCGATGACCGAGGCTTGATTGGGCCGGCCGGATCGTTGGACGATGTGATTACCTATATTCACGTAGCTTCTATTATATCTGCTAGCGAGCAAAAGGCAGCTAGCATGCGATGGTAGTCCCTCCTTCGAATCCATTTCATGATATCAGCTAACATTCATTGCAGGTGGCACGCGGCCTTCACATTAGCAAGAGAATTGCGACTCAATCAAGAAATTGAAGCAACGTCCAATCTCAGCAGCCCAGTCGACGAGTTGAATCGGCCATTCGAATTCGCGGAAGGTACTGGCTATGGAACAAATCATAGCGGTGCTAGTGGAAACTACTTTCTTCCCGGCGGACGAGCGAATCTGAATTGCGTATGTACAAGACAGCAGCAACGGCCGAATCTCATGACAGAAGAGCATTTTCAACCCCGAAACGGAAGCTTGATTACAGAAGAGCATCGAGAGGAACGTCGTCGAACTTGGTGGCTTCTTTACATCATGGACCGACATCTCGCACTATGCTACAATCGACCTTTAGCTCTACTCGATGCGGAATGCGATGAACTTCTTTTGCCGCTTGAGGAGGGCCCATGGCAAGCTGGTGACGTGCACAGCAATAGTTCCAAAGCCGATGGACCTCAATGTCCCGTTTCACCGGACACGAACAGGCGACGTTGTTTCCCGAACTTTGCATGCAACGACCACTCAGTCTTTGGCTTCTATTTGCCATTGATGGCAATCACAGGAGAATTGATCAATCTCAACCAGGCAAAGAATCATCCTATGCTAGGCACTCGTCTGCAAGTTAAGACCGCATGGGACGTACAAGTAAATGAAGTCTTGCGTCAACTGGACACATACAAAGCGACATTGCAGGCATTCTCAACTCATTACGCCGCAGCAGCTCCTCCTCCTCCTCCAGCAGCAGGACAACCTTCATCTTCCACAATACCACCGACCGGCCAACCGTCAGGACTAGGTCAACCTATGCAACCACTCACCCTATCTCCGCCGGTCCTCAACGAGGCAGGGGGCATCGATGACGCAAACTACAAATCCTACCACTCATGGCACACCCAAACGGTCGTCGCATACGCTTCCTACGTCGTGCACGTCCTCCACATTCTGTTAATGGGAAAATGGGACCCCGTTTCCCTCCTCGAAGACAAAGACTTCTGGACCTCCTCCCCAACTTTCGCATCCACAATCTCGCACGCCCTCGAAGCCGCAAACGCGCTTGAGCGAATTCTGCACTACGACCCGGACGTCAGTTTCATGCCGTATTTCTTCGGCATTCAGCTCCTGCAGGGCAGTTTCCTATTGTTGCTGATCGTCGAAAGACTTCAAAAGGAAGCAGGGGAGGGAATCCTCAAGGCCTGCGAAGTGGTGATCAGAGCAACGGAGTCGTGCGTCGTGACACTCAACACGGAGTACCAGCGCAATTTCCGACAGGTGATGCGCAGTGCGGTGGCGCAGGCGAGAGGAAGGCCGGTTAATCATAGCGAGATTCGGCATCGAAGGAAAGCGGTTTTGGCGTTGTATAGGTGGACGAGGAATGGGACTGGGCTGGCTTTGTGATATTATCTTATTTACGTCTTTTTTTTTTTTTTTTTGCTTTGTATATATTGTACATATTTCATTATCTGTCTATATGAAAAGTTCTTGCATTATTCAAAGACATCTCAAGTACAGTCCAAACTAAATCCAGCCTTTCGTACATCCTGCAATCCATGTACACCAGCTGAAGAAGCCTGGATATTCATAACGACCAGATGCCCATCCCCACCCTCAAACGCAACGCCACCCTTTTCAGCTCTCTTCATCATTTCTGTGTCCGCTTTCTTTATAGAGCCATTCTCACAGTTCCATACCGATCCTTCCTGGAGCCATTTCCAAGAGAGGTAGGCTCGTAACTCTTTGTCTTGAGGCAGGACTCGTTTCCACTCTGGTTCATAACAGACTTCATCGGCTTCGGTTGATGATACTGGCAGTTGGTTGTAGCGGAGATGATCGCGACAAAATATCCGCCACGAATCAATCGCATACGCACCCACGCCCGGTAAATGTGCTATTTCCCATGCCACTCTCGTATCACATTGCCCATCGCCGCCCTGGTCTGCTTCATCACGCACAACCTCGTCCGGCGCAACGTCCGCTCCATCCCGTTTCAGCGGATAATTCAATTTGCGATACCTCGTCCCTCTTTCTGGCGGAGACTSGAGCCACTTCCGCGCCAAAGCGAT
The DNA here is from genome assembly GCF_001896365.1 of Talaromyces amestolkiae. Classification (NCBI taxonomy): domain Eukaryota; kingdom Fungi; phylum Ascomycota; class Eurotiomycetes; order Eurotiales; family Trichocomaceae; genus Talaromyces; species Talaromyces amestolkiae. The sequence goes on along the minus strand of NW_024468045.1, from coordinate 56,580 downwards.
GAATTTCGTGGCTCGTTGGTTCTGAAAGCCCAAGCCACGGATTATGGATACTATATCTTCGTGGTTTGCAGATGCCATGTCTTCGATTGTTGGATAGAGATCGAAGAGTTTGAAGAGGACGGGAATTGCTACTGGTCCACGCGTTCGATTCAGGAATATCGTGGCGATGAGAAGACGGAAGGGGGAGAGGGAAAGTTGTTCTTGGATTAAACCGAAGGTGGGTGCTGCGATGGGTGGGAAAGGGAGACAGGATGTTTCGATGAGGGGGAGTGGTTTGGGGAAATAAGGGGATAGTCTTGGGGGTTGTTTGCGCGGGGAGGATGATCTCGGTCTTTTTTCTGGCCGGTAATTTCGTTCTTCTTGGTGTTGCGGAAGTGTTTCTGCCTCAGGGTTGGTGCTATCATCATCAGTATCCCCTCGCTGGACGAACTTCCCTGCGTTAATTGATTGGAGCGGCAGGKTTTCGGTCTCTACATGAGTATCAATCGGAGCAGCTCTAGCCTCTGTATCATCCTGGTTCTTGTAATCCGTCCTATCACTTCCATCTTGCAGCTGTGTCTGAGCTGCCAAGTCCAAGTCGGACGTCTGTGCCCGCTCCAATACAGACACATCCTGACATGACGATGAACATACACCATCTCGAATTGGCGATGACTCCTCCTCTAAAGCATGAATCGTAATTATTTTCTTCTCATCAGATTTTTCATCTCGTTTCTTGACTTGTTCCCAAGTCTTCGATAAATCGCCATCTCCACATTTGCGATTGTTCCCCCTTGATCGGACGAAATAACTTGAAGTTTTGGCTGTTCTTTTTATGGCGGTCACATTGCGCTTTGGCATGACCAGTCCCAAGCGCAATTGGTACTGGAAAGGATAAAAATAATTAAATAAAAAAAATAAAACTAAACGGATACCAAAATGTAAATGATGAGACGGTGGTAAAAGATGAAGTCCAAAATTGTTGGAGGGGATTGTTGATAAGGAAGCCCCAGATCAGGCCGCGCTAGTTTATCGCATCATCCTTGCTAGCACATGCCACGGTCATAACTCAGGCTACTCAGCACCACAAGAGGGGCACTACCACACTAGTCACGCCGAGACCGACAGTGACGAGGCTGAAAGGGCATTCTCACGATGGAGTCGATATACTTTCAAGAATCTGCGGATTCTATCACCCACAATGAACGTATAGTCCAAGCCTGTACTATGTCTCAGAACTTGTACACGCGAAACAATCGGACCGAGACCAGACGATCACCCACCCAATGACTGTATAAACAAACGAGAACCGGATACAATGCCGCCGAAAACCCGCGATGAATTCGAAATAGCCATCATCTGCGCGCTGCCTCTCGAGGCAGATGCAGTTGTAGCCTTATTCGACGAGTACTACGACGCGGCTGGCGACAGATATGGCAAGCTGCCAGGTGACGGAAACACATACACAACGGGGCGAATAGGCCAGCATGATATCGTCCTTGTCCATATGCCTGGGATGGGCAAAGGGAGCGCTGCGACAGTGGCTTCAAGTGCTCGCATGAGTTTTGTCGGAATAAAGCTTGCGCTGGTTGTGGGAATTTGTGGAGGTGTGCCATTTGCATTCAAGAATAATCAACAAACCGAAATCATCCTGGGCGATGTTGTTATTAGCAATGGTGTTATTGAGTACGACTTTGGTGCGCAATATCCGGATGGGTTCAACAGGAAGAGTGATGTGAAAGACACGCTGGAACGTCCGAATCGAGATATAAGAGGCTTTCTCGCCAAATTGGAAACAAGCAGGACGAGAAAGCAGTTGGAATTGAAGCTGTCGGAATACGTCGATCATGATCTTCAACATACCAGCGCAAACTATCCCGGCGCTCAGCAAGACATATTGTACGAATCCTCCTACCGACACAAGCACCGCAACTCCCCCGGCTGCACATGCACAAGCAACAACTCTTCTCAGGATCTGGTCTGCCCAAAAGCCCTCCAAGAAGACTGCGAAGTCCTAGGCTGTGGAGGAAACTTCATACCACGGAAACGTCTACAGGTCAAAGAGCGTCCGAAACCAATTGTCCACTTTGGCAAGGTCGCCTCGGCTGATACCGTGATGAAGTCGGGCGAACACCGCGATACCCTTGCTAAAAAGGAAGATGTCGTCGCATTCGAGATGGAGGGTGCTGGAGTCTGGGATAGTTTKCCGTGTGTAATCATCAAGGGGATTTGTGATTATGCGGATTGCCATAAGAATAAACGCTGGCAACGGTATGCCGCAATGACTGCGGCGAGTTGTACAAAAGCCTTTCTTGAATATTGGACTCCAAGAGCCAGGGTGAGCAAAATGATCCCTTCTCTATAGTCAAGCGAAATAAGTTCTAACGCTGAATAGGTGCAAAGTGTCTTGGTCAGCAATCACTTCATTTCCACGGTGCCCATGATCCGGAATAGTGGTTTTCATGGACGCAAAGAAATCCTCGAGAAGCTTGATGAAATATTCGGCCATGCATCTGACCGCCAAGGACGCGCCGCTTTGTCTGGGTTAGGAGGTGTAGGGTGAGGAATCAATCGCCCGGGTCCCTCTTTAGTAACACCGAGGCTTACTTGCGTCTCTTACAATAGGAAGACTCAGATTGCCCTCGAGTGGGCACATCGAAACTCCTCATCTTCCCATATTCTCTGGGCGAATGGTAAATCGATCGAAACGCTACAAGAAAGCTATCTAGAGATCGCCAAAAAAGCAGGTATCAATCTGAATGTGACTGCTCAAGGTGAAGCCGTTGGTGCAGTAAAGAATTGGCTTGATTCGACAGCTTCCGGTGATTGGCGACTGGTCATTGACAATGTGGACGACCAGCACGTGGAGTCAGCATCTATCAGACCGCTTTTACCTATAAGGAGGGGAGCAATATTGTTCATTGGTGCACGGACAGATGATATCGATCACTTGGTGGAGGAAAGCTCACGGATTGAGGTGCCGCCGTGGACACAGGAGGAAGCCACAATGATGCTTTTGAAGCTCGCAGGTCTTACGAAAGAACCAGGGACACTAGATCCCGAGGCACAAATGCGATACAAGAACGCAGTTGATCTGGCTTCGCGGCTGGGTTGCATTCCTCTTGCCATTGCTCAAGCCGCTGCTTATATCAAGAAAAACAAAATCTCAATACAGTCATATACCAATGAATTGTTTTCATCGCAGACGTCGGCCGAGGTAGAGCGGTCCAAACTCTTAACTCGCACTATTCACGGGCCCTCTGACCTTATGCCACAAGCGGTCATGGTTACTTGGGATTATTCATATGAACGCTTGAAGAAACATACGCCTGCAGCAGCCAAACTTATCCAGTTCTTCTCTTTCTTATCGCCAGATGGCATACCATTCAAAATGCTAAATCAATCGACCCTACAGAAGATATGTGACGCGGGACCTGATTTCAGCCTGATAGAGGAGCTAGGTCATCTCCAATCATTTGCTATGCTACAAATGACTTCTGCGTCGGAAAATGGTGGGCCGGGTTCTATGGTTATCACAATTCCAGCTTTAATTGCCACATGGATAAGAGATACCAAAATTGCGAGCCCAGATCGAGCTTCTATCATTGACATTGCGTTCCGACTTGTGGCCGAGCAGTTTCCTCTAGCCAATAGGTATACACCAGCTGCTGGCTCGCACTTAGTCTCACATGTGCGAGCAGTTCAAGGTCATCGCGACACTATCAAAGCTGAGAAGGACACGCTTTCTAAACAGCTAGACTATAGAATGGGGCGACATTTGTTCTACATGGGGCAGTATAGGGAGGCGAAGGAACTGTTAACGACTCATTTTCACTACCTCCAAGAGACAGATAGCGACACTCGTGAACAAGCAATTTGTGGACATTATGTCGCCTGTTCACTCGACGCTCTGGACGATCAAGCTACCGAAGAGTGGTTTGATCGAACCATTGAACTGGGAAAGGCTTTGTCTAACACGGACGAGTTTGACGCGTGGGAGACTCTCACAAGGAAAGCAGGCCGTGCCTTCAAGAAAGGGAGCCTACCAAAGTCGAAAGAAATTCTGAACCAAGTCTTGAAAGCTCGGAGCGCGTCGTTGCCAGATGGCTACGATGAATCATGTATCTTTCCCTTGAAGTTGATAGCTGGTATATGTCAGCGACTGGACGAAATTGAGGAGGCGCTCGAATTCTATTCAAGCGCCTTGGATATTGCTGAACGTGAATACGGGATCAGAAATGGACTGACCATGAAGCTTCTTTTTGGAAAGGTCGAAGTGCTTAAGGCATTAGAAGACAACGGCAAGGCTGAAGAATGTCTTCAGAAGTATCTTCTCAAGTTCTTCGATCAAAAATTCGCCTCGAACCATGAATCTTCATGTTTGAGTGAGACACTTGAGCAAGTTTTCCCCGTGCTGAGAAATTTGTATCAATACCACCCCCAGGACGAGATTGATCTCAAAGATTACATTGCAGATGTCTACTCAAAAGAAGGCAAGCATTTCCGAGCACTCAATTGGCATACAGACGCATACGATCAAGCTAGGAGCTCTTTTACCGATGAAAGTCTTTACACTGCTTTTCTTCGTGAGCACTTGGCCATGGCTCTGTCGAAAGTTGGAGATTACGAGCTTGCTATCACCCATCTGCATGCTGTGATCAAAGTCCGAGAAAATAACAACGCTGATGAGATGGCGATTCTCAACGCGCAGTCCGCGGAAGTATTTTTCCTTCTCGACAGTGGAGATGGAGTTCGTGCACTTGAACTTGGTATCACAATCTATGAAAAGTACAAAGAAATCTGCTCTGAAGAGCATTGGGAGACTATCAATAGTCTGACCAATCTGGCAAACATATACCAAGAAATAGGCTTTCCAAGCAAAGCCCTGGAACTCTCTCAACAGGCTATGGAAGCTTTCGAGGCCACTGACTCTGCCGAGGATGAAGATACAGCTTTCCTTTCCAAGGTACGGGGTCTAGCTCTTGCGGACCTCGGCAAATATGATGAAACCCTTGCAGCTTTGAAAGTGAGCGTCGAGAATTATCAAAATGATCCATATGAATCCCTGCTTGTCGAGATTGAAATGGCCCGAGTACAAAGCAAGCTCGGAAATCCAAAAACAGCTCTTAAATCATGTCAAGATGGTCACAAGCGAATCAATGAATACTCCGACGACCCGGCCGGCCATCCATTGCGATGGCAAATTTTCTTCGCCGAAGCATCAATATACATGGACCTTTCCGAACCCGACAAAGCACTAACCGCGCTCCGCAAAGCCGAGGACATGGCCCTAGCCCATTTCAACAAAACGCACACATCCATGTCCAAGATCTTCCTGGCGATGGCCCGCGCCGAAATGGCGTTGGCCGAGAAGACGAAGCCGAAGAAAAAGGGAAGCCCCTGGCAAGAATCGAATGGCCATTTCCAGCGCGCTCACGACTTTTATGCGCAGTCGGCAGAGGGTTTTCGTCGAAGCTTTGGAAAGGAGAGCAAATATGTGGGTGAGGCGACTGATGGAATGATTATTTCGGCGAAGCATATGGCGGAGTTGCAGCTACAGAATGCTCAGGCGCAGGGCGGTAAATTTCGTAAGGCATTTACTTATTTTTTGTAAACACTCGATTCATGTGTGAGTGGATGTCAATATTCACAAACTGGAAAGACATCGAGCGAGTATCATCATCAATCACACCAGCAAATCTCCTTTACCATACAAGTCATTCAAGCCATTCAGCTTCAAAGAAACAGTTTTTAAAGCGTAGGTAGCAGCAAAGTTCGATACCCATCCACCCTGACATTTCCCTCTCATACCGACGGAGAACAGACCGATGAAAAACAGGATCACTTTCCCTCAACATCCTCCGCTGCCGGCGCAGCTTGCTCACCCTCGTCGGAAACTTTCACGCGCTCGTTGTTGGGCGACGTCGCCGTCTCACCCGCCGGCGATATCTGACCATACAAGTACGAACAATTGTCGCAGATGTGGTTGCACCAGCCACAGGGGCGTTTGTTTGAGACGCGGCGGCAATAGCACTACATATACAACCGTTTAGGGCTCAATGCTGTGTTTACCGGTAAGGGAGGGGGGAGTGGGAAAGAAATTGGGCTTACGCAGGCTTCCATATTCAAATCGTTGAAACTTTTCTATGCAATGTCTCAAAAGAAAAGGAGGTTGAGTATCTGAATATCTGCTTTCGTGCGACAGAATATCCCCTCGTTTCCTTCTAACCGACTTTATACCACTTCCCCTGCGGGGTCACGAGGGGCCAAAGCATGATTGAGGCTCAATAAGATGAGCTAGGCTATGCACATCTAATATCACATACAACAACATGTGGCAAAGCTGCCAAGGTATGAACATTACATGAAACAGTAGCGTATGCACGTAGTGCCTCTACCCAAAAGAGGCTATTGGCTACTCAGACGAGGAATTGGTTTTGCCGGGGACTACTAACTACTAGCTACTTACTAGACATGTGAGTTGCTGTGTGTATGGTGATCGAAATGGGTATCCATATTCCAGGTTTAGGCTAGTTTTTCTTGCACTGAGGTGATGAGGGAAGGTGATTGGATCTCTTGTTTAGGAGTGGAGGGACTGACTCCTCTGAAGTAGGAAGGTTTTTGTCATGACTCATGTGTAGGGTGGATAAAAATGGAGCATGAAGGTCGATTATATCACGAAATCAGAGATAAACAACACGCCAATACATCAGTAGTATTATACATGAATAAATTTATGAAGCGAAGACGTAATGATGAAATGTATAGATTATAAGAATCAATGATTACCACCCCCCTTCTTGTTGACCATGAATGTCGTATAAGAAGGGAAGATGAACAAATGTGTAAGAAATGAAAAGAGGACACGGACCTCTTGTCTATCAAGACTGGACTTTGCCAGCCTCTCGTACTTCATTCATAAAACTATCCTCGTCGCCCGCCAGACTCAGAATCCAATATTGTCCAACGCCGGCGTTGGCAAATTGACCGCCTCCATATCCCATAATCGGTGTCGGGGAGCTATGGCGGGTCTTGGTGTCTCTTATGAGCGTGCCCAAGTCATGCGGTCCCCAGCCCACGACGTGCTTTAATTCTTCGCGGGATTTCGGTTCGGCGCCTGAAAGGCCTAGTAGTTGCGTTTGTAGGCAGCCCAATACAGCGACTCCGGCTCGGATTATGATACGGTCTCCTTCAAAAGCCCAGCAGTCCCAAACGCGACTGAGGTGTTCCAAGTCCAGGCCGTTGGTGAATAGAGATCGAAACATTGGACCCCAGATGTCCTCGTCAGTGAGCTGCGCTGTCTCGTAAAGATGGGCAAAAAGTCGGGGAAATTTATATCGCAGTGTGGCCGAAGCGAGACCGTACGTTCGAGCAATCGCGGCACGGTCGTACGTCAAAAAGGCAAGAGGGAGTGGGCGGTTGAGAGCATTGGCCATGGCAATAAACGCGGAAGCGGCAGTAGGAAGTTGAAGGACAAGCAGAGCGGCAATAGTCTGAACAATATGTTAGCTACATCAACAATGTAGTGAGAAAGAACTTACGTGAAGGCCATAGGTGTATCCAACATCACTGCGATACATGGCATATGCTTCTAAGACATCAATCAAGGTGTCCCGTAAAGGTCCACCCTCCTGGAAGAGATGAAGTTCGGGGAATGCGGATGAGACATCTCGAGAAATGGCTGCAAACCACTCTCGTATCCTTCGGCTAGTATCACTAGCATCCTCATCTCCTCGTGCCTTGACGTCCTTGGCCCGCTGAAGTGCCTTTTGGTACGACTCGGGTGTCAAGGATAGCTCGTTATTGATTGCTCGTTGCCACACTGCTCCACGGCACCGAGGTGTTATGCCTCGCCACCACAGCTCCCTCGTGCGAGGCTCTGCAACAGCATGATTCCAGTTAGGCAGGACGTGATCTTCCCAGATTCGTTGTAGCGTCTCCCTGGTGTTGTCTTTTTCGCACTGCGCGGCAGCGGCTTTGGCGGCTTTCTTCTTCTCTGCAATCACTGTCAGTCATGGATCTTTAGTTAGACTATTGAGTCACTGACCTGCTTCCTTGGCTAGAGACATCATCCTTTTATACTCCTTCAAATGTTTCTTCTCTTCCAACGGATCTTTCGGCGGCAGCCAACTAGGGCGCGTGCGACTAAGAACCTTTTCCTTCTCCTTACTGGCAGGTAACGGGTCAATCATCACATTGGATTTCTGCACCGGCGGTAAATCCTGTATTCCGCCAGAAAGTCGCTTAGATTCCACACTGGAGCGTTCTGACGAAAGACCACTCTGAACTCGTTCTTCACGTTTGCGACCAGCGTCGTCGGCGTGGTACTCGAGTGTCTGCGTCAACACCTTGGCTTCCTCAGAAAGCTCAGCCATGGCGAGGTTGTAAGAGTATGTACGTGGATCGCGCGGAGAAATTTGGCCTCGTTCAGGACCCGCGGACGCAGACCGAGTGACTTTGAGTCGTGAATTTCCGCCGGGCGAATGTCGGGAGGAGTTTCGCGATTTGGACAAAGGCGCTACATGCTGTTCCGAAACAGCATGCGACAACGGTATAGGCTTAGGGCTAGTGACTTGATCCGGGCTGGTACTGCGCGAGGCCGGACGTTCTGTAGGTGGTCGCGGAGACAGTGGTACATTGAATAAGCTAGCATCATCTGGCAAGTCGTCATCAGAGTCATGATATTCAGCCTCAAGTTCCTTGACCGTTTTTCGCTGTAGCGAGCCCCGTCGAGACGAAGGATTGCGAGGAGCCAATGGCGAAAGACTCAGGCTGGAAGCAGATGGCGAAGGCAACGGTCCTGAGTTCGACAGAGGAGCAGAAGATGGGGACACTGAGCGGGATCGAGGTTGGCGGTATGGTAGAGACGGAGTTGATGCGCTTCCATGCTTTGACAATCGTCGACCGCTCTTCATCATTCTCGGATCTAGCGTTCCCCTCGAGGGTTGTCCAGGTATGCCCTGCAGAGCTCTCGATGATGGCGGTGTAATCTGTCTCCTCTGACCAGAGGTCAATTCCCTGCCAGACTTGGACGGCGGTGTCGTCGATATCATACTATTCATGCTAGCGACCTGCGATATCACACGATTTTGACTGGAAGCTCGAGAGCCAGCTCGGGAACGAGAGTGAGGGTATGAAAGCTTCGCCGGATAGGCATGCATTTCAGAGTCATCTTCAAGACCGATATCTTCGAAATTGGATGTATCTGTAAAATTGACATTGGGGTCGGCATCGTGCGAAGAGGAATGAAAGGACGAAGATTTAGAGGATTTGGAGGTGGTGAGTTCCGGGACCGAGCTGGGCGATGTCAGAGTAGCCGTCGCCATGACTTGTCTGTCAGCCACTTGAGTGGTCTTGTATGTATTCCGGGTGAGAATTGGTTGGTTGGATAATGGAGTCGCTTCAAAAGGTGTGTCGTGTGCCTGCGGCGGCAGTCTTGAAACCACAAGCGGGTGCAGAGGGTACAATCCCTGCAGTTGACGAGCGGAGGATGACAGCGCTAACGAGCAATTGTTGTTTGAGGATTAGAGCAGCACACAGAAATAAGGTAGACCGTGATATGACGGAGTTTGCAGTCAATATGTTTGTTGCCTCGTCTCGGTCGGCAAGGATCTGTCAAAGGAGACAGACAGACGGAGAGGAGGGGAAGAAAGGAGTCAAGATAGAGGGAAAAAGGAGGCGCCGTCTACCTGGACGGAATCGAGAGAATAGATGCAAACAGCGATGGTAAATAAGGTAAAAAGAATGTATGAGCAAACGAATGAATATACAACAGGAAGACGTAATGGTGCAAAGCGAACGGCGAGAATAACTGGAGAAATAGACAAGCAACACTTGAGTGAAAGCAGGTCGTTCAGGGCGCTCAGCACGAAGGAGCAGGCCGAGAACGAACGATTGATTAACTATTTCCGAATTGGGAAATCTTCTAGCTGTATTCGGTTAGGTCGCTTATTGCGAACGCCGGCGCTGTGGCTTGGTGCCTGAGGCTGAAACAATTTCTCTTTTCTCAGCCGATTCGCGTGTACATAAACACACATAGTATACACGCTGACTGTCATCTTTGATTGGCAATGGACAGCAATCACGTTGAGAATTGCAACACTTATATACCGACAGTTCTTCCCACAGCATACATGTCAGACTCGAGAGACAGATACCCAGGCACGCTACGGCACCCAAAGTCAGCAAATTAAATGAAAACGGTGCGCTAACAACACGCCACAAGCTTGGCTTCATTTCCGCCTTTTCTCACTATCAATGCTTATTCTGCTTAGCCTCGTTAGAGTGGTCGAAAAGTTTGGTACATAGCTTGTCACTCGACAGCAATACGAGGTTGTTGATGTTGTTTGCGCATTCTGAACATCGAAATTCAATATTCAGACAGGTCTAGATGCCCCCTGCCGAAGTAATTGACTTGTGGCGCAGTATGGCCTGGATTTCTCGCCCTTACTTAACGTCGAATACATATCCAGCTCTGGATAGCTGCTATCTCAGAGAATTTTTCTGGAATGGAATGTCAAATTGCCATGCTGAATACTAAGGACGTGCATACCTCGTACTTATTGTTTCTCGGTCAGGTCATCTCTCATATACCATTAGTCACCCTCACAGCATTAGGGCTTATTCAACAAATATATACATGACATATCTGGTATCTAAATATACATCGTGACCAAAAGTAGTAAAACATTGCCAAACATCAATCACCTCAGAAGATATCCACAACTCCAGATAACACCTCAAAAGTTTCTTTTATATAGATCAGTGGTCCGACCTGCCGAATCCATGCAATCCACACATTTCTTCATTCACAGGCCCTTTGTTGCGACTACTTTCACACACTTGCTTGAACCAATTGACACGACAATCCTCGCCGTTCAACCAGTACGTGAGTGGAGTCAATTTATTTGCTTGACATCCATGACATTTATCACTGTTCGGGCAGTTGCTAAAGACACTGTGTTGATATCCAATATCGCGGAACCAATGAATCTGCTCATTGGCCGCAAAGAGGCCCAACGCAACGCTGTGCACAGGTGCGTCACCCCAGCGTTCGTAGAAGAAATTTCCCGTTTGATCGAGATAGTCAAAGTAGTCTCGGTATGTTTGCGAGCGCCAGAAATCTAGATCGCCGATTTCAAAATTGCTCCAGAAATGGCATGTGCTGTAGCCATTGGCTCCCTTTGTGTGGTCGGGACGCGCAACGGAATCCGTGAGCCAGTAGTAGGAGTTTTCATCCGGGCTGAGGGCGTAGCTGGGATGTTCTTCGAGGAAGGCCGTTGTTGTCGGCCAGAGCGTGGGTATGGTTTTGGGGTCATCGTAGATATTTATAGTGAAACCATAGGTCTTGTTATGTTGGGCCATGAATTGGAAAACGTCGTACTCAATGTCGCAGAAATACCTGTTGTACAACAGAAAGTTAAGTTAAGGCAGAGGCATCGATCCAAACCAAGGGATAACGTACTTGACATTTGGCTCCACGCGCCAGTAGTACTTATATTTATCCAAAGCAGGATGCCGAAAAAAGAAGCCCGAATACCAACGACACATTTTATGGTAACTCAATTGAGTTGCGTGCATGACCCCGTTGTCGGCCATATTCTTGAAAGCTTTCTCCATCCGCGTCTGGTCGATCCAATCTGGCACATCCCAATGCTCCTGAGGTATGAGTTCTATAAAATTTTAGTATTTCTTGGTGACTAGTGACCTAGACGAACAAACTGACCATATGTACACGGTGCGCTTGTCTCCGCCTGTGTCTTGTCCTTGAATTCTTGCGTGAATTCGACATCATTGAAAAAGACCCATGGATAGTTGAACTTGGCGTTGAACGACTTCTCCATATACCGCATCGACGAGACTATCCCATCAACCTCCGAGTTGCGGACGAGGGAGATAAGCGCGGCATTTGCGCGGGGTGTAGAATTTGGATCTGTTGAAGGAGGCTGTTTCATAGCTGCAGAGAAATCCAACAGTTAGTCCACATAATTATCAAGGCTTAAGCAGTAGTGGCATGCGCATGTGAAGAATGTAGGGTGTAGGATGCGGGGGATCGTCGAGAAAATGTTGTACGAGCAAAATGCGGAGAGAGGTCATACAGAGACGCATTTGGGCAATTGCCCTGTCACCCGACGAATTATACCATGAGTCGCGGAAGTAAATAGCCAATATAAGGAAACATGCCACAGCGGCGAAGAAGTAGCGTTTGAACTGTTTGCGCATCACTGCGGCGAAGAATACCGTCGTTGTGTGGGTTGACTGTGGACAAGCCGGCCCGATAACATCCAGCAACGTCGATTAAGGATCAAGATCGAAGGAGTCAATAAGTAAATGTATGGAATCGGAAATATATAAAAAATGGGAATAAGAATAGATCAGAAATATACGAGATCCTCCTCCATGTGGATTCAAATTGTCGTCGAGCGTCACGCCGCCCCTTTTCCAGCAGGCAGCTGGGTTTTCAGGCGCCGATCGAAACGAATACGAATATCGTGGCGGCAAAAATGAGCATTATTATTGGGCTTTTTCGAGTCGGTGCACTATTCGGATACAGACATGAAATAATGAGCTAAGCATATATCACCATGAAGGTATATAGATGTGTGCCAATGTAGTACATCAAGCATGGGATTCGCAGGACAGCAAAAAGGAAGATAGCGATATGATTCAAAGGTCTGACTTCGCCTCTCCAGTCCAGCGGCCCACTTTCCAACGTGGCTCCTCTTCAGGTGGCCTTACCGTATTGGGACACATAATGTGCTCCATGATTGGCCGTTGAGGCTTCTTTCTTGGGGCCTATGCATAAGACAGTGATATCATTGGTCTTTGGGTCCCCATATTAAGCAAGATCTAGCCAAGCGGCTGATCGGGATTCCACGCCATCGTCCAATCATGAAGGATATTTCTAAATGACTAAGCTTTGCCGTTGGGTCAATGCAAGAGCCCTGATTGGGCCAATAGTGAACAAGCCTCGAAGGTCTGAGGGTTCCTGACCGATATGGGTCGAATAGATGCTTAATGGCTTTGAGTAAGGTATGTCTTGACACTGTGAGCTTATGTAGCTTAATGATATACAGAGTAAAGTAGGCCCTTAGACATTGTGCGAGCAACGGTTCGTGGGTTTAGTGTCAACTCTATCTTCCCAAGTAGCAAAGTACCACTCGGGTCAACTGGTAATATGTATCCTCAAGTGAGTGAGATACATCCTGACATTTATAATGAGATTTCAAGGAACCTTAAACAAAACACATAGATACCCGCCAACATTGAATGCACCGGCAGTCACAGCTCTGTATCCTGTTTTAATCGTTGAAGAACCGTCTGGTCCTAAGTCTGGGGAGATACACATGTAGAGTCATTATTGCAGTCGAAAGCCTACCTTGGTACTCTCGTTGGCTATATGTTCCGCGTCATGCAGCCGACTACCTTGATAACGATTCAATGTTGAGTCTACATTCCTTTCAAAGACAAACACATTCAAACAATCAATGCGAGGACTTGCCGAGGCCTCGCGTTGATGTAATACATAGCTTTGCGCGAGTCATTGCACGACGTGTGCCCAGGTGTAGCACCTGCTGAGGATTATACACCGAAAGATAGCTTACTCATGTCCCAGGTCTCGGGGCGATTCAGGATATTCAGGATATTCAGATAATTTCTTATTCTCACCGTACAAGGGATGGAGGATAATAAACGTCCATCTATGGCCGATCAGACGCCCTTGCCCTGAGCCCTGAACCCTACCCTCTGGAGAGCTTCATAGAAAGGAGGAACGATTGGACAAGATCTGCGCAGCATATTACCGAGTCAAAATTACAATAATTACATCGGGGCGTATTGTGTTACCAGATTCGCAGCCATTCTGACGGCACTTCTGGTAGTATTACCACCACGGCTAAATACGTATCGGCATAGTTTCCGTCTACGTGTCCGTCGGCGTATCGCAGAGTCCCATTTTTTTTTTTTTTTCAGATTTTCTTCTTTCCACGCCCTGTTTTAAGAGGGTTGCAAGTAAAAGCGATTGGCAAGTGGGTAACTCTCTAGTAAGAAGTATCCTCACCTCCATTCGAATTCTACGTATCATATTTTGCTACAGGAAAATCCCAGCATTAAATCTTCAATATCAGATTAGCCGGGGAGACATGCATCTCGTCATGTGATAGCATATGAGGCCAGGATGGTTGTTAAGGCGGGAAACCCCCGACAGGATTAGCGTGGGCAAGGCGACAAGGCAATCAATAACAGACTCGGGAGCTGCCCGATGTGATCACCGGTGATCCGGAACGCTGCATGATGATGTTCCTGGGTAGAAATGTACGCTTTTTCCACGCAACCACCTTACATACGGTTCAAAGTGAGCGAGTCCTCTGTAGAATGCAGACTCGAGTCGTTCTGCAAATTGTGCAAAAAATTTGAGAGGCCTTTGTGCTCATGGTGAGGAAAAGCGTCAGGTTAAATAGGCCGAGGTCATCCTCGGGACGACTTTTTTTGGCGTCAGAGTGCATTTTCTAGCGTCGAAGGCCGGAGTATTTCAAGGCGTGACGAGTTCTGAGATATGTACTGTACAGTGTACAATACCACGTATCCGCGAAACCCGCAGTCGTCTGCTGGCTTCCTTGACGAACATTCCAAGTTATGAGGTCGGTGGGCGGGATCCACAATCCGACGCCGCCGTGAAGTCACCCTGGCGATTACCGGAATTTGCTCTTTGCTCTCTTTGCTTTTCTCATGGCCGTACTTATATATACCACGGCTTCACGCAGGTACAATCTCTTGTGATGTGTCTGCAATGCGGAAATTGCACAGGAAGTGTATCATATGCACAAGCAGTCCGGGAGTCAGCCTGCAAGATGGAAGCGCAAGGAGTCGGTAAGTTGGTATGGTAAAATTACTGCCCACATCGTGCAGCCTCTCTCCAGCCGAAACAAGAGAGCCGTGGGTCACTCGGAATCCCGACGGGGCATGCTGTGGACACTCCACCAATAGAAATTGGTTGTTGGTGGATCATTCCTCCCGATCCGGTCCGACTTAGAGGATGCCGTTGGCCCTCGTCAGAAATGGCCCAATTTGCCCTTCCTATTGGCTGTCGGGAGCTGGCTGCAATGGATCTTGCCAAGGGTCGACCTCTGTTTTGGTGCAGTTTTAGTCTCCACTCTCCCCACTGCAGCTCAAGCTATTGGACAGGGCCCCCATAGCTCGTTTCCGAACTGGGAGACTGGTAACTGACGTCGAAAAATTTTTGCTTGTTATCTCGTCACCACTCAGCCCCCAGAAAGCTCTGAATAGTGCGCACCCAACCTACTATTATGGTAAAGGGAATGGAAAGACTTGTAGAGGAAGGCGTGTAGCTTCCATTGAGCCCTAGAAACATTGTAATAAAATCCCAATGATTCTTCTGGCGGCGTGTATAAAACCCGGGCTGGAACCCCGAATAGCTTCTCACCCACCTCCGTCATCCGGCCCCATTAATACAGATTACAGATTCCCTGCGCAAGTCAGTCTGTTACGATAGGACGGACGACTCTGATTGTAACAGCCGTACACTCAGCAGACGTGCTCATACTGCCTTTTGGTGCTGGCAATACCCGAATCGACCCGACAAGACAGTAATCTTGTACGCTGTAACACAGTTTGCTGCTTCTCGCAGAGAAACAGCTAGCAAAAGTCTGAAACTGGCTGTAAAATCACCGACCCACTGCGTATTTTTTCCCAGTTACTACGGCCACAGTAACAAACAAGCAGCGAGCTCCTTTCCCTTCTAGCAACCGACCCCTTCCCCCTACCCTCCTTCCCTTTTTCTTCCGCTGCCAGCCAAGGCGAAAAACCGCTCTAATTTTTTCTCGTCATCAACAAAAAACATTCTTCCTCTCTTTCTCCTCTTCTCTCTCCCCTTCCCAATCTCCATACCTCAAATTCCATCCTTCCTTTCTCTCTCTAACCTCAATTACATTTAGAGATTCACTTCTCTCCTCTCACACACACATACACAATGGCCTCCAAGATGTTCGCCAACCGTATGGCCACCATGGCCTCCCAGAGCGTCGCTCGCTCCACCGTCCGCAGCCAGTTCGCTGCTGTCCCCAAGCGTACCTTCACCAACGCTGTCCGCCCCATGGGCCAGCGCTCTGCTTTCCAGGCTCCCAAGCGCACCATCCCTGCCACCGTCGCTCGCCAGGCTTTCCAGGCCCAGGCTCGCCGTGGCTACTCCTCTGAGATCGCCAACGCCCTCGTTGAGGTCTCCCAGAACATTGGTATGGGTTCTGCTGCCATTGGTCTTGCTGGTGCCGGTACCGGTATCGGTCTCGTCTTCGCTGCCCTCTTGCACTCCGTTGCCCGCAACCCTTCTCTCCGTGGTCAGCTCTTCGCCTACGCCATTTTGGGTTTCGCTTTCGTCGAGGCTATCGGTCTTTTCGACCTGATGATTGCCATGATGGCCAAGTTCTTGTAAACTATTTCACTACTACCGACGTCTTGAGGGTCTTGTGGACCCCCCGTTTTTACACGCCACATTTTTTTCTTGAAATCAAAAAACGGAATACCGATAATCGATGACCAACTTTGTGTGAATTTGACCATGCCGACAATCGTTCGATCCGATTCCTTCCAGCTACATCTTGATATCCTATGTGGTTGGATTCTATTGCCAGATCGATACTCTCATAATCATTGAGACCGGAGAAATTTTTTTTGAATCGAAACATCTATTTTCTTTTTTTCTATCTGTTTTTCCTTCTTACCCATAGAGAGAGAAAATTTCTGTTGCATTTACTAGAGGTATAGAGGTGGTGAATGTCTTGTTTTGGATAGAAAGAGAAAGAAGAGGGAAGGGATTATAGAATCTGGTCTCATTTGATTTTTGTTTCTTTTTGCAACTCACAAACTTTACAAAAAAAAGGGCACGACAAAATTCCCAAAAAGTTGGACAACCGATTTTGGCCGTGGGTGTATTATCATTGTGTACTACTTATTTAGCATCACTCATCATCATATTTATTTCATCCTTTCCTTTGTCAATTGTTTCTCGGGTATTCTTCTCTCTTCGATCGTCCTGTACTGTATATATGGAGTCGATAAGAGTGAAAGATTGTCCGTTGTGCTTTTCTCATTACGTAGGTATGCATTGAACTTCTTGAACGAGTCCGGGGTTTGACACATTCTTACCCCGGATTCATTGAATTCGTAGCTATAGAATTGGCCATGAAGCTGGTCAATTGGCCGTCATTGGACGCATTCATAGAGCAGGTATGCGCGATGATTGGCCCTGTACTCAATGTTGAGCATACACCTCAACCCATGATAGATGATACCACTTCAGTAACCAATCTATATATCTATGATTCGGTCTCAATGGAACAAACGAGGAAAGAAAAATCAAAACTCTAACCCCATGAAAATCGTCCCCTCCAGTGGCGTCTCATAATACCTTTCAACCTCCCTAAAACCGTACCTCTTATACAACGCCCTCGCACTCTCCATATACGGCAACGTATCAAGCCTCATCCCTTTGTATTGACCCGACGCTCTGGCATGCTCGATGATCGCTTCAATGAGCTTTGTGCCGAGACCTGTTCCGCGGGCGGATGGGGCGAGGTATAATCTTTTCATTTCGCAATATCCTTCTCCGCTGTGATCATCTGAGTTGGAGGATGGGAGGGCGCGATAGGCGACGCAGCCGACTAGTTTATTGGCGTCATCGCGAGCCACGAGGAGACAGCCGCCTTGTTCCGGGGAGTACTTTCCAGGTAGGGAACTGAGTTCGGTCTGGTAGTTTTGGAAGGTGAGATCGATGCCGAGGGCGGCGGTGTAGGCTGTGAAGAGGGCTGTGATGGCTTGTTTGTCGTCGGGGAAGACGGCGGGKGTTATTTCATATGTTGGCATTTTCTTTTCTTGCTTAGAGATTCGATGTTGATGTTGGAGGATTACCTACCAGTTGACATATTAATGGATTGGATAATGGGATGGATGATATATATAATTCTTACCTATGTTAGTGACTCATTTCGGACCTGCATATAAATATAAAGCACCCGAACGGCAACGTCCGTGGCCACTAAATGGTCAGTATCACTTAGCTTGCATACATGCTTGCAGAATATATTCCTACAAATTATCCAACTCAAGTGATATCTACCTAGGTACTCTCACGCTGGCAGATCCCAACATTTGCCCAGCCTCTTACCCCTCATCCTTTCCCCCTCCGTCGTAATAAGTAATCAATAATCAAGCGCTATCTACATATATATATTGACTTGCGAGGAAACTGTTGTCAGCATGATCATTTATACTGTGTAAATCCAAGTATTGCCCAAGGCAGCATCGTTATATACAGCTCAGGGTGAACGAGTTAAACGATCTACATCCACATCGTGAGATCCAGGCAGCTTTGTTTCGGAACTCCGCGTTGGGTTAGTAATACGTATATCGTCCGATTGCTCAAGATATAAATCTAGTTGATCCTGAACATTTTCAAATTCGCTGATCATCCATTTGCTATATCTCGAAATCTTGTTGCACGTGTATTCTACCGCACCATATCATGGCAGTACAAGGCACCACCACAGACGCATTCAAATCTCTCAAGGAGATTCTGCAAAGCAATCTCGACAACGGCGAAGAACTCGGCGCAGCCTTATACGTTAGCTACAACGGAGAACCCGTTGTCGATATCTGGGGTGGCTATGCCGACGAGAAACGAACCCGGCCTTGGACCGAAGATACCATCGTCAACGTCTGGTCAACAACCAAAAATGTCACTGCGCTGGCTGCTCTGATCCTCGCCGATCGCGGATTGTTGGACCTTGACGCCCCGGTTGCGAAGTATTGGCCCGAGTTCGCTGCCAATGGCAAGGAAAAAGTGCTTGTGCGTCATGTCCTTTCTCATACCTCTGGTGTCTCCGGCTGGGACGAACCATTCGAGTACTCCGATATCTACGACCTGGAGAAATCAACTGCTCGCCTCGCTGCCCAGGCACCCTGGTGGGAACCAGGAACAGCATCAGGCTACCACGCTGTCAATTACGGCCACCTAGTCGGCGAAATCGTTCGCCGCGTCTCCGGAAAATCGCTTCGAGACTTTGTTAGAGACGAAATCGCGCGTCCACGAGATGCAGATTTCAGTATCGGTGCACCGGAGTCTGAGTGGCCTCGTCTTGCTGAAGTAATTCCCCCTCCTCCCATGGATCCAGCTGCTTTCGCAGCACTGGATCCGCAGAGTATCCCCATAAAGACACTATCTGTCGGATTGGCTAGCGCGACTTATCCCAACACCGCTGTATTTCGAAAAGCCGAAATCGGCTCTGTCAACGGTGTAACGAATGCGCGAGCCTTGAACAAGATCTTTGCTCCGTTGGCGTTGGGCGGTCCCGACAGTCTTCTCTCTCCCAAGACTCTGGACAGAATCTTTGAAGTTCAGGCTGATGGGCCCGATTTGGCGATTTTTGCACCCTTGCGTTGGGGAATCGGGTTTGGATTATCGCATCCTGCTAGCACGCCTTATATCCCGGAAGGAAGGGTGTTCTTTTGGTTTGGATGGGGTGGATCCTTTGTGCTTGTTGATGTGGATAGGAAGTTGACAATCACTTATGTGATGAATAAGATGGGCGACGGGGTTATTGGGAGTCCGCGGTCGCAGCAGTATGTGGAGGCTGTGTATGAGGCTGTTCGTAAGCTGTAGTGAATTCGACCCTGGAAAAGATGAGTGAAGCTATGGATGTTTATATTGACTTTGCCCATATACTTTTGTGTATATTCAACTTTGGAAGTTATTGACATGATTAAATAGATGCAATCTTGGCATCGTACAATTTCCTTCCCTTCACTCCAACGTGACATTTGAAGACTCCGCCATGCCATTTCGCCGACTCGGGATACTTATCAGCTTCCGGGTCTTCTTCACTCGTAATATAGACGTCCTCGCCCACAAATGCAACAGCCTAATAATTATCAGCACAACGGCAAATTAAGAACGGAAATGCGACGACATACCGTAGGACATCTAGTCGGCACCTCAATCTCTGCAGTCACTTTACCCTCCGGCGAAACTCTGACAACCTTCCAACCACCCCAAAGAGCAACCCACAAATTTCCCTCGACATCCATAGCGTGGCCATCCGGACCACCTACTTCGGTATGCCAGAAGACACGCTGATTCGAGATGTTTCCAGTCGAAACATCATAGTCAAAGGCATAGATGTTGCCCGTGGGAGTGTCGGTCCAGTACATGGTTTTGTCGTCCAGGCTGAAGGATATGCCATTGGGGATGGTGACGTTTTCAAGGACGCGGTGTAGTGTGCCGTCCGTATCGAGACGGAAGAGGATGCCTATTCCCATGAGCATTCAATCTGAATTACACAAAAAAGGAGGAAGAACGCACCGACAGGATCAAATTTCCCATTTGTGTACGCCGGATCATTCATAGCGCCAACCCAGAAACGTCCCTGTCTATCAATTGCGCCGTCATTGGCACGCATGATCGTCTCATAGTTTTTAGAGATTTCGGCCTCGTGCCAGAAGCGCTTGATGTATTTATATTCACTGCTATCGCGTTTTGCGATGCCAATGCCATGTTTACCGCCAAATAAGAATGAGTCTGTTGACGAGGCGAGGTTTGCTGTAACACTAATAGGCTCATCAGCAAATGCAAAGTTAGCTGCGAAATAATTGTCTTACCCGAAAGAGATATCGTATTCAATCTTCTTCGCGGATGATGGTCCCTCGCGCAAATCAACCCACCAGACATGCTTTTTGACAATGTCAATGAAGCGCAGTGTATGGCTGGCTTCTTCGTAGAAAGGCCCCTCGGAAAGCCCACATCTGATGTCGAGGAATGGCTGGTTGGCTCATTGTTAGTGATGGACATACAGACAGTCCCAAAAGATTTTGAAAATACCTCTGTGATAGTAAACTTCTCCATTTTTGCCTATGTTTTTCTACACGAACGAGGGGCTTTGCACGTTTATTTACATCTGTCGTTGACCGGCGAAAGAGCCGAGATTTAACCATTTATTCAGTTAGATTTAGGTGTCGATAAGATAAAGGACGGACACAAGCGACAATCCGCTCCCCCACCCGACCCGACATCTTCACTTTCTCTCATCTTTCATTCTCTACTCATTGATATCAGACGCATGTGACTACTGAACCACCTTGTTGTCAATAGAGTGACCAAGCCGCTGCGACTCGTCGAGTCTTGACCGGCATAAACGCCCAGACACCGACCATCACGATCCGTACTGCGCCTGAAAACCACACAGCTGCTTTTCCCGTACAGGCAAAAGTTACGATGATACACGCCACTAATACGAAGAGACCATAGCAGAACCCGGACAGCGCAAGTCCCGTACCGCGAGTGGTAGCGAGGAACACTTGGACGGTATAGACGATGATAATGGCGAGCAGAGGAATTGCAAGAGTCCCATGACGATGCACTCGAATTCGAGAAGAGCGTTTCGGGAGTGCGATATGGTTGAGGCGAGCATGAAGACACCGATTAGTAAAGCGTTGATGGTGCCGGTGTAGTTACGACCTAGGCCCTTGGCTTCGACCATGGCTGCTGCTGTGATGGGACTGGGGATGAGCATATGGCGACGTAGACGTAGCGACTGTATAAGTAGGGAGTTGTAAGGTGGTAGCATTGACAGCTGCAACGTCCTGACCGGCAAGACAATTACTGTTAGATATCTTGTAGAGAATGAATGGCAGTCTCACGAAATTCTACAACGCAAGTAACGAACCCAGACCCAAGACACCGCCGGCCTTGGGC
Source organism: Talaromyces amestolkiae (assembly GCF_001896365.1). NCBI lineage: Eukaryota > Fungi > Ascomycota > Eurotiomycetes > Eurotiales > Trichocomaceae > Talaromyces > Talaromyces amestolkiae. The sequence continues at coordinate 34,841 of NW_024468045.1, read as the reverse complement.
ACGATCTTCGCAATGAAGGACTTGCGTTTGTTGCACATCTTCAGATCCAAATGTCGAATCAATTCGGGCGAATGAAGACTCGTTCAACCAGGTATCGCCCCGCCCTTGTTGTATGCTGCAATATCCTTGACGATCTGAGTTGCTTCGGCATCTCGGCGACGCGAGAGCATGCACTTTGGTGTCTCACTGAATGCGGTGAACGTGAAGCGGCAGAGATGAAAAAAAAAAGTGACGCAGCCGAATGTCCACCAAACGTATCACCATCCTTTGTTGCTGACATAGTGGCACAAAGACTCCGAGGAGCTGGAGCTGCCGGAGCCACCTGCGCGCTGGAAAAGCTCTTGCTGGCGGTGCTCTCCGTCAGGACCTGTGCCATTCGGCAATGAAAGCCCTGGCACTGTCGGTTCATGGACTCTAGAGACCTACAATCCATTCGCATAAGCGACCAAATACTGCTTTGAAGCGGGCAGAAATCCAATAAGAACTATAGCATCCGCCGCCTGGTTACCAGCAATAGCCAGACCAACCACAAATCCAACAACACACAGACCCGTGAAAGCAGACAAACCGGCACCAACCAGACCTCCCATACCAATTAGTACTCAAGTGCTCGTGAACATCCATTCGCGTCCGAGACTGTCGGCCATAGCGAGCCAGATGGTGCCGCCGAGAGTGAGACCGACGAACAAGCTGACGAATAGCTATGTTTCACGGTTTCCGTAGTAGAAGAATTGAGCCTCGTTGGTCGATGAGGGGGCGATCATGGTGAGTATCGGGGTTCAATGGTTGATCCATAAAGATTACCATAATGCACTCCAGACGGGTCTTTGGGAGTAGACCGGTGCAGCTTTTCAGGTCAAACCACGAGGGTTGAAGCAAAAGCGCTCTGTGCTTCCGCGTCAAAGTCTCTTTTGGTGGTGGGTGGACTATGTAGTGCATAATGCATATAGGTAGAGACACTAGATTGATCTAGAGGCGGAGAATCCTGTGAGTAGTTGTTGATGAAAGTTGAAAAAGACTTGAATCCGAGTCGGTCCCATGATGCTTCTTCTGTTATCTCCGCAAAGAGGGTTTGGATGAATTCAAAAGCATAGTCACATGAAATCAAGCACCAGGGCGTCTCAATTCACAGATAGAAACTGCTCTTTGCAAAATATGGAAGTGTTCTGGACTGAAAAGAAGTTGAAGAGAAAGTGAGTATGCATATATAGCCCCACCCTTACATGTACAGCTAGCCAATCATAACGGCAAAGACCGCGGAGATAGCACCAATTTGATCTGATGAGAAAAGCCCTAACTGTAGCCCCAAGTCAGTCATCAACAGCGACGTCGGTCTGTATTATGAGTCTCGGCCTGAATAAATGTTTGTAAGGTGCAACTTTTTGGTTCTTTTGTGTCTTCTGAAAGATCTGGTCTTGTGGATCCTGCATCCGCAAGTTCCAGCAATAAGCTATGAGCACAATGTGGATTTGGCAGTCTGTGGATGGAGCTTAGTGGAAGATAAATAGTACTATTGGGTAGAGAAAAACCGAATCCCCTTTTATTCTTCCTTTCTCGATGTTCCAATCTAGCAAACCCTTGTCAACGACCCCAGAACCGGCGCGGGCACCGGGCTGACGGCCAAATTCGCCGGCACCGCATCGAAACGCTCCCAATACTTAAGAAATTAAATTCATGATAGAGCGTCGACTTTTGATCCTCATACTAATCTTTTCTGATCCTTCATTTCACCTTCCAATATCGCCTATCCGAAATGGCCGATATCAACGAAAAAGGGCCGCAGTCTTTGGACGCGACCAACGTCTTTGATGACACCAATGGGCACTTGAGCTGCGGGGACTCGTCACCAGACTGTTCGAAGGAAACCGTTCTAGTTGAGGACGAAAGAAACAAGTACCGGTCTATCCATGGCGTCAAAGTGAGGATCAGATCACGTAGGGTATTCAGCAATTGCTTATGATTCCAGTGGTTTTTGGCCGTCCTGGCTATTTTCTCGTCTGTTTTCCTTTTCGGGTTGGACACGACCGCAGTAAGCTTCGAGTGCCACATTGAATTTCTGTATCACAATTATTCATTCGAATTTGTACTTATCAGGTTGCGGATATTTCCCCTGCGATGATCAGTCGGTTTGGACAGCCTGATTTGCTCCCCTGGTTGAGCTCGGGCTATGCATTGGGAGCCATGAACATTCTTCCTTGGGGCAAATCATTCGGTGTCTTCAATTTGAAATGGACATATATCCTCACTGTTGCATTGTTTGAGGTGGGAAGTGCCATCTGTGGTGCGGCGCCGAATATGACGGCCTTGATCATTGGACGAGTAATTGCGTATGTCTCGTTCTTATTCCTGTTCTATTAATGTTGCTAATAAGATGACTAGTGGAGTTGGAGTGGGTATCCACCGAGTTAATGGGGGGATTTGTCTTGGAAAGGCTAACGAACCTAGGGGTCAGGCATGTATCTCGGTTGCATCACATATCTCGCTATGACGACCAGCCCTCGGGAAGGTCCGCATTACATCGGGCTAGTGGGGTTCGTCTGGGGCATTGGGACAGTCCTGGGACCAATTGTATGTTTTCTTGAACCTCGTTAATAAAGGGTACAATCTAATTCACTACTTAGGTCGGCGGTGCATTCGCGGATAGCTCAGCAGGCTGGCGCTGGACCTTTTATATTAACCTCTTGATCGCCGCCCTATTTGCCCCCGTATACTTCTTCTTGCTCCCTAATATCGACGCGCAGCCAACGGCGACTTTGATCCAGAAGCATAAGCAAGTGGACTGGGTGTCCATTGTTTTTCTGAATGGATTCATCACATGTTTCGTCATGGCCATCAACTTCGGAGGAGCCGTGTATGCGTGGAATTCCGCTCGAGAAATTGTTCTCTGGGTCATGACGGCGGTTATCTTTGTCGGATTCCTCCTTGTGCAGTATTTCCACCCGCTTGTAACGAAAGAACAAGTTCTCTTCCCTGGTCATTTGCTGAAGCGCCCCCTCATGCTCAATTTGACCGTTCAAATGTTTTTGTCATCAGGCGTGCTCCAGGGTGCTATTTACTACATTCCCTTGTTCTTTGAATTTGCAAAGGTATACTATTGCCCCTTTCACTCTTGGTCTACATCGATTTTAACAGCCGAATTCCAGTCGGATGCAGCCCTCGAAGCCGCCGTGCGACTTCTACCGTACGTTTTCATGCTTGTCGCTGGCTGTTTGATCAACGCTGCTCTTATGGTCCGATTTGGATACTATATGCCCTGGTACTTTGGCGGAGGAGCGCTCGTAGTAATCAGCTCCGCATTGATGTGTATGTTCTCAAGTCCATGGAATATTCGAATCCGTGACACAGAGCTGATGACATGAATAATGATCAGGTACTGTCAATGCGCATACCTCCAACTCCACCGTCTACGGATACACTGTGCTCATGGGAATTGGTGTCGGCTCCTACTGCCAGGCAAGTTACACTGTATCTCAGCAGCTGGTACCAATGACCGAGCTGACTAATGTCATTGGCTTGATGAGTATCTGTATGTAAATGACCACTTCTTTCGAGCCTTGAAACCGGAAACGCATACTAATATATTTCTTTGCTAGCGCAATTCCTCGGCATCCTATTCTTCTTGGCTATTATGGGCACCTCCTACCAAAACCTTGTCATCGAGAAGATTCACAGTATTCTGCCGAATGCTAGCGATATCGATGTCCGTCAATTCATCGCTGGAACCAGCTCCTCCCTCAGCGCTAGTCTGACAAGCGCCCAATCAGCCGCTGTGGTAAATGCAATTGTAACGGCCATGCGATCGGTGTGGATCTTGCTCGCTGTTGCAGGTGGCATTTGTGTAATTCTGTCTCTCTTCCTCGGGGTATGTTATGAAATTCCAGTACTCACGTTCATGAGCCATATATTGACTTGTGCTACTTTTACAGAAAGACAAGCTTTTCACTAAGGACGGCGTCAAGGGAACCGCAATCGCAGCATAAACGTGGAACTTCGATTGACAATGGTCAACAAACTCGACCGCCAAATGCTTGTCTATTCAATTCCAGGGCACGTCTGAATTGAAATACCCAGGTCATGTACAGACTTGCAGCGTGTATGAAACTGTTTGTTACCGCAACGGGGTTCAAATTGACTCTTGCCCTTGGAGATAGAAAAGAAATATGGATCCGATCTTTGATATTAGGAGGAGACGCAGGGCCGTAGATAGATGTATGTTTTTTTTTTGCGGGATGTTCATGTTATAATACACAGGAAATGCAGCAAACATTTTATCTTTCCTACCTCATATGTCTGCTAGTAGATGTGCTTTCTGTGTACGACCTTTTTAAATAGTCTTCAAAAAAGAACACAACCCCTTTTTTCCTTATGTCGAGATGTTTTTAAACGCCTCCAAATTGCTAGCAGCAAACGCCCTCTCCGAATCTAACTTACCCGCTTGGGCAGGTAGGCTTGTAAATGTATTCCCATACGATGCCGAAGTCAATAACTCATTCACGGACCACCGGCATTCTTATATGATCAATTGATCAATATCATCTAGATGCCTCAATCTGAGGTGGACCTTGACGATACTATGGATATCTTCTGAATTGTTCTATGTTAGGCTAAGGCTTTTAGAAAATCTATTTTGAAATTTTGATAGATCACACATCATATTAAAAATCCTGAAATATTGAATTATGTTAGAACCAACCAATTAGTTGCAGGCATAAATACTGGGTCCATTTTTCTTGATAGAAATCAATAGGAGGCAGCTGTAAGTAATTGCTCTATTTTTCTCGATAAACTACTTATAAGTCTGTTAAAAGCGCTGTAACTCCTAGAGGCCTTCCTTGGCTTATTTTCCTTTGAAGAAGGTTCTTTTGTTGTTATGCGGCGAAAGTCGCCGATGCGGTTGATTTTGTTGGGTCTAATTACTAATCGCTCTTTTTTCTTTTAACTTTATATGGCTTTAGCCTCGGGGTTGCTCACCTACTTCTTGATACTTCATTATACTTCATACATACATATTCTGTGATGATCTACTCAGAACTACTAGTTTAGCCGATCGACCCCCTGGAGATCCTTCCCCTTTACTCAACTATAGTTAAGTAGCTGGCATGTACTTGTGTAGCCTCTGCTCGAAGCCATTCAAACAACGTACGTTCATATTGTGACTTATCTCAGCTGCTACTATTGAGGGCCCCAAAAATTCACATAACTAATCTCTTCGTAGAGTCCTCTAGGAATCGGCACCTGGAATATTGCCGCCAGGCACAAGACCGACCTCGAGTGCGAACTCCGTCGTGTCGCGCCTGTAGCGCGGCCAAGACAAAATGCACAAGCTCACACCCATCATGCACCCGGTGTCTGCGACGCGGCATAGAATGCGTATATGAACAGCGACTCGGTCGGCGGCAGCTACCCAAACAAGGCAGCGCTGATGAGCCCGTTTCCATAGACTCAATCATTACTAATATAGACGACAGCAGTACAGGGAGCCTGGTGGCCAACCTAGACCAACTGGCGGATGATTTGATTTGGGACGGACAGTCGAGTTCCACGGACTTTCTCATAATAGATCCAAGCCACACTGTCCCCAAGAGCACGCAAGCTGCTACCCCGACGATGACTACCGCACCGGTGGTAGACACTACTCCTGACTTATTCAGCTTGCAAGGCTGGGACACGGATCCATCGGAGCTACTCGCTGCACTCACCGCGCCGCCAAAGGTCTCGCCTTTCGCTGATGCAGCGTTTCTCACACGGTTACCTATTGACGATCCCATCGCACAGCGGCACGCTACTTATTTAATTCAAATTCTGCGACCTTTTCCGCAAATGATGGCCCGAAAAGCCATATTCCCACCCTTTATCCATCAAAACTGGCACCATGGAGATGGGACTAAAGCACAGAAGACATTGCCCGAGCCGATTGGTAACTGCATGAGTATCGCACAGATTTTCGCTTCCAGGACACCTGATACGAGAGCTTTTGTATGGAATGCTATTAGGACTGAACAGCGGCGACTAATGGTCCAGGTAAGCCTTCTTAGTATTGTTATTGTACGGATTCACCGAAGCTAATGGAGTTCACGCAGTCCGAATCATTCGGGCCGGAGGACTTGCTTGCCTCTATACAATGTTATATTATTTATATTATCATGCGCGTAATCGATGACGCGGCATATCATAGCGAGCATGACCTCGATATGCTGCTGACCTTCGCAGTATGTTTTTCATTCACTTTTGCTTCGTATCAGGTCTTGAGAGCTGTGCTAATGGAGATGCAAAAAAAATAAGACTCTCTGCAAACGCTTCCGCGCGCTTTGTCAAGGCCCATTTAGTCTTCCAGAACAAACACACCCCAGCCGGTGCTGGCCGGACTGGGTATTCGCCGAATCTCGGCGCAGGTGCGACGATTCATTTTCACCCCCTTATTTCAACTACAGGCTGTCCTAACGAAAGTAAATATTAGAGTCGCATGCATCTGGTTCCTCATCGGGCAAGTCGTAGTCACCAAAACGGGTATACCTTGCGACACGTCGGAAGAATACCATTGTCTTCCCCTGCCGGGTGGTCGATCCCTATGGGAGTGTCGAACAAACCAAGGATGGGAAGCGGAGTACAGCGCAACGCAGACAACTATTCCTGGGAGACAGCTTACGTATTTTGGGGACTTGATGGAGGCTCAGAAGACGAACAGTGATTCAAGCATGATTCAGAAGATGGATTCCTGGAATGCAGAGGCTGATACACTGGGATTTATGCTTACTCTAGCTACAGCAATGGTCTAGATGATGAATTAATATTACGACCATTTGGTTGTACATATGTGTGCTTCACTAGCCTCGATCCGAGATATGTTTGTGGTCTGGTAGCTATAGTTTATCCAAGAATCACCACACTTTAACGATAAATGAACAGAAATATAGAGCTAAATCTCCACTAGTCAACAGCTAAATAGCCATCTAATGTAAAAACAAGTCCCCTTGCGGGTTCTGCCTATAGCAGAGAGTGATGGTCCACGAGGCTCCATTAGGGGCCATCCTCCTTATGTCTTGACTCTTGAGGCTCTGGGAGATGCCAAGACTAAATAGCGGATCGACATAGCCAAATAATCAATCAACACAGACTTGCTTTGAATAATAGAACTCTGACGATCATCATCGAAAATGCTTCACACTGCCAACAGCTTTTCTGAAGATAGAATCATACGTACAAGGCCATACTTTCGATATATCTAGCTATGGGAACTTTATTCGAGTATTTTATTTATCGAGCAATATGCTATCACGCCATTCATACGGAATTGGAATCGGCTGATCGACGTAAAAATATTGGCTCGTCGTTCGTGTGCCGGTTGTTGACCGTTGTTAATTGTTTTAATTACGGGATACCGAATAGATTAATAGCGGGGTAGTCGATGCACAGGATTCCGGCCAAATATTTTCATCCCTCCAGCTTTCAGACTTGAGTTAACCGATCACAGCAATAAATCAATACACAAGATGGAGTACAAAGTTGAAGTTGCTCAAGATGCAGATATGGCAGAACTGGTAGCAGTTCTCTTTGACGGCTTCGAACGGCCGTATCAAGGCATCTTGCGCAACTTTTTCCCCATCTTCAACAACGATCGCGAGGCTTGTTTACTCGCAGGCATCGAAAGCCAACGAAAGGAGTACAAGAACTCAGATTCGGAACTCATCTGGTTGAAGGTCACTTATCATGCAAATGACGAAGACACCAAAGGCACGATAGTCGGAGGCGCGAAATGGTATTTCTATCAAAGAAACCCATTTGTTCCAAAGGCAGGCTCGGATCATGACCCTACCACTGAGGAGGCTGTTTGGTTTCCAGAAGGACCGGGTAGGACGTTTGCAACAGCGGTTATGCATGGCATTGACAAGCCGAGAATGACCATGGCTCAAGGACCTCATGCTTGTAAGCCCAACTTCCTTTTTTTCGGCATGCGAATTGCTTTTTTCCAGATCAGCTGATACGCAAGCGCGCATTTCAATAGTTCTCAACATCGCATTCACTGTGCTCGAGCATAGGCGAAAAGGAGTCGCCAATCTCTTCCTGAATTGGGGACTCAACCGTGCCGACGAACTCGGCCTAGAGGCCTGGCTCGATGCATCTGAACATGGAAAGCCGGTTTACGAGAAGTTGGGATTTCTTTCGTACAAATTGAACAAAGTTTCTCCTGTCATGCCTGCGTCATATACTGCGGATCAGAAGGCGGAGTGGGAGAAACTGGAGAAAGAAATTCTTCCCGTAGAAGCGATGGTAATGTGGCGGCCGGTAAAAGGCACGTTCATTGAAGGTGAGACAATTAAGCCATGGGATCGATGAGAAAGGGAAACAAAATCATTGAAACAGAAGAGAGAAATGAAAGCTCGCTATGACTCAAGATGCAGCCATTCCTGAATACATTATTTCATAAGACTGACCATGACTTGTTTGTAAAATGCACTTATCATATTTATTTAAAAACTAGTTGGCATCTGTAAGACTCTCAAAAATCGCCCCGCTATCTTGTTAATTGATCATTCAGCCTGTTCACACTTGAGCTCACCAGATGACTCGTCTACAGAAGAGGTGATGATGATAATGAGGAGACTGGGATAATGACCAAGGTAGTAAGGTAGTAATCCAGGTGTTGCCAGCCATTGAGAAATTTAAATTGTTGCTGCATACAAAGATGGATGATGCATCCTGAAGGCTCAATCATTCAGCAATCGTAGCACTGATACAGCGCCTTGCAAGTGCGGCTTTACATCAGTTGCAACTCTTCGACTCTTTCTCAGCGCCACTCCCACAATTTAAACCATATTAGGTTTAGCCTATTATTTCAGTAATTTACACCAAGTATCGAATATAACTATACACAAATCAGTATTGCTTTCTGTATCATAAATATGTAGAATTTTCTAGTATATTCTATATAAACTAAACAAACTCTTAATAAAGAGACAGGTTTATCTCAGTAAAATAGCTAGGTGTTATTCTCTTGTCTCTTCAAACACCTCTGAGACAGGAGTGAGTGAGATCAAAGCCCTTATGTATTAAGGGCACAACCAATTTTTCCTACTATCTATAAAGTATTATGGAAGTAATTACTGATTTGACGAATATGAGTTTAGATTTACATCTAATGTATTCTGTTAGGAGCACAGGCTGCATAATTACGAATATTAGCGCTCAGCTGGCAATGCACGTAATGTAACTGGTTGCTGGTAGCCATCTAGGAAAAGTTAAGAGATACTGACCGATAAGGCTCAATAGTTTAGTGTGGCACAAAGGCGACCATAGTTAATCCAACCCTATAGGAAGCTTCCCTGTATGACATATCTTCTTGATTTGACACGACTTCTCCATATGACACATCCCAACTGTGGAATGCTCCCACCCCTGGCTTCCCCAGGACGCCGCGCTCGCCTTCCAACTTTAGCTATGTGAGCTCTCGCTACAATCCTCAGGGAGGTTACTCCACCCCATCTCATATGCAGGCTAGGCTTCCCTTACTAGGCCTGGATGACTGGGAGGAGAGAAGGACATACGATGAACAGCCCCCTGTCTACATTCACTACTTAATCAAGTGGAAGCTTGCACTCAATAAACGTTTTATAACACGCGATACAGAGCAAAACTTGGTATTAGCCCCCAGTGCCTACTAGGACACATTCCTTAAACCCAAACTAGAAAGGCTTATTGCGTAGAAAATTTCTCATAACTAGTGTGTTCGTCCTGATGACACTAAAATAATTATTACAATTAATAATCGCTCTAAACATAACCTTACTAAGCGGTTTAAGAAAACCAAAATTGATTAGTCTCTCGTAGAAGATCAGCTAATGAAGTAGGGCGATTTATTCTATACTAGAAAGAAACTCAGGCTAATTATTACATTTTATTATCTTGGGGACAACCAATTATGTCTGAAAAAGAGAGAAAAAAGAGGGTTATTAGCGACTCAAAGGATGCGAGGAGAGATGGAAGATCAACTTAATGCTAAATGCACCTCTAGCTCGCCTAGTTCTTAGCAGTAGGTCTATTAATTAATATATTGTTATGACAACACCTATAAGCAAGAAGTATATTACTTTGAAAATCCTATAATCTATAAACACTACTTATTGATTTAACATTATCTCGCAGCTCTTAGAGATTTTGTTAATAATAATAGTATATTGGATACAGAAGATGACATCCCTAATTGGTTTTAAGAATAACTAAAGGCGGAAGAAAGGGTGTTAAAAATAAAGTCTAAGAATAAAGATTTATCTATAAGTAAGGGCACTTACTCTCTAATTTAGATTATTATACTTATATAACTGCTATTATCCTCTGCTTCAGCCATAACACCTATAGGAGTTCTAGATGCATTATCTGCCAGTATACAGCGTTGCAAATGACTAGAGATTCTGGGACTTTGAGATATAGTACTCAGGAACTACAGCAAGTGGTATACATCCAATGTAGATAACTATAAACTTAAAAATAATTACTGGAAAGCATGTTAGGTGATACTTGAAAATGATATTAATTTATAATAGATTTTCAATCGCCTAGATTAAAAATTTTTCACTAATAGAAAGATGAAAATAGGCACAGCTAATTATTTTGTTAACACTAATGACATTCTCGACTAGGTGGAAAATTATATGGATCAGTTTTAGTTTGATTAATGCTGATTACCTGGGGGCGTACATCTTTTATATAGTTAGTACTCTATAGATATCATTTTCATCTGATTTCTTTCGTATTGTCCTATATATATCGCAACTTTCTCATAACTATACATGTAACACACCTAGACTATAGATGTTTACATCTAGTCAATTACTAAGCCGGCATGCTAGAAATAGCCTACCGCACTTTACATCTATGCTTCTACTACGTCAACACACCACTGAAGGAATTGCTAGAAATTGCGGCCATAGCTGTTCATGTAAAGTTCCCAGCTGTGCTTAATAAAGTCCTTAAGCTTGGAGAAAAACTCCTTAATCAGGTTCAAATCTGGTGAGTAGGGTGGCAGGTATAAAAGTTTTATTCCTGTCTCCTGACATATTTGACTGATCTTCTAAGAGTGATAGAAAAAAAATATTATCTATTATTAAAATAGATTTTGCGGCTAGCCATCTTTTATAATAATGGAGAAGCTACTTAATAAAATCCTCGAACATGGCTATATTAGTTGAACCTTAGTAGATCCTAGAAAGAACCACGCCATCCTAAGCATAAGCTGGTAAGATATAGTACTGCTATCCCCGCTGGAATTCTGATATTTAAACTAGAGCCACCCCACGTAGAGACCAACCAGTCTACCAATGTCTAACCCACTTGTCACATCTCAATTCATCTATATACACAAGGTGATAGGATTAAAACTGAGATAGATTATAGAGGTAGAAATCTTATAAATCTACATCGCGTTGGGTTGACACTTGATAGATTACTTTTTTAGACCAGCTATTTTCTGTAAGCATTCTGCTGATAGTGCTCGGAGAGATAGCTATAACAAAGCGTTGCTCAAGAAGGGACGCTATTTCATCCAGAAAGAGATAGGAACATTCACGCAGCTGGCTAAAGAGATAATCTAGCATCATAGATGTGATGCTTTGCCGTGGGCCCCTCTATTTTAGTAAGAGTTCAATTTCACTATAGCGCTTTATGTTTGAATAAATATCACTTATAGTTTAACTACTACACTTGGCTTGACCCACTATATCATTAATGCTTAGTAATAAGTAATTTAACATATCTTGAACAAGTCTTCGTTCCTAGAGAGGAATATTCGGCGCCATCTTAACTGCTAGAGGTTAGCGATTTCTCGAAAGCTCTTTGTCTCCCTATTAGGTGTCGGATAAGAACAATCACAATTACTAACTAGGCTGGAGGAACAGGCAGCCATCAGATAATAGGAATTTCCGATCCAACACGTTTCATTTAAGTAGGTAGGATGTAGAAAGCTTTGTGGGGGCAGTACAAGTTTCAACCAGGGACAATATATAAGTCAAATAACTTAACGTCCTCCTAGTGTGGATTCCAGTCTACAGACGTGGTTGACAGGAGTGACTATAGATAGGCGACCTTCGTGGTGTACATGACGAACCTGGCAATCCTGCGGTTCCACGTATCTTACCCCTCCTCCCCAGCCTGATGGATTGTGCATTACATTCTCCCACTCATCATGAACGAGGCCTCACATTCCAACCTGTCATTATCTTAATATCAATATAGGACTTGGCCTGATCTAGCTTGTTTCTTTGCTTAGACCAGTAATGATGTCTTTAATGTATAACAACTACATGATTACATAGATATGCGCATTACTACTAGAGGCTGCAGCGGCCCGCCTCATACTGAACCATATCTATAGTCTATTACTAAATCTATCTACTAATTTAAATACTTACAAACTCAATAAATTAGATAGCTACTATATTATTATTACTTATCTTTTAGCTAGCATATATGGGACAGTGGCTGCTGCGAATATTGTGACTTATATATATTCTATATTTCCTCAGCTCTAGTATGGATTGATGGTGGGTATTAGAGACAATGTCCTAGGTAATAATAATAACATTTAATTAGGAGATATAGTAGTTAGTAAACTAGGTCTAAATTATAGTGGAATAATATAGTATAACTATAGAAAGATAGTTTAGGGTAGATATTTTCAGCAAATAGGTATCTCTAATAAACCACTATAGACTCTTTTAATCTATATCAGTTAACTAGAGGTGAAATAGATTATTAGAATTAAGAGTGATTTGAAGAATATAATGGAAGAAACACTGAAATGAAATCTTAATATAGAAGGAAGGTTTTCCCTTTTAGAGTAGATTTTCGATTTGTACCGGCGCGGCCGGATTCGGCTGGCCTTTCGGGATCACCAACTTGGGACTAGCGGTTGCCTGAACGGTATTAGTGGCATTACCGATCCGGTATAGGGCAGATGCTCGGTCCTCATATAGGAAAGTGTGCGCGAACTCCATCTGCTCGACTATATAAGCCCCAGTGCGTCGCGCAACCACTGTCGTCCGTGAAATCTTCAAACCTTCCCGGCGCCTCGTCCGTGACGCGTCCCCTGAGCTGAAAAATTGGCCGGTCATAGCGTTAGGCAGAATCATGAAAGCTCCATCGTTACATCGAGCCTGTGCACTCTCTACATACCAGACCGATGCTTCAGGGATTGGGAGAAGCAATGAGATTGAATCTCTAGTTCATCGAACGGTGCAGTCTATGTCCTGGACAATGATCGGGAGGTGTTTTTCCTACAAACCTCGTGTTTCATTATTCTCCAGCCTACTTACGTGGGTATTCGCGCAACTGTTTTCCCGCTCTTCCTGGCTAGTTCTGTGCGACATCTCTGGACTGTGCTAAGACCCATTGTGAGAAGATTAATGCAAAATAAGTCTCAGCTGACGTCTGATTTCACATGAGAACTTAGCCAGCCCCAATGCAAATGGTACTTAGCGTGACAATCGTGAACTAGCTGTCTCGCTACGAAGACAAGGTTCTTCCTGATAAGCTACCCGACTGGGCAACAGTATTCAAGATCCACCAGCGGGTGCAACGAATCTCTTTATTGCATCAGAAGGAAGCATATTCGCGCTATAACTAGCGTTCTGTTTGGGCGCCAGTCAAGACGCTACATATGACTACGTGGATCGGATTGGCGTCGACAGTGGCTGAGTATTGCCTCCTTTCGGTTCCTTCCAAGTCACTATTACTAAATCTAGTGATGTCCGATACTGACTCCCGGATCATGCAGCGGGTAGTAGCCGCTCATGATCAAGGTGTCGAAGCACTAGCTTTGAAAAATTTTCGCCGCGGCTCCAATGTTGCGTATGAAAGCTTCTCTTTGTAAAGAAGCACGACTGATCCAAGAGACAAACTACCCGGGCCACAATGGAAGCACATTCTGAATTCTACGTCTCTGCTAGAACCCGCGGATGCAATTGACACCTGGGATAGATAGGTGTCCCGTCCCATTCTGTGCTGTACACTTTGCTGACTGAGTTGTGACAGTGACATCAAGATATCAACCCAAGAGATTTCCAATGGAGGCTGTGCTAGCGCTATGGAATCGTTCTTATCGTTGCTATGCTGCTGTAAGTGGTTATACACCAATGAGAAAAATGTCTCAAATCACAACATATCACTGGTGTGCACGCTAAGTGGGAATGTTTCCACTGTTGCCTGATTATGTTAGGGTGGTCGACCAGGATGGCTGCCATGCAAGATCCGTGTATAGTACTCCCTTTGGTCACTTTCCTATTTTAGGCATTACCTTTTCTGTCTATTTGGACTGAGAATCGATGTAAGAGACTCGGTGTGCGTCCTACAAAGGCTAGACCTACAAGCTGAATAGGTTCCTGCTTCTGTTTCCTATTATGGCATTGCCGAACTCGTATATTCTCTACATCAGGCCGCTCTCAGCTCGGGTATATTAATCAGCCGTCGGCCACGAAAAATGCAACGGAATGCGCATCTTGCTTGATGATCTCCTATCCAACCTCAGCCATGGCATTTATCTCTCTTGACAACGTGGTCGAGTACCAATATCTTAAGACTAGGAAGCCATCCAAATTGCCTCTAATCCCCTGTGGAGCTTCTTCGTTTCAATCCACCACCGAACCTTTCCTTAATCGTTCCACGTCTGTTGATGTTTGCACAACAGTGGTATCGCCTCCTCCCGCTAGCGAGAAACCGTCCTCTTCGGCAAATATCAGTGCTGTGGCTAAACAGGCTCAAATTTCAATTGAGGAGTCTTGCCCACTGCCGGCAGCCATCATCGTCGACTCTGACAGATCCGATGAGAAGGAAAAGAACAAATATCAGAACATATGTGAGCAGAAGATAGAGCAGGATGCGTGTCGAAGTCGTAAGTATAGACCCCGTCGATGCTACTATACAAGAGCTAAAAGAAAACATTACTTCCAGCCAACGGACGAATCCGTGACGACCACTACATCGAAAAAAACAAGGATTTCTCTGAACCTCTAGATGCTACAGTAGCCTCATCAGCGACAGATGCTACAGTGATAGAACCTCTGGAAATAGAAATGTCGCCCCTTGTTTCCGATAGTGGATGTGAGCAACACCGCAGCACTGTCTCTGACACTTCTATCGAAGAAATGCCGCCAACCGCTCTAGATGCCTCATTCGGCTCAGCTGCTCAGTCTGAAACAGCCGGTATAGATCAAATGTCAATGAGTCCTATCAATACTCCAACCGTCGACGCAAGGTGCCTTGACACGCTAGCGGATAAGGATAAGGGCAGGCAACCATCTGTCTGTCAACACTCTCCAATTGCTGAAGCGGCAGTAGCCCAGTTTGCGCCCACTCAAACCCGACAGCTCAACGACAGCCAACTGGGACGTAATTCTGCAGCAGAGATGCCTTGCAAATCTCTATCAGTGGTAGTCCCTCATCAACCGCTGCAGTCCAGAAAGTTCACTCGCACCGCTCGTCAGTCACGTCGTTCTCACTTCAGTCCAAGTGCAGAAAGTGATGATCCAGGGGATAGTGACTATCGTGAGGACAGCCATCTAGAGAGTCGAATAGAATATGATGAACCAGCAGCTCGTCCAGTCAAGAGGAAAATGGGGATGAACACCAGTATGAACACTTCTCAGTTACACAGAAAGAGAGTGCGGGCACAAACCTATTCAAAAAGTTCGCCGCCGAGATTGGCGGGKCCTGAGTCCACGGTCCAGAGTTCCACAAGTCCAGAGACGATACGAATCCGTGGCCAGTTTCTGCGCAAAGTCTCTTTAAGCCGCATTGAGTATTGCTGCTGGGTCACGGAAGATACAAACTCGGCCGCCTCCGGCCCTGTATCATCTAACACTTGGGCATCACTCAAGAAGCTGGCAGACGAGGGGGGGCAGTCAACTAGCATGTCCGACTTTCAAGCTATTGACATAGAAGGCTTATTGACCCGTGACCTTAAGCCATGTGGATATATATGGAGTTTCAACTTCAAGGAGAAGCATGCGGAATCGCCGGAATATCATTCCCCGCCCAAGGAACGACGGGTATCACCGACTCTAGATGACCTTACGATAGACTGCCAGACTTCCCCGCGGGCGGATGAGTCTGCGTCTCCGAAGGGAAAGGATTATACTGCCGAAGAAGATGCACTGATAGTTCATCTCAAGGAGACTGAAAAGCTTTCGTGGTCACGCATTGCAGCACGCTTTCCTAAAAGAACACAGATGGCCCTGCAGGTTCGATACTGTACCAAACTGAAAGGAAGGCCGCATCAAACTCGGTCAGAAGGTCTTATCGGACCGAGGACTGGCCAAGGGCAGACTACCACAGTAGCTTCTTCAAGGAATACTGAGGGTTCTCGTCGCCAGTATAGCTTGCGAAAATTACGACATTCCCCAGATCGTTTTATAGCCGGGTAGTTCAGATTTTAGAGGACTTCGAAACACGTAAGGGACGACTTGTCAGTCGCATTTCAAGTGTTTTAGAAGAATATCTAAATGGGATAGTCAATCTCCGCAATCTCATTGATACCGAATACACGCTATTCTAAGTCAATTCTTGGAAGTTCTAATTTCTTATGTTCAATAATTGTGTATATTCCACCAACACTCACACTGGAAGGAAGTCGTACAAGACGAAGAACAAGCGAATCAACGTCTTTTCAGAACTTCCTAATGCCCCCATAGTCGGTTGGTTGGTTGGTTGTATTCATACACTGACCCCTCGCCGAAGCGATATGCAGGTGGAGCACTATCTAATCCTTGTCTATCTTTATGTACAGTAATCCACTACATCAAGACGAATTTAGAGCCTCGTCGCGGCCTCTGGTGGCCAACATGCCTCGTATTCTGTCAGCAGCCCTGTGGTGCCCGGCTTTGAAACCTCTGCGATGCCTCTGCAAAGTCGAGTACTGCACCTATGATGCTACCGCCTTGCATATCACCCTCCTTACCTTGCTTACCGTGACCTCCTCCTCCCAGCATGTCCGAAATATTGTTAAATGCCGTCCCAATCTTCGTCCGTAGTTCTTGTCGTATGGTGTTCAATTTGGGGCAGTGAATCAGGACGTGAACCACTGTTTCTATCGCTCCACATTCACACTTGTCATCCTCTCGATGTCCATGTAGTTTGCCATGTGTTGCTAGCCATGAGTGGCCCGTGCGGAGTTGGGTGAGCAGGTAGGCTCGATTGCGTGGCAGCGAGCCATACATTCTCCGGGTACGAACTGCGGGTAAATTTCTATCGACTCGGCGAAGGTGGCCACCCTTTTTGGAGGTTCTCCATTCCCGCTCCCATTCTTCTTGGATTCGGTTGCGAATGAAACCTTTTTCTCGTGAAAGAAGATGTTGGAAGGGGTGTTCTTTATCTGGGCCGACGGCTTCTTTGGCCAGTCGATCGGCCGCCTCATTTCCCGGGTCACCACAGTGCCCTGGTACCCATTGGAGACGGAGCGGAATTCCCTGTGCCTTTAAGTCCCGAGCTGATTGCTGAACCGCTTGAATAATCCTCTGACCTGACTTGTTCCGTGTATTCGAGATGGCCTGGAGTGCTGACATGCTATCACTGAGGATCGTTGCCGGTTCCTGTTGGCTTGCTCGGGCGACCTGATTTTCCGTTGCAATCTTAAGGACAAGGCTGATGGCGTAGTATATTGCCATGAGCTCTGCTGCATACACCGACCAGTATTCCATCGAGCCAATGCGGGCTTTCCGGTGCTGGATGATGTTGTAATTCTGGTCTAGCGCTACTGCTGCGGCTCCTAGTGTGTTCTGTTGGCCTGATGCATCGGAGAAGACGGTGATGCCCGATGTTTTTTGTCTAGCAGCCGCGTTGTCTTTGGCTTTATCCCGGTCTGGTTCAATGTCGACTTCTACAAATGCGGGTGTCTGCCATGGTGGTTGGGGTGCTGGATCAATTGTCTCCAGAGCCTGGAGTCGAGTGAGGTTCATTGATCGCAGGGTCTCCGCCAGAGGGAATCGAGGTCCATTTCCCATATGGTTGCTCCGCGTTGCTGCTCGGGTTACTACTGTATGGCCTGGGTGATCCTCTGGAAGGGTGCTGAGGCAGGCAGCCACGATCTGGGCGCGTTGTTTGAGTCGAAGATTGGTTGGCAGCACATAGGCTTCCACCTCTAAGGCTGCCGTGGATGCCGTCTTGAAGGCAGAGAGAATGCGAATAAGGGTGGTTCGTTGCACGGTTCCCAGCGTTCTCAAGTGTATCTTATCCTTTAATGGGTTGTGCCAGACGGTGGACGCATAGTCCACGATTGGTGTCACGCATGCTTGGTAGATTTGTCTCATCTGCTCTGGTCGGAGGTGTCTCAGTCCCCCCAGGGCGATATTCACCTGGGTTGCTCGCTTGACTGCTTGCTGCACATGTTCCTTCCACCGCATCTCCTTGTCAAAGATCACGCCTAGGAGCTTTACCGTATCGCTTGGCTTGATTACCGTCCCATTCATTATGATCTGTCCTACCCCGTGCTGTCTTTTGGACCTTGTTAGATGGATTAGTTCTGTTTTCTTCACGTTGAACGAGGATCCCGTTCGTCGGGCCCATGCCTCGATGCGGGGGATATCCTCTTCCTGAATCTTTCTGATATTGTCTTCTGCAGACCGGCCAGCTCGCCATCGAAAATAGTCGTCGATAAAAGCTGACGCACCACCGTGGTGGTCGACTGGCTGGGCGACCAGGTCGGAGTTGAAGAACCCAAATAAGATTGGGGACAACGGGGATCCCTGTGCCAGACCAGCATGCTCGAGCGGGGAGATCTCCGTCTGAAAATCGTCGAAGGAGATGCTGGCGTACCGGCTCTCCATGAAGCTCCGGATCCAGCGTCTGGCTACGGTTGGGATACCTTTGGCCTGTAAGCGGGCATCGAGGCTCGAATCGTTCACTCCATTGAATGCCCCCGTGAGATCGAATGCCACCAGCGTGATCACCTTTGACCGTAACCATGCGCGATCAATCGCGTTTGCCAGGGTTAAGAGCGCTTGTTCTGTATTGCGTCCTGGCCGGCCTCCAAACTGGGAGTCTGGTAAGAGTTTATAGGACTCAGCCCAGAATGTCATTCTGCGAGCCATGACGGCCTCTAGTATCTTCCCCAATGTATTCAGTAGGGAGATAGGTCGGTATGCTTCTGGTACCCCGTAGTCTGGCTTCCCGGATTTCCTCAGCACGATGATGCGCGCTCGCTTCCACTGGTGGGGATAGTGGCCGAATTCCACTGATTTTGCAAAGATGTAGGTGATCGTCTTCCGAAGATAGGGCCATAGATGCTTCCAGACGAGGGTTATAATCCCATCCTCCCCTGGGGCCGTCGTTCCTTTGGCGGCTTGGAGTGACCGATGTACCTCCAGCTCCGTGATTGGGTGCCATGGTATTTCCTCTGAGGGTGGTACTGGGTCTTCGTTCTCTGGGTCTGCCATCTTCGGAAAGAAGGTTTCTAGAAATACTCTGGCCTTTGCGTCGTTCTCAGTGACCTCCTCAGATCCCACCTTTAGTGGAGGGATGTTGGTATAGGAGTCTCGTGGGCGCATGTATGTTGCCGCTTTCCAGAGGTGGCCTTCCGGAGCCTTGTCCAGGAACTCCTTCCAATGGTCGGCTTTGACCTTTTCGATGGTTCTAGTCCATTCTCGTCGTTTCTGACGCATGTCGTTGAAGAGGGATGTGGTGTTGGGATGGCTGCTGCCTAGGATAGCACAGCTGCTCTGCCATCTCCTACGTACTTGGTTTACTATGACCTGTTGGGACTTGAGCTCTGGGGTGAACCATCGTTTCGAGTAGGGGGATGGCCTCTGTAGAGGGATGTGTTGGTCCAGGACTGTCGTTGTTGTTTCCACTAGTCGATGAACTTCATAGTCAAGTTCTGCAGCAGAGTTTATCGTGAGTCCTTGGCCAAGCAGCTCCCGCAAAGTGGAGCCGACTTTATCCCAATCAGCTCTGTCATATGCTCTCTTGGGCTTTGGGCTTTCGTTACGTTCTGGTCGTAGGTCCCATTCCGAGTATGTTCCGCGATGGTCTGATCCGTAGTTGTCCCGATAAAGCTGGCATTTGATCAGTTTTGTGGGTTCGTTAGTGAGTGTCAAGTCGAGAACCGATGCCTTCCCTGGGAAGCTTGGTGACCAGTATGTTGGGGTGCCTGGAGGTAGGCACCATTGGAGTTGGTGTGTCTGGAAGAAGTTGATCAACTCTTCCGCTTGGGAGGTAAAGACATGGTGAACGGGGCGGTGGCTCCATGCCGGGTGATGTCGATTGAAGTCTCCCGCTAGAATCAGCCTCGTGGGTTTGTCAGACTCCTTGGTGTGCTGTTTGATGGTGTTTTTAATCTCCCTCAGTGCTGATTCAGCGGAGGTCGTGTTTGTGGCTTGGTGTACATCTAGTGGKGGGATATAAACTGAGAAGATCAGGAACTGTATCTCTGCGTTCCATAATTTGATTGCCACCAGATCTGGGTGGTTGCAGTGGATTTGGCGGTGAGAGGAGGTCGAGATTCTTCTATTCACGTAAAGAAGGCTGCGGAATCGGGTAGATTCGTCGGTATTTGGGTAGGTTGGTCGATAGAGTCGCCATGCACTATGATTGACATGGGTGTGATATGTGGTAATCGATGGTTCCTGGATCAAGAGCATATCCAGGTTCTGGCTGTGGTGGTCGTTAATAAGGGCTTCCATTCCTGCCCTAGATTTCCACACGTTCAACTGTAGTAGACGTAATGTTGATGACATTATTGGGGGGCATTCGGGTCAAGAGGTGCTTGACATCTCTTATGTCCGGTAGGATGTTCCCCATTGCAGTCTGCACACCTTGGCCTGATTCCTGGAGGGCAGTTGCGTTGATCATGTTGGCCGCTGCAGTGGCCGCATTTTACCTGTTCCTTGCATGACCAGGCGAGATGGCCAAACTTCTGGCATTGATAGCATCTCTTGAGTTCCACTTTGTAGGGTTCCACACTTCCAATGTATCTTTGTCCAACCAGGAGACCATTATTGATGATTGATTCTGCTGCCTCTGGTGTGTTCAACCAGATGCCCATGGATGCAGACTTTCCCAGCGGTCTGTCCTTCTTCTTTAGCCATGCAATATCCTCGATCGTAAATCCCTTCTCAGTTAGATCGTTCTCTTCCATGATCTTCTCAATTCCTTCTCTCTTTTCCCGGTCTAAGTCAAAGTCTTCTGTTGGCACTCGGTGAACCACAATTCCAAATCGGGGTTTCACCAGCTTGGTTTCGTTCCCCAGTTCTTCCAGCCACGCGGTATTGTTTCGGGCGGTTTCCGCCGACTGCGCATCTCGGAACCTGATCACGTAGCCGGTCTTGGTGGTGCCGACGCCGGCTACCTGTACCTCTTTGGTGAGTTCCGTGTTGGATAGGGCCGTTCTGATATGTTTGTTCGCGGTATCTGTGGGTAGGAATCTTGTAAAGCTGTCATCGTTGTTTCCATTGTCATGGGTTTCGACCGGCCGTGCGGTGCTGATTCGGACGCAGTTTAATTCCCTTTGGGGCCGTCGGGTGGCGTTCGTGTCTTGTGAGTTGCTGTTGGCGGCTACTCCAGCCCATGATCTTGGAAATGGATTTGCGGTTGTCTGCGCCTCGATCTGTGTGCGTAGTGCCAGGATTTCCTCTTGTAACTTTGTGTTTTGCTCTCTCAGAGCAATTTGTTCTGTTTTAACCTCCTGTATCTCCGCCCTTGTCGATTCAATTATGCTGGTTTGCTGGGTGATGACTTCCTTTAGGCTGTTAACAAGGTCTGCAATCATTTGTGTTCCTGTTTCGGTTGCGTTCGCGTCAGGGTTAGGGTTAATCGGCACGGCGGCCATGTTGCCTCGGAGCGTTGTTGCTGGGCCATTTCGTTTGTGCCCGAGATGGCTTGTCCTGCTTTCGTTTTCTCTTTCCTGCTCTCGACTGAGGTGCCCCGGTCGTTTGATCTCCCGACCTGATTTGCTTCGCTGTATTTCTGGTGGTGATGTTGGGGGATCGTCTGGGTCTGGGGTACGCGTCGCGGAACGACCCACAGCGGCGCGGGTCGCGGCTGGCATGTTGACGTTGCCGCGTCCACTCGTTATACCACTCAACAATCGGTTTTCCGCCTTATTATACTGGTATTTACACTTCAAGCTTCTTGTGTCATATGGTACAGTAAGTTGCATAATCCGCCGTAGTCCCCCATAGTCTTACTCTGAATCGCCGTAGGGCTAAGGCTATGTACACTATTCTTAAAGCGGAAAAAGCTACCTATGGGTTTCACATGCACGGACCACCAAGCGTTACATCATGTGATTTTCCCACGTGATTCATGAGCCCTAACATAATATGGAGTAACTAGGGTTATGTTCTTCTTGGCGCTGCTCATTGTCATGTGCCTTAATGTTAGCTAACTACCTCAGGACGGTATCATCTACCAATACCGAATGGGCACGCATACTGACACAGGATACGATCGTAGTTGTCAACGGAAGATTGTTGAATACACCATCAAATAGGATTTCTCACATCACTAGTTGGTGTATACGACACCAAACTGGATTTCTTACCCCACAAGACGGTTCATACGCGACCAAACGGGATTCTTTACCGCTCAAGACGGTTCATACGACACCAAACGGGATTATTTACCGCTCAAGACCGTTCATACGACACCAAACGGGATTTCTTACCGCACAAGACCGTTCATACGACACCAAACGGGATTATTTACCGCTCAAGACAGTGCATACACCACCAAACGGGATTTCTTACCGCACAAGACCGTTCGTACGGCACCAAACCGGGTTTCTTACCGCACAAGACCGTTCGTACGACATCGAACGGGGTTCTTTACAGCACCCATCGATTTTAAAAGGTTGGTAGCACCAAGCTACACCAAACGGATCGTTACCAAGATTAAACAGGAATAGTACCAACATCGAAACGCGCAGAAATGAACTATATCCATGTGATCAAATCCCTAGAACCAAGGAGTTTATTGCAAGCGCACGAGTGTCGGAAGATAGCTCTCTACTGAACCCGAAGAGCTCCGTCTGATGTATTAGATTGTTGGGTCGTTCCCGTTCGATGTCGGTGGACCACTTCGGTTTGGGGTCGCCCGGTTATTTGGGCAGGCTTGAAATTGTAGACTCTCGTTTATTTTTGTCTTTATAGCAAGGCCAAGATTTACTCAGTTCATGAGCCTTGAAATCAACCATATAATCCTCCCATCTCCCCACGCCCACACTCAAATAATTCCTAGATCCAGATGATCCTAGCCTACTCAAAATGAGCGTGCAGGGTGGAATATCTCTTTCCGAGGGCAAGGCGTCCCGTTGCCCGCCAAATTTGGCTCAAGACTCCCAGAACAAGGAAACTCATTACGAGAGAAAGACTACTCAATTAGTAGGGTTCAAAAAGTGTTCATGTCCTGCATATCATCCTATTGTCATCAATTTCGCAAGAAAGAATGGAGAGTACTTTGGAATGCAAATAGGCGGCGTCTCTTGCCAACCAACCTCTCTCCAAAAAATGAAACGTGATACTGTGGAGGGAAGATTCCATTCTCTGATGCGAACCAGTCACCCCAATCTGCTGAATCTCCTAGGTATTTCAGCTTGTGAAGGTGATGTCCTTCTGCATTATGAGAAGCCTGGAATACCCTTAACCCAAATCCGGCAATTTAAGATCCTTGATCGAATTGAAGTGGCGACAATCTGCAGAAAGGTATTCAAGATACACTTCCCACATCAGAAACAATGACTAATATTGCATAGATATTACACGGGTTAATCTATATTCATGAGGTTCTCAATATTGGCCATGGCAACTTGCATTGTGATAACATCTATCTTCATGACGATGGTGAAATTAAAATCGGTAATTGAATTTCACCAGAGACGATTCACTACCATTCCGCTGATGCCTCAAGTAGGGGATATTGGGAAGAGCATGCTCCAAGTAGGAAAGACAAAAGATGTTTCTTGCGACGTGCAGGCGGTTTACAGGATCGCCGATCAGCTTCTCAATCTTAATAGCAGTTCAGATGCGACCAGTCTGTCATTGACAATGGCTAGGAGCTTCGTCGCTCAGAGGAGCGATATAAATCCTCGAAGTGTTCTACAGGTACGAAACTTTAGCAATGGATTGTGCTTTATGGGGCTGACGATTATATAGCATCCGTTTTTTAGAATAAGTCAGGATTCCTGGTATCTGTCAGGGCTCTGGACAATGTTTGCACTTACTCAGGCAACAGCGTTAGATGCTCGAGATTCGGGAAACTGAACATCAATGAACACTGATGAAGAGCCTTCTTATACCTACCATGTCAGAACCTCCATGGGATGCATATTGAGATACTATTGCGGTGAAGACCTCGTATTTGGTGGGAATCCATATTCACTTGAAGACATTGTTTGGCAGTGAGTAATGAAAGAATCCTGAAGCTTGATAACTGAAGAGAGAGTATGGGCCAATGTTGCCTGATGCGACGGTCTGAGTACATCTGATATGCAAACAAAGGCATGACAGCCGATGTAATTGCTCGTAGAAAGGCTTCGGCAGCTAAGGCCAATGTCGCGTAAATCGTATACGAGTCGGCAATGTTTAGCCCTGCAGGATCGGTGCTGGCACGAAAATTCTTTATCCAGCTACGGAGCGAGGTAACACTACTAAGTGAAGACAAGGGATACAATAGATGAATAAAAATAGTTTCACATTAGATCGCAATCATCTTTAGGACTCTTTGGAAACCCGTACAGTCATGAAAACCCGTACAGTCATTATAGGTTCGCATTGGTACGAGTTGAACTCAGTGCGTGCCGGTGCTAATATCAGCTGCCATCAATATAAGCTGGTGTTTGTAGTGGTTTAAAATTATAACTCAAATATCAAATCAAGGCAGAAAGATCCTTGTTGCATATCGAGTGTGATCCAGCGGCCAATCGAGGCTGTAGCATATCAAATTGAAGTATCAAAGAGTGATCGCAGAATTTATACCGCCGCCATTCTCGAAATCGGGTTTATTCTAGCATGTGGTTATAATCGTACATCATCGAACACCAGTTGTAATAACTCAGTACGAATATCTATTAATGCCTTTCTTGCTTGAACTCCGCGACTTAGACTCGTTGGCGATAGTGGTGGTTGGATAATTGACATGGTTGAATAGTTCGATGTATCGTTAATCACGTATTTAGTTCCCTTATTATTCGGGTTTTGTTCCAGATCTCCCGAGGCTAATCCCAAGCCTGTCAACAAAGCCTTTAGTAGAGATATTTCCGTTCCGAGGTTCGGTCAGTTTGTGCAGCAAATTCGGGTCGATGTGTAAAATATCCGGTATGTGATCACTTTCTGGGATGTGCGAGTTTCGGTGTGAATGAGAAAGATTATCTAGTAGTGCCACCAATTAAGGCCATTATACCACACATTGGTAAGAAAATCATCTATGACATACCATTGCATTGCAAATCCGAAGAACGATCTGTTATTCCTCCGAAGAAATACGAATTTATCTCGTTGTTCTCATCAGCGACACGAGCTAGCCTCCGACCGGCTGTGTCGAATTGAGATGCCGCATCCAAGAACTGATATACAGCCAAAGCATGCTGGACTTTGATCAGCAGGAGAATTTCTAACATTTATTGGAACTGACCTCTGGATTTTCTCTGATGGAACGCAGGAGATACTTTGGAAGTGGCGGTCCCATGCTTAATTTACTGTGATCTGGGCGTCTATCCCCTTTGACTGGAGTAATAGGTAGTTCAGAATTTTAAGTACGAAAAATATCCTTGACGACAGAACAATAAAGGTCGTTCGGTGGTGGGAAAGGAGACTACAATGGGTAAACGAGGAAACGAACTGACAGAGACCCACCCTGTGCATTGGGAAGGGTTCCGAGATGCGAGCAGTCACCGGAATGGCATCAGTGTAAGAAATCCCGTTCGGCGTCGTAAAAATCATTTGGTGCTGGAAAGAATCTGTTTTGATGTCGTATGCACCGTCTTGTGCGGTAAGAAATCCCGTTTGGTGTCGTATGCACCGTCTTGAGCGGTAAGAAATCCCGTTTGGTGTCGTATGAACCGTCTTGAGCGGTAAGAAATCCCGTTTGGTGTCGTACGAACCGTCTTGTGCGGTAAGAAATCACGTTTGGTGTCGTATGAACGGTCTTGTGCGGTAAGAAATCCCGTTTGGTGTCGTATGCATTGTCTTGAACGGTAAAGAATCCCGTTTGGTGGCGTATGAACGGTCTTGTGCGGTAAGAAATCTCGTTTGGTGTTGTACGAGCCGTCTTGTTCGATAAATTTCCCATTTTGGATTATGTGAGTTGTTCGATGATCTCAGAAATCCCGTTTGGTGCCATATTCAACGATCGTCCATTCAAAGCAACGATTTCATCTCGTCAATACGAGTTGGTGCGGGACAGGTTGGTGTCTGCGCAAGCTGCTGTTTTGAGAGAATGTTTCCGACTTGCTTGTTGCCTGATGCTCGAAACGAAAACACTCACCAGGTTAGCCATCTCAATCTAGTCATAAATCAGTCAAAGAAAATGTAGTGCACAAACAACATTGTTCTCGGTCTTTCCTAGGGTCTGGCAATTCAATTGCATTTTGCTCTATGTCTGATATGGTGCGCTAGTTATGTTTTTATCTATTACAGTTTTTCGAGTCATTGTGCCTAATCTGTTAAACCAAAAGTGAACAGCTGAGGTCCGTATTAGTCTCTCAGCGATCTTTATCTTCCTCTACAGCCAAGGTGCCTGGAACAGAGATGACTACCTAAGTCCAGGCAATGACATGTAACTTATGGGCGTATCACATCTGCAAATGCCTGAAGCTGTTTCAGAGGGATTAGAAGAGAATGTTACTTGTTCCTCTGAAGGCGCGTTCCTCTGTAGTAGATATTTTTCAGATAGATACCATGTGTGCTTCGTCCAGGTTCTTCCCTTTGTTGCAATTGATTCAATTTGTCCAAATCTCGTACTGTGATCAGAATGCAAAAGCATATAACTATTAAATATAGGACGTTCTATGACCCATCGACGATGCTTCGAGCAACTTAATCGTAGTTGTAGCTGTTGCCTCTAGTACAAGCGTGGGAGACCTGCTTGGCGGGTTGAATCTGATGTCCACATCTTCTGGTGATATCCTATACATTTATATCAATGATCTGGAAATCTAACTGACCATCTTGATACGTACGAATTTGCAGAAGAAAATCGAAGATCTTCCTTCATGAGATACACTGGCACAAGTGGCTGCAGGCACATTGCAGTAATATTGGCAGCATTGGAGAGATGGTCAACGTTGGCGATCGTCTCATTCACACGGGTCAGTCCATATTGAAAAGAGGAAGTTGGCTCAGCATCCTCAAGAGGTGTGCTCATTAGCCCCAACAACAAAGGTCAGTGATACTTACCAATGCTCTCGAGCGAGAATTTCGACCATCACGGAGGTGTGGCACTGACTGTCTGATACCGCCTTGAATATATGACGTATGGTAGGTGGACTTACCATCTTGTCGAGGCTAGCATCGTAAGTCAAACACCCAACAAGAAGAATGGAGTGGTAGTGTGCCTCGAAGTAGAGAACGCTAAGTGATCCACAACAGATGTTCCCCACCCTAATTTTAGCGGCCACCATGGGCGGGAGGCTAGACTGCAAAAGGCAATGTAGCGCTTACTCGAGTAATGGCTCCTGCGCGCTAACTGGGCCTAAATGATTGGCCGAAAGAGTGCATGAGGGCCCATGTAAGAACAATTGTGCCAGTTCACTAGCCGCCTGACTTTCTGCCATCATTTCTACCCCACCAACCACCAATAAAGGGCTCGAATATCCTCTTAAATCTCTCATGAAAGTCTACCACAGTCTTGTCTTATTTTGATCATTGTCTATCCAGAAGATACAACATACATACTTCAAGACACTCTCACTAGCCTATCCCTACACTGGATCTATCATTCTGTGCTCCGTCAGAATGGCAGAAGTCGTCGTGGCTTCAGGGTTGCTAGCCCTGGCGTCCTTCGCTTTTCAATCTAGCGTCACACTATACGAGACTATCAAAGATTTCCATTCGCACCCCAAGCGTGTCCGTGATCTGGTTGAGGAGTTGGAAGCCTTGATCGGGGTCCTGGGTCCGCTCAAAGACATGGTCGCTTCTCCAGCGGGTACATCACTTCCTGCCCTTGACCTTCCTTTGAAAAGATGTGGCAGTGCATGTAATGAATTCGAACAGCAAATTCTGAAATGCTTATCACGGTCTGGTGGGGATAGAAAAAGCTTTCGTGACTGGGCTCGTTTGCAGTATATGAAGGACGATATTGATGGATTTCGGCGGCTACTAGCGGGTTACAAGCTGACTATCAATATTGCTCTCACTGATGCCACCCTGTAAGCTTGTGATTATGCTAATATGACCACTCAGTACTGAAATAATAACAGTCATCGGTCTACGATTACCGCTGAAATTCTCGAAAACCAAAAACAGCTGATTGAGGTCACCAAGGATGATCTAGAGGCTCATCTTGAAAGCATCAATGAGAAACTGGAGCGTGCACTTGAACAGGCCGCTGCAAAAACCGAGCATGATACGTCAGAAATGCAAGTGATGAAAGAAGAGCGGCTGAGCACCGAAAGGTGTCTCCAAATTTGCGCAAATTTATCCGAGCATATCGAGCAAATTCGGCTCAAAGCTAGCGAATCATCCACCTCAAATGCCGTACCTGAGTTGATCGTGAACCAAGGGCTGCAGCAGTGTAAAGAAAACCTTGCGTCTACCGCTATAAAGCTAGAGAAACATATCCAAGACATTATGGATCGGATGTTTGTGACGTCTAAGTCAAGCCTCAAATCAGAAGATGATCTTGCGGACTTGTCAAGACTACGAGATGAGTGGAAAACGACTCGAGAATGCATAAACATCTGCTCGCAGGCAGACAGACATCTCAAAGAAACCGTCACTACTGTGGAGAACTATGGCGCCGGTGACGCTGTTCAATTCATGGTGTCAACTAATGGACAGGTCATTCATGGAAAGAATCGAGGCGTCGGATGGAGAACTAGACAGGTTGGTGGTCATCTCAGCGATGAGTCGGTCCAACAATTATCCCGGGACATGACAGCCATCAATATCCAGCGCACGAATGATGAAGACTTGTCGTCTGCAGATAAACAGCAGATGTACAGCGAACGATACGGGCGGGGATATCAACTGACACCCAAATCTTCGCCAGATGAGACACCAAACTCGATGCATTCTTCAGATGGGAAATCGCCCAGAAGATGACATTATGGTTTCGAAACACTAGGATGATATTTACCGTAAACTTATAATTCGACCTACATCGAGTTTGAGGAATCCGTTAGTATACAGAATGTTGGTATAATGTCTAACCTACTCTCTTAGCATGTCGGCCATATTTTGGAGCTAGGCTCGATATGGCACTCGCGCGAGAAGCTATCTGACATTTTGGGGCGATTTTTACTACGCTGCACTAGGAATTCTTTGCGGACTCTTGTGCGGACTTTTTTTGCGTCTTCAAAATTGTTGTCAACAAGATTTTGTGGGTTTCGTTGTATGGGATTGCATACAAAAAGGGATTAAAATCGTCAATTAGCTATGTTAGAAGAGGTGTCAATTCAATCAAGCTATTCCTCTATATCGTGCCGTCCCCGGACCTCATTTCCCATTTGCTATCTGTAGATCATGTCGTTCTATACTTAAACTGAGACCAACCCATCCGAGTACATTTCGTGCTTGTTGAAATTCCAACAAGGTCCTAGTTCCCTTACAGTCTACAATCTCATCGTGTAGTAGTCGACAAACATCTGTCTAGTGCTATAAGAAATTTCTCCTTGATTCTATGCGTACCCTCTAGTCTGGTGCCAGCGCGAATTGTATCGGTACACGCACACGAACACTCCTGGTTACTGGAATAATCTAGGCTGGTGATGGGAAGGTACAGTAAGGGTTCGAATCACCCTGTCAAGTCATACCGCTTGCGCATGTAGCTCTTGAGTTCCAAACTCCGTTGTAGCATTGCTCTAGGACATTGCTATTGCATCGCCATGTCGCATCGGAACATTGGGTCAAATTCCCCGTTGTTTCGGTAGGAATTTCAACTATGGAAGTCGTCAGAGTTGAAGGAGGAGATGAGGTGGGAGGAGAGCTAGCCTGACTACCAGGGACAGGGCCTGAGACAGGTCCCTGTGTAAGTCCTGAGCCAGTACAGTCGAAATCATAGAGAGTCTCGTCAACAATTTCCCAGGAAATATCGATGTGACCATCAGCACAAGCAGCTCCTCGCGATAGCTCATTAAGGACTTCGTAACTGAAGTCCAAACCAGGCGCGCCTACCGTATCCCAGGAAGTGGCGGTTGCGGAACCAGTGCCGCAGCGCTCGCAGCCATCACCGATGAAGAGCGGCAGGTCAGAGGGTTGGCCGTTAACTGAGACAATGACTTTCTTGCCACAGTATAGGGGCATGTCCGACGACAGTTGCGTATTGTTCATAGCAACCAAATAGTTCGAGTTGATCTGAGTCAAGCTCAGAGTCGTCTCTAAACTACAGTGAACACCACCCATGTTCTGATACTCAAAGCTAGTGCCGCAGGCATCTATCTCCTGAACATCATAGTAGTAGGTTCCGAACCCAGAGCCACTGTAAATGGTGTTTTGGCCATAGACCCCCAGCACCATGAGCAGACGAGCTGCAAGAATGGTAGAAGCACTCATGCTTGATTCCGAGTTTGAGGGATTATTTGTATCTGCTTTGATATGCAGTGAAAGGAATGACAGGAAGAGGAAGGGGTGTTGTCGGAGAACAAGAAACATCAAAGGTAGATGTACCGCCTTCTTATATAGGTCAAAGCCCCCTACATGTTTCGATCCGTKACCTTGGGACTGTGTAAACTGGACAAAAGTACCGATGTCATTGCACCAGCCCGGATCGGGTGGGAACCGTGCACTATCTTGCGCCAGAAATGGAACCTGAAGACTATGACAGAAAAGTTGACATTTGGGCGAGTGGTATTGTTGGTACTGATATTTTCTTGGGCCACCATCCGTGGCCATTGTCTGTAAATCCATGGCGCGCTGGCAAAACTTCAAAGATTGAGGACTATAAAGCGCATCACTTCGAGTTTCTGCAGTCTTTGAAACAGTACTCGAAGAGCCAAAGGGACTTYATCCGTGTTGTCCCTGGTTGCAGATATGTTGCAATAGGAACCCTAATGCAAGACCACMATCTCAAAACGCATTGRTTCATCAGTGCTTTCTAGGTATAACAGATC